>NW_028187848.1:0-592000 GCF_964204655.1 Triturus cristatus
CAGTCAGTGTCAGTCAGTGAGTGTCAGTCACCGAGTGTCAGTCAGTGAGTGTCAGTGAGTGTCAGTGAGTGTCAGTCAGTGTCAGTCAGTGTCAGTCAGTCAATGTCAGTCAGTCAGTGTCAGTCAGTCAGTGTCAGTCAGTCAGTGGCAGTCAGTCAGTGGCAGTCAGTCAGTGGCAGTCAGTCAGTGGCAGTCAGTCAGTGGCAGTCAGTCAGTGTCAGTCAGTGTCAGTCAGTCAGGGTCAGTCAGTCAGTGTCAGTCAGTCAGTGTCAGTCAGTTTCAGTCAGTGTCAGTCAGTCAGGGTCAGTCAGTCAGTCATTGTCAGTAATCAGTGTCAGTCAGTCAGTGTTAGTCAGTCAGTGTTAGTCAGTCAGTGTCAGTCAGTCAGTGTCAGTAAGTCAGTGTCAGTCAGTCAGTGTTAGTCAGTCAGTGTTAGTCAGTCAGTGTCAGTCAGTCAGTGTTAGTCAGTCAGTGTTAGTCAGTCAGTGTCAGTCAGTCAGTGTCAGTCTGTCAGTGTCAGTCAGTCAGTGTTAGTCAGTCAGTGTTAGTCAGTCAGTGTCAGTCAGTCAGTGTCAGTGAGTGTCAGTCAGTGTCAGTCAGTGTCAGTCTTTCAATGTCAGTCAGTCAGTGTCAGTCAGTGTCAGTCAGTGTCAGTCAGTCATTGTCAGTCAGTCAATGTCAGTCAGTCAATGTCAGTCAGTCAGTGTCAGTCAGTTTCAGTCAGTCAGTCAGTGTCAGTTTCAGTCAGTGTCAGACAGGGTCAGACAGTCAGTGTCAGTAATCAGTGTCTATCAGTCAGTGTCAGTCAGTCAATGTCAGTCAGTCATTGTCAGTCAGTGTCAGTCAGTCAATGTTAGTCAGTGTCAGTCAGTCAATGTTAGTCAGTGTCAGTCAGTCAGAGTCAGTCAGTGTCAGTCAGTCAGTTTCAGTCAGTCAGCACCAGTCAGTCAGTGCCAGTCAGTCAGTGTCTGTCAGTCAGTCAGTCAGTGTCAGTCAGTCAGTGTCAGTCAGTGTCAGTCAGTCAATGTCAGGCAGTCAGTGTCAGTCAGTCAGTGTTAGTCAGTCAATGTCAGTCAGTCACTTGATGTCAGTCAGTCAGTGTCAGTCAGTCAGTGTCAGTCAGTCAATGTCAGTCAGTCAATGTCAGTCAGTCAGTGTCAGTCAGTCAGTGTCAGTCAGACAGTGTCAGTTTCAGTTAGAGTCAGTCAGTGTCAGTCAGTCAGTTTCAGTCAGTGTCAGTGTCAGACAGTGTCAGACAGTCAGTGTAAGACAGTCAGTGTCAGTCAGTCAGAGTCAGTGTCAGTCAGTGTCAGTCAGTCAGTGTCAGTAATCAGTGTCAGTCAGTCAGTGTCAGTCAGTCAGTGTCAGTAATCAGTGTCAGTCAGTCAGTGTCAGTGAGTGTCAGTGAGTGTCAGTGAGTGTCAGTCAGTGTCAGTCAGTCGGTTTCAGTCAGTTTCAGTCAGTGTCAGTCTGTCATTGTCAGTCAGTCAGTGTCAGTCAGTCATTGTCAGTCAGTCAGTGTCAGTCAGTTTCAGTCAGTGTCAGTCAGTCAGTTTCAGTCAGTTTCAGTCAGTGTCAGTCAGTGTCAGTCAGTTGCAGTCAGTGTCAGTCAGACAGTGTCAGTCAGTGTCAGTCAGTCAATGTCAGTCAGTCAGTGGCAGTCAGTCAGTGGCAGTCAGTCAGTGTTAGTCAGTCAGTGTTAGTCAGTCAGTGTTAGTCAGTCAGTGTCAGTCAGTCAGTGTCAGTAACCAGTGTCAGTCAGTGTCAGTCAGTGTCAGTCAGTGTCAGTCAGTGAGTGTCAGTCAGTCGGTTTCAGTCAGTTTCAATCAGTGTCAGTCAGTCATTGTCAGTCAGTGTCAGTCAGTCAGTGTCAGTCAGTCAGTGTCAGTCAGTCAATGTCAGTCAGTCAATGTCAGTCAGTCAGTTTCAGTCAGTGTCAGTCAGTCCGTTTCAGTCAGTGTCAGTCAGTGAGTGTCAGTCAGTGAGTGAGTGTCAGTCAGTGAGTGTCAGTGAGTGTCAGTCAGTGAGTTTCAGTGAGTGTCAGTCAGTGTCAGTCAGTGTCAGTCAGTGTCAGTCAGTGTCAGTCAGTGTCAGTCAGTGTCAGTCAGTTTCAGTCAGTGTCAGTCAGTGTCAGTCAGTCAATGTCAGTCAGTCAGTGGCAGTCAGTCAGTGGAAGTCAGTCAGTGGCAGTCAGTCAGTGGCAGTCAGTCACTGTCAGTCAGTGTCAGTCAGTGTCAATCAGTCAGGGTCAGTCAGTCAGTGTCAGTCAGTGTCAGTCAGAGTCAGTCAGTGTCTGTCAGTCAGTCAGTCAGTCAGTCAGTTTCAGTCAGTCAGTGTCTGTCAGTCAGTCAGTGTCTGTCAGTCAGTCAGTGTCAGTCAGTCAGTGTCAGTCAGTCAGTGTCAGTCAGTCAGTGTCAGACAGTCAGTAATTGTCAGCCAGTGTCAGTCAGTCAGTGTCAGTCAGTCAGTGTCAGTCTGTCAGTGTCAGTCTGTCAGTGTCAGTCAGTCATTGTCAGTCAGTCATTGTCAGTCTGTCAGTGTCAGTGTCAGTCAGTGAGTGTCAGTCTGTGAGTGTCAGTCTGTGAGTGTCAGTCTGTGAGTTTCAGTCAGTCAGTGTCAGTCAGTCAGTGTCAGTCAGTCAGTGTCGGTCAGTCAGTGTCAGTCAGTCAGTGTCAGTCAGTCAGTGTCTGTCAGTCAGTGTCTGTCAGTCAGTGTCAGTCAGTGTCAGTCAGTCAGGGTCAGTCAGTCAGGGTCAGTCAGTCAGTGTCAGTCAGTCAGTGTCAGTCAGTGTCTGTCAGTCAGTCAGTTTCAGTCAGTCAGTTTCTGTCAGTCAGTCAGTTTCAGTCAGTCAGTGTCAGTCAGTCAGTGTCAGTCAGTCAGTAATTGTCAGCCAGTGTCAGTCAGTCAGTGTCAGTCAGTCAGTGTCAGTCAGTCAGTGTCAGTCTGTCAGTGTCAGTCAGTCATTGTCAGTCAGTCATTGTCAGTCTGTCAGTGTCAGTCTGTGAGTGTCAGTCTGTGAGTGTCAGTCTGTGAGTGTCAGTCTGTGAGTGTCAGTCTGTGAGTGTCAGTCTGTGAGTGTCAGTCAGTCAGTGTCAGTCAGTCAGTGTCAGTCAGTCATTGTCAGTCAGTCAGTGTCTGTCAGTCAGTGTCAGTCAGTCAGTGTCAGTCAGTGTCAGTCAGTCAATGTCAGTCAGTCATTGTCAGTCAGTGTCATTCAGTCAGTGTCAGTCAGTGTCAGTCAGTCAATGTTAGTCAGTGTCAGTCAGTCAGTGTCAGTGAGTGTCAGTCAGTCAGTGTCAGTCAGTGTCAGTCAGTCAGTGTCAGTCAGTGTCAGTCAGTCAGTGTCAGTCAGTGTCAGTCAGTGTCAGTCAGTCAATTTTAGTCAGTGTCAGTCAGTCAATGTTAGTCAGTGTCAGTCAGTGTCAGTCAGTCAGTGTCAGTCAGTCAGTTTCAGTCCATCAATGTCAGTCAGTCAGTTTCAGTCAGTCATTTTCAGTCAGTCAGTTTCAGTCAGTCAGTGTCAGTCAGTCAGTGTCAGTCAGTGTCAGTCAGCCAGTGTCAATTAGTGTCAGTCAGTGAGTGTCAGTCAGTAATTGTCAGTCAGTCAGTGTCAGTCAGTGTCAGTCAGTGTCAGTCAGTGTCAGTCAGTCAATGTCAGTCAGTCATTGTCAGTCAGTGTCATTCAGTCAGTGTCAGTCAGTGTCAGTCAGTCAATGTTAGTCAGTGTCAGTCAGTCAGTATCAGTCAGTGTCAGTCAGTCAGTGTCAGTCAGTCAGTGTCAGTCAGTGTCAGTCAGTCAGTCAGTCAGTGTCAGTCAGTTTCAGTCAGCCAGTTTCAGTCAGCCAGTTTCAGTCAGTCCGTGTCAGTCAGTCAGTGTCAGTCAGTGTCAATTAGTGTCAGTCAGTCAGTGTCAGTCAGTGTCAGTCGGGCAGTGTCTGTGTCAGTCAGTGTCAGTCAGTCAGTGTCAGTTAGTGTCAGTCAGTGTCAGTTAGTGTCAGTCAGTGAGTGTCAGTCAGTCAGTCAGTCAGTGTCAGTCAGTCAGTGTCAGTCACTGTCAGTCAGTGTCAGTCAGTGTCAGTCAGTGTGTCAGTCAGTCAGTGTCAGTCAGTCAGTGTCAGTCAGTCAATGTCAGTCAGTCAGTGTCAGTTAGTGTCAGTCAGTTTCAGTCAGAATCAGTCAGTGTCAGTCAGTCAGTGTCAGTCAGTCAGTGTCAGTCAGTCAGTGTCAGTCAGTGTATGTCAGTGTCAATCAGTCAATCAGTCAGCGTCAGTCAGTCAGTGTCAGTCGGTCAGTGTCCGTGTCAGTCAGTGTCAGTTAGTGTCAGTCAGTATCAGTCAGTGAGTGTCAGTCAGTGAGTGTTAGTCAGTGTCAGTCAGTCAGTCAGTGTCAGTCAGTGTCAGCCAGTCAGTTTCAGTCAGTGTCAGTCAGTCAGTTTCAGTCAGTCAGTGTCAGTCAGTCAGTGTCAATTAGTGTCAGTCAGTGTCAGTCAGTCAGTGTCAGTCAGTGTCAGATGTCAGTGTCAGTCAGTGTCAGTCAGTCAGTGTCAGTCAGTGTCAGTCAGTGTCAGTCAGTGTCAGTGTCAGTCAGTGTCCGTCAGTGTCAGTCAGTCAGTTTCAGTCAGTCAGTGTCAGTCAGTCAGTGTCAATTAGTGTCAGTCAGTGTCAGTAAGTCAGTGTCAGTCAGTGTCAGATGTCAGTGCCAGTCAGTGTCAGTCAGTGTCAGATGTCAGTGTCAGTCAGTGTCAGTCAGTCAGTGTCCGTCAGTGTCAGTCAGTGTCAGTCAGTCAGTGTCAGTCAGTCAGTGTCAGTCACTGTCAGTCAGTGTCAGTCAGTGTGTCAGTCAGTCAGTTAGTCAGTGTCAGTCAGTCAGTGTCAGTCAGCGTCAGTCAGTCAATGTCAGTCAGTCAGTGTCAGTCATTGTCAGTCAGAGTCAGTCAGTGTCAGACAGTGTCAGTCAGTGTCAGTCAGTTTCAGTCAATCAGTCAGTGTCAGTCAGTCAGTTTCAGTCAGTCAGTTTCAGTCAGTGTCAGTGTCAGTCAGTGTCAGCCAGTCAGTCAGTGTCAGACAGTCAGTGTCAGACAGTCAGTGTCAGACAGTCAGTGTCAGTCAGTCAGTGTCAGTCAGTGTCAGTCAGTCAGTGTCAGTAATCAGTGTCAGTCAGTCAGTGAGTGTCAGTCAGTCAGTCAGTCAGTCAGTCAGTCAGTGTCAATCAGTCAGTGTCAGTAATCAGTGTCAGTCAGTCAGTGTCAGTCATTGTCAGTCAGTGTCAGTCAGTCAATGTCAGTAAGCCAATGTCAGTCAGTCAGTTTCAGTCAGAGTCAGTCAGTCAGTTTCAGTCAGTCAGTCTCAGTCAGTGAGTGTCAGTCACCGAGTGTCAGTCAGTGAGTGTCAGTGAGTGTCAGTCAGTGTCAGTCAGTGTCAGTCAGTGTCAGTCAGTCAGTGTCAGTCAGTCAATGTCAGTCAGTCAGTCAATGTCAGTCAGTCAGTTTCAGTCAGTCAGTTTCAGTCAGTCAGTTTCAGTCAGTGTCAGTGTCAGTCAGTTTCAGTCAGTGTCAGTGTCAGTCAGTGTCAGCCAGTGTCAGACAGTCAGTGTCAGACAGTCAGTGTCAGACAGTCAGTATCAGACAGTCAGTGTCAGTCAGTCAGTGTCAGTCAGTGTCAGTCAGTCAGTGTCAGTAATCAGTGTCAGTCAGTCAGTGAGTGTCAGTCAGTCAGTCAGTCAGTCAGTCAGTGTCAATCAGTCAGTGTCAGTAATCAGTGTCAGTCAGTCAGTGTCAGTCATTGTCAGTCAGTGTCAGTCAGTCAATGTCAGTAAGCCAATGTCAGTCAGTCAGTTTCAGTCAGAGTCAGTCAGTCAGTTTCAGTCAGTCAGTCAGTGTCAGTCAGTGAGTGTCAGTCACCGAGTGTCAGTCAGTGAGTGTCAGTGAGTGTCAGTGAGTGTCAGTCAGTGTCAGTCAGTGTCAGTCAGTCAATGTCAGTCAGTCAGTGTCAGTCAGTCAGTGTCAGTCAGTCAGTGTCAGTCAGTCAGTGTCAGTCAGTCAGTGGCAGTCAGTCAGTGGCAGTCAGTCAGTGGCAGTCAGTCAGTGTCAGTCAGTCAGTGTCAGTCAGTGTCAGTCAGTCAGGGTCAGTCAGTCAGTGTCAGTCAGTCAGTGTCAGTCAGTTTCAGTCAGTGTCAGTCAGTCAGGGTCAGTCAGTCAGTCAGTGTCAGTAATCAGTGTCAGTCAGTCAGTGTTAGTCAGTCAGTGTTAGTCAGTCAGTGTCAGTCAGTCAGTGTCAGTAAGTCAGTGTCAGTCAGTCAGTGTTAGTCAGTCAGTGTTAGTCAGTCAGTGTCAGTCAGTCAGTGTTAGTCAGTCAGTGTTAGTCAGTCAGTGTCAGTCAGTCAGTGTCAGTCTGTCAGTGTCAGTCAGTCAGTGTTAGTCAGTCAGTGTTAGTCAGTCAGTGTCAGTCAGTCAGTGTCAGTGAGTGTCAGTCAGTGTCAGTCTTTCAATGTCAGTCAGTCAGTGTCAGTCAGTCAGTGTCAGTCAGTGTCAGTCAGTCATTGTCAGTCAGTCAATGTCAGTCAGTCAATGTCAGTCAGTCAGTGTCAGTCAGTTTCAGTCAGTCAGTCAGTGTCAGTTTCAGTCAGTGTCAGACAGGGTCAGACAGTCAGTGTCAGACAGTCAGTGTCAGTCAGTCAGTGTCAGTCAGTCAGTGTCAGTCAGTCAGTGTCAGTAATCAGTGTCTATCAGTCAGTGTCAGTCAGTCAATGTCAGTCAGTCATTGTCAGTCAGTGTCACTCAGTCAATGTTAGTCAGTGTCAGTCAGTCAATGTTAGTCAGTGTCAGTCAGTCAGAGTCAGTCAGTGTCAGTCAGTCAGTTTCAGTCAGTCAGCACCAGTCAGTCAGTGCCAGTCAGTCAGTGTCTGTCAGTCAGTCAGTCAGTGTCAGTCAGTCAGTGTCAGTCAGTGTCAGTCAGTCAATGTCAGGCAGTCAGTGTCAGTCAGTCAGTGTTAGTCAGTCAATGTCAGTCAGTCACTCAATGTCAGTCAGTCAGTGTCAGTCAGTCAGTGTCAGTCAGACAGTGTCAGTTTCAGTTAGAGTCAGTCAGTGTCAGTCAGTCAGTTTCAGTCAGTGTCAGTGTCAGACAGTGTCAGACAGTCAGTGTCAGACAGTCAGTGTCAGTCAGAGTCAGTGTCAGTCAGTGTCAGTCAGTCAGTGTCAGTAATCAGTGTCAGTCAGTCAGTGTCAGTCAGTCAGTGTCAGTAATCAGTGTCAGTCAGTCAGTGTCAGTGAGTGTCAGTGAGTGTCAGTCAGTGTCAGTCAGTGTCAGTCAGTCGGTTTCAGTCAGTTTCAGTCAGTGTCAGTCTGTCATTGTCAGTCAGTCAGTGTCAGTCAGTCATTGTCAGTCAGTCAATGTCAGTCAATGTCAGTCAGTCAGTGTCAGTCAGTTTCAGTCAGTGTCAGTCAGTCAGTTTCAGTCAGTTTCAGTCAGTTTCAGTCAGTGTCAGTCAGTGTCAGTCAGTGAGTGTCAGTCAGTGAGTGAGTGTCAGTCACTGAGTGTCAGTCAGTGAGTGTCAGTCAGTCAGTGTCAGTCAGTGTCAGTCAGTGTCAGTCAGTGTCAGTCAGTTGCAGTCAGTGTCAGTCAGACAGTGTCAGTCAGTGTCAGTCAGTCAATGTCAGTCAGTCAGTGGCAGTCAGTCAGTGGCAGTCAGTCAGTGGCAGTCAGGGTCAGTCAGTCAGTGTCAGTCAGTCAGTGTCAGTCAGAGTCAGTCAGTCAGTGTCAGTCAGTCAGTTTCAGTCAGTCAGTGTCTGTCAGTCAGTCAGTGTCAGTCAGTCAGTCAGTGTCAGTCAGTCAGTGTCAGTCAGTCAGTGTCAGTCAGTCAGTAATTGTCAGCCAGTGTCAGTCAGTCAGTGTCAGTCAGTCAGTGTCAATCTGTCAGTGTCAGTCAGTCATTGTCAGTCAGTCAGTGTCAGTCAGTCAGTGTCAGTCAGTCAGTGTCAGTCAGTGTCAGTCAGTCAGTGTCAGTCTGTCAGTGTCAGTCTGTGAGTGTCAGTCAGTGAGTGTCAGTCAGTGAGTGTCAGTCAGTGAGTGTCAGTCAGTCATTGTCAGTCAGTCAGTGTCAGTCAGTCAGTGTCAGTCAGTCATTGTCAGTCAGTCAGTTTCAGTCAGTGTCAGTCAGTCAATGTCAGTCAGTCATTGTCAGTCAGTGTCAGTCAGTCAATGTTAGTCAGTGTCAGTCAGTCAATGTTAGTCAGTGTCAGTCAGTCAATGTCAGTCAATTAGAGTCAGTCAGTGTCGGTCAGAGTCAGTCAGAGTCAGTCAGTGTCAGTCAGTGTCAGTCAGTGTCAGTTTCAGTCAGAGTCAGTCAGTGTCAGTCAGTCAGTTTCAGTCAGTCAGTTTCAGTCAGTGTCAGTGTCAGTCAGTGTCAGTCAGTCAGTCAGTGTCAGACATTCAGTGTCAGACAGTCAGTGTCAGTCAGTCAGTGTCAGTCAGTCAGTGTCAGTAATCAGTGTCAGTCAGTCAGTGAGTGTCAGTCAGTGTCAGTCAGTCAGTCAGTGTCAATCAGTCAGTGTCAATCAGTCAGTGTCAGTAATCAGTGTCAGTCAGTCATTGTCAGTCAGTGTCAGTCAGTCAGTGTCAGTCAGTGTCACTAAGTGTCAGTCAGTCACTGTCAGGCAGTCAATGTCAGTCAGCCAATGTCAGTCAGTCAGTTTCAGTCAGTGTCAGTCAGTCAGTTTCAGTCAGTTTCAGTCAGTGTCAGTCAGTCAGTGTCAGTCAGTCAGTGTCAGTCACTGAGTGTCAGTCAGTGAGTGTCAGTCAGTGAGTGTCAGTCAGTGAGTGTCAGTGAGTGTCAGTCAGTGTCAGTCAGTGTCAGTCAGTGTCAGTCAGTCAATTTCAGTTAGTCAGTGTCAGTCAGTCTGTGTCATACAGTCAGTGGCAGTCATTCAGTCGCAGTCAGTCAGTGTCAGTCAGGGTCAGTCAGTGTCAGTCAGTCAGGGTCAGTCAGTCAGTGTCAGTCAGCCAGTGTCAGTCAGTTTCACTCAGTCAGGGTCAGTCAGTCAGTGTCAGTCAGTTTCAGTCAGTGTCAGTCAGTCAGGGTCAGTCAGTCAGTGTCAGTCAGTGTCAGTAATCAGTGTCAGTCAGTCAGTGTTAGTCAGTCAGTGTTAGTCAGTCAGTGTCAGTCAGTCAGTGTCAGTAAGTCAGTGTCAGTAATCAGTGTCAGTCAGTCAGTGTTAGTCAGTCAGTGTTAGTCAGTCAGTGTCAGTCAGTCAGTGTCAGTAATCAGTGTCAGTCAGTCAGTGTTAGTCAGTCAGTGTTAGTCAGTCAGTGTCAGTCAGTCAGTGTTAGTCAGTCAGTGTTAGTCAGTCAGTGTCAGTCAGTCAGTGTCAGTCAGTGTCAGTCAGTGTCAGTCAGTGTCAGTCAGTGTCAGTCAGTCAGTGTCAGTGAGTGTCAGTCAGTGTCAGTCAGTGTCAGTCAGTCAGTGTCAGTCAGTGTCAGTCAGTCAGTGTCAGTCAGTGTCAGTCAGTGTCAGTCAGTGTCAGTCAGTCATTGTCAGTCAGTCAATGTCAGTCAGTCAATGTCAGTCAGTCAATGTCAGTCAGTCAGTGTCAGTCAGTTTCAGTCAGTCAGTCAGTGTCAGTTTCAGTCAGTGTCAGACAGTGTCAGACAGTCAGTGTCAGACAGTCAGTGTCAGTCAGTCAGTGTCAGTCAGTCGATGTCAGTCAGTGTCAGTCAGTCAGTGTCAGTCAGTCAGTGTCAGTAATCAGTGTCTGTCAGTCAGTGTCTGTCAGTCAGTGTCAGTCAGTCAATGTCAGTCAGTCATTGTCAGTCAGTGTCAGTCAGTGTCAGTCAGTCAATGTTGGTCAGTGTCAGTCAGTCAATGTTAGTCAGAGTCAGTCAGAGTCAGTCAGTGTCAGTCAGTCAGTTTCAGTCAGTCAGTGCCAGTCAGTCAGTGTCTGTCAGTCAGTCAGTGTCAGTCAGTCAGTGTCAGTCATTCAATGTCAGTCAGTCAGTCAGTGTTAGTCAGTCAATGTCAGTCAGTCAGTCATGTCAGTCAGTCAGTGTCAGTCAGTCAGTGTCAGTCAGTCAATGTCAGTCAGTCAATGTCAGTCAGTCAGTGTCAGTCAGTCAGTGTCAGTCAGTCAGTGTCAGTCAGTTTCAGTCAGAGTCAGTCAGTGTCAGTCAGTCAGAGTCAGTCAGTGTCAGTCAGTCAGTTTCAGTCAGTGTCAGTGTCAGACAGTGTCAGACAGTCAGCGTCAGACAGTCAGTGTCAGTCAGTCAGTGTCAGTCAGTCAGTGTCAGTCAGTGTCAGTCAGTCAGTGTCAGTAATCAGTGTCAGTCAGTCAGTGTTAGTCAGTCAGTGTCAGTCAGTCATTGTCAGCAATCAGTGTCAGTCAGTCAGTGTCAGTAATCAGTGTCAGTCAGTCAGTGTCAGTGAGTGTCAGTGAGTGTCAGTCAGTGTCAGTCAGTGTCAGTCAGTCAGTGTCAGTCAGTGTCAGTCAGTGTCAGTCAGTCAGGGTCAGTCAGTCAGTGTCAGTCAGTGTCAGTAATCAGTGTCAGTCAGTCAGTGTTAGTCAGTCAGTGTTAGTCAGTCAGTGTTAGTCAGTCAGTGTCAGTCAGTCAGTGTCAGTAAGTCAGTGTCAGTAATCAGTGTCAGTCAGTCAGTGTTAGTCAGTCAGTGTTAGTCAGTCAGTGTCAGTCAGTCAGTGTCAGTCATCAGTGTCAGTCAGTCAGTGTTAGTCAGTCAGTGTTAGTCAGTCAGTGTTAGTCAGTCAGTGTCAGTCAGTCAGTGTTAGTCAGTCAGTGTTAGTCAGTCAGTGTTAGTCAGTCAGTGTCAGTCAGTCAGTGTCAGTCAGTGTCAGTGAGTGTCAGTCAGTGTCAGTCAGTGTCAGTCAGTGTCAGTCAGTGTCAGTCAGTCAGTGTCAGTCAGTCAGTGTCAGTCAGTGTCAGTCAGTGTCAATCAGTCATTGTCAGTCAGTCAATGTCAGTCAGTCAATGTCAGTCAGTCAATGTCAGTCAGTCAGTGTCAGTCAGTTTCAGTCAGTCAGTCAGTGTCAGTTTCAGTCAGTGTCAGACAGTGTCAGACAGTCAGTGTCAGACAGTCAGTGTCAGTCAGTCAGTGTCAGTCAGTCAATGTCAGTCAGTGTCAGTCAGTCAGTGTCAGTCAGTCAGTGTCAGTAATCAGTGTCTGTCAGTCAGTGTCTGTCAGTCAGTGTCAGTCAGTCAATGTCAGTCAGTCAATGTCAGTCAGTCAGTGTCAGTCAGTTTCAGTCAGTCAGTCAGTGTCAGTTTCAGTCAGTGTCAGACAGTGTCAGACAGTCAGTGTCAGACAGTCAGTGTCAGTCAGTCAGTGTCAGTCAGTCAATGTCAGTCAGTGTCAGTCAGTGTCAGTCAGTCAGTGTCAGTAATCAGTGTCTGTCAGTCAGTGTCTGTCAGTCAGTGTCAGTCAGTCAATGTCAGTCAGTCATTGTCAGTCAGTGTCAGTCAGTCAATGTTAGTCAGTGTCAGTCAGTCAATGTTAGTCAGTGTCAGTCAGTCAGAGTCAGTCAGTGTCAGTCAGTCAGTGCCAGTCAGTCAATGTCAGTCAGTGTCCGTCAGTCAGTGTCAGTCAGTCAATGTCAGTCAGTCAGTCAATGTCAGTCAGTCAGTTTCAGTCAGTCAGTTTCAGTCAGTCAGTTTCAGTCAGTGTCAGTGTCAGTCAGTGTCAGCCAGTCAGTCAGTGTCAGACAGTCAGTGTCAGACAGTCAGTGTCAGACAGTCAGTGTCAGTCAGTCAGTGTCAGTCAGTGTCAGTCAGTCAGTGTCAGTAATCAGTGTCAGTCAGTCAGTGAGTGTCAGTCAGTCAGTCAGTCAGTCAGTCAGTGTCAATCAGTCAGTGTCAGTAATCAGTGTCAGTCAGTCAGTGTCAGTCATTGTCAGTCAGTGTCAGTCAGTCAATGTCAGTAAGCCAATGTCAGTCAGTCAGTTTCAGTCAGAATCAGTCAGTCAGTTTCAGTCAGTCAGTCAGTGTCAGTCAGTGAGTGTCAGTCACCGAGTGTCAGTCAGTGAGTGTCAGTGAGTGTCAGTGAGTGTCAGTCAGTGTCAGTCAGTGTCAGTCAATCAATGTCAGTCAGTCAGTCAGTGTCAGTCAGTCAGTGTCAGTCAGTCAGTGTCAGTCAGTCAGTGTCAGTCAGTCAGTGGCAGTCAGTCAGTGGCAGTCAGTCAGTGGCAGTCAGTCAGTGTCAGTCAGTCAGTGTCAGTCAGTGTCAGTCAGTCAGGGTCAGTCAGTCAGTGTCAGTCAGTCAGTGTCAGTCAGTTTCAGTCAGTGTCAGTCAGTCAGGGTCAGTCAGTCAGTCAGTGTCAGTAATCAGTGTCAGTCAGTCAGTGTTAGTCAGTCAGTGTTAGTCAGTCAGTGTCAGTCAGTCAGTGTCAGTAAGTCAGTGTCAGTCAGTCAGTGTTAGTCAGTCAGTGTTAGTCAGTCAGTGTCAGTCAGTCAGTGTTAGTCAGTCAGTGTTAGTCAGTCAGTGTCAGTCAGTCAGTGTCAGTCTGTCAGTGTCAGTCAGTCAGTGTCAGACAGTCAGTGTCAGTCAGTCAGTGTCAGTCAGTGTCAGTCAGTCAGTGTCAGTAATCAGTGTCAGTCAGTCAGTGAGTGTCAGTCAGTCAGTCAGTCAGTAAGTCAGTGTCAATCAGTCAGTGTCAGTAATCAGTGTCAGTCAGTCAGTGTCAGTCATTGTCAGTCAGTGTCAGTCAGTCAATGTCAGTAAGCCAATGTCAGTCAGTCAGTTTCAGTCAGAGTCAGTCAGTCAGTTTCAGTCAGTCAGTCAGTGTCAGTCAGTGAGTGTCAGTCACCGAGTGTCAGTCAGTGAGTGTCAGTGAGTGTCAGTGAGTGTCAGTCAGTGTCAGTCAGTGTCAGTCAGTCAATGTCAGTCAGTCAGTCAATGTCAGTCAGTCAGTCAATGTCAGTCAGTTTCAGTGTGTCAGTTTCAGTCAGTGTCAGTGTCAGTCAGTGTCAGCCAGTCAGTCAGTGTCAGACAGTCAGTGTCAGACAGTCAGTGTCAGACAGTCAGTGTCAGTCAGTCAGTGTCAGTCAGTGTCAGTCAGTCAGTTTCAGTAATCAGTGTCAGTCAGTCAGTGAGTGTCAGTCAGTCAGTCAGTCAGTCAGTCAGTGTCAATCAGTCAGTGTCAGTAATCAGTGTCAGTCAGTCAGTGTCAGTCATTGTCAGTCAGTCAGTGTTAGTCAGTCAGTGTTAGTCAGTCAGTGTTAGTCAGTCAGTGTCAGTCAGTCAGTGTCAGTAAGTCAGTGTCAGTAATCAGTGTCAGTCAGTCAGTGTTAGTCAGTCAGTGTTAGTCAGTCAGTGTCAGTCAGTCAGTGTCAGTCATCAGTGTCAGTCAGTCAGTGTTAGTCAGTCAGTGTTAGTCAGTCAGTGTTAGTCAGTCAGTGTCAGTCAGTCAGTGTTAGTCAGTCAGTGTTAGTCAGTCAGTGTTAGTCAGTCAGTGTCAGTCAGTCAGTGTCAGTCAGTGTCAGTGAGTGTCAGTCAGTGTCAGTCAGTGTCAGTCAGTGTCAGTCAGTCAGTGTCAGTCAGTCAGTGTCAGTCAGTGTCAGTCAGTGTCAATCAGTCATTGTCAGTCAGTCAATGTCAGTCAGTCAATGTCAGTCAGTCAATGTCAGTCAGTCAGTGTCAGTCAGTTTCAGTCAGTCAGTCAGTGTCAGTTTCAGTCAGTGTCAGACAGTGTCAGACAGTCAGTGTCAGACAGTCAGTGTCAGTCAGTCAGTGTCAGTCAGTCAATGTCAGTCAGTGTCAGTCAGTCAGTGTCAGTCAGTCAGTGTCAGTAATCAGTGTCTGTCAGTCAGTGTCTGTCAGTCAGTGTCAGTCAGTCAATGTCAGTCAGTCAATGTCAGTCAGTCAGTGTCAGTCAGTTTCAGTCAGTCAGTCAGTGTCAGTTTCAGTCAGTGTCAGACAGTGTCAGACAGTCAGTGTCAGACAGTCAGTGTCAGTCAGTCAGTGTCAGTCAGTCAATGTCAGTCAGTGTCAGTCAGTGTCAGTCAGTCAGTGTCAGTAATCAGTGTCTGTCAGTCAGTGTCTGTCAGTCAGTGTCAGTCAGTCAATGTCAGTCAGTCATTGTCAGTCAGTGTCAGTCAGTGTCAGTCAGTCAATGTTAGTCAGTGTCAGTCAGTCAATGTTAGTCAGTGTCAGTCAGTCAGAGTCAGTCAGTGTCAGTCAGTCAGTGCCAGTCAGTCAATGTCAGTCAGTGTCCGTCAGTCAGTGTCAGTCAGTCAATGTCAGTCAGTCAGTCAATGTCAGTCAGTCAGTTTCAGTCAGTCAGTTTCAGTCAGTCAGTTTCAGTCAGTGTCAGTCAGTGTCAGCCAGTCAGTCAGTGTCAGACAGTCAGTGTCAGACAGTCAGTGTCAGACAGTCAGTGTCAGTCAGTCAGTGTCAGTCAGTGTCAGTCAGTCAGTGTCAGTAATCAGTGTCAGTCAGTCAGTGAGTGTCAGTCAGTCAGTCAGTCAGTCAGTCAGTGTCAATCAGTCAGTGTCAGTAATCAGTGTCAGTCAGTCAGTGTCAGTCATTGTCAGTCAGTGTCAGTCAGTCAATGTCAGTAAGCCAATGTCAGTCAGTCAGTTTCAGTCAGAGTCAGTGTGAGAAGTTGGCCTGGTATATGCTGTTCACTAGTTCTAGTGACCACCTTGTACCATGCCAAGCAACCCTTATGGTGTGGTTGTAAGTCAACCTTTTTGGACTAGCTGCCCTAGTGGTAGCGTAGGCTAAGCAGTCTTTGAGGCTAAACTCGTGATGCGTGTTAAGCAAGCTGTTTTACCAATAGTAACCCCCTTTTATACCAATGAAAGGACACCACACAGATATATATTCAAAATATATATGTATTTATTTCTCAAAGTAACCCCTAGTCTCTTTATGAGCACAGGAGCACAAATCGTCAAACAAGATTATCACAGAATACACAGAAGTTGCACTTTATATGGATAGGCCCTGGTGGCCACTCGAACCATATACTAACATAGTGGTATAAGTACCACGAACAGAAAAGGGAAAAGGCCTAGGGCCTCTAGAATCGCTGGGCCTACAAGGAGCTAACGTCAGTTAGTGACCAGGAGGTCCACGGGTGGCGTGTGCAGAGCAAATAGTCACACGCGGGCTCCCATAGGTTTCAATGGGTGCGTAAAAAGTACAAAGTTACTGCAAAAGGAATCTTCCGGATGACCTAGGAACTTAAGATTTGGAACACAGGCACTAGAGATGTATTACTACACATGGGCACAGGTGTGCCAGCTTTACCTCACCCACAGGAAGCGGGTGCATAGGCCTCGAAGTGCGTCGGGTTTCTTCTATCTGTTCCGTGGGGCCTGTAGACAAAAGTGCTGCAGGCGGTCGGTCGGGAAGAGATGCAGTGGATCCAAGAGTGGATCGGAGATGTTGAAGACCTGTAAGCAGAGGGGACAGTGTTCACAGTCACTAGCCAGTGACCAGCGTGGCACCAGGTGGGTACCAGGCGATGTCGGGTGCAAACAGGAAGGAAGGTGTAGCTTGACTCTGCAGCCACGTGGTCCCTGAAGGTCGACGACGTCCAGGAGTCGAGTCACGAGCTGTCCCACGCAGGCTCTCGCTGTCGGCGGTGTCGGCGACTTGATCGAAGCAAACAAGCCTTGGCAAAAGCAATTGTTGTAGGCAAGGAGTTTAAGCTGTTGGTTCTGACCAGCAAGGTCAGAGGGATTGCTCCTTTGGAGGGGAGCAAGGGCCAGTCTGGAGCAACCAGACCAGCGGTGTTTGTCGTAGATTTCGTCGCCAAGATGGCCACTAGCCAGCGGGCCAGCAACCGGTTAGGCGCGTCGAGTGGCAAAATGCAGAAGGGCCCCACGCAGATCGTGGAGATGCTGGAGGGCTCACCTTTGGTGCAGATGCTGCTCGAGGGTTGGGCTTCTCAGGACCCAAAGCACAACTTGGAGGGAGCCTCGGTTGTTGCACTGGTCAGCTTGTCGTAGTCGTTCCAAGATGGCTGGCTCCACGTGTCTCGGTGCCTCCACGGGTCTCCTCTTTTCAGGGACTGTGGATCGGGCGGTGAGAGGTCTGGAGGTCCAGGTCTTGTCAGTCTCTGGGCTCGGGCTCCGGCGGGAGGCGGCGGCAAAGCAGACGGTGATTCGCTGGATGGTGCTTGCGTTAGCAAGGTGGTCACTCCCTGACCACAGGGGAGATTTTCTTCAGTCTTCTGTGCAGCAGAATGTCGAAGTTCCCGTCTTCTTCTTAGTTTCAAGTTGATTCCAGGATGTCTGAAGTCTTAGGACACAGCTCCTACCTTTATTCGGATTCTAGGGGCCGGACTACCTGCTAGGTCCCTCCCTAGGGGTGGGACCAGGAAGGGGGGTGGTTACACCCCCAATCCTTTGTCCAGCTCGCCCCAGGCCCGGGACTGGTGTGCCCCAGGACCGGTTTGAACTGGCATATGCACCGAGGCTCCTTGTGAGCCACAGGCATGTCTGGTTTCTTTCAAGCCCTACCTGACCAATACACAAAATCCTGTCTGGGGTGGTGCATGCACCTCCCCTGGCAGGAAACCCTTTGTCCACACCTCCCAAGCTGGAAGGACTCCCAGCAGCAGGAGGGCAGACTTGTGTCTGTGGTGGCAGCATCCATTTTGTGGAGCTGAGGCTATGTCTGATTTTACCCGGGTTTCAGGTACTGTACATGTCGTGTCCCTCTAGAAGGGTGGAATGCTAACCCCGTCGCCAGAATTGGCGAGGGGTTAGTATTCCAATTCGTATGACACCTTACTCGACATGTTTTGATAAAGCCAAACCAAAGATAGCATTTAACCGCGAGGTTCATAATGCACTTAAGAGTATATGGTATGACGATATCTGGAAACAGTAGAAGGAAGTTGTTCCGACCACTGCAGACAGGCTCAGCTCATGCCAGAGCACCATCTCACATGGAACCAAGCACTCTGCCTTCAGGATTGTTAAGGCCTGCCATAGGAGTGACTTATAGGTTACCAGGTGTCCCATTTAAGGTTAGGTATAGGTATACTACACCTAAGTAAGAGGTGATTACACCAACTTACCCCAGCTGAGTGATCAGCCAGTTGTGTCAAATTGTTAGGCCAAGCCTGGGGTGGCATAATACATGCTGCAGCCCTTGGCAGGCCTTGGGTACACCAATGCCCTGGGTACCTAGTGTACACTGGTACAGGGGCTGACAGGGTGATCCAACCAATTGGGTATGTACCTAGGGTACATGGAGTCCATTTTAAAGAGAGAACAGCCAGGCTGAGATCCTGAATAGCAGGATCTCAGGCCAACTAAGTCGAAAAACCAGCTAGACACTAGGCAAAAATTTGGGGGTAACCATAGTCAGATATCCACCTTCCTACACAACCCCCCCCCAAACGAAGGGAGATAAGGCTGACCTTGACCAGGTAAGCCTATATTGCCCAAGTGGCCATATAAGGAGGAACCAGCACTGGCATGGTTACCCCCTGTCTCATGGTCCACTAAGCAATCCCTCACCCTAAGGGTATCAGAGGGTCTCCACCATAGGGAATCTCTACCTTTGGCGTGTCTTGGCAAAGTAAAAGGCTGGTGTTGAGATGGAGTACTGAAGTGAGTGTCCTCAAAGTGAGGCCTCAGCTTCCTCCAATCATCCTTCACCATGGATGCCTTTCTTTCCTTAACTGAGTTGCACTGTGCTCTCAGGGTCAGCCTCTGGCTACCTAAAGCTGGAGGCTGGGTCCCTTTTGTGGGCTTACTGGAGGGACAGGTCAGGTTTGGGGCCCTAAGGTCCCAGGTTTGCCTGTGCCCAACAGAATCCCTCTGGGGGAGGTCCCTAACTACCTGTAAAGGAGATCCCTCAGGAATGTTTTTACCCATCACCTGACTAGGGCTACTAGCCAGGCAATCCTCATTCTTTTGATGGGGGGGTTCTTGTGGACAGGGGCCCTCTGGGGGTCCACTGGCCTCCCTGACCTCTGCAGTCCTGGGCTGACTGGGGCAGGGTAGAGAGAGGCAGGTTACCTGCACCAGACTGGGTCCCACCTTGGAAGGGGCCACTGACATCAGAGGCTCTGCCAGGCCAGGCCTGGCTACCTCTGGGGCAGTTCCTTCACAAGGGGTGAGGTCAGATCCCTGAGGAGGCTGACCTTTTCCTAATGTCTGGGGAGAGGGAGACTTTTCTTCCTCCCCACTACTCTCAGTTTGTGTGGAGTGATCCATTGTTTCAGGCTTCACTACACCTATGTCAGTCTGAGTATAGGCTGAGACCATTACAGCCTTGCCAACCTTTTCAGGGGGGCACTCAGTTTGTGTTTGAGCTGTGACTGTCACAGCCCTGCCAGTCTCTACAGGGAAGTCTGTCTGTGCCTGGGCTGTGGCTACCACTGCCCTTCCAACCTTTTCAGGGAGGAAATCTATTTGGACAGGGGTTGTGAATGGCACAACCCCCCTACCCTTTTGTGACAGGCCTACCATTTTAGAATGGGTGTCTTGTTCAACTCCAGCCCAGGCTGAGAGTTCTAAGTCATTCCCCAGTAAGCAGTCTACAGGCAAGGTTGGGGACACTGCTACCCTTTTAGGGCCAGTGACCCCTCCCCAGCTGAGACATACCTCTGCCATGGGATGACTGTTTTGTTTGCCATCAATGTTGGTCACCTGGTAGGAGAAACCAGGCAAAAGCTGCTCAGAGGGAACTAGCCAATGGGCCACCATTGTGATGCTAGCTCCAGTGTCTCTGTAGGCCTCAGCTTTTGTACCATTGATGTAGGGCTCCTGTCTGTACCTACCCAAAGTGTTGGGACAGGCAGTGAAGTTGGCAAACCCCATGCCACCATCACAGACAAGAGTGGTTGCTGTAGGGGAATTGGCTAAGCCAGGGTCCCCCTGTGTTCCCCAAGTAAACCCACCCAGATTTCTGGGGGCACTCCCACCACCTGGGGGATTACTGCTGACAGTAATAGGTGGTGTGACAGGAGTAATTGGAGGAACAGTTTTGTTTTTAGCCCTTGGGCAACCGCTGTCAGTTTTCCAATGCCCAGGAGTTTTACACTCATGGCAGTAGGGCTTTTTAGCTGTGGTAGAGGAGGGAGCTTGGGACCCACCACCCTGTGTGGAGTTTTGGGGCCCTGAGGACGGTTTCTCTTTTTCTTTATCCCCACCCTTCTCTTGAGGCTTGGTGGTATCTTTCTTTTGGTCACCACCCTGGTTTTTAGGCCTGATCCTGGTCCTGACCCATTTATCTGCCCTCTTTCCCAATTCTTGGGGAGAGGTCAAATCTGAGTCTACCAGGTGTTGATGGAGAAGCTGGTTTTGACAATTACTTAAAATCTGCTCTCTCATCATCAAATTGTACAATCCTGTATAATCAGACACCTTACTTCCCAGCAACCAACCCTCCAAAGCCTTAGTGGCACATTCCACATATTCAGACCAGTCCTGAGTCTGTGTCTTCTGGGTGTCTCTGAACATTAACCTGTACTGTTCAGTGGTTAAGCCTAACCCATCAACTAGGACACTCTTCAGGACTCTGTAATTTCTGACATCCTCTTCTCTAACAGTGAGGAGTCTATCTCTGCCTCTCCCCTCAAAGGAGAGCCATAAGATTGCTGCCCACTGGTCTTCAGGAACCTGCTGCACTTTGCAGGCTCTCTCAAGAGCAGTCATCCATTTGTGGATGTCATCCCCACTTTTGTAGGGGGGCACAATCTTGGACAGGTTCCTATTGTCAAAGACCCTATCTTTGTCCCTAGGGACATTGCTGCCACCAGTGGGTATAGACCCACTCTCTCTATGCTGCCTAGCCTTGCTCAGTTTTTCTTCCATCAGGGCTACTTCTAGCTCCTGCTTCCTGATCCTCAGCTGGGCTTCTTGCATCTTGGCCTCATGTTCCCTCCTCTGAGGGGTGGTCATCCTTCTCCTGGAGTGACCTTGAGAGCCTCTAGAGCCATGGGAAGCATTGGAGTCACCTGAGCGATTCCTTTGCCTTCCCAGCCCTGTGTTAAGTCCACTGGGGAGATCCAGTGGGTTGAACCCACTGTCAGTCCCCAATAGCCTTGGTTTAGCTGGGCCAAGTTTAACACTTGGCACTGGGCTAGTTCTCCCTTCATCCTCACTACTGTCAGTATCCTTTTCACTCTCATCCTCTGTGGTAGGCATCCCATCTAAGGGGTGACTATTGGGAAGGGGTACTTCAGTGGCATCTTCAGAAGGGGGGCCTCCTGTTCCTGTCCCTAAGGGGGCTAACTGGGAAGCTTTCTTGAGTGCTCTCTGATTCTCATCATTCTGTAAGAGCTCTCTGAGCTCAGCAGAGTTTGGGTTCTTGGGCTGTTTAAGGCCTCTAAGAGTTGCCAAATGCCTGAGCTCATTCTGATTAAGGGTAGCAAAGCTGGATGGTGCCCTCTGGGGGTCACTCTCAACAGAGATGGGTACAGTGGACCCCTCTGCCCCGGCCATTGCTCTTAAGTGTGGGTGGATGTGTTGCAATCTACCTACACTTGGGTTTACCTACTAAACCTATCTAGTAGTTGTAGTCAGGGTGTGCTACTCCCTTTGCTCTACAACAACTAAGTTCAGTAGAACTTAAGTATATCTAATCTTGTTTTATATGTACCTACAGGTACCTATGTGATCTTTCAATTGGTAACCAAGAGATTACAATGGTAAAACACAGCAAGCTCAAATCCAACCGCTGCTCACCAATGTGAGAAGTTGGCCTGGTATATGCTGTTCACTAGTTCTAGTGACCACCTTGTACCATGCCAAGCAACCCTTATGGTGTGGTTGTAAGTCAACCTTTTTGGACTAGCTGCCCTAGTGGTAGCGTAGGCTAAGCAGTCTTTGAGGCTAAACTCGTGATGCGTGTTAAGCAAGCTGTTTTACCAATAGTAACCCCCTTTTATACCAATGAAAGGACACCACACAGATATATATTCAAAATATATATGTATTTATTTCTCAAAGTAACCCCTAGTCTCTTTATGAGCACAGGAGCACAAATCGTCAAACAAGATTATCACAGAATACACAGAAGTTGCACTTTATATGGATAGGCCCTGGTGGCCACTCGAACCATATACTAACATAGTGGTATAAGTACCACGAACAGAAAAGGGAAAAGGCCTAGGGCCTCTAGAATCGCTGGGCCTACAAGGAGCTAACGTCAGTTAGTGACCAGGAGGTCCACGGGTGGCGTGTGCAGAGCAAATAGTCACACGCGGGCTCCCATAGGTTTCAATGGGTGCGTAAAAAGTACAAAGTTACTGCAAAAGGAATCTTCCGGATGACCTAGGAACTTAAGATTTGGAACACAGGCACTAGAGATGTATTACTACACATGGGCACAGGTGTGCCAGCTTTACCTCACCCACAGGAAGCGGGTGCATAGGCCTCGAAGTGCGTCGGGTTTCTTCTATCTGTTCCGTGGGGCCTGTAGACAAAAGTGCTGCAGGCGGTCGGTCGGGAAGAGATGCAGTGGATCCAAGAGTGGATCGGAGATGTTGAAGACCTGTAAGCAGAGGGGACAGTGTTCACAGTCACTAGCCAGTGACCAGCGTGGCACCAGGTGGGTACCAGGCGATGTCGGGTGCAAACAGGAAGGAAGGTGTAGCTTGACTCTGCAGCCACGTGGTCCCTGAAGGTCGACGACGTCCAGGAGTCGAGTCACGAGCTGTCCCACGCAGGCTCTCGCTGTCGGCGGTGTCGGCGACTTGATCGAAGCAAACAAGCCTTGGCAAAAGCAATTGTTGTAGGCAAGGAGTTTAAGCTGTTGGTTCTGACCAGCAAGGTCAGAGGGATTGCTCCTTTGGAGGGGAGCAAGGGCCAGTCTGGAGCAACCAGACCAGCGGTGTTTGTCGTAGATTTCGTCGCCAAGATGGCCACTAGCCAGCGGGCCAGCAACCGGTTAGGCGCGTCGAGTGGCAAAATGCAGAAGGGCCCCACGCAGATCGTGGAGATGCTGGAGGGCTCACCTTTGGTGCAGATGCTGCTCGAGGGTTGGGCTTCTCAGGACCCAAAGCACAACTTGGAGGGAGCCTCGGTTGTTGCACTGGTCAGCTTGTCGTAGTCATTCCAAGATGGCTGGCTCCACGTGTCTCGGTGCCTCCACGGGTCTCCTCTTTTCAGGGACTGTGGATCGGGCGGTGAGAGGTCTGGAGGTCCAGGTCTTGTCAGTCTCTGGGCTCGGGCTCCGGCGGGAGGCGGCGGCAAAGCAGACGGTGATTCGCTGGATGGTGCTTGCGTTAGCAAGGTGGTCACTCCCTGACCACAGGGGAGATTTTCTTCAGTCTTCTGTGCAGCAGAATGTCGAAGTTCCCGTCTTCTTCTTAGTTTCAAGTTGATTCCAGGATGTCTGAAGTCTTAGGACACAGCTCCTACCTTTATTCGGATTCTAGGGGCCGGACTACCTGCTAGGTCCCTCCCTAGGGGTGGGACCAGGAAGGGGGGTGGTTACACCCCCAATCCTTTGTCCAGCTCGCCCCAGGCCCGGGACTGGTGTGCCCCAGGACCGGTTTGAACTGGCATATGCACCGAGGCTCCTTGTGAGCCACAGGCATGTCTGGTTTCTTTCAAGCCCTACCTGACCAATACACAAAATCCTGTCTGGGGTGGTGCATGCACCTCCCCTGGCAGGAAACCCTTTGTCCACACCTCCCAAGCTGGAAGGACTCCCAGCAGCAGGAGGGCAGACTTGTGTCTGTGGTGGCAGCATCCATTTTGTGGAGCTGAGGCTATGTCTGATTTTACCCGGGTTTCAGGTACTGTACATGTCGTGTCCCTCTAGAAGGGTGGAATGCTAACCCCGTCGCCAGAATTGGCGAGGGGTTAGTATTCCAATTCGTATGACACCTTACTCGACATGTTTTGATAAAGCCAAACCAAAGATAGCATTTAACCGCGAGGTTCATAATGCACTTAAGAGTATATGGTATGACGATATCTGGAAACAGTAGAAGGAAGTTGTTCCGACCACTGCAGACAGGCTCAGCTCATGCCAGAGCACCATCTCACATGGAACCAAGCACTCTGCCTTCAGGATTGTTAAGGCCTGCCATAGGAGTGACTTATAGGTTACCAGGTGTCCCATTTAAGGTTAGGTATAGGTATACTACACCTAAGTAAGAGGTGATTACACCAACTTACCCCAGCTGAGTGATCAGCCAGTTGTGTCAAATTGTTAGGCCAAGCCTGGGGTGGCATAATACATGCTGCAGCCCTTGGCAGGCCTTGGGTACACCAATGCCCTGGGTACCTAGTGTACACTGGTACAGGGGCTGACAGGGTGATCCAACCAATTGGGTATGTACCTAGGGTACATGGAGTCCATTTTAAAGAGAGAACAGCCAGGCTGAGATCCTGAATAGCAGGATCTCAGGCCAACTAAGTCGAAAAACCAGCTAGACACTAGGCAAAAATTTGGGGGTAACCATAGTCAGATATCCACCTTCCTACAGTCAGTCAGTCAGTTTCAGTCAGTCAGTGTCAGTCAGTGAGTGTCAGTCACCGAGTGTCAGTCAGTGAGTGTCAGTGAGTGTCAGTGAGTGTCAGTCAGTGTCAGTCAGTGTCAGTCAGTCAGTGTCAGTCAGTCAATGTCAGTCAGTCAGTCAATGTCAGTCAGTCAGTTTCAGTCAGTCAGTTTCAGTCAGTCAGTTTCAGTCAGTGTCAGTGTCAGTCAGTGTCAGCCAGTCAGTCAGTGTCAGACAGTCAGTGTCAGACAGTCAGTGTCAGTCAGTCAGTGTCAGTCAGTGTCAGTCAGTCAGTGTCAGTAATCAGTGTCAGTCAGTCAGTGAGTGTCAGTCAGTCAGTCAGTCAGTCAGTGTCAATCAGTCAGTGTCAGTAATCAGTGTCAGTCAGTCAGTGTCAGTCATTGTCAGTCAGTGTCAGTCAGTCAATGTCAGTAAGCCAATGTCAGTCAGTCAGTTTCAGTCAGAGTCAGTCAGTCAGTTTCAGTCAGTCAGTGTCAGTCAGTGAGTGTCAGTCACCGAGTGTCAGTCAGTGAGTGTCAGTGAGTGTCAGTGAGTGTCAGTCAGTGTCAGTCTGTCAATGTCAGTCAGTCAGTGTCAGCCAGTCAGTGTCAGTCAGTCAATGTCAGTCAGTCAGTCAGTGTCAGTCAGTCAGTGTCAGTCACTCAGTGTCAGTCAGTGTCAGTCAGTCAGTTTCAGTCAGTGTCAGACAGTGTCAGACAGTCATTGTCAGACTGTCAGTGTCAGTCAGTGTCAGTCAGTCAGTGTCAGTCAGTGTCAGTCAGACAGTGTCAGTCAGTCATTGTCAGTCAGTCAATGTCAGTCAGTCAATATCAGTCAGTCAGTGTCAGTCAGTCAATGTCAGTCAGTCAATGTCAGTCAGTCAGTGTCAGTCAGTCAGTTTCAGTCAGTGTCAGTCAGTCATTGTCAGTCAGTCATTGTCAGTCAGTCAATGTCAGTCAGACAATGTCAGTCAGTCAGTGTCAGTCAGTCAGGGTCAGTCAGTCAGTGTCAGTCAGTCAGTGTCAGTCAGTCAGTGTCAGTCAGTCAGTGTCAGTCAGTTTCAGTCAGTGTCAGTCAGTCAGGGTCAGTCAGTCAGTCAGTGTCAGTAATCAGTGTCAGTCAGTCAGTGTTAGTCAGTCAGTGTTAGTCAGTCAGTGTCAGTCAGTCAGTGTCAGTAAGTCAGTGTCAGTCAGTCAGTGTTAGTCAGTCAGTGTTAGTCAGTCAGTGTCAGTCAGTCAGTGTTAGTCAGTCAGTGTTAGTCAGTCAGTGTCAGTCAGTCAGTGTCAGTCTGTCAGTGTCAGTCAGTCAGTGTTAGTCAGTCAGTGTTAGTCAGTCAGTGTCAGTCAGTCAGTGTCAGTGAGTGTCAGTCAGTGTCAGTCAGTGTCAGTCTTTCATTGTCAGTCAGTCAGTGTCAGTCAGTCAGTGTCAGTCAGTGTCAGTCAGTCATTGTCAGTCAGTCAATGTCAGTCAGTCAATGTCAGTCAGTCAGTGTCAGTCAGTTTCAGTCAGTCAGTCAGTGTCAGTTTCAGTCAGTGTCAGACAGGGTCAGACAGTCAGTGTCAGACAGTCAGTGTCAGTCAGTCAGTGTCAGTCAGTCAGTGTCAGTCAGTCAGTGTCAGTAATCAGTGTCTATCAGTCAGTGTCAGTCAGTCAATGTCAGTCAGTCATTGTCAGTCAGTGTCAGTCAGTCAATGTTAGTCAGTGTCAGTCAGTCAATGTTAGTCAGTGTCAGTCAGTCAGAGTCAGTCAGTGTCAGTCAGTCAGTTTCAGTCAGTCAGCACCAGTCAGTCAGTGCCAGTCAGTCAGTGTCTGTCAGTCAGTCAGTCAGTGTCAGTCAGTCAGTGTCAGTCAGTGTCAGTCAGTCAATGTCAGGCAGTCAGTGTCAGTCAGTCAGTGTTAGTCAGTCAATGTCAGTCAGTCACTCAATGTCAGTCAGTCAGTGTCAGTCAGTCAGTGTCAGTCAGTCAATGTCAGTCAGTCAATGTCAGTCAGTCAGTGTCAGTCAGTCAGTGTCAGTCAGACAGTGTCAGTTTCAGTTAGAGTCAGTCAGTGTCAGTCAGTCAGTTTCAGTCAGTGTCAGTGTCAGACAGTGTCAGACAGTCAGTGTCAGACAGTCAGTGTCAGTCAGTCAGAGTCAGTGTCAGTCAGTGTCAGTCAGTCAGTGTCAGTAATCAGTGTCAGTCAGTCAGTGTCAGTCAGTCAGTGTCAGTAATCAGTGTCAGTCAGTCAGTGTCAGTGAGTGTCAGTGAGTGTCAGTCAGTGTCAGTCAGTGTCAGTCAGTCGGTTTCAGTCAGTTTCAGTCAGTGTCAGTCTGTCATTGTCAGTCAGTCAGTGTCAGTCAGTCATTGTCAGTCAGTCAATGTCAGTAAATGTCAGTCAGTCAGTGTCAGTCAGTTTCAGTCAGTGTCAGTCAGTCAGTTTCAGTCAGTTTCAGTCAGTGTCAGTCAGTGTCAGTCAGTGTCAGTCAGTTGCAGTCAGTGTCAGTCAGACAGTGTCAGTCAGTGTCAGTCAGTCAATGTCAGTCAGTCAGTGGCAGTCAGTCAGTGGCAGTCAGTCAGTGTTAGTCAGTCAGTGTTAGTCAGTCAGTGTTAGTCAGTCAGTGTCAGTCAGTCAGTGTCAGTAACCAGTGTCAGTCAGTGTCAGTCAGTGTCAGTCAGTGTCAGTCAGTGAGTGTCAGTCAGTCGGTTTCAGTCAGTTTCAATCAGTGTCAGTCAGTCATTGTCAGTCAGTGTCAGTCAGTCAGTGTCAGTCAGTCAGTGTCAGTCAGTCAATGTCAGTCAGTCAATGTCAGTCAGTCAGTTTCAGTCAGTGTCAGTCAGTCCGTTTCAGTCAGTGTCAGTCAGTGAGTGTCAGTCAGTGAGTGAGTGTCAGTCAGTGAGTGTCAGTGAGTGTCAGTCAGTGAGTTTCAGTGAGTGTCAGTCAGTGTCAGTCAGTGTCAGTCAGTGTCAGTCAGTGTCAGTCAGTGTCAGTCAGTTTCAGTCAGTGTCAGTCAGTGTCAGTCAGTCAATGTCAGTCAGTCAGTGGCAGTCAGTCAGTGGAAGTCAGTCAGTGGCAGTCAGTCAGTGGCAGTCAGTCACTGTCAGTCAGTGTCAGTCAGTGTCAGTCAGTCAGGGTCAGTCAGTCAGTGTCAGTCAGTGTCAGTCAGAGTCAGTCAGTGTCTGTCAGTCAGTCAGTCAGTCAGTCAGTTTCAGTCAGTCAGTGTCTGTCAGTCAGTCAGTGTCTGTCAGTCAGTCAGTGTCAGTCAGTCAGTGTCAGTCAGTCAGTGTCAGTCAGTCAGTGTCAGACAGTCAGTAATTGTCAGCCAGTGTCAGTCAGTCAGTGTCAGTCAGTCAGTGTCAGTCTGTCAGTGTCAGTCTGTCAGTGTCAGTCAGTCATTGTCAGTCAGTCATTGTCAGTCTGTCAGTGTCAGTGTCAGTCAGTGAGTGTCAGTCTGTGAGTGTCAGTCTGTGAGTGCCAGTCTGTGAGTTTCAGTCAGTCAGTGTCAGTCAGTCAGTGTCAGTCAGTCAGTGTCAGTCAGTCAGTGTCAGTCAGTCAGTGTCAGTCAGTCAGTGTCTGTCAGTCAGTGTCTGTCAGTCAGTGTCAGTCAGTGTCAGTCAGTCAGGGTCAGTCAGTCAGGGTCAGTCAGTCAGTGTCAGTCAGTCAGTGTCAGTCAGTGTCTGTCAGTCAGTCAGTTTCAGTCAGTCAGTTTCTGTCAGTCAGTCAGTTTCAGTCAGTCAGTGTCAGTCAGTCAGTGTCAGTCAGTCAGTAATTGTCAGCCAGTGTCAGTCAGTCAGTGTCAGTCAGTCAGTGTCAGTCAGTCAGTGTCAGTCTGTCAGTGTCAGTCAGTCATTGTCAGTCAGTCATTGTCAGTCTGTCAGTGTCAGTCTGTGAGTGTCAGTCTGTGAGTGTCAGTCTGTGAGTGTCAGTCTGTGAGTGTCAGTCTGTGAGTGTCAGTCTGTGAGTGTCAGTCAGTCAGTGTCAGTCAGTCAGTGTCAGTCAGTCAGTGTCAGTCAGTCATTGTCAGTCAGTCAGTGTCTGTCAGTCAGTGTCAGTCAGTCAGTGTCAGTCAGTGTCAGTCAGTCAATGTCAGTCAGTCATTGTCAGTCAGTGTCAGTCAGTGTCAGTCAGTCAATGTTAGTCAGTGTCAGTCAGTCAGTGTCAGTGAGTGTCAGTCAGTCAGTGTCAGTCAGTGTCAGTCAGTCAGTGTCAGTCAGTGTCAGTCAGTCAGTGTCAGTCAGTGTCAGTCAGTGTCAGTCAGTCAATTTTAGTCAGTGTCAGTCAGTCAATGTTAGTCAGTGTCAGTCAGTGTCAGTCAGTCAGTGTCAGTCAGTCAGTTTCAGTCCGTCAGTGTCAGTCAGTCAGTTTCAGTCAGTCATTTTCAGTCAGTCAGTTTCAGTCAGTCAGTGTCAGTCAGTCAGTGTCAGTCAGTGTCAGTCAGTGTGAGAAGTTGGCCTGGTATATGCTGTTCACTAGTTCTAGTGACCACCTTGTACCATGCCAAGCAACCCTTATGGTGTGGTTGTAAGTCAACCTTTTTGGACTAGCTGCCCTAGTGGTAGCGTAGGCTAAGCAGTCTTTGAGGCTAAACTCGTGAAACGTGTTAAGCAAGCTGTTTTACCAATAGTAACCCCCTTTTATACCAATGAAAGGACACCACACAGATATATATTCAAAATATATATGTATTTATTTCTCAAAGTAACCCCTAGTCTCTTTATGAGCACAGGAGCACAAATCGTCAAACAAGATTATCACAGAATACACAGAAGTTGCACTTTATATGGATAGGCCCTGGTGGCCACTCGAACCATATACTAAAATAGTGGTATAAGTACCACGAACAGAAAAGGGAAAAGGCCTAGGGCCTCTAGAATCGCTGGGCCTACAAGGAGCTAACGTCAGTTAGTGACCAGGAGGTCCACGGGTGGCGTGTGCAGAGCAAATAGTCACACGCGGGCTCCCATAGGTTTCAATGGGTGCGTAAAAAGTACAAAGTTACTGCAAAAGGAATCTTCCGGATGACCTAGGAACTTAAGATTTGGAACACAGGCACTAGAGATGTATTACTACACATGGGCACCGGAGTACCAGCTTTACCTCACCCACAGGAAGCGGGTGCATAGGCCTCAAAGTGCGTCGGGTTTCTTCTATCTGTTCCGTTGAGCCTGGGACAAAGATGCTGCAGGCGGTCGGTCGGGAAGAGATGCAGTGGATCCAAGAGTGGATCGGAGATGTTAAAGACCTGTAAGCAGAGGGGACAGTGTTCACAGTCACTAGCCAGTGACCAGCGTGGCACCAGGTGGGTACCAGGCGATGTCGGGTGCAAACAGGTGATGAGGGGTAGCTTGTCTCCGCAGCCACGTGGTCCCTGAAGGTCGACGACGTCCAGGAGTCGGCTCACGAGCTGTCCCACGCAGGCTCTCGCTGTCGGCGGTGTCGGCGACTTAATCGAAGCAAACAAGCCTTGGCAAAAGCAATTGCAGGAGGATTCGGAAATCAGCTGTTGGTTCTGACCAGCAAGGTCAGAGGGATTGCTCCTTTGGTGTGGAGCAAGGGCCAGTCTGGAGCAACCAGACCAGCGGTGTTTGTCGTAGATTTCGTCGCCAAGATGGCCACTAGCCAGCGGGCCAGCAACCGGTTAGGCGCGTCGAGTGGCAAAATGCAGAAGGGCCCCACGCAGATCGTGGAGATGCTGGAGGGCTCACCTTTGGTGCAGATGCTGCTCGAGGGTTGGGCTTCTCAGGACCCAAAGCACAACTTGGAGGGAGCCTCGGTTGTTGCACTGGTCAGCTTGTCGTAGTCGTTCCAAGATGGCTGGCTCCACGTGTCTCGGTGCCTCCACGGGTCTCCTCTTTTCAGGGACTGTGGATCGGGCGGTGAGAGGTCTGGAGGTCCAGGTCTTGTCAGTCTCTGGGCTCGGGCTCCGGCGGGAGGCGGCGGCAAAGCAGACAGTGATTCGCTGGATGGTGCTTGCGTTAGCAAGGTGGCCACTCCCTGACCACAGGGGAGATTTTCTTCAGTCTTCTGTGCAGCAGAATGTCGAAGTTCCCGTCTTCTTCTTGGTTTCAAGTTGATTCCAGGATGTCTGAAGTCTTAGGACACAGCTCCTACCTTTATTCGGATTCTAGGGGCCGGACTACCTGCTAGGTCCCTCCCTATGGGTGGGACCAGGAAGGGGGGTGGTTACACCCCCAATCCTTTGTCCAGCTCGCCCCAGGCCCGGGACTGGTGTGCCCCAGGACCGGTTTGAACTGGCATATGCACCGAGGCTCCTTGTGAGCCACAGGCATGTCTGGTTTCTTTCAAGCCCTACCTGACCAATACACAAAATCCTGTCTGGGGTGGTGCTCGCACCTCCCCTGGCAGGAAACCCTTTGTCCACACCTCCCAAGCTGGAAGGACTCCCAGCAGCAGGAGGGCAGACTTGTGTCTGTGGTGGCAGCATCCATTTTGTGGAGCTGAGGCTATGTCTGATTTTACCCGGGTTTCAGGTACTGTACATGTCGTGTCCCTCTAGAAGGGTGGAATGCTAACCCCGTCGCCAGAATTGGCGAGGGGTTAGTATTCCAATTCGTATGACACCTTACTCGACATGTTTTGATAAAGCCAAACCAAAGATAGCATTTAACCGCGAGGTTCATAATGCACTTAAGAGTATATGGTATGACGATATCTGGAAACAGTAGAAGGAAGTTGTTCCGACCACTGCAGACAGGCTCAGCTCATGCCAGAGCACCATCTCACATGGAACCAAGCACTCTGCCTTCAGGATTGTTAAGGCCTGCCATAGGAGTGACTTATAGGTTACCAGGTGTCCCATTTAAGGTTAGGTATAGGTATACTACACCTAAGTAAGAGGTGATTACACCAACTTACCCCAGCTGAGTGATCAGCCAGTTGTGTCAGATTGTTAGGCCAAGCCTGGGGTGGCACAATACATGCTGCAGCCCCTGGCAGGCCTTGGGTACACCAATGCCCTGGGTACCTAGTGTACACTGGTACAGGGGCTGACAGGGTGATCCACTTCCAATTGGTTATGCACCTAGGGTGCATAGTTTTAATTTAGTAGAGAGAACAGCAGGCTGGGGGTCTGATTGGCAGGCCCACAGCCTCAATATGTCAAAAACCAGTGAAGCAAAAAGCAAAAATTTGGGGTGACCATAGGATAGCAGACCCTACTCTCCTACACAACCCCCCCCCAAACGCTGGGACATTAAACTAGCCTTGACCAGTCTCGTCTTCATGTCCTAAGTGGAAGTACCTGGAGAGACCATCTGCATTCCCATGGTCAGTACCTGGCCGGTGCTCCACTGTAAAGTCCATCCCCTGTAGGGAAATGGACCACCTAAGCAGTTTGGGGTTTTCACCCTTCATCTGATTTAGCCACAAGAGGGGCTTATGGTCGGTCTGAATCTTGAAGTGAGTGCCAAACAAGTATGGCCTCAGCTTCTTCAGGGCCCACACCACAGCAAAGGCCTCCCTCTCAATAGCTGACCAATTCTTCTCTCTGGGGGTCAACCTTCTGCTAATAAAAGCAATGGGTTGGTCTTGACCATCTACATTAAGTTGTGACAGCACAGCTCCCACACCCAACTCAGAAGCATCTGTTTGGACAATAAACTCTTTGGAGTAGTCAGGACTTTTCAGGATAGGTGCAGAGCACATGGCCTCCTTCAGGTCATCAAATGCCTTTTGACAGTTTACTGTCCACTGAACCTTTTTGGGCATCTTCTTGGATGTCAGATCATTAAGAGGAGTCACAATGGACCCATAGTTCTTAACAAACTTCCTGTAATACCCAGTCAAGCCCAAGAAAGCTCGAACTTGAGTCTGGGTGGTTGGAGGGGACCAGTCCTTGATGGATTGTATCTTACTCTCCAGTGGTTGAACTTGGCCTCCACCTACAAGGTGGCCCAAATACACAACCTTACTCTGCCCTATCTGGCACTTAGTAGCCTTGATAGTGAGGCCTGCCCTCTGCAGGGCCTCAAGAGCCTTCTTCAGGTGGATCAGGTGATCCTCCCAGGTGGAGCTAAAGACAGCAATGTCATCAAGATATGCTGCACAAAAGTCATCCAACCCAGTAAGGACTTGGTTCACCAGCCTTTGGAAGGTGGCAGGTGCATTCTTCAGACCAAAGGGCATCACCACAAACTGATAATGCCCACCTGGGGTTGAGAATGCTGTTTTGGCCTTAGACTCCTCAGCTAATCTGATTTGCCAATAGCCAGCTGTTAAGTCAAATGTGCTCAAAAACTTTGCAGAAGCTAGTTTGTCTATGAGCTCATCTGCCCTTGGAATAGGGTGTGCATCTGTCCTGGTGACAGCATTGAGTCCTCTGTAATCCACACAGAACCTCATCTCTCTCTTGCCATCTTTGGTGTGAGGTTTGGGGACCAGAACCACTGGGCTAGCCCAGGGGCTCTCTGAGGGTTCAATGACACCTAATTCCAGCATTTTATGTACCTCAGCCTTTATACAGTCCCTGACGTGGTCAGGTTGTCTGTAAAGTTTGTTCTTTACAGGCAGACTGTCACCAGTGTCCACAACATGGGTACACCAGTCAGTTTGACTAGGTATCAAGGAAAACATATGTGAAAATGATTGTAGAACCTGTCTACATTCAGTCTGCTGATGGGCAGTGAGGTTGCCTCCAAGGGTCACTCCTTCAACTGAGCCATCTTCAGGGTTCTGAGACAACAGGTCTGGGAGAGGGTCACTCTCTTCCTCCTGTCCCTCATCTGTAGCCATGAGCAAGCCCATGTCTGCCCTGTCAACATATGCTTTAAGCCTGTTAACATGGAGTACCCTGTGGGGACTCCTGGGAGTTCCTAGGTCCACCAAGTAGGTGACCTCTCCCTTCTTTTCCAGGATTGTATGGGGTCCAGACCATTTGTCTTGGAGTGCTGCTGGGGCCACTGGCTCCAACACCCATACCTTCTGTCCTGGCTGATACTCAACCAAGACAGCCTTTTGGTCATGCCAAGCTTTCTGTAAGGCCTGGCTTGCCTCAAGGTTTTTAGATGCCTTCTCCATATACTCAGCCATCCTGGAGCGGAGACCAAGTACATAGTCCACTATGTCTAGCTTAGGCTTTTTGAGAGGTAACTCCCAGCCTTCCTTCACCAAACACAGTGGGCCTCTCACAGGGTGCCCAAACAACAATTCAAAGGGGCTGTAGCCAACTCCTTTTTGTGGGACCTCTCTGTAAGCAAACAGAAGGCAGGGTAGAAGGATGTCCCATCTTCGCCTGAGCTTTTCAGGTAATCCTTTGATCATACCCTTTAGGGTCTTGTTGAATCTCTCAACAAGCCCATTGCATTGTGGGTGATAAGGGGTGGTGAACTTGTAGTTGACACCACATTCCTTCCACATAGCTGTTAAGTATCCTGACATAAAGTTGGTACCTCTGTCAGATACTACCTCCTTAGGAAACCCCACTCTGGAGAATACTCCCAGCAGGGCCCTGGCCACAACAGGAGCTGTAGTGGTCCTAAGGGGAATTGCCTCTGGATACCTGGTGGCATGATCCACTACCACCAGTATAAATCTGTGCCCAGATGCAGTGGGAGGATCCATGGGACCCACTATGTCTATTCCCACTCTTTCAAAGGGAACCCCCACCACAGGTAGTGGTATCAGGGGGGCCTTTGTTGTGCCACCTGATTTGCCACTGGCTTGGCAGGTAACACAGGAGCGACAAAACTCCTTTGTATCTTCATTCATATGAGGCCAGTGAAAGTGAGGGACAAGTCTGTCCCAGGTCTTGTTCTGGCCTAGGTGTCCTGCTAAAGGAATATCATGGGCCAAGGTAAGAAGGAAGCCCCTAAATTGCAGAGGTATAACCAACCTCCTGGTTGCACCAGGCTTGGGGTCTCTAGCCTCTGAATAAAGGAGCCCTTCATCCCAATACACTTTATGGGTACCTTGAGCATTCCCAGCAGCCTCAGCAGCAGCCAGCTGTCTGAGGGGTTCAAGAGAGGGACAGGATAACTGAGCCTGCCTCAAGTCAGCCCTTGAAGGTCCCCCTGTCCCCAGAAACTCAACCTGATCAGGTTCAAGCTCTTCAGGGACAGTTCCTTCAGGGTCCTCTAGATCAGCTTCCTGGGAAGGCTGATCATCACTCTGAGGCAGGGGGGAAGGCACAGCCTTGACCCTCCTGTTCTTCTTCTTGGTAGGTGCTTGGTCCATTGTTCCAGGATCCAAGACCTGTGGTTCAGTGAGGCACTTTTTGGCCTGTGACCTGGTCACAGCAAGGACATGTGATGATATACCTAACATCTCTGCATGAGTCCTGTACTCCACTTCTGACCATAGAGAACTCTCTAGGTCATTGCCCAACAAACATTCTACTGGGAGGTCTGCACTAACCACAACCCTTTTGAGGCCAGTTACCCCTCCCCATGAGAAGTTAACAACTGCCACACTATGTGAAGTAGTGGCATTGCTGGCATTGGTCACCAGGTAGTTCTCACCTGGTATGTACTGTCCAGGATCCACAAAGCCTGGTGTCACCATAGTGACACTGGCACATGTGTCCCTGTAGGCTTGAGCCACTTTGTCATTAATTAAAGGAGTCTGTCTGTACTTGCCCAGGTTACTGGGGCTCACAGTCAGGGACAAATCAATGTCCCCATCACAGATCAAGACTGCCTGTGTCAGGGTTCTGTCTAAGTCAGAATCTCCTTCAGTTCCCATAGTGATTCCCACTACACCCTTTGTCTGGGGACCAACACTGCTAACAGTAGTACTGGGAGCAGGTGCCTTAGGGGCAACAGTGTTGGGGGCTCCACCCTTTTTGCAATCACTAGTCCAGTGAGTTGTATTTTTACAATGATTGCACCAGGGTTTCTTCTGACCTTCTTTCTTCTTCTTGGACTGTTGGGACCCACCCTCCTTAGCAGTAGTTTGGGGCCCTGTTGAAGACTTCTGGTCTTTAGGTTTCTGATCTCCACCCTTTTGGTCTGTTTTCTTCTGATCACCCCCTTGGCCCTGGTTCTGGTTCTTTTGCTTAACCCTGGTTCTGACCCATTTGTCTGCCTTCTTTCCCAATTCTTGGGGAGAGGTCAGATCAGAGTCAACCAAGTGTTGATGCAGTTGCTGGTTTTGACAGTTATTTAAAATCTGTTCTCTCATCATCAAATTATACAATCCTGTAAAATCAGATACCTTACTTCCCAGCAACCAACCCTCCAAAGCCTTAGTGGCACATTCAATGTATTCAGACCAGTCCTGAGTCTGTGTCTTTTGGGTGTCTCTGAACATTAACCTGTACTGCTCAGTGGTTAAGCCTAACCCATCAACTAGAACACTCTTCAGGACTCTGTAGTTTCTGACATCCTCTTCTCTAACAGTGAGGAGTCTGTCTCTGCCTCTTCCTTCAAAGGAGAGCCAGAGGATTGCTGCCCACTGATCTTCAGGAACCTGCTGTACTTTGCAGGCTCTCTCAAGAGCAGTTATCCACTTGTGGATGTCATCCCCACTTTTGTAGGGGGGCACAACCTTAGACAGGTTTCTATTGTCGAAAACCCTATCTTTGTCCTTAGGGACAATGCTGCCACCAGTGGGTATAGACCCACTCTCTTTATGCTGTCTAGCCTTGCTAAGTTTCTCTTCCATCAGGGCTACTTCTAGCTCCTGCTTCCTGATCCTCAGCTGAGCCTCTTGCATCTTGGCCTCATGTTCCCTCCTCTGAGGGGTGGTCATCCTTCTCCTGGAGTGACCTTGAGAGCCTCTAGAGCCATGGGAAGCATTGGAGTCACCTGAGCGATTCCTTTGCCTTCCAAGCCCTGTGTTAAGTCCACTGGGGAGATCCAGTGGGTTGAACCCACTGTCAGTCCCCAATAGCCTTGGTTTAGCTGGGCCAAGTATAATACTTGGCACTGGGCTAGTTCTCCCTTCATCCTCACTACTGTCAGTATCCTTTTCACTCTCATCCTCTGTGGTAGGCATCCCATCTAAGGGGTGACTATTGGGAAGGGGTACTTCAGTGGCATCTTTAGAAGGGGGGCCTCCTGTTCCTGTCCCTAAGGGGGCTAACTGGGAAGCTTTCTTGAGTGCTCTCTGATTCTCATCATTCTGTAAGAGCTCTCTGAGCTCAGCAGAGTTTGGGTTCTTGGGCTGTTTAAGGCCTCTAAGAGTTGCCAAATGCCTGAGCTCATTCTGATTAAGGGTAGCAAAGCTGGATGGTGCCCTCTGGGGGTCACTCTCAACAGAGATGGGTACAGTGGACCCCTCTGCCCCGGCCATTGCTCTTAAGTGTGGGTGGATGTGTTGCAATCTACCTACACTTGGGTTTACCTACTAAACCTATCTAGTAGTTGTAGTCAGGGTGTGCTACTCCCTTTGCTCTACAACAACTAAGTTCAGTAGAACTTAAGTATATCTAATCTTGTTTTATATGTACCTACAGGTACCTATGTGATCTTTCAATTGGTAACCAAGAGATTACAATGGTAAAACACAGCAAGCTCAAATCCAACCGCTGCTCACCAATGTGAGAAGTTGGCCTGGTATATGCTGTTCACTAGTTCTAGTGACCACCTTGTACCATGCCAAGCAACCCTTATGGTGTGGTTGTAAGTCAACCTTTTTGGACTAGCTGCCCTAGTGGTAGCGTAGGCTAAGCAGTCTTTGAGGCTAAACTCGTGAAACGTGTTAAGCAAGCTGTTTTACCAATAGTAACCCCCTTTTATACCAATGAAAGGACACCACACAGATATATATTCAAAATATATATGTATTTATTTCTCAAAGTAACCCCTAGTCTCTTTATGAGCACAGGAGCACAAATCGTCAAACAAGATTATCACAGAATACACAGAAGTTGCACTTTATATGGATAGGCCCTGGTGGCCACTCGAACCATATACTAAAATAGTGGTATAAGTACCACGAACAGAAAAGGGAAAAGGCCTAGGGCCTCTAGAATCGCTGGGCCTACAAGGAGCTAACGTCAGTTAGTGACCAGGAGGTCCACGGGTGGCGTGTGCAGAGCAAATAGTCACACGCGGGCTCCCATAGGTTTCAATGGGTGCGTAAAAAGTACAAAGTTACTGCAAAAGGAATCTTCCGGATGACCTAGGAACTTAAGATTTGGAACACAGGCACTAGAGATGTATTACTACACATGGGCACCGGAGTACCAGCTTTACCTCACCCACAGGAAGCGGGTGCATAGGCCTCAAAGTGCGTCGGGTTTCTTCTATCTGTTCCGTTGAGCCTGGGACAAAGATGCTGCAGGCGGTCGGTCGGGAAGAGATGCAGTGGATCCAAGAGTGGATCGGAGATGTTGAAGACCTGTAAGCAGAGGGGACAGTGTTCACAGTCACTAGCCAGTGACCAGCGTGGCACCAGGTGGGTACCAGGCGATGTCGGGTGCAAACAGGTGATGAGGGGTAGCTTGTCTCCGCAGCCACGTGGTCCCTGAAGGTCGACGACGTCCAGGAGTCGGCTCACGAGCTGTCCCACGCAGGCTCTCGCTGTCGGCGGTGTCGGCGACTTAATCGAAGCAAACAAGCCTTGGCAAAAGCAATTGCAGGAGGATTCGGAAATCAGCTGTTGGTTCTGACCAGCAAGGTCAGAGGGATTGCTCCTTTGGTGTGGAGCAAGGGCCAGTCTGGAGCAACCAGACCAGCGGTGTTTGTCGTAGATTTCGTCGCCAAGATGGCCACTAGCCAGCGGGCCAGCAACCGGTTAGGCGCGTCGAGTGGCAAAATGCAGAAGGGCCCCACGCAGATCGTGGAGATGCTGGAGGGCTCACCTTTGGTGCAGATGCTGCTCGAGGGTTGGGCTTCTCAGGACCCAAAGCACAACTTGGAGGGAGCCTCGGTTGTTGCACTGGTCAGCTTGTCGTAGTCGTTCCAAGATGGCTGGCTCCACGTGTCTCGGTGCCTCCACGGGTCTCCTCTTTTCAGGGACTGTGGATCGGGCGGTGAGAGGTCTGGAGGTCCAGGTCTTGTCAGTCTCTGGGCTCGGGCTCCGGCGGGAGGCGGCGGCAAAGCAGACGGTGATTCGCTGGATGGTGCTTGCGTTAGCAAGGTGGCCACTCCCTGACCACAGGGGAGATTTTCTTCAGTCTTCTGTGCAGCAGAATGTCGAAGTTCCCGTCTTCTTCTTGGTTTCAAGTTGATTCCAGGATGTCTGAAGTCTTAGGACACAGCTCCTACCTTTATTCGGATTCTAGGGGCCGGACTACCTGCTAGGTCCCTCCCTATGGGTGGGACCAGGAAGGGGGGTGGTTACACCCCCAATCCTTTGTCCAGCTCGCCCCAGGCCCGGGACTGGTGTGCCCCAGGACCGGTTTGAACTGGCATATGCACCGAGGCTCCTTGTGAGCCACAGGCATGTCTGGTTTCTTTCAAGCCCTACCTGACCAATACACAAAATCCTGTCTGGGGTGGTGCTCGCACCTCCCCTGGCAGGAAACCCTTTGTCCACACCTCCCAAGCTGGAAGGACTCCCAGCAGCAGGAGGGCAGACTTGTGTCTGTGGTGGCAGCATCCATTTTGTGGAGCTGAGGCTATGTCTGATTTTACCCGGGTTTCAGGTACTGTACATGTCGTGTCCCTCTAGAAGGGTGGAATGCTAACCCCGTCGCCAGAATTGGCGAGGGGTTAGTATTCCAATTCGTATGACACCTTACTCGACATGTTTTGATAAAGCCAAACCAAAGATAGCATTTAACCGCGAGGTTCATAATGCACTTAAGAGTATATGGTATGACGATATCTGGAAACAGTAGAAGGAAGTTGTTCCGACCACTGCAGACAGGCTCAGCTCATGCCAGAGCACCATCTCACATGGAACCAAGCACTCTGCCTTCAGGATTGTTAAGGCCTGCCATAGGAGTGACTTATAGGTTACCAGGTGTCCCATTTAAGGTTAGGTATAGGTATACTACACCTAAGTAAGAGGTGATTACACCAACTTACCCCAGCTGAGTGATCAGCCAGTTGTGTCAGATTGTTAGGCCAAGCCTGGGGTGGCACAATACATGCTGCAGCCCCTGGCAGGCCTTGGGTACACCAATGCCCTGGGTACCTAGTGTACACTGGTACAGGGGCTGACAGGGTGATCCACTTCCAATTGGTTATGCACCTAGGGTGCATAGTTTTAATTTAGTAGAGAGAACAGCAGGCTGGGGGTCTGATTGGCAGGCCCACAGCCTCAATATGTCAAAAACCAGTGAAGCAAAAAGCAAAAATTTGGGGTGACCATAGGATAGCAGACACTACTCTCCTACAGTCAGCCAGTGTCAATTAGTGTCAGTCAGTGAGTGTCAGTCAGTAATTGTCAGTCAGTCAGTGTCAGTCAGTGTCAGTCAGTGTCAGTCAGTCAATGTCAGTCAGTCATTGTCAGTCAGTGTCATTCAGTCAGTGTCAGTCAGTGTCAGTCAGTCAATGTTAGTCAGTGTCAGTCAGTCAGTGTCAGTCAGTGTCAGTCAGTCAGTGTCAGTCAGTCAGTGTCAGTCAGTGTCAGTCAGTCAGTCAGTCAGTGTCAGTCAGTTTCAGTCAGCCAGTTTCAGTCAGCCAGTTTCAGTCAGTCCGTGTCAGTCAGTCAGTGTCAGTCAGTGTCAATTAGTGTCAGTCAGTCAGTGTCAGTCAGTGTCAGTCGGGCAGTGTCTGTGTCAGTCAGTGTCAGTCAGTCAGTGTCAGTTAGTGTCAGTCAGTGTCAGTTAGTGTCAGTCAGTGAGTGTTAGTCAGTGTCAGTCAGTCAGTCAGTCAGTGTCAGTCAGTCAGTGTCAGTCACTGTCAGTCAGTGTCAGTCAGTGTCAGTCAGTGTGTCAGTCAGTCAGTGTCAGTCAGTCAGTGTCAGTCAGTCAATGTCAGTCAGTCAGTGTCAGTTAGTGTCAGTCAGTTTCAGTCAGAATCAGTCAGTGTCAGTCAGTCAGTGTCAGTCAGTCAGTGTCAGTCAGTCAGTGTCAGTCAGTGTATGTCAGTGTCAATCAGTCAATCAGTCAGCGTCAGTCAGTCAGTGTCAGTCGGTCAGTGTCCGTGTCAGTCAGTGTCAGTTAGTGTCAGTCAGTATCAGTCAGTGAGTGTCAGTCAGTGAGTGTTAGTCAGTGTCAGTCAGTCAGTCAGTGTCAGTCAGTGTCAGCCAGTCAGTTTCAGTCAGTGTCAGTCAGTCAGTTTCAGTCAGTCAGTGTCAGTCAGTCAGTGTCAATTAGTGTCAGTCAGTGTCAGTCAGTCAGTGTCAGTCAGTGTCAGATGTCAGTGTCAGTCAGTGTCAGTCAGTCAGTGTCAGTCAGTGTCAGTCAGTGTCAGTCAGTGTCAGTGTCAGTCAGTGTCCGTCAGTGTCAGTCAGTCAGTTTCAGTCAGTCAGTGTCAGTCAGTCAGTGTCAATTAGTGTCAGTCAGTGTCAGTAAGTCAGTGTCAGTCAGTGTCAGATGTCAGTGTCAGTCAGTGTCAGTCAGTGTCAGATGTCAGTGTCAGTCAGTGTCAGTCAGTCAGTGTCCGTCAGTGTCAGTCAGTGTCAGTCAGTCAGTGTCAGTCAGTCAGTGTCAGTCACTGTCAGTCAGTGTCAGTCAGTGTGTCAGTCAGTCAGTTAGTCAGTGTCAGTCAGTCAGTGTCAGTCAGCGTCAGTCAGTCAATGTCAGTCAGTCAGTGTCAGTCATTGTCAGTCAGAGTCAGTCAGTGTCAGACAGTGTCAGACAGTGTCAGTCAGTGTCAGTCAGTTTCAGTCAGTCAGTCAGTGTCAGTCAGTCAGTTTCAGTCAGTCAGTTTCAGTCAGTCAGTTTCAGTCAGTGTCAGTGTCAGTCAGTGTCAGCCAGTCAGTCAGTGTCAGACAGTCAGTGTCAGACAGTCAGTGTCAGTCCGTCAGTGTCAGTCAGTCAGTTTCAGTCAGTCATTTTCAGTCAGTCAGTTTCAGTCAGTCAGTGTCAGTCAGTCAGTGTCAGTCAGTGTCAGTCAGCCAGTGTCAATTAGTGTCAGTCAGTGAGTGTCAGTCAGTAATTGTCAGTCAGTCAGTGTCAGTCAGTGTCAGTCAGTGTCAGTCAGTCAATGTCAGTCAGTCATTGTCAGTCAGTGTCATTCAGTCAGTGTCAGTCAGTGTCAGTCAGTCAATGTTAGTCAGTGTCAGTCAGTCAATGTTAGTCAGTGTCAGTCAGTGTCAGTCAGTCAGTGTCAGTCAGTCAGTTTCAGTCCGTCAGTGTCAGTCAGTCAGTTTCAGTCAGTCATTTTCAGTCAGTCAGTTTCAGTCAGTCAGTGTCAGTCAGTCAGTGTCAGTCAGTGTCAGTCAGCCAGTGTCAATTAGTGTCAGTCAGTGAGTGTCAGTCAGTAATTGTCAGTCAGTCAGTGTCAGTCAGTGTCAGTCAGTGTCAGTCAGTCAATGTCAGTCAGTCATTGTCAGTCAGTGTCATTCAGTCAGTGTCAGTCAGTGTCAGTCAGTCAATGTTAGTCAGTGTCAGTCAGTCAGTGTCAGTCAGTGTCAGTCAGTCAGTGTCAGTCAGTCAGTGTCAGTCAGTGTCAGTCAGTCAGTCAGTCAGTGTCAGTCAGTTTCAGTCAGCCAGTTTCAGTCAGCCAGTTTCAGTCAGTCCGTGTCAGTCAGTCAGTGTCAGTCAGTGTCAATTAGTGTCAGTCAGTCAGTGTCAGTCAGTGTCAGTCGGGCAGTGTCTGTGTCAGTCAGTGTCAGTCAGTCAGTGTCAGTTAGTGTCAGTCAGTGTCAGTTAGTGTCAGTCAGTGAGTGTTAGTCAGTGTCAGTCAGTCAGTCAGTCAGTGTCAGTCAGTCAGTGTCAGTCACTGTCAGTCAGTGTCAGTCAGTGTCAGTCAGTGTGTCAGTCAGTCAGTGTCAGTCAGTCAGTGTCAGTCAGTCAATGTCAGTCAGTCAGTGTCAGTTAGTGTCAGTCAGTTTCAGTCAGAATCAGTCAGTGTCAGTCAGTCAGTGTCAGTCAGTCAGTGTCAGTCAGTCAGTGTCAGTCAGTGTATGTCAGTGTCAATCAGTCAATCAGTCAGCGTCAGTCAGTCAGTGTCAGTCGGTCAGTGTCCGTGTCAGTCAGTGTCAGTTAGTGTCAGTCAGTATCAGTCAGTGAGTGTCAGTCAGTGAGTGTTAGTCAGTGTCAGTCAGTCAGTCAGTGTCAGTCAGTGTCAGCCAGTCAGTTTCAGTCAGTGTCAGTCAGTCAGTTTCAGTCAGTCAGTGTCAGTCAGTCAGTGTCAATTAGTGTCAGTCAGTGTCAGTCAGTCAGTGTCAGTCAGTGTCAGATGTCAGTGTCAGTCAGTGTCAGTCAGTCAGTGTCAGTCAGTGTCAGTCAGTGTCAGTCAGTGTCAGTGTCAGTGTCAGTCAGTGTCCGTCAGTGTCAGTCAGTCAGTTTCAGTCAGTCAGTGTCAGTCAGTCAGTGTCAATTAGTGTCAGTCAGTGTCAGTAAGTCAGTGTCAGTCAGTGTCAGATGTCAGTGTCAGTCAGTGTCAGTCAGTGTCAGATGTCAGTGTCAGTCAGTGTCAGTCAGTCAGTGTCCGTCAGTGTCAGTCAGTGTCAGTCAGTCAGTGTCAGTCAGTCAGTGTCAGTCACTGTCAGTCAGTGTCAGTCAGTGTGTCAGTCAGTCAGTTAGTCAGTGTCAGTCAGTCAGTGTCAGTCAGCGTCAGTCAGTCAATGTCAGTCAGTCAGTGTCAGTCATTGTCAGTCAGAGTCAGTCAGTGTCAGACAGTGTCAGACAGTGTCAGTCAGTGTCAGTCAGTTTCAGTCAGTCAGTCAGTGTCAGTCAGTCAGTTTCAGTCAGTCAGTTTCAGTCAGTGTCAGTGTCAGTCAGTGTCAGCCAGTCAGTCAGTGTCAGACAGTCAGTGTCAGACAGTCAGTGTCAGTCAGTCAGTGTCAGTCAGTGTCAGTCAGTCAGTGTCAGTAATCAGTGTCAGTCAGTCAGTGAGTGTCAGTCAGTCAGTCAGTCAGTCAGTGTCAATCAGTCAGTGTCAGTAATCAGTGTCAGTCAGTCAGTGTCAGTCATTGTCAGTCAGTGTCAGTCAGTCAATGTCAGTAAGCCAATGTCAGTCAGTCAGTTTCAGTCAGAGTCAGTCAGTCAGTTTCAGTCAGTCAGTGTCAGTCAGTGAGTGTCAGTCACCGAGTGTCAGTCAGTGAGTGTCAGTGAGTGTCAGTGAGTGTCAGTCAGTGTCAGTCAGTGTCAGTCAGTCAGTGTCAGTCAGTCAATGTCAGTCAGTCAGTCAATGTCAGTCAGTCAGTTTCAGTCAGTCAGTTTCAGTCAGTCAGTTTCAGTCAGTGTCAGTGTCAGTCAGTGTCAGCCAGTCAGTCAGTGTCAGACAGTCAGTGTCAGACAGTCAGTGTCAGACAGTCAGTGTCAGTCAGTCAGTGTCAGTCAGTGTCAGTCAGTCAGTGTCAGTAATCAGTGTCAGTCAGTCAGTGAGTGTCAGTCAGTCAGTCAGTCAGTCAGTGTCAATCAGTCAGTGTCAGTAATCAGTGTCAGTCAGTCAGTGTCAGTCATTGTCAGTCAGTGTCAGTCAGTCAATGTCAGTAAGCCAGTGTCAGTCAGTCAGTTTCAGTCAGAGTCAGTTAGTCAGTTTCAGTCAGTCAGTCAGTGTCAGTCAGTGAGTGTCAGTCACCGAGTGTCAGTCAGTGAGTGTCAGTGAGTGTCAGTGAGTGTCAGTCAGTGTCAGTCAGTGTCAGTCAGTCAATGTCAGTCAGTCAGTGTCAGTCAGTCAGTGTCAGTCAGTCAGTGTCAGTCAGTCAGTGTCAGTCAGTCAGTGGCAGTCAGTCAGTGGCAGTCAGTCAGTGGCAGTCAGTCAGTGTCAGTCAGTCAGTGTCAGTCAGTGTCAGTCAGTCAGGGTCAGTCAGTCAGTCAGTGTCAGTCAGTTTCAGTCAGTGTCAGTCAGTCAGGGTCAGTCAGTCAGTCAGTGTCAGTAATCAGTGTCAGTCAGTCAGTGTTAGTCAGTCAGTGTCAGTCAGTCAGTGTCAGTAAGTCAGTGTCAGTCAGTCAGTGTTAGTCAGTCAGTGTTAGTCAGTCAGTGTCAGTCAGTCAGTGTTAGTCAGTCAGTGTTAGTCAGTGTGAGAAGTTGGCCTGGTATATGCTGTTCACTAGTTCTAGTGACCACCTTGTACCATGCCAAGCAACCCTTATGGTGTGGTTGTAAGTCAACCTTTTTGGACTAGCTGCCCTAGTGGTAGCGTAGGCTAAGCAGTCTTTGAGGCTAAACTCGTGAAGCGTGTTAAGCAAGCTGTTTTACCAATAGTAACCCCCTTTTATACCAATGAAAGGACACCACACAGATATATATTCAAAATATATATGTATTTATTTCTCAAAGTAACCCCTAGTCTCTTTATGAGCACAGGAGCACAAATCGTCAAACAAGATTATCACATAATACACAGAAGTTGCACTTTATATGGATAGGCCCTGGTGGCCACTCGAACCATATACTAAAATAGTGGTATAAGTACCACGAACAGAAAAGGGAAAAGGCCTAGGGCCTCTAGAATCGCTGGGCCTACAAGGAGCTAACGTCAGTTAGTGACCAGGAGGTCCACGGGTGGCGTGTGCAGAGCAAATAGTCACACGCGTGCTCCCATAGGTTTCAATGGGTGCGTAAAAAGTACAAAGTTACTGCAAAAGGAATCTTCCGGATGACCTAGGAACTTAAGATTTGGAACACAGGCACTAGAGATGTAATACTACACTTGGGCACAGGTGTGCCAGCTTTACCTCACCCACAGGAAGCGGGTGCATAGGCCTCGAAGTGCGTCGGGTTTCTTCTATCTGTTCCGTGGGGCCTGTAGACAAAAGTGCTGCAGGCGGTCGGTCGGGAAGAGATGCAGTGGATCCAAGAGTGGATCGGAGATGTTGAAGACCTGTAAGCAGAGGGGACAGTGTTCACAGTCACTAGCCAGTGACCAGCGTGGCACCAGGTGGGTACCAGGCGATGTCGGGCGCAAACAGGTGATGAGGGGTAGCTTGTCTCCGCAGCCACGTGGTCCCTGAAGGTCGACGACGTCCAGGAGTCGGCTCACGAGCTGTCCCACGCAGGCTCTCGCTGTCGGCGGTGTCGGCGACTTGATCGAAGCAAACAAGCCTTGGCAAAAGCAATTGTAGAAGGATTCGGAAATCAGCTGTTGGTTCTGACCAGCAAGGTCAGAGGGATTGCTCCTTTGGAGGGGAGCAAGGGCCAGTCTGGAGCAACCAGACCAGCGGTGTTTGTCGTAGATTTCGTCGCCAAGATGGCCACTAGCCAGCGGGCCAGCAACCGGTTAGGCGCGTCGAGTGGCAAAATGCAGAAGGGCCCCACGCAGATCGTGGAGATGCTGGAGGGCTCACCTTTGGTGCAGATGCTGCTCGAGGGTTGGGCTTCTCAGGACCCAAAGCACAACTTGGAGGGAGCCTCGGTTGTTGCACTTGTCAGCTTGTCGTAGTCGTTCCAAGATGGCTGGCTCCACGTGTCTCGGTGCCTCCACGGGTCTCCTCCTTTCAGGGACTGTGGATCGGGCGGTGAGAGGTCTGGAGGTCCAGGTCTTGTCAGTCTCTGGGCTCGGGCTCCGGCGGGAGGCGGCGGCAAAGCAGACGGTGATTCGCTGGATGGTGCTTGCGTTAGCAAGGTGGTCACTCCCTGACCACAGGGGAGATTTTCTTCAGTCTTCTGTGCAGCAGAATGTCGAAGTTCCCGTCTTCTTCTTAGTTTCAAGTTGATTCCAGGATGTCTGAAGTCTTAGGACACAGCTCCTACCTTTATTCGGATTCTAGGGGCCGGACTACCTGCTAGGTCCCTCCCTATGGGTGGGACCAGGAAGGGGGGTGGTTACACCCCCAATCCTTTGTCCAGCTCGCCCCAGGCCCGGGACTGGTGTGCCCCAGGACCGGTTTGAACTGGCATATGCACCGAGGCTCCTTGTGAGCCACAGGCATGTCTGGTTTCTTTCAAGCCCTACCTGACCAATACACAAAATCCTGTCTGGGGTGGTGCACGCACCTCCCCTGGCAGGAAACCCTTTGTCCACACCTCCCAAGCTGGAAGGACTCCCAGCAGCAGGAGGGCAGACTTGTGTCTGTGGTGGCAGCATCCATTTTGTGGAGCTGAGGCTATGTCTGATTTTACCCGGGTTTCAGGTACTGTACATGTCGTGTCCCTCTAGAAGGGTGGAATGCTAACCCCGTCGCCAGAATTGGCGAGGGGTTAGTATTCCAATTCGTATGACACCTTACTCGACATGTTTTGATAAAGCCAAACCAAAGATAGCATTTAACCGCGAGGTTCATAATGCACTTAAGAGTATATGGTATGACGATATCTGGAAACAGTAGAAGGAAGTTGTTCCGACCACTGCAGACAGGCTCAGCTCATGCCAGAGCACCATCTCACATGGAACCAAGCACTCTGCCTTCAGGATTGTTAAGGCCTGCCATAGGAGTGACTTATAGGTTACCAGGTGTCCCATTTAGGGTTAGGTATAGGTATACTACACCTAAGTAAGAGGTGATTACACCAACTTACCCCAGCTGAGTGATCAGCCAGTTGTGTCAGATTGTTAGGCCAAGCCTGGGGTGGCATAATACATGCTGCAGCCCCTGGCAGGCCTTGGGTACACCAATGCCCTGGGTACCTAGTGTACACTGGTACAGGGGCTGACAGGGTGATCCACTTCCAATTGGTTATGCACCTAGGGTGCATAGTTTTAATTTAGTAGAGAGAACAGCAGGCTGGGGGTCTGATTGGCAGGCCCACAGCCTTAATATGTCAAAAACCAGTGAAGCAAAAAGCAAAAATTTGGGGTGACCATAGGATAGCAGACCCTACTCTCCTACACAACCCCCCCCCAAACGCTGGGACATTAAACTAGCCTTGACCAGTCTCGTCTTCATGTCCTAAGTGGAAGTACCTGGAGAGACCATCTGCATTCCCATGGTCAGTACCTGGCCGGTGCTCCACTGTAAAGTCCATCCCCTGTAGGGAAATGGACCACCTAAGCAGTTTGGGGTTTTCACCCTTCATCTGATTTAGCCACAAGAGGGGCTTATGGTCGGTCTGAATCTTGAAGTGAGTGCCAAACAAGTATGGCCTCAGCTTCTTCAGGGCCCACACCACAGCAAAGGCCTCCCTCTCAATAGCTGACCAATTCTTCTCTCTGGGGGTCAACCTTCTGCTAATAAAAGCAATGGGTTGGTCTTGACCATCTACATTAAGTTGTGACAGCACAGCTCCCACACCCAACTCAGAAGCATCTGTTTGGACAATAAACTCTTTGGAGTAGTCAGGACTTTTCAGGATAGGTGCAGAGCACATGGCCTCCTTCAGGTCATCAAATGCCTTTTGACAGCTTACTGTCCACTGAACCTTTTTGGGCATCTTCTTGGATGTCAGATCATTAAGAGGAGTCACAATGGACCCATAGTTCTTAACAAACTTCCTGTAATACCCAGTCAAGCCCAAGAAAGCTCGAACTTGAGTCTGGGTGGTTGGAGGGGACCAATCCTTGATGGACTGTATCTTACTCTCCAGTGGTTGAACTTGGCCCCCACCTACAAGGTGGCCCAAATACACAACCTTACTCTGCCCTATCTGGCACTTAGTAGCCTTGATAGTGAGGCCTGCCCTTTGCAGAGCCTCAAGAGCCTTCTTCAGGTGGATCAGGTGATCCTCCCAGGTGGAACTAAAGACAGCAATGTCATCAAGATATGCTGCGCAAAAGTCATCCAACCCAGTAAGGACTTGGTTCACCAGCCTTTGGAAGGTGGCAGGTGCATTCTTCAGACCAAAGGGCATCACCACAAACTGATAATGCCCACCTGGGGTTGAGAATGCTGTTTTGGCCTTAGACTCCTCAGCTAACCTGATTTGCCAATAGCCAGCTGTCAAGTCAAATGTGCTCAAAAACTTTGCAGAAGCTAGTTTGTCTATGAGCTCATCTGCCCTTGGAATAGGGTGTGCATCTGTCCTGGTGACAGCATTGAGTCCTCTGTAGTCCACACAGAACCTCATCTCTCTCTTGCCATCTTTGGTGTGAGGTTTGGGGACCAGAACCACTGGGCTAGCCCAGGGGCTCTCTGAGGGTTCAATGACACCTAATTCCAGCATTTTATGTACCTCAGCCTTTATACAGTCCCTGACGTGGTCAGGTTGTCTGTAAAGTTTGTTCTTTACAGGCAGACTGTCACCAGTGTCCACAACATGGGTACACCAGTCAGTTTGACTAGGTATCAAGGAAAACATATGTGAAAATGATTGTAGAACCTGCCTACATTCAGTCTGCTGATGGGCAGTGAGGTTGCCTCCAAGGGTCACTCCTTCAACTGAGCCATCTTCAGGGTTCTGAGACAACAGGTCTGGGAGAGGGTCACTCTCTTCCTCCTGTCCCTCATCTGTAGCCATGAGCAAGCCCATGTCTGCCCTGTCAACATATGCTTTAAGCCTGTTAACATGGAGTACCCTGTGGGGACTCCTGGGAGTTCCTAGGTCCACCAAGTAGGTGACCTCTCCCTTCTTTTCCAGGATTGTATGGGGTCCAGACCATTTGTCTTGGAGTGCTGCTGGGGCCACTGGCTCCAACACCCATACCTTCTGTCCTGGCTGATACTCAACCAAGACAGCCTTTTGGTCATGCCAAGCTTTCTGTAAGGCCTGGCTTGCCTCAAGGTTTTTAGATGCCTTCTCCATATACTCAGCCATCCTGGAGCGGAGACCAAGTACATAGTCCACTATGTCTAGCTTAGGCTTTTTGAGAGGTAACTCCCATCCTTCCTTCACCAAACACAGTGGGCCTCTCACAGGGTGCCCAAACAACAATTCAAAGGGGCTGTAGCCAACTCCTTTTTGTGGGACCTCTCTGTAAGCAAACAGAAGGCAGGGTAGAAGGATATCCCATCTTCGCCTGAGCTTTTCAGGTAATCCTTTGATCATACCCTTTAGGGTCTTGTTGAATCTCTCAACAAGCCCATTGCATTGTGGGTGATAAGGGGTGGTGAACTTGTAGTTGACACCACATTCCTTCCACATAGCTGTCAAGTATCCTGACATAAAGTTGGTACCTCTGTCAGATACTACCTCCTTAGGAAACCCCACTCTGGAGAATACTCCCAGCAGGGCCCTGGCCACAACAGGTGCTGTAGTGGTCCTAAGGGGAATTGCCTCTGGATACCTGGTGGCATGATCCACTACCACCAGTATAAATCTGTGCCCAGATGCAGTGGGAGGATCCATGGGACCCACTATGTCTATTCCCACTCTTTCAAAGGGAACCCCCACCACAGGTAGTGGTATCAGGGGGGCCTTTGTTGTGCCACCTGATTTGCCACTGGCTTGGCAGGTAACACAGGAGCGACAAAACTCCTTTGTATCTTCATTCATATGGGGCCAGTGAAAGTGAGGGACAAGTCTGTCCCAGGTCTTGTTCTGGCCTAGGTGTCCTGCTAAAGGAATATCATGGGCCAAGGTAAGGAGGAAGCCCCTAAATTGCAGAGGTATAACCAACCTCCTGGTTGCACCAGGCTTGGGGTCTCTAGCCTCTGAATAAAGGAGCCCTTCATCCCAATACACTTTATGGGTACCTTGAGCATTCCCAGCAGCCTCAGCAGCAGCCAGCTGTCTGAGGGGTTCAAGAGAGGGACAGGATAACTGAGCCTGCCTCAAGTCAGCCCTTGAAGGTCCCCCTGTCCCCAGAAACTCAACCTGATCAGGTTCAAGCTCTTCAGGGACAGTTCCTTCAGGGTCCTCTAGATCAGCTTCCTGGGAAGGCTGATCATCACTCTGAGGCAGGGGGGAAGGCACAGCCTTGACCCTCCTGTTCTTCTTCTTGGTAGGTGCTTGGTCCATTGTTCCAGGATCCAAGACCTGTGGTTCAGTGAGGCACTTTTTGGCCTGTGACCTGGTCACAGCAAGGACATGTGATGATATACCTAACATCTCTGCATGAGTCCTGTACTCCACTTCTGACCATAGAGAACTCTCTAGGTCATTGCCCAACAAACATTCTACTGGGAGGTCTGCACTAACCACAACCCTTTTGAGGCCAGTTACCCCTCCCCATGAGAAGTTAACAACTGCCACACTGTGTGAAGTAGTGGCATTGCTGGCATTGGTCACCAGGTAGTTCTCACCTGGTATGTACTGTCCAGGGTCCACAAAGCCTGGTGTCACCATAGTGACACTGGCACATGTGTCCCTGTAGGCTTGAGCCACTTTGTCATTAATTAAAGGAGTCTGTCTGTACTTGCCCAGGTTACTGGGGCTCACAGTCAGGGACAAATCAATGTCGCCATCACAGATCAAGACTGCCTGTGTAAGGGTTCTGTCTAAGTCAGAATCTCCTTCAGTTCCCATAGTGATTCCCACTACACCCTTTGTCTGGGGACCAACACTGCTAACAGTAGTACTGGGAGCAGGTGCCTTAGGGGCAACAGTGTTGGGGGCTCCACCCTTTTTGCAATCACTAGTCCAGTGAGTTGTATTTTTACAATGATTGCACCAGGGTTTCTTTTGACCTTCTTTCTTCTTTTTGGACTGTTGGGACCCACCCTCCTTAGTAGTAGTTTGGGGCCCTGTTGAAGACTTCTGGTCTTTAGGTTTCTGATCTCCACCCTTTTGGTCTGTTTTCTTCTGATCACCCCCTTGGCCCTGGTTCTGGTTCTTTTGCTTAACCCTGGTTCTGACCCATTTGTCTGCCTTCTTTCCCAATTCTTGGGGAGAGGTCAGATCAGAGTCAACCAAGTGTTGATGCAGTTGCTGGTTTTGACAGTTATTTAAAATCTGTTCTCTCATCATCAAATTATACAATCCTGTAAAATCAGATACCTTACTTCCCAGCAACCAACCCTCCAAAGCCTTAGTGGCACATTCAATGTATTCAGACCAGTCCTGAGTCTGTGTCTTTTGGGTGTCTCTGAACATTAACCTGTACTGCTCAGTGGTTAAGCCTAACCCATCAACTAGAACACTCTTCAGGACTCTGTAGTTTCTGACATCCTCTTCTCTAACAGTGAGGAGTCTGTCTCTGCTTCTTCCTTCAAAGGAGAGCCAGAGGATTGCTGCCCACTGATCTTCAGGAACCTGCTGTACTTTGCAGGCTCTCTCAAGAGCAGTTATCCACTTGTGGATGTCATCCCCACTTTTGTAGGGGGGCACAACCTTAGACAGGTTTCTATTGTCGAAAACCCTATCTTTGTCCTTAGGGACAATGCTGCCACCAGTGGGTATAGACCCACTCTCTTTATGCTGTCTAGCCTTGCTAAGTTTCTCTTCCATCAGGGCTACTTCTAGCTCCTGCTTCCTGATCCTCAGCTGGGCCTCTTGCATCTTGGCCTCATGTTCCCTCCTCTGAGGGGTGGTCATCCTTCTCCTGGAGTGACCTTGAGAGCCTCTAGAGCCATGGGAAGCATTGGAGTCACCTGAGCGATTCCTTTGCCTTCCCAGCCCTGTGTTAAGTCCACTGGGGAGATCCAGTGGGTTGAACCCACTGTCAGTCCCCAATAGCCTTGGTTTAGCTGGGCCAAGTATAACACTTGGCACTGGGCTAGTTCTCCCTTCATCCTCACTACTGTCAGTATCCTTTTCACTCTCATCCTCTGTGGTAGGCATCCCATCTAAGGGGTGACTATTGGGAAGGGGTACTTCAGTGGCATCTTTAGAAGGGGGGCCTCCTGTTCCTGTCCCTAAGGGGGCTAACTGGGAAGCTTTCTTGAGTGCTCTCTGATTCTCATCATTCTGTAAGAGCTCTCTGAGCTCAGCAGAGTTTGGGTTCTTGGGCTGTTTAAGGCCTCTAAGAGTTGCCAAATGCCTGAGCTCATTCTGATTAAGGGTAGCAAAGCTGGATGGTGCCCTCTGGGGGTCACTCTCAACAGAGATGGGTACAGTGGACCCCTCTGCCCCGGCCATTGCTCTTAAGTGTGGGTGGATGTGTTGCAATCTACCTACACTTGGGTTTACCTACTAAACCTATCTAGTAGTTGTAGTCAGGGTGTGCTACTCCCTTTGCTCTACAACAACTAAGTTCAGTAGAACTTATGTATATCTAATCTTGTTTTATATGTACCTACAGGTACCTATGTGATCTTTCAATTGGTAACCAAGAGATTACAATGGTAAAACACAGCAAGCTCAAATCCAACCGCTGCTCACCAATGTGAGAAGTTGGCCTGGTATATGCTGTTCACTAGTTCTAGTGACCACCTTGTACCATGCCAAGCAACCCTTATGGTGTGGTTGTAAGTCAACCTTTTTGGACTAGCTGCCCTAGTGGTAGCGTAGGCTAAGCAGTCTTTGAGGCTAAACTCGTGAAGCGTGTTAAGCAAGCTGTTTTACCAATAGTAACCCCCTTTTATACCAATGAAAGGACACCACACAGATATATATTCAAAATATATATGTATTTATTTCTCAAAGTAACCCCTAGTCTCTTTATGAGCACAGGAGCACAAATCGTCAAACAAGATTATCACATAATACACAGAAGTTGCACTTTATATGGATAGGCCCTGGTGGCCACTCGAACCATATACTAAAATAGTGGTATAAGTACCACGAACAGAAAAGGGAAAAGGCCTAGGGCCTCTAGAATCGCTGGGCCTACAAGGAGCTAACGTCAGTTAGTGACCAGGAGGTCCACGGGTGGCGTGTGCAGAGCAAATAGTCACACGCGTGCTCCCATAGGTTTCAATGGGTGCGTAAAAAGTACAAAGTTACTGCAAAAGGAATCTTCCGGATGACCTAGGAACTTAAGATTTGGAACACAGGCACTAGAGATGTAATACTACACTTGGGCACAGGTGTGCCAGCTTTACCTCACCCACAGGAAGCGGGTGCATAGGCCTCGAAGTGCGTCGGGTTTCTTCTATCTGTTCCGTGGGGCCTGTAGACAAAAGTGCTGCAGGCGGTCGGTCGGGAAGAGATGCAGTGGATCCAAGAGTGGATCGGAGATGTTGAAGACCTGTAAGCAGAGGGGACAGTGTTCACAGTCACTAGCCAGTGACCAGCGTGGCACCAGGTGGGTACCAGGCGATGTCGGGCGCAAACAGGTGATGAGGGGTAGCTTGTCTCCGCAGCCACGTGGTCCCTGAAGGTCGACGACGTCCAGGAGTCGGCTCACGAGCTGTCCCACGCAGGCTCTCGCTGTCGGCGGTGTCGGCGACTTGATCGAAGCAAACAAGCCTTGGCAAAAGCAATTGTAGAAGGATTCGGAAATCAGCTGTTGGTTCTGACCAGCAAGGTCAGAGGGATTGCTCCTTTGGAGGGGAGCAAGGGCCAGTCTGGAGCAACCAGACCAGCGGTGTTTGTCGTAGATTTCGTCGCCAAGATGGCCACTAGCCAGCGGGCCAGCAACCGGTTAGGCGCGTCGAGTGGCAAAATGCAGAAGGGCCCCACGCAGATCGTGGAGATGCTGGAGGGCTCACCTTTGGTGCAGATGCTGCTCGAGGGTTGGGCTTCTCAGGACCCAAAGCACAACTTGGAGGGAGCCTCGGTTGTTGCACTTGTCAGCTTGTCGTAGTCGTTCCAAGATGGCTGGCTCCACGTGTCTCGGTGCCTCCACGGGTCTCCTCCTTTCAGGGACTGTGGATCGGGCGGTGAGAGGTCTGGAGGTCCAGGTCTTGTCAGTCTCTGGGCTCGGGCTCCGGCGGGAGGCGGCGGCAAAGCAGACGGTGATTCGCTGGATGGTGCTTGCGTTAGCAAGGTGGTCACTCCCTGACCACAGGGGAGATTTTCTTCAGTCTTCTGTGCAGCAGAATGTCGAAGTTCCCGTCTTCTTCTTAGTTTCAAGTTGATTCCAGGATGTCTGAAGTCTTAGGACACAGCTCCTACCTTTATTCGGATTCTAGGGGCCGGACAACTTCTAGGTCCCTCCCTATGGGTGGGACCAGGAAGGGGGGTGGTTACACCCCCAATCCTTTGTCCAGCTCGCCCCAGGCCCGGGACTGGTGTGCCCCAGGACCGGTTTGAACTGGCATATGCACCGAGGCTCCTTGTGAGCCACAGGCATGTCTGGTTTCTTTCAAGCCCTACCTGACCAATACACAAAATCCTGTCTGGGGTGGTGCACGCACCTCCCCTGGCAGGAAACCCTTTGTCCACACCTCCCAAGCTGGAAGGACTCCCAGCAGCAGGAGGGCAGACTTGTGTCTGTGGTGGCAGCATCCATTTTGTGGAGCTGAGGCTATGTCTGATTTTACCCGGGTTTCAGGTACTGTACATGTCGTGTCCCTCTAGAAGGGTGGAATGCTAACCCCGTCGCCAGAATTGGCGAGGGGTTAGTATTCCAATTCGTATGACACCTTACTCGACATGTTTTGATAAAGCCAAACCAAAGATAGCATTTAACCGCGAGGTTCATAATGCACTTAAGAGTATATGGTATGACGATATCTGGAAACAGTAGAAGGAAGTTGTTCCGACCACTGCAGACAGGCTCAGCTCATGCCAGAGCACCATCTCACATGGAACCAAGCACTCTGCCTTCAGGATTGTTAAGGCCTGCCATAGGAGTGACTTATAGGTTACCAGGTGTCCCATTTAGGGTTAGGTATAGGTATACTACACCTAAGTAAGAGGTGATTACACCAACTTACCCCAGCTGAGTGATCAGCCAGTTGTGTCAGATTGTTAGGCCAAGCCTGGGGTGGCATAATACATGCTGCAGCCCCTGGCAGGCCTTGGGTACACCAATGCCCTGGGTACCTAGTGTACACTGGTACAGGGGCTGACAGGGTGATCCACTTCCAATTGGTTATGCACCTAGGGTGCATAGTTTTAATTTAGTAGAGAGAACAGCAGGCTGGGGGTCTGATTGGCAGGCCCACAGCCTTAATATGTCAAAAACCAGTGAAGCAAAAAGCAAAAATTTGGGGTGACCATAGGATAGCAGACCCTACTCTCCTACAGTCAGTCAGTGTCAGTCAGTCAGTGTCAGTCTGTCAGTGTCAGTCAGTCAGTGTTAGTCAGTCAGTGTTAGTCAGTCAGTGTCAGTCAGTCAGTGTCAGTGAGTGTCAGTCAGTGTCAGTCAGTGTCAGTCTTTCAATGTCAGTCAGTCAGTGTCAGTCAGTCAGTGTCAGTCAGTGTCAGTCAGTCATTGTCAGTCAGTCAATGTCAGTCAGTCAATGTCAGTCAGTCAGTGTCAGTCAGTTTCAGTCAGTCAGTCAGTGTCAGTTTCAGTCAGTGTCAGACAGGGTCAGACAGTCAGTGTCAGACAGTCAGTGTCAGTCAGTCAGTGTCAGTCAGTCAGTGTCAGTCAGTCAGTGTCAGTAATCAGTGTCTATCAGTCAGTGTCAGTCAGTCAATGTCAGTCAGTCATTGTCAGTCAGTGTCAGTCAGTCAATGTTAGTCAGTGTCAGTCAGTCAATGTTAGTCAGTGTCAGTCAGTCAGAGTCAGTCAGTGTCAGTCAGTCAGTTTCAGTCAGTCAGCACCAGTCAGTCAGTGCCAGTCAGTCAGTGTCTGTTCAGTCAGTGTCAGTCAGTGTCAGTCAGTCAATGTCAGGCAGTCAGTGTCAGTCAGTCAGTGTTAGTCAGTCAATGTCAGTCAGTCACTCAATGTCAGTCAGTCAGTGTCAGTCAGTCAGTGTCAGTCAGTCAATGTCAGTCAGTCAATGTCAGTCAGTCAGTGTCAGTCAGTCAGTGTCAGTCAGACAGTGTCAGTTTCAGTTAGAGTCAGTCAGTGTCAGTCAGTCAGTTTCAGTCAGTGTCAGTGTCAGACAGTGTCAGACAGTCAGTGTCAGACAGTCAGTGTCAGTCAGTCAGAGTCAGTGTCAGTCAGTGTCAGTCAGTCAGTGTCAGTAATCAGTGTCAGTCAGTCAGTGTCAGTCAGTCAGTGTCAGTAATCAGTGTCAGTCAGTCAGTGTCAGTGAGTGTCAGTGAGTGTCAGTCAGTGTCAGTCAGTGTCAGTCAGTCGGTTTCAGTCAGTTTCAGTCAGTGTCAGTCTGTCATTGTCAGTCAGTCAGTGTCAGTCAGTCATTGTCAGTCAGTCAATGTCAGTCAATGTCAGTCAGTCAGTGTCAGTCAGTTTCAGTCAGTGTCAGTCAGTCAGTTTCAGTCAGTTTCAGTCAGTGTCAGTCAGTGTCAGTCAGTGAGTGTCAGTCAGTGAGTGAGTGTCAGTCACTGAGTGTCAGTCAGTGAGTGTCAGTCAGTCAGTGTCAGTCAGTGTCAGTCAGTGTCAGTCAGTGTCAGTCAGTTGCAGTCAGTGTCAGTCAGACAGTGTCAGTCAGTGTCAGTCAGTCAATGTCAGTCAGTCAGTGGCAGTCAGTCAGTGGCAGTCAGTCAGTGTCAGTCAGTGTCAGTCAGTCAGGGTCAGTCAGTCAGTGTCAGTCAGTCAGTGTCAGTCAGAGTCAGTCAGTCAGTGTCAGTCAGTCAGTTTCAGTCAGTCAGTGTCTGTCAGTCAGTCAGTGTCAGTCAGTCAGTCAGTGTCAGTCAGTCAGTGTCAGTCAGTCAGTAATTGTCAGCCAGTGTCAGTCAGTCAGTGTCAGTCAGTCCGTGTCAATCTGTCAGTGTCAGTCAGTCATTGTCAGTCAGTCAGTGTCAGTCAGTCAGTGTCAGTCAGTCAGTGTCAGTCAGTGTCAGTCAGTCAGTGTCAGTCTGTCAGTGTCAGTCTGTGAGTGTCAGTCAGTGAGTGTCAGTCAGTGAGTGTCAGTCAGTCAGTGTCAGTCAGTCATTGTCAGTCAGTCAGTGTCAGTCAGTCAGTGTCAGTCAGTCATTGTCAGTCAGTCAGTTTCAGTCAGTGTCAGTCAGTCAATGTCAGTCAGTCATTGTCAGTCAGTGTCAGTCAGTCAATGTTAGTCAGTGTCAGTCAGTCAATGTTAGTCAGTGTCAGTCAGTCAATGTCAGTCAATTAGAGTCAGTCAGTGTCGGTCAGAGTCAGTCAGAGTCAGTCAGTGTCAGTCAGTCAGTTTCAGTCAGTCAGTTTCAGTCAGTGTCAGTGTCAGTCAGTGTCAGTCAGTCAGTCAGTGTCAGACATTCAGTGTCAGACAGTCAGTGTCAGTCAGTCAGTGTCAGTCAGTCAGTGTCAATCAGTCAGTGTCAGTAATCAGTGTCAGTCAGTCATTGTCAGTCAGTGTCAGTCAGTCAGTGTCAGTCAGTGTCACTCAGTGTCAGTCAGTCACTGTCAGGCAGTCAATGTCAGTCAGCCAATGTCAGTCAGTCAGTTTCAGTCAGTGTCAGTCAGTCAGTTTCAGTCAGTTTCAGTCAGTGTCAGTCAGTCAGTGTCAGTCAGTCAGTGTCAGTCACTGAGTGTCAGTCACTGAGTGTCAGTCAGTGAGTGTCAGTCAGTGAGTGTCAGTCAGTGTCAGTGAGTGTCAGTCAGTGTCAGTCAGTGTCAGTCAGTCAATTTCAGTTAGTCAGTGTCAGTCAGTCTGTGTCATACAGTCAGTGGCAGTCATTCAGTCGCAGTCAGTCAGTGTCAGTCAGTGTCAGTCAGTCAGGGTCAGTCAGTCAGTGTCAGTCAGCCAGTGTCAGTCAGTTTCACTCAGTCAGGGTCAGTCAGTCAGTGTCAGTCAGTTTCAGTCAGTGTCAGCCAGTCAGGGTCAGTCAGTCAGTGTCAGTCAGTGTCAGTAATCAGTGTCAGTCAGTCAGTGTTAGTCAGTCAGTGTTAGTCAGTCAGTGTCAGTCAGTCAGTGTCAGTAAGTCAGTGTCAGTAATCAGTGTCAGTCAGTCAGTGGTAGTCAGTCAGTGTTAGTCAGTCAGTGTCAGTCAGTCAGTGTCAGTAATCAGTGTCAGTCAGTCAGTGTTAGTCAGTCAGTGTTAGTCAGTCAGTGTCAGTCAGTCAGTGTTAGTCAGTCAGTGTTAGTCAGTCAGTGTCAGTCAGTCAGTGTCAGTCAGTGTCAGTCAGTGTCAGTCAGTGTCAGTCAGTCAGTGTCAGTGAGTGTCAGTGAGTGTCAGTCAGTGTCAGTCAGTGTCAGTCAGTCAGTGTCAGTCAGTCAGTGTCAGTCAGTCAGTGTCAGTCAGTGTCAGTCAGTGTCAGTCAGTGTCAGTCAGTCATTGTCAGTCAGTCAATGTCAGTCAGTCAATGTCAGTCAGTCAATGTCAGTCAGTCAGTGTCAGTCAGTTTCAGTCAGTCAGTCAGTGTCAGTTTCAGTCAGTGTCAGACAGTGTCAGACAGTCAGTGTCAGACAGTCAGTGTCAGTCAGTCAGTGTCAGTCAGTCAATGTCAGTCAGTGTCAGTCAGTCAGTGTCAGTCAGTCAGTGTCAGTAATCAGTGTCTGTCAGTCAGTGTCTGTCAGTCAGTGTCAGTCAGTCAATGTCAGTCAGTCATTGTCAGTCAGTGTCAGTCAGTGTCAGTCAGTCAATGTTAGTCAGTGTCAGTCAGTCAATGTTAGTCAGAGTCAGTCAGAGTCAGTCAGTGTCAGTCAGTCAGTTTCAGTCAGTCAGTGCCAGTCAGTCAGTGTCTGTCAGTCAGTCAGTGTCAGTCAGTCAGTGTCAGTCAGTCAATGTCAGTCAGTCAGTCAGTGTTAGTCAGTCAATGTCAGTCAGTCAGTCATGTCAGTCAGTCAGTGTCAGTCAGTCAGTGTCAGTCAGTCAATGTCAGTCAGTCAATGTCAGTCAGTCAGTGTCAGTCAGTCAGTGTCAGTCAGTCAGTGTCAGTCAGTTTCAGTCAGAGTCAGTCAGTGTCAGTCAGTCAGAGTCAGTCAGTGTCAGTCAGTCAGTTTCAGTCAGTGTCAGTGTCAGACAGTGTCAGACAGTCAGCGTCAGACAGTCAGTGTCAGTCAGTCAGTGTCAGTCAGTCAGTGTCAGTCAGTGTCAGTCAGTCAGTGTCAGTAATCAGTGTCAGTCAGTCAGTGTTAGTCAGTCAGTGTCAGTCAGTCAGTGTCAGTAATCAGTGTCAGTCAGTCAGTGTCAGTAATCAGTGTCAGTCAGTCAGTGTAAGTGAGTGTCAGTGAGTGTCAGTCAGTGTCAGTCAGTCAGTGTCAGTCAGTGTCAGTCAGTGTCAGTCAGTCAGGGTCAGTCAGTCAGTGTCAGTCAGTGTCAGTAATCAGTGTCAGTCAGTCAGTGTTAGTCAGTGTTAGTCAGTCAGTGTTAGTCAGTCAGTGTCAGTCAGTCAGTGTCAGTAAGTCAGTGTCAGTAATCAGTGTCAGTCAGTCAGTGTTAGTCAGTCAGTGTTAGTCAGTCAGTGTCAGTCAGTCAGTGTCAGTCATCAGTGTCAGTCAGTCAGTGTTAGTCAGTCAGTGTTAGTCAGTCAGTGTTAGTCAGTCAGTGTCAGTCAGTCAGTGTTAGTCAGTCAGTGTTAGTCAGTCAGTGTTAGTCAGTCAGTTTCAATCAGTCAGTGTCAGTCAGTGTCAGTGAGTGTCAGTCAGTGTTAGTCAGTGTCAGTCAGTGTCAGTCAGTCAGTGTCAGTCAGTCAGTGTCAGTCAGTGTCAATCAGTCATTGTCAGTCAGTCAATGTCAGTCAGTCAATGTCAGTCAGTCAATGTCAGTCAGTCAGTGTCAGTCAGTTTCAGTCAGTCAGTCAGTGTCAGTTTCAGTCAGTGTCAGACAGTGTCAGACAGTCAGTGTCAGACAGTCAGTGTCAGTCAGTCAGTGTCAGTCAGTCAATGTCAGTCAGTGTCAGTCAGTCAGTGTCAGTCAGTCAGTGTCAGTAATCAGTGTCTGTCAGTCAGTGTCTGTCAGTCAGTGTCAGTCAGTCAATGTCAGTCAGTCATTGTCAGTCAGTGTCAGTCAGTCAATGTTAGTCAGTGTCAGTCAGTCAATGTTAGTCAGTGTCAGTCAGTCAGAGTCAGTCAGTGTCAGTCAGTCAGTTTCAGTCAGTCAGCACCAGTCAGTCAGTGCCAGTCAGTCAGTGTCTGTCAGTCAGTGTCAGTCAGTGTCAGTCAGTCAATGTCAGGCAGTCAGTGTCAGTCAGTCAGTGTTAGTCAGTCAATGTCAGTCAGTCACTCAATGTCAGTCAGTCAGTGTCAGTCAGTCAGTGTCAGTCAGTCAATGTCAGTCAGTCAATGTCAGTCAGTCAGTGTCAGTCAGTCAGTGTCAGTCAGACAGTGTCAGTTTCAGTTAGAGTCAGTCAGTGTCAGTCAGTCAGTTTCAGTCAGTGTCAGTGTCAGACAGTGTCAGACAGTCAGTGTCAGACAGTCAGTGTCAGTCAGTCAGAGTCAGTGTCAGTCAGTGTCAGTCAGTCAGTGTCAGTAATCAGTGTCAGTCAGTCAGTGTCAGTCAGTCAGTGTCAGTAATCAGTGTCAGTCAGTCAGTGTCAGTGAGTGTCAGTGAGTGTCAGTCAGTGTCAGTCAGTGTCAGTCAGTCGGTTTCAGTCAGTTTCAGTCAGTGTCAGTCTGTCATTGTCAGTCAGTCAGTGTCAGTCAGTCATTGTCAGTCAGTCAATGTCAGTCAATGTCAGTCAGTCAGTGTCAGTCAGTTTCAGTCAGTGTCAGTCAGTCAGTTTCAGTCAGTTTCAGTCAGTGTCAGTCAGTGTCAGTCAGTGAGTGTCAGTCAGTGAGTGAGTGTCAGTCACTGAGTGTCAGTCAGTGAGTGTCAGTCAGTCAGTGTCAGTCAGTGTCAGTCAGTGTCAGTCAGTGTCAGTCAGTTGCAGTCAGTGTCAGTCAGACAGTGTCAGTCAGTGTCAGTCAGTCAATGTCAGTCAGTCATTGGCAGTCAGTCAGTGGCAGTCAGTCAGTGTCAGTCAGTGTCAGTCAGTCAGGGTCAGTCAGTCAGTGTCAGTCAGTCAGTGTCAGTCAGAGTCAGTCAGTCAGTGTCAGTCAGTCAGTTTCAGTCAGTCAGTGTCTGTCAGTCAGTCAGTGTCAGTCAGTCAGTCAGTGTCAGTCAGTCAGTGTCAGTCAGTCAGTAATTGTCAGCCAGTGTCAGTCAGTCAGTGTCAGTCAGTCAGTGTCAATCTGTCAGTGTCAGTCAGTCATTGTCAGTCAGTCAGTGTCAGTCAGTCAGTGTCAGTCAGTCAGTGTCAGTCAGTGTCAGTCAGTCAGTGTCAGTCTGTCAGTGTCAGTCTGTGAGTGTCAGTCAGTGAGTGTCAGTCAGTGAGTGTCAGTCAGTCAGTGTCAGTCAGTCATTGTCAGTCAGTCAGTGTCAGTCAGTCAGTGTCAATCAGTCATTGTCAGTCAGTCAGTTTCAGTCAGTGTCAGTCAGTCAATGTCAGTCAGTCATTGTCAGTCAGTGTCAGTCAGTCAATGTTAGTCAGTGTCAGTCAGTCAATGTTAGTCAGTGTCAGTCAGTCAATGTCAGTCAATTAGAGTCAGTCAGTGTCGGTCAGAGTCAGTCAGAGTCAGTCAGTGTCAGTCAGTCAGTTTCAGTCAGTCAGTTTCAGTCAGTGTCAGTGTCAGTCAGTGTCAGTCAGTCAGTCAGTGTCAGACATTCAGTGTCAGACAGTCAGTGTCAGTCAGTCAGTGTCAGTCAGTCAGTGTCAGTAATCAGTGTCAGTCAGTCAGTGAGTGTCAGTCAGTGTCAGTCAGTCAGTCAGTGTCAATCAGTCAGTGTCAATCAGTCAGTGTCAGTAATCAGTGTCAGTCAGTCATTGTCAGTCAGTGTCAGTCAGTCAGTGTCAGTCAGTGTCACTCAGTGTCAGTCAGTCACTGTCAGGCAGTCAATGTCAGTCAGCCAATGTCAGTCAGTCAGTTTCAGTCAGTGTCAGTCAGTCAGTTTCAGTCAGTTTCAGTCAGTGTCAGTCAGTCAGTGTCAGTCAGTCAGTGTCAGTCACTGAGTGTCAGTCACTGAGTGTCAGTCAGTGAGTGTCAGTCAGTGAGTGTCAGTCAGTGTCAGTCAGTGTCAGTCAGTGTCAGTCAGTGTCAGTCAGTCAATTTCAGTTAGTCAGTGTCAGTCAGTCTGTGTCATACAGTCAGTGGCAGTCATTCAGTCGCAGTCAGTCAGTGTCAGTCAGTGTCAGTCAGTCAGGGTCAGTCAGTCAGTGTCAGTCAGCCAGTGTCAGTCAGTTTCACTCAGTCAGGGTCAGTCAGTCAGTGTCAGTCAGTTTCAGTCAGTGTCAGCCAGTCAGGGTCAGTCAGTCAGTGTCAGTCAGTGTCAGTAATCAGTGTCAGTCAGTCAGTGTTAGTCAGTCAGTGTTAGTCAGTCAGTGTCAGTCAGTCAGTGTCAGTAAGTCAGTGTCAGTAATCAGTGTCAGTCAGTCAGTGGTAGTCAGTCAGTGTTAGTCAGTCAGTGTCAGTCAGTCAGTGTCAGTAATCAGTGTCAGTCAGTCAGTGTTAGTCAGTCAGTGTTAGTCAGTCAGTGTCAGTCAGTCAGTGTAGGAAGGTGGATATCTGACTATGGTTACCCCCAAATTTTTGCCTAGTGTCTAGCTGGTTTTTCGACTTAGTTGGCCTGAGATCCTGCCATTCAGGCTCTCAGGCTATCTGCTCTCTCTGTAAAATGGACTCCATGTACCCTAGGTACATACCCAATTGGTTGGATCACCCTGTCAGCCCCTGTACCAGTGTACACTAGGTACCCAGGGCATTGGTGTATCCAAGGCCTGCCAGGGGCTGAAGCATGTATTATGCCACCCCAGGCTTGGCCTAACAATCTGACACAACTGGCTGATCACTCAGCTGGGGTAAGTTGGTGTAATCACCTCTTACTTAGGTGTAGTATACCTATACCTAAACTTAAATGGGACACCTGGTAACCTATAAGTCACTCCTATGGCAGGCCTTAACAATCCTGAAGGCAGAGTGCTTGGTTCCATGTGAGATGGTGCTCTGGCATGAGCTGAGCCTGTCTGCAGTGGTCGGAACAACTTCCTTCTACTGTTTCCAGATATCGTCATACCATATACTCTTAAGTGCATTATGAACCTCGCGGTTAAATGCTATCTTTGGTTTGGCTTTATCAAAACATGTCGAGTAAGGTGTCATACGAATTGGAATACTAACCCCTCGCCAATTCTGGCGACGGGGTTAGCATTCCACCCTTCTAGAGGGACACGACATGTACAGTGCCTGAAACCCGGGTAAAATCAGACATAGCCTCAGCTCCACAAAATGGATGCTGCCACCACAGACACAAGTCTGCCCTCCTGCTGCTGGGAGTCCTTCCAGCTTGGGAGGTGTGGACAAAGGGTTTCCTGCCAGGGGAGGTGCATGCACCACCCCAGACAGGATTTTGTGTATTGGTCAGGTAGGGCTTGAAAGAAACCAGACATGCCTGTGGCTCACAAGGAGCCTCGGGGCATATGCCAGTTCAAACCGGTCCTGGGGCACACCAGTCCCGGGCCTGGGGCGAGCTGGACAAAGGATTGGGGGTGTAACCACCCCCCTTCCTGGTCCCACCCATAGGGAGGGACCTAGCAGGTAGTCCGGCCCCTAGAATCCGAATAAAGGTAGGAGCTGTGTCCTAAGACTTCAGACATCCTGGAATCAACTTGAAACTAAGAAGAAGACGGGAACTTCGACATTCTGCTGCACAGAAGACTGAAGAAAATCTCCCCTGTGGTCAGGGAGTGACCACCTTGCTAACGCAAGCACCATCCAGCGAATCACCATCTGCTTTGCCGCCGCCTCCCGCCGGAGCCCGAGCCCAGAGACTGACAAGACCTGGACCTCCAGACCTCTCACCGCCCGATCCACAGTCCCTGAAAAGAGGAGACCCGTGGAGGCACCGAGACACGTGGAGCCAGCCATCTTGGAACGACTACGACAAGCTGACCAGTGCAACAACCGAGGCTCCCTCCAAGTTGTGCTTTGGGTCCTGAGAAGCCCAACCCTCGAGCAGCATCTGCACCAAAGGTGAGCCCTCCAGCATCTCCACGATCTGCGTGGGGCCCTTCTGCATTTTGCCACTCGACGCGCCTAACCGGTTGCTGGCCCGCTGGCTAGTGGCCATCTTGGCGACGAAATCTACGACAAACACCGCTGGTCTGGTTGCTCCAGACTGGCCCTTGCTCCCCTCCAAAGGAGCAATCCCTCTGACCTTGCTGGTCAGAACCAACAGCTGATTTCCGAATCCTCCTGCAATTGCTTTTGCCAAGGCTTGTTTGCTTCGATCAAGTCGCCGACACCGCCGACAGCGAGAACCTGCGTGGGACAGCTCGTGAGCCGACTCCTGGACGTCGTCGACCTTCAGGGACCACGTGGCTGCGGAGACAAGCTACCCCTCATCACCTGTTTGCACCCGACATCGCCTGGTACCCACCTGGTGCCACGCTGGTCACTGGCTAGTGACTGTGAACACTGTCCCCTCTGCTTACAGGTCTTCAACATCTCCGATCCACTCTTGGATCCACTGCATCTCTCCCGGACCGACCGCCTGCAGCATCTTTGTCTTCAAGCTCCACGGAACAGATAGAAGAAACCCGACGCACTTCGAGGCCTATGCACCCGCTTCCTGTGGGTGAGGTAAAGCTGGCACACCTGTGCCCAAGTGTAGTAATACATCTCTAGTGCCTGTGTTCCAAATCTTAAGTTCCTAGGTCATCCGGAAGATTCCTTTTGCAGTAACTTTGTACTTTTTACGCACCCATTGAAACCTATGGGAGCACGCGTGTGACTATTTGCTCTGCACACGCCACCCGTGGACCTCCTGGTCACTAACTGACGTTAGCTCCTTGTAGGCCCAGCGATTCTAGAGGCCTTAGGCCTTTTCCCTTTTCTGTTCGTGGTACTTATACCACTATTTTAGTATATGGTTTGAGTGGCCACCAGGGCCTATCCATATAACGTGCAACTTCTGTGTATTCTGTGATAATCTTGTTTGACGATTTGTGCTCCTGTGCTCATAAAGAGACTAGGGGTTACTTTGAGAAATAAATACATATATATTTTGAATATATATCTGTGTGGTGTCCTTTCATTGGTATAAAAGGGGGTTGCATTTGGTAAAACAGCTGGCTTAACACGCATCACGAGTTTAGCCTCAAAGACTGCTTAGCCTACGCTACCACTAGGGCAGCTAGTCCGAAAAGGTTGACTTACAACCACACCATAAGGGTTGCTTGGCATGGTACAAGGTGATCACTTTAACTAGTGAGCATCATATACCAGGCCAACTTCTCACATTGGTGGCAGCGGTGGGATTTGAGCTTGCTGTGTTTTACCATTGTAATCTCTTGGTTACCAATTGAAAGATCACATAGGTACCTGTAGGTACATATAAAACAAGATTAGATATACTTAAGTTCTACTGAACTTAGTTGTTGTAGAGCAAAGGGAGTAGCACACCCTGACTACAACTACTAGATAGGTTTAGTAGGTAAACCCAAGTGTAGGTAGATTGCAACACATCCACCCACACTTAAGAGCAATGGCCGGGGCAGAGGGGTCCACTGTACCCATCTCTGTCGAGAGTGACCCCCAGAGGGCACCAACCAGCTTTGCTACCCTTAATCAGAATGAGCTCAGGCATTTGGCAACTCTTAGAGGCCTTAAACAGCCCAAGAACCCAAACTCTGCTGAGCTCAGAGAGCTCTTACAGAATGATGAGAATCAGAGAGCACTCAAGAAAGCTTCCCAGTTAGCCCCCTTAGGGACAGGAACAGGAGGCCCCCCTTCTGAAGATGCCACTGAAGTACCCCTTCCCAATAGTCACCCCTTAGATGGGATGCCTACCACAGAGGAAGAAAGTGATGGGGATACAGATGCGAGTGGGGATGAAGGGAGAACTAGCCCAGTGCCAAGTGTTATACTTGGCCCAGCTAAACTAAGGCTATTGGGGACTGACAGTGGGTTCACCCCATTGGATCTCCCCAGTGGACTTAACACAGGGCTTGGAAGGCAAAGGAATCGCTCAGGTGACTCCAATGCTTCCCATGGCTCTAGAGGCTCTCAAGGTCACTCCAGAAGGAGACTGACCACCCCTCAGAGGAGGGAACATGAGGCCAGAATGCAGGAAGCCCAGCTGAGGATCAGGAAGCAGGAGCTAGAAGTAGCCCTGATGGAAGAAAAACTGAGCAAGGCTAGGCAGCATAGAGAGAGTGGGTCTATACCCACTGGTGGCAGCAATGTCCCTAGGGACAAAGATAGGGTCTTTGACAATAGGAACCTGTCCAAGATTGTGCCCCCCTACAAAAGTGGGGATGACATCCACAAATGGATGACTGCTCTTGAGAGAGCCTGCAAAGTGCAGCAGGTTCCTGAAGACCAGTGGGCAGCAATCTTATGGCTCTCCTTTGAGGGGAGAGGCAGAGATAGACTCCTCACTGTTAGAGAAGAGGATGTCAGAAATTACAGAGTCCTGAAGAGTGTCCTAGTTGATGGGTTAGGCTTAACCACTGAACAGTACAGGTTAATGTTCAGAGACACCCAGAAGACACAGACTCAGGACTGGTCTGAATATGTGGAATGTGCCACTAAGGCTTTGGAGGGTTGGTTGCTGGGAAGTAAGGTGTCTGATTATACAGGATTGTACAATTTGATGATGAGAGAGCAGATTTTAAGTAATTGTCAAAACCAGCTTCTCCATCAACACCTGGTAGACTCAGATTTGACCTCTCCCCAAGAATTGGGAAAGAGGGCAGATAAATGGGTCAGGACCAGGATCAGGCCTAAAAACCAGGGTGGTGACCAAAAGAAAGATACCACCAAGCCTCAAGAGAAGGGTGGGGATAAAGAAAAAGAGAAACCTTCCTCAGGGCCCCAAAACTCCACACAGGGTGGTGGGTCCCAAGCTCCCTCCTCTACCACAGCTAAAAAGCCCTACTGCCATGAGTGTAAAACTCCTGGGCATTGGAAAACTGACAGCGGTTGCCCAAGGGCTAAAAACAAAACTGTTCCTCCAATTACTCCTGTCACACCACCTATTACTGTCAGCAGTAATCCCCCAGGTGGTGGGAGTGCCCCCAGAAATCTGGGTGGGTTTACTTGGGGAACACAGGGGGACCCTGGCTTAGCCAATTCCCCTACAGCAACCACTCTTGTCTGTGATGGTGGCATGGGGTTTGCCAACTTCACTGCCTGTCCCAACACTTTGGGTAGGTACAGACAGGAGCCCTACATCAATGGTACAAAAGCTGAGGCCTACAGAGACACTGGGGCTAGCATCACAATGGTGGCCCATTGGCTAGTTCCCTCTGAGCAGCTTTTGCCCGGTTTCTCCTACCAGGTGACTAACATTGATGGCAAACAGAACAGTCATCCCATGGCAGAGGTATGTCTCAGCTGGGGAGGGGTCACTGGCCCTAAAAGGGTAGCAGTGTCCCCAACCTTGCCTGTAGACTGCTTACTGGGGAATGACTTAGAACTCTCAGCTTGGGCTGGAGTTGAACAAGACACCCATTCTAAAATGGTAGGCCTTTCACAAAAGGGTAGGGGGGTTGTGCCATTCACAACCCCTGTCCAAATAGATTTCCTCCCTGAAAAGGTTGGAAGGGCAGTGGTAGCCACAGCCCAGGCACAGACAGACTTCCCTGTAGGGACTGGCAGAGCTGTGACAGTCACAGCTCAAACACAAACTGAGTGCCCCCCTGAAAAGGTTGGCAAGGCTGTAATGGTCTCAGCCTATACTCAGACTGACATAGGTGTAGTGAAGCCTGAAACAATGGATCACTCCACACAAACTGAGAGTAGTGGGGAGGAAGAAAAGTCTCCCTCTCCCCAGACATTAGGAAAAGGTCAGCCTCCTCAGGGATCTGACCTCACCCCTTGTGAAGGAACTGCCCCAGAGGTAGCCAGGCCTGGCCTGGCAGAGCCTCTGATGTCAGTGGCCCCTTCCAAGGTGGGATCCAGTCTGGTGCAGGTAGCCTGCCTCTCTCTACCCTGCCTCAGTCAGCCCAGGGCTGCAGAGGTCAGGGAGGCCAGTGGACCCCCAGAGGGCCCCTGTCCACAAGAACCCCCCCATCAAAAGAATGAGGATTGCCTGGCTAGTAGCCCTAGTCAGGTGATGGGTAAAAACATTCCTGAGGGATCTCCTTTACAGGTAGTTAGGGACCTCCCCCAGGGGGATTCTGTTGGGCACAGGCAAACATGGGACCTTAGGGCCCCAAACCTGACCTGTCCCTCCAGTAAGCCCACAAAAGGGACCCAGCCTCCAGCTTTAGGTAGCCAGAGGCTGACCCTGAGAGCACAGTGCAACTCAGTTAAAGAAAGAAAGGCATCCATGGTGGAGGATGATTGGAGGAAGCTGAGGCCTCACTTTGAGGACACTCACTTCAGTACTCCATCTCAACACCAGCCTTTTACTTTGCCAAGACACACCACAGGTAGAGATTCCCTATGGTGGAGACCCTCTGATACCCTTAGGGTGAGGGATTGCTTAGTGGACCATGAGACAGGGGGTAACCATGCCAGTGCTGGTTCCTCCTTATATGGCCACTTGGGCAATATAGGCTTACCTGGTCAAGGTCAGCCTTATCTCCCTTCGTTTGGGGGGGGGGTTGTGTAGGAAGGTGGATATCTGACTATGGTTACCCCCAAATTTTTGCCTAGTGTCTAGCTGGTTTTTCGACTTAGTTGGCCTGAGATCCTGCCATTCAGGCTCTCAGGCTATCTGCTCTCTCTGTAAAATGGACTCCATGTACCCTAGGTACATACCCAATTGGTTGGATCACCCTGTCAGCCCCTGTACCAGTGTACACTAGGTACCCAGGGCATTGGTGTATCCAAGGCCTGCCAGGGGCTGAAGCATGTATTATGCCACCCCAGGCTTGGCCTAACAATCTGACACAACTGGCTGATCACTCAGCTGGGGTAAGTTGGTGTAATCACCTCTTACTTAGGTGTAGTATACCTATACCTAAACTTAAATGGGACACCTGGTAACCTATAAGTCACTCCTATGGCAGGCCTTAACAATCCTGAAGGCAGAGTGCTTGGTTCCATGTGAGATGGTGCTCTGGCATGAGCTGAGCCTGTCTGCAGTGGTCGGAACAACTTCCTTCTACTGTTTCCAGATATCGTCATACCATATACTCTTAAGTGCATTATGAACCTCGCGGTTAAATGCTATCTTTGGTTTGGCTTTATCAAAACATGTCGAGTAAGGTGTCATACGAATTGGAATACTAACCCCTTGCCAATTCTGGCGACGGGGTTAGCATTCCACCCTTCTAGAGGGACACGACATGTACAGTGCCTGAAACCCGGGTAAAATCAGACATAGCCTCAGCTCCACAAAATGGATGCTGCCACCACAGACACAAGTCTGCCCTCCTGCTGCTGGGAGTCCTTCCAGCTTGGGAGGTGTGGACAAAGGGTTTCCTGCCAGGGGAGGTGCATGCACCACCCCAGACAGGATTTTGTGTATTGGTCAGGTAGGGCTTGAAAGAAACCAGACATGCCTGTGGCTCACAAGGAGCCTCGGGGCATATGCCAGTTCAAACCGGTCCTGGGGCACACCAGTCCCGGGCCTGGGGCGAGCTGGACAAAGGATTGGGGGTGTAACCACCCCCCTTCCTGGTCCCACCCATAGGGAGGGACCTAGCAGGTAGTCCGGCCCCTAGAATCCGAATAAAGGTAGGAGCTGTGTCCTAAGACTTCAGACATCCTGGAATCAACTTGAAACTAAGAAGAAGACGGGAACTTCGACATTCTGCTGCACAGAAGACTGAAGAAAATCTCCCCTGTGGTCAGGGAGTGACCACCTTGCTAACGCAAGCACCATCCAGCGAATCACCATCTGCTTTGCCGCCGCCTCCCGCCGGAGCCCGAGCCCAGAGACTGACAAGACCTGGACCTCCAGACCTCTCACCGCCCGATCCACAGTCCCTGAAAAGAGGAGACCCGTGGAGGCACCGAGACACGTGGAGCCAGCCATCTTGGAACGACTACGACAAGCTGACCAGTGCAACAACCGAGGCTCCCTCCAAGTTGTGCTTTGGGTCCTGAGAAGCCCAACCCTCGAGCAGCATCTGCACCAAAGGTGAGCCCTCCAGCATCTCCACGATCTGCGTGGGGCCCTTCTGCATTTTGCCACTCGACGCGCCTAACCGGTTGCTGGCCCGCTGGCTAGTGGCCATCTTGGCGACGAAATCTACGACAAACACCGCTGGTCTGGTTGCTCCAGACTGGCCCTTGCTCCCCTCCAAAGGAGCAATCCCTCTGACCTTGCTGGTCAGAACCAACAGCTGATTTCCGAATCCTCCTGCAATTGCTTTTGCCAAGGCTTGTTTGCTTCGATCAAGTCGCCGACACCGCCGACAGTGAGAGCCTGCGTGGGACAGCTCGTGAGCCGACTCCTGGACGTCGTCGACCTTCAGGGACCACGTGGCTGCGGAGACAAGCTACCCCTCATCACCTGTTTGCACCCGACATCGCCTGGTACCCACCTGGTGCCACGCTGGTCACTGGCTAGTGACTGTGAACACTGTCCCCTCTGCTTACAGGTCTTCAACATCTCCGATCCACTCTTGGATCCACTGCATCTCTCCCGGACCGACCGCCTGCAGCATCTTTGTCTTCAAGCTCCACGGAACAGATAGAAGAAACCCGACGCACTTCGAGGCCTATGCACCCGCTTCCTGTGGGTGAGGTAAAGCTGGCACACCTGTGCCCAAGTGTAGTAATACATCTCTAGTGCCTGTGTTCCAAATCTTAAGTTCCTAGGTCATCCGGAAGATTCCTTTTGCAGTAACTTTGTACTTTTTACGCACCCATTGAAACCTATGGGAGCACGCGTGTGACTATTTGCTCTGCACACGCCACCCGTGGACCTCCTGGTCACTAACTGACGTTAGCTCCTTGTAGGCCCAGCGATTCTAGAGGCCTTAGGCCTTTTCCCTTTTCTGTTCGTGGTACTTATACCACTATTTTAGTATATGGTTTGAGTGGCCACCAGGGCCTATCCATATAACGTGCAACTTCTGTGTATTCTGTGATAATCTTGTTTGACGATTTGTGCTCCTGTGCTCATAAAGAGACTAGGGGTTACTTTGAGAAATAAATACATATATATTTTGAACATATATCTGTGTGGTGTCCTTTCATTGGTATAAAAGGGGGTTGCATTTGGTAAAACAGCTGGCTTAACACGCATCACGAGTTTAGCCTCAAAGACTGCTTAGCCTACGCTACCACTAGGGCAGCTAGTCCGAAAAGGTTGACTTACAACCACACCATAAGGGTTGCTTGGCATGGTACAAGGTGATCACTTTAACTAGTGAGCATCATATACCAGGCCAACTTCTCACAGTCAGTGTTAGTCAGTCAGTGTTAGTCAGTCAGTGTCAGTCAGTCAGTGTCAGTCAGTGTCAGTCAGTGTCAGTCAGTGTCAGTCAGTCAGTGTCAGTCAGTGTCAGTCAGTGTCAGTCAGTCATTGTCAGTCAGTCAATGTCAGTCAGTCAATGTCAGTCAGTCAATGTCAGTCAGTCAGTGTCAGTCAGTTTCAGTCAGTCAGTCAGTGTCAGTTTCAGTCAGTGTCAGACAGTGTCAGACAGTCAGTGTCAGACAGTCAGTGTCAGTCAGTCAGTGTCAGTCAGTCAATGTCAGTCAGTGTCAGTCAGTCAGTGTCAGTCAGTCAGTGTCAGTAATCAGTGTCTGTCAGTCAGTGTCTGTCAGTCAGTGTCAGTCAGTCAATGTCAGTCAGTCATTGTCAGTCAGTGTCAGTCAGTGTCAGTCAGTCAATGTTAGTCAGTGTCAGTCAGTCAATGTTAGTCAGAGTCAGTCAGAGTCAGTCAATGTCAGTCAGTCAGTTTCAGTCAGTCAGTGCCAGTCAGTCAGTGTCTGTCAGTCAGTCAGTGTCAGTCAGTCAGTGTCAGTCAGTCAATGTCAGTCAGTCAGTCAGTGTTAGTCAGTCAATGTCAGTCAGTCAGTCATGTCAGTCAGTCAGTGTCAGTCAGTCAGTGTCAGTCAGTCAATGTCAGTCAGTCAATGTCAGTCAGTCAGTGTCAGTCAGTCAGTGTCAGTCAGTCAGTGTCAGTCAGTTTCAGTCAGAGTCAGTCAGTGTCAGTCAGTCAGAGTCAGTCAGTGTCAGTCAGTCAGTTTCAGTCAGTGTCAGTGTCAGACAGTGTCAGACAGTCAGCGTCAGACAGTCAGTGTCAGTCAGTCAGTGTCAGTCAGTCAGTGTCAGTCAGTGTCAGTCAGTCAGTGTCAGTAATCAGTGTCAGTCAGTCAGTGTTAGTCAGTCAGTGTCAGTCAGTCAGTGTCAGTAATCAGTGTCAGTCAGTCAGTGTCAGTAATCAGTGTCAGTCAGTCAGTGTAAGTGAGTGTCAGTGAGTGTCAGTCAGTGTCAGTCAGTCAGGGTCAGTCAGTCAGTGTCAGTCAGTGTCAGTAATCAGTGTCAGTCAGTCAGTGTTAGTCAGTGTTAGTCAGTCAGTGTTAGTCAGTCAGTGTCAGTCAGTCAGTGTCAGTAAGTCAGTGTCAGTAATCAGTGTCAGTCAGTCAGTGTTAGTCAGTCAGTGTCAGTCAGTCAGTGTCAGTCATCAGTGTCAGTCAGTCAGTGTTAGTCAGTCAGTGTTAGTCAGTCAGTGTTAGTCAGTCAGTGTCAGTCAGTCAGTGTTAGTCAGTCAGTGTTAGTCAGTCAGTGTTAGTCAGTCAGTTTCAGTCAGTCAGTGTCAGTCAGTGTCAGTGAGTGTCAGTCAGTGTTAGTCAGTGTCAGTCAGTGTCAGTCAGTCAGTGTCAGTCAGTCAGTGTCAGTCAGTGTCAATCAGTCATTGTCAGTCAGTCAATGTCAGTCAGTCAATGTCAGTCAGTCAATGTCAGTCAGTCAGTGTCAGTCAGTTTCAGTCAGTCAGTCAGTGTCAGTTTCAGTCAGTGTCAGACAGTGTCAGACAGTCAGTGTCAGACAGTCAGTGTCAGTCAGTCAGTGTCAGTCAGTCAATGTCAGTCAGTGTCAGTCAGTCAGTGTCAGTCAGTCAGTGTCAGTAATCAGTGTCTGTCAGTCAGTGTCTGTCAGTCAGTGTCAGTCAGTCAATGTCAGTCAGTCAATGTCAGTCAGTCAGTGTCAGTCAGTTTCAGTCAGTCAGTCAGTGTCAGTTTCAGTCAGTGTCAGACAGTGTCAGACAGTCAGTGTCAGACAGTCAGTGTCAGTCAGTCAGTGTCAGTCAGTCAATGTCAGTCAGTGTCAGTCAGTCAGTGTCAGTCAGTCAGTGTCAGTAATCAGTGTCTGTCAGTCAGTGTCTGTCAGTCAGTGTCAGTCAGTCAATGTCAGTCAGTCATTGTCAGTCAGTGTCAGTCAGTGTCAGTCAGTCAATGTTAGTCAGTGTCAGTCAGTCAATGTTAGTCAGTGTCAGTCAGTCAGAGTCAGTCAGTGTCAGTCAGTCAGTGCCAGTCAGTCAGTGCCAGTCAGTCAGTGTCTGTCAGTCAGTCAGTGTCAGTCAGTCAGTGTCAGTCAGTCAATGTCAGTCAGTCAGTCAGTGTTAGTCAGTCAATGTCAGTCAGTCAGTCAATGTCAGTCAGTCAGTGTCAGTCAGTCAGTGTCAGTCAGTCAATGTCAGTCAGTCAATGTCAGTCAGTCAGTGTGAGTCAGTCAGTATCAGTCAGTCAGTGTCAGTCAGTCAGTGTCAGTCAGTTTCAGTCAGAGTCAGTCAGTGTCAGTCAGTCAGAGTCAGTCAGTGTCAGTCAGTCAGTTTCAGTCAGTGTCAGTGTCAGACAGTGTCAGACAGTCAGTGTCAGACAGTCAGTGAAAGTCAGTGTCAGTCAGTCAGTGTCAGTAATCAGTGTCAGTCAGTCAGTGTTAGTCAGTCAGTGTCAGTCAGTCAGTGTCAGTAATCAGTGTCAGTCAGTCAGTGTCAGTAATCAGTGTCAGTCAGTCAGTGTCAGTGAGTGTCAGTGAGTGTCAGTGAGTGTCAGTCAGTGTCAGTCAGTCAGTGTCAGTCGGTTTCAGTCAGTGTCAGTCAGTCAGTTTCAGTCAGTGTCAGTGTCAGACAGTGTCAGACAGTCAGTGTCAGACAGTCAGTGTCAGTCAGTCAGTGTCAGTCAGTCAGTGTCAGTCAGTGTCAGTCAGTCAGTGTCAGTAATCAGTGTCAGTCAGTCAGTGTTAGTCAGTCAGTGTCAGTCAGTCAGTGTCAGTAATCAGTGTCAGTCAGTCAGTGTCAGTAATCAGTGTCAGTCAGTCAGTGTCAGTCAGTGTCAGTGAGTGTCAGTCAGTGTCAGTCAGTCAGTGTCAGTCAGTCGGTTTCAGTCAGTTTCAGTCAGTGTCAGTCTGTCATTGTCAGTCAGTGTCAGTCAGTCAGTGTCAGTCAGTCAGTGTCAGTTAGTCATTGTCAGTCAGTCAGTGTCAGTCAGTTTCAGTCAGTGTCAGTCAGTCAGTTTCAGTCAGTGTCAGTCAGTGAGTGTCAGTCAGTGAGTGAGTGTCAGTCACTGAGTGTCAGTCAGTGAGTGTCAGTCAGTGAGTGTCAGTCAGTGTCAGTCAGTGTCAGTCAGTTTCAGTCAGTGTCAGTCAGACAGTGTCAGTCAGTGTCAGTCAGTCAATGTCAGTCAGTCAGTGGCAGTCAGTCAGTGGCAGTCAGTCAGTGTCCGTCAGTGTCAGTCAGTGTCAGTCAGTCAGGGTCAGTCAGTCAGTGTCAGTCAGTCAGTGTCAGTCAGAGTCAGTCAGTCATTGTCAGTCAGTCAGTTTTAGTCAGTCAGTGTCTGTCAGTCAGTCAGTGTCAGTCAGTCAGTGTCAGTCAGTCAGTGTCAGTCAGTCAGTAATTGTCAGCCAGTGTCAGTCAGTCAGTGTCAGTCAGTCAGTGTCAGTCTGTCAGTGTCAGTCAGTCAGTGTCAGTCAGTCAGTGTCAGTCAGTCAGTGTCAGTCTGTCAGTGGTAGTCTGTCAGTGTCAGTCAGTGAGTGTCAGTCTGTGAGTGTCAGTCTGTGAGTGTCAGTCAGTGAGTGTCAGTCAGTGAGTGTCAGTCAGTCAGTTTCAGTCAGTCATTGTCAGTCAGTCAGTGTCTGTCAGTGTCAGTCAGTCAGTGTCAGTCAGTCATTGTCAGTCAGTCTCAGTCAGTGTCAGTCAGTCAATGTCAGTCAGTCATTGTCAGTCAGTGTCAGTCAGTCAATGTTAGTCAGTGTCAGTCAGTCAATGTTAGTCAGTGTCAGTCAGTCAGTGTCAGTCAGTCAAAGTTAGTCAGTGTCAGTCAGTCATTGTCAGTCAGTGTCAGTCAGTGTCAGTCAGTCAATGTTAGTCAGTGTCTGTCAGTCAATGTTAGTCAGTGTCAGTCAGTCAGAGTCAGTCAGTGTCAGTCAGTCAGTGCCAGTCAGTCAGTGCCAGTCAGTCAGTGTCTGTCAGTCAGTCAGTGTCAGTCAGTCAGTGTCAGTCAGTCAATGTCAGTCAGTCAATGTCAGTCAGTCAGTGTCAGTCAGTCAGTATCAGTCAGTCAGTGTCAGTCAGTCAGTGTCAGTCAGTTTCAGTCAGAGTCAGTCAGTGTCAGTCAGTCAGAGTCAGTCAGTGTCAGTCAGTCAGTTTCAGTCAGTGTCTGTGTCAGACAGTGTCAGACAGTCAGTGTCAGACAGTCAGTGAAAGTCAGTGTCAGTCAGTGTCAGTAATCAGTGTCAGTCAGTCAGTGTTAGTCAGTCAGTGTCAGTCAGTCAGTGTCAGTAATCAGTGTCAGTCAGTCAGTGTCAGTAATCAGTGTCAGTCAGTCAGTGTCAGTGAGTGTCAGTGAGTGTCAGTGAGTGTCAGTCAGTGTCAGTCAGTCAGTGTCAGTCGGTTTCAGTCAGTGTCAGTCAGTCAGTTTCAGTCAGTGTCAGTGTCAGACAGTGTCAGACAGTCAGTGTCAGACAGTCAGTGCCAGTCAGTCAGTGTCAGTCAGTCAGTGTCAGTCAGTGTCAGTCAGTCAGTGTCAGTAATCAGTGTCAGTCAGTCAGTGTTAGTCAGTCAGTGTCAGTCAGTCAGTGTCAGTAATCAGTGTCAGTCAGTCAGTGTCAGTAATCAGTGTCAGTCAGTCAGTGTCAGTGAGTGTCAGTGAGTGTCAGTGAGTGTCAGTCAGTGTCAGTCAGTTAGTGTCAGTCAGTGTCAGTCAGTCAGGGTCAGTCAGTCAGTGTCAGTCAGTGTCAGTAATCAGTGTCAGTCAGTCAGTGTTAGTCAGTCAGTGTTAGTCAGTCAGTGTTAGTCAGTCAGTGTCAGTCAGTCAGTGTCAGTAAGTCAGTGTCAGTAATCAGTGTCAGTCAGTCAGTGTTAGTCAGTCAGTGTTAGTCAGTCAGTGTCAGTCAGTCAGTGTCAGTCATCAGTGTCAGTCAGTCAGTGTTAGTCAGTCAGTGTTAGTGTGAGAAGTTGGCCTGGTATATGATGCTCACTAGTTAAAGTGATCACCTTGTACCATGCCAAGCAACCCTTATGGTGTGGTTGTAAGTCAACCTTTTCGGACTAGCTGCCCTAGTGGTAGCGTAGGCTAAGCAGTCTTTGAGGCTAAACTCGTGAAGCGTGTTAAGCCAGCTGTTTTACCAAATGCAACCCCCTTTTATACCAATGAAAGGACACCACACAGATATATATTCAAAATATATATGTATTTATTTCTCAAAGTAACCCCTAGTCTCTTTATGAGCACAGGAGCACAAATCGTCAAACAAGATTATCACAGAATACACAGAAGTTGCACTTTATATGGATAGGCCCTGGTGGCCACTCGAACCATATACTAAAATAGTGGTATAAGTACCACGAACAGGAAAGGGAAAAGGCCTAGGGCCTCTAGAATCGCTGGGCCTACAAGGAGCTAACGTCAGTTAGTGACCAGGAGGTCCACGGGTGGCGTGTGCAGAGCAAATAGTCACACGCGGGCTCCCATAGGTTTCAATGGGTGCGTAAAAAGTACAAAGTTACTGCAAAAGGAATCTTCCGGATGACCTAGGAACTTAAGATTTGGAACACAGGCACTAGAGATGTATTACTACACATGGGCACCGGAGTACCAGCTTTACCTCACCCACAGGAAGCGGGTGCATAGGCCTCAAAGTGCGTCGGGTTTCTTCTATCTGTTCCGTTGAGCCTGGGACAAAGATGCTGCAGGCGGTCGGTCGGGAAGAGATGCAGTGGATCCAAGAGTGGATCGGAGATGTTGAAGACCTGTAAGCAGAGGGGACAGTGTTCACAGTCACTAGCCAGTGACCAGCGTGGCACCAGGTGGGTACCAGGCGATGTCGGGTGCAAACAGGAAGGAAGGTGTAGCTTGACTCTGCAGCCACGTGGTCCCTGAAGGTCGACGACGTCCAGGAGTCGAGTCACGAGCTGTCCCACGCAGGCTCTCGCTGTCGGCGGTGTCGGCGACTTGATCGAAGCAAACAAGCCTTGGCAAAAGCAATTGTTGTAGGCAAGGAGTTTAAGCTGATGGTTCTGACCAGCAAGGTCAGAGGAACTGCTCCTTTGGAGGGGAGCAAGGGCCAGTCTGGAGCAACCAGACCAGCGGTGTTTGTCGTAGATTTCGTCGCCAAGATGGCCACTAGCCAGCGGGCCAGCAACCGGTTAGGCGCGTCGAGTGGCAAAATGCAGAAGGGCCCCACGCAGATCGTGGAGATGCTGGAGGGCTCACCTTTGGTGCAGATGCTGCTCGAGGGTTGGGCTTCTCAGGACCCAAAGCACAACTTGGAGGGAGCCTCGGTTGTTGCACTGGTCAGCTTGTCGTAGTCGTTTCAAGATGGCTGGCTCCATGTGTCTCGGTGCCTCCACGGGTCTCCTCTTTGCAGGGACTGTGGATCGGGCGGTGAGAGGTCTGGAGGTCCAGGTCTTGTCAGTCTCTGGGCTCGGGCTCCGGCGGGAGGCGGCGGCAAAGCAGACGGTGATTCGCTGGATGGTGCTTGCGTTAGCAAGGTGGTCACTCCCTGACCACAGGGGAGATTTTCTTCAGTCTTCTGTGCAGCAGAATGTCGAAGTTCCCGTCTTCTTCTTAGTTTCAAGTTGATTCCAGGATGTCTGAAGTCTTAGGACACAGCTCCTACCTTTATTCGGATTCGAGGGGCCGGACTACCTGCTAGGTCCCTCCCTATGGGTGGGACCAGGAAGGGGGGTGGTTACACCCCCAATCCTTTGTCCAGCTCGCCCCAGGCCCGGGACTGGTGTGCCCCAGGACCGGTTTGAACTGGCATATGCACCGAGGCTCCTTGTGAGCCACAGGCATGTCTGGTTTCTTTCAAGCCCTACCTGACCAATACACAAAATCCTGTCTGGGGTGGTGCATGCACCTCCCCTGGCAGGAAACCCTTTGTCCACACCTCCCAAGCTGGAAGGACTCCCAGCAGCAGGAGGGCAGACTTGTGTCTGTGGTGGCAGCATCCATTTTGTGGAGCTGAGGCTATGTCTGATTTTACCCGGGTTTCAGGTACTGTACATGTCGTGTCCCTCTAGAAGGGTGGAATGCTAACCCCGTCGCCAGAATTGGCGAGGGGTTAGTATTCCAATTCGTATGACACCTTACTCGACATGTTTTGATAAAGCCAAACCAAAGTTAGCATTTAACCGCGAGGTTCATAATGCACTTAAGAGTATATGGTATGACGATATCTGGAAACAGTAGAAGGAAGTTGTTCCGACCACTGCAGACAGGCTCAGCTCATGCCAGAGCACCATCTCACATGGAACCAAGCACTCTGCCTTCAGGATTGTTAAGGCCTGCCATAGGAGTGACTTATAGGTTACCAGGTGTCCCATTTAAGGTTAGGTATAGGTATACTACACCTAAGTAAGAGGTGATTACACCAACTTACCCCAGCTGAGTGATCAGCCAGTTGTGTCAGATTGTTAGGCCAAGCCTGGGGTGGCATAATACATGCTGCAGCCCCTGGCAGGCCTTGGGTACACCAATGCCCTGGGTACCTAGTGTACACTGGTACAGGGGCTGACAGGGTGATCCAACCAATTGGGTATGTACCTAGGGTACATGGAGTCCATTTTAAAGAGAGAACAGCCAGGCTGAGATCCTGAATGGCAGGATCTCAGGCCAACTAAGTCGAAAAACCAGCTAGACACTAGGCAAAAATTTGGGGGTAACCATAGTCAGATATCCACCTTCCTACAGTTAGTCAGTCAGTGTTAGTCAGTCAGTGTCAGTCAGTCAGTGTTAGTCAGTCAGTGTTAGTCAGTCAGTGTTAGTCAGTCAGTGTCAGTCAGTCAGTGTCAGTCAGTGTCAGTGAGTGTCAGTGAGTGTCAGTCAGTGTTAGTCAGTCAGTGTCAGTCAGTCAGTGTCAGTCAGTGTCAGTGTCAGTCAGTGTCAGTCAGTGTCAATCAGTCATTGTCAGTCAGTCAATGTCAGTCAGTCAATGTCAGTCAGTCAATGTCAGTCAGTCAGTGTCAGTCAGTTTCAGTCAGTCAGTCAGTGTCAGTCAGTGTCAGTTTCAGTCAGTGTCAGACAGTGTCAGACAGTCAGTGTCAGACAGTCAGTGTCAGTCAGTCAGTGTCAGTCAGTCAATGTCAGTCAGTGTCAGTCAGTCAGTGTCAGTCAGTCAGTGTCAGTAATCAGTGTCTGTCAGTCAGTGTCTGTCAGTCAGTGTCAGTCAGTCAATGTCAGTCAGTCAATGTCAGTCAGTCAGTGTCAGTCAGTTTCAGTCAGTCAGTCAGTGTCAGTTTCAGTCAGTGTCAGACAGTGTCAGACAGTCAGTGTCAGACAGTCAGTGTCAGTCAGTCAGTGTCAGTCAGTCAATGTCAGTCAGTGTCAGTCAGTCAGTGTCAGTCAGTCAGTGTCAGTAATCAGTGTCTGTCAGTCAGTGTCTGTCAGTCAGTGTCAGTCAGTCAATGTCAGTCAGTCAATGTCAGTCAGTCAGTGTCAGTCAGTTTCAGTCAGTCAGTCAGTGTCAGTTTCAGTCAGTGTCAGACAGGGTCAGACAGTCAGTGTCAGACAGTCAGTGTCAGTCAGTCAGTGTCAGTCAGTCAGTGTCAGTCAGTCAGTGTCAGTAATCAGTGTCTATCAGTCAGTGTCAGTCAGTCAATGTCAGTCAGTCATTGTCAGTCAGTGTCAGTCAGTCAATGTTAGTCAGTCAATGTTAGTCAGTGTCAGTCAGTCAGAGTCAGTCAGTGTCAGTCAGTCAGTTTCAGTCAGTCAGCACCAGTCAGTCAGTGCCAGTCAGTCAGTGTCTGTCAGTCAGTCAGTCAGTGTCAGTCAGTCAGTGTCAGTCAGTGTCAGTCAGTCAATGTCAGGCAGTCAGTGTCAGTCAGTCAGTGTTAGTCAGTCAATGTCAGTCAGTCACTCAATGTCAGTCAGTCAGTGTCAGTCAGTCAGTGTCAGTCAGTCAATGTCAGTCAGTCAATGTCAGTCAGTCAGTGTCAGTCAGTCAGTGTCAGTCAGACAGTGTCAGTTTCAGTTAGAGTCAGTCAGTGTCAGTCAGTCAGTTTCAGTCAGTGTCAGTGTCAGACAGTGTCAGACAGTCAGTGTCAGTCAGTGTCAGTCAGTTGCAGTCAGTGTCAGTCAGACAGTGTCAGTCAGTGTCAGTCAGTCAATGTCAGTCAGTCAGTGTCAGTCAGTCTGAGTGAGTGTCAGTCAGTGTCAGTCAGTCAGTGTCAGTAATCAGTGTCAGTCAGTCAGTGTCAGTCAGTCAGTGTCAGTAATCAGTGTCAGTCAGTCAGTGTCAGTGAGTGTCAGTGAGTGTCAGTCAGTGTCAGTCAGTGTCAGTCAGTCGGTTTCAGTCAGTTTCAGTCAGTGTCAGTCTGTCATTGTCAGTCAGTCAGTGTCAGTCAGTCATTGTCAGTCAGTCAATGTCAGTCAATGTCAGTCAGTCAGTGTCAGTCAGTTTCAGTCAGTGTCAGTGAGTGTCAGTCAGTGAGTGAGTGTCAGTCACTGAGTGTCAGTCAGTGAGTGTCAGTCAGTCAGTGTCAGTCAGTGTCAGTCAGTGTCAGTCAGTGTCAGTCAGTTGCAGTCAGTGTCAGTCAGACAGTGTCAGTCAGTGTCAGTCAGTCAATGTCAGTCAGTCAGTGGCAGTCAGTCAGTGGCAGTCAGTCAGTGGCAGTCAGTGGCAGTCAGTCAGGGTCAGTCAGTCAGTGTCAGTCAGTCAGTGTCAGTCAGAGTCAGTCAGTCAGTGTCAGTCAGTCAGTTTCAGTCAGTCAGTGTCTGTCAGTCAGTCAGTGTCAGTCAGTCAGTCAGTGTCAGTCAGTCAGTCAGTGTCAGTCAGTCAGTGTCAGTCAGTCAGTAATTGTCAGCCAGTGTCAGTCAGTCAGTGTCAGTCAGTCAGTGTCAATCTGTCAGTGTCAGTCAGTCATTGTCAGTCAGTCAGTGTCAGTCAGTCAGTGTCAGTCAGTCAGTGTCAGTCAGTGTCAGTCAGTCAGTGTCAGTCTGTCAGTGTCAGTCTGTGAGTGTCAGTCAGTGAGTGTCAGTCAGTGAGTGTCAGTCAGTCAGTGTCAGTCAGTCATTGTCAGTCAGTCAGTGTCAGTCAGTCAGTGTCAGTCAGTCATTGTCAGTCAGTCAGTTTCAGTCAGTGTCAGTCAGTCAATGTCAGTCAGTCATTGTCAGTCAGTGTCAGTCAGTCAATGTTAGTCAGTGTCAGTCAGTCAATGTTAGTCAGTGTCAGTCAGTCAATGTCAGTCAATTAGAGTCAGTCAGTGTCGGTCAGAGTCAGTCAGAGTCAGTCAGTGTCAGTCAGTGTCAGTCAGTGTCAGTTTCAGTCAGAGTCAGTCAGTGTCAGTCAGTCAGTTTCAGTCAGTCAGTTTCAGTCAGTGTCAGTGTCAGTCAGTGTCAGTCAGTCAGTCAGTGTCAGACATTCAGTGTCAGACAGTCAGTGTCAGTCAGTCAGTGTCAGTCAGTCAGTGTCAGTAATCAGTGTCAGTCAGTCAGTGAGTGTCAGTCAGTGTCAGTCAGTCAGTCAGTGTCAATCAGTCAGTGTCAATCAGTCAGTGTCAGTAATCAGTGTCAGACAGTCACTGTCAGGCAGTCAATGTCAGTCAGCCAATGTCAGTCAGTCAGTTTCAGTCAGTGTCAGTCAGTCAGTTTCAGTCAGTTTCAGTCAGTGTCAGTCAGTCAGTGTCAGTCAGTCAGTGTCAGTCACTGAGTGTCAGTCACTGAGTGTCAGTCAGTGAGTGTCAGTCAGTGAGTGTCAGTGAGTGTCAGTGAGTGTCAGTCAGTGTCAGTCAGTGTCAGTCAGTCAATTTCAGTTAGTCAGTGTCAGTCAGTCTGTGTCATACAGTCAGTGGCAGTCATTCAGTCGCAGTCAGTCAGTGTCAGTCAGTGTCAGTCAGTCAGGGTCAGTCAGTCAGTGTCAGTCAGCCAGTGTCAGTCAGTTTCACTCAGTCAGGGTCAGTCAGTCAGTGTAGGAGAGTAGGGTCTGCTATCCTATGGTCACCCCAAATTTTTGCTTTTTGCTTCACTGGTTTTTGACATATTGAGGCTGTGGGCCTGCCAATCAGACCCCCAGCCTGCTGTTCTCTCTACTAAATTAAAACTATGCACCCTAGGTGCATAACCAATTGGAAGTGGATCACCCTGTCAGCCCCTGTACCAGTGTACACTAGGTACCCAGGGCATTGGTGTACCCAAGGCCTGCCAGGGGCTGCAGCATGTATTATGCCACCCCAGGCTTGGCCTAACAATCTGACACAACTGGCTGATCACTCAGCTGGGGTAAGTTGGTGTAATCACCTCTTACTTAGGTGTAGTATACCTATACCTAACCTTAAATGGGACACCTGGTAACCTATAAGTCACTCCTATGGCAGGCCTTAACAATCCTGAAGGCAGAGTGCTTGGTTCCATGTGAGATGGTGCTCTGGCATGAGCTGAGCCTGTCTGCAGTGGTCGGAACAACTTCCTTCTACTGTTTCCAGATATCGTCATACCATATACTCTTAAGTGCATTATGAACCTCGCGGTTAAATGCTATCTTTGGTTTGGCTTTATCAAAACATGTCGAGTAAGGTGTCATACGAATTGGAATACTAACCCCTCGCCAATTCTGGCGACGGGGTTAGCATTCCACCCTTCTAGAGGGACACGACATGTACAGTACCTGAAACCCGGGTAAAATCAGACATAGCCTCAGCTCCACAAAATGGATGCTGCCACCACAGACACAAGTCTGCCCTCCTGCTGCTGGGAGTCCTTCCAGCTTGGGAGGTGTGGACAAAGGGTTTCCTGCCAGGGGAGGTGCATGCACCACCCCAGACAGGATTTTGTGTATTGGTCAGGTAGGGCTTGAAAGAAACCAGACATGCCTGTGGCTCACAAGGAGCCTCGGTGCATATGCCAGTTCAAACCGGTCCTGGGGCACACCAGTCCCGGGCCTGGGGCGAGCTGGACAAAGGATTGGGGGTGTAACCACCCCCCTTCCTGGTCCCACCCTTAGGGAGGGACCTAGCAGGTAGTCCGGCCCCTAGAATCCGCTTAAAGGTAGGAGCTGTGTCCTAAGACTTCAGACATCCTGGAATCAACTTGAAACTAAGAAGAAGACGGGAACTTCGACATTCTGCTGCACAGAAGACTGAAGAAAATCTCCCCTGTGGTCAGGGAGTGACCACCTTGCTAACGCAAGCACCATCCAGCGAATCACCGTCTGCTTTGCCGCCGCCTCCCGCCGGAGCCCGAGCCCAGAGACTGACAAGACCTGGACCTCCAGACCTCTCACCGCCCGATCCACAGTCCCTGCAAAGAGGAGACCCGTGGAGGCACCGAGACACGTGGAGCCAGCCATCTTGGAACGACTACGACAAGCTGACCAGTGCAACAACCGAGGCTCCCTCCAAGTTGTGCTTTGGGTCCTGAGAAGCCCAACCCTCGAGCAGCATCTGCACCAAAGGTGAGCCCTCCAGCATCTCCACGATCTGCGTGGGGCCCTTCTGCATTTTGCCACTCGACGCGCCTAACCGGTTGCTGGCCCGCTGGCTAGTGGCCATCTTGGCGACGAAATCTACGACAAACACCGCTGGTCTGGTTGCTCCAGACTGGCCCTTGCTCCCCTCCAAAGGAGCAATCCATCTGACCTTGCTGGTCAGAACCAACAGCTGATTTCCGAATCCTCCTGCAATTGCTTTTGCCAAGGCTTGTTTGCTTCGATCAAGTCGCCGACACCGCCGACAGCGAGAGCCTGCGTGGGACAGCTCGTGAGCCGACTCCTGGACGTCGTCGACCTTCAGGGACCACGTGGCTGCGGAGACAAGCTACCCCTCATCACCTGTTTGCACCCGACATCGCCTGGTACCCACCTGGTGCCACGCTGGTCACTGGCTAGTGACTGTGAACACTGTCCCCTCTGCTTACAGGTCTTCAACATCTCCGATCCACTCTTGGATCCACTGCATCTCTTCCCGACCGACCGCCTGCAGCACTTTTGTCTACAGGCCCCACGGAACAGATAGAAGAAACCCGACGCACTTCGAGGCCTATGCACCCGCTTCCTGTGGGTGAGGTAAAGCTGGCACACCTGTGCCCAAGTGTAGTATTACATCTCTAGTGCCTGTGTTCCAAATCTTAAGTTCCTAGGTCATCCGGAAGATTCCTTTTGCAGTAACTTTGTACTTTTTACGCACCCATTGAAACCTATGGGAGCACGCGTGTGACTATTTGCTCTGCACACGCCACCCGTGGACCTCCTGGTCACTAACTGACGTTAGCTCCTTGTAGGCCCAGCGATTCTAGAGGCCTTAGGCCTTTTCCCTTTTCTGTTCGTGGTACTTATACCACTATTTTAGTATATGGTTTGAGTGGCCACCAGGGCCTATCCATATAAAGTGCAACTTCTGTGTATTCTGTGATAATCTTGTTTGACGATTTGTGCTCCTGTGCTCATAAAGAGACTAGGGGTTACTTTGAGAAATAAATACATATATATTTTGAATATATATCTGTGTGGTGTCCTTTCATTGGTATAAAAGGGGGTTGCATTTGGTAAAACAGCTGGCTTAACACGCTTCACGAGTTTAGCCTCAAAGACTGCTTAGCCTACGCTACCACTAGGGCAGCTAGTCCAAAAAGGTTGACTTACAACCACACCATAAGGGTTGCTTGGCATGGTACAAGGTGGTCACTAGAACTAGTGAACAGCATATACCAGGCCAACTTCTCACATTGGTGAGCAGCGGTTGGATTTGAGCTTGCTGTGTTTTACCATTGTAATCTCTTGGTTACCAATTGAAAGATCACATAGGTACCTGTAGGTACATATAAAACAAGATTAGATATACTTAAGTTCTACTGAACTTAGTTGTTGTAGAGCAAAGGGAGTAGCACACCCTGACTACAACTACTAGATAGGTTTAGTAGGTAAACCCAAGTGTAGGTAGATTGCAACACATCCACCCACACTTAAGAGCAATGGCTGGGGCAGAGGGGTCCACTGTACCCATCTCTGTTGAGAGTGACCCCCCGAGGGCACCATCCATCTATGCTACCCTTAATCAGAATGAGCTCAGGCATTTGGCAACTCTTAGAGGCCTTAAACAGCCCAAGAACCCAAACTCTGCTGAGCTCAGAGAGCTCTTACAGAATGATGAGAATCAGAGAGCACTCAAGAAAGCTTCCCAGTTAGCCCCCTTAGGGACAGGAACAGGAGGCCCCCCTTCTGAAGATACTACAGAGGTACCCAGTTCCAATAGTCACCCCTTAGATGGGATGCCTACCACAGAGGATGAGAGTGAAAAGGATACTGACAGTAGTGAGGATGAAGGGAGAACTAGCCCAGTGCCAAGTATTATACTTGGCCCAGCTAAACCAAGGCTATTGGGGACTGACAGTGGGTTCAACCCACTGGATCTCCCCAGTGGACTTAACACAGGGCTTGGAAGGCAAAGGAATCGCTCAGGTGACTCCAATGCTTCCCATGGCTCTAGAGGCTCTCAAGGTCACTCCAGGAAAAGGATGACCACCCCTCAGAGGAGGGAACATGAGGCCAGAATGCAGGAAGCCCAGCTGAGGATCAGGAAGCAGGAGCTAGAAGTAGCCCTGATGGAAGAAAAACTGAACAAGGCTAGGCAACCTAGAGAGAGTGGGTCTATACCCACTGGTGGCAGCATTGTCCCTAAGGACAAAGATAGGGTTTTCGATAATAGAAACCTGTCTAAGGTTGTGCCCCCCTACAAAAGTGGGGATGACATCCACAAGTGGATAACTGCTCTTGAGAGAGCCTGCAAAGTACAGCAGGTTCCCGAAGATCAGTGGGCAGCAATCCTCTGGCTCTCCTTTGAAGGAAGAGGCAGAGACAGACTCCTCACTGTTAGAGAAGAGGATGTCAGAAACTACAGAGTCCTGAAGAGTGTTCTAGTTGATGGGTTAGGCTTAACCACTGAGCAGTACAGGTTAATGTTCAGAGACACCCAAAAGACACAGACTCAGGACTGGTCTGAATACATTGAATGTGCCACTAAGGCTTTGGAGGGTTGGTTGCTGGGAAGTAAGGTATCTGATTTTACAGGATTGTATAATTTGATGATGAGAGAACAGATTTTAAATAACTGTCAAAACCAGCAACTGCATCAACACTTGGTTGACTCTGATCTGACCTCTCCCCAAGAATTGGGAAAGAAGGCAGACAAATGGGTCAGAACCAGGGTTAAGCAAAAGAACCAGAACCAGGGCCAAGGGGGTGATCAGAAGAAAACAGACCAAAAGGGTGGAGATCAGAAACCTAAAGACCAGAAGTCTTCAACAGGGCCCCAAACTACTGCTAAGGAGGGTGGGTCCCAACAGTCCAAGAAGAAGAAAGAAGGTCAGAAGAAACCCTGGTGCAATCATTGTAAAAATACAACTCACTGGACTAGTGATTGCAAAAAGGGTGGAGCCCCCAACACTGTTGCCCCTAAGGCACCTGCTCCCAGTACTACTGTTAGCAGTGTTGGTCCCCAGACAAAGGGTGTAGTGGGAATCACTATGGGAACTGAAGGAGATTCTGACTTAGACAGAACCCTTACACAGGCAGTCTTGATCTGTGATGGGGACATTGATTTGTCCCTGACTGTGAGCCCCAGTAACCTGGGCAAGTACAGACAGACTCCTTTAATTAATGACAAAGTGGCTCAAGCCTACAGGGACACATGTGCCAGTGTCACTATGGTGACACCAGGCTTTGTGGATCCTGGACAGTACATACCAGGTGAGAACTACCTGGTGACCAATGCCAGCAATGCCACTACTTCACATAGTGTGGCAGTTGTTAACTTCTCATGGGGAGGGGTAACTGGCCTCAAAAGGGTTGTGGTTAGTGCAGACCTCCCAGTAGAATGTTTGTTGGGCAATGACCTAGAGAGTTCTCTATGGTCAGAAGTGGAGTACAGGACTCATGCAGAGATGTTAGGTATATCATCACATGTCCTTGCTGTGACCAGGTCACAGGCCAAAAAGTGCCTCACTGAACCACAGGTCTTGGATCCTGGAACAATGGACCAAGCACCTACCAAGAAGAAGAACAGGAGGGTCAAGGCTGTGCCTTCCCCCCTGCCTCAGAGTGATGATCAGCCTTCCCAGGAAGCTGATCTAGAGGACCCTGAAGGAACTGTCCCTGAAGAGCTTGAACCTGATCAGGTTGAGTTTCTGGGGACAGGGGGACCTTCAAGGGCTGACTTGAGGCAGGCTCAGTTATCCTGTCCCTCTCTTGAACCCCTCAGACAGCTGGCTGCTGCTGAGGCTGCTGGGAATGCTCAAGGTACCCATAAAGTGTATTGGGATGAAGGGCTCCTTTATTCAGAGGCTAGAGACCCCAAGCCTGGTGCAACCAGGAGGTTGGTCATACCTCTGCAATTTAGGGGCTTCCTTCTTACCTTGGCCCATGATATTCCTTTAGCAGGACACCTAGGCCAGAACAAGACCTGGGACAGACTTGTCCCTCACTTTCACTGGCCTCATATGAATGAAGATACAAAGGAGTTTTGTCGCTCCTGTGTTACCTGCCAAGCCAGTGGCAAATCAGGTGGCACAACAAAGGCCCCCCTGATACCACTACCTGTGGTGGGGGTTCCCTTTGAAAGAGTGGGAATAGACATAGTGGGTCCCATGGATCCTCCCACTGCATCTGGGCACAGATTTATACTGGTGGTAGTGGATCATGCCACCAGGTATCCAGAGGCAATTCCCCTTAGGACCACTACAGCTCCTGTTGTGGCCAGGGCCCTGCTGGGAGTATTCTCCAGAGTGGGGTTTCCTAAGGAGGTAGTATCTGACAGAGGTACCAACTTTATGTCAGGATACTTGACAGCTATGTGGAAGGAATGTGGTGTCAACTACAAGTTCACCACCCCTTATCACCCACAATGCAATGGGCTTGTTGAGAGATTCAACAAGACCCTAAAGGGTATGATCAAAGGATTACCTGAAAAGCTCAGGCGAAGATGGGATATCCTTCTACCCTGCCTTCTGTTTGCTTACAGAGAGGTCCCACAAAAAGGAGTTGGCTACAGCCCCTTTGAATTGTTGTTTGGGCACCCTGTGAGAGGCCCACTGTGTTTGGTGAAGGAAGGATGGGAGTTACCTCTCAAAAAGCCTAAGCTAGACATAGTGGACTATGTACTTGGTCTCCGCTCCAGGATGGCTGAGTATATGGAGAAGGCATCTAAAAACCTTGAGGCAAGCCAGGCCTTACAGAAAGCTTGGCATGACCAAAAGGCTGTCTTGGTTGAGTATCAGCCAGGACAGAAGGTATGGGTGTTGGAGCCAGTGGCCCCAGCAGCACTCCAAGACAAATGGTCTGGACCCCATACAATCCTGGAAAAGAAGGGAGAGGTCACCTACTTGGTCGACCTAGGAACTCCCAGGAGTCCCCACAGGGTACTCCATGTTAACAGGCTTAAAGCATATGTTGACAGGGCAGACATGGGCTTGCTCATGGCTACAGATGAGGGACAGGAGGAAGAGAGTGACCCTCTCCCAGACCTGTTGTCTCAGAACCCTGAAGATGGCTCAGTTGAAGGAGTGACCCTTGGAGGCAACCTCACTGCCCATCAGCAGACTGAATGTAGACAGGTTCTACAATCATTTTCACATATGTTTTCCTTGATACCTAGTCAAACTGACTGGTGTACCCATGTTGTGGACACTGGTGACAGTCTGCCTGTAAAGAACAAACTTTACAGACAACCTGACCACGTCAGGGACTGTATAAAGGCTGAGGTACATAAAATGCTGGAATTAGGTGTTATTGAACCCTCAGAGAGCCCCTGGGCTAGCCCAGTGGTTCTGGTCCCCAAACCTCACACCAAAGATGGCAAGAGAGAGATGAGGTTCTGTGTGGACTACAGAGGACTCAATGCTGTCACCAGGACAGATGCACACCCTATTCCAAGGGCAGATGAGCTCATAGACAAACTAGCTTCTGCAAAGTTTTTGAGCACATTTGACTTGACAGCTGGCTATTGGCAAATCAGGTTAGCTGAGGAGTCTAAGGCCAAAACAGCATTCTCAACCCCAGGTGGGCATTATCAGTTTGTGGTGATGCCCTTTGGTCTGAAGAATGCACCTGCCACCTTCCAAAGGCTGGTGAACCAAGTCCTTACTGGGTTGGATGACTTTTGCGCAGCATATCTTGATGACATTGCTGTCTTTAGTTCCACCTGGGAGGATCACCTGATCCACCTGAAGAAGGCTCTTGAGGCTCTGCAAAGGGCAGGCCTCACTATCAAGGCTACTAAGTGCCAGATAGGGCAGAGTAAGGTTGTATATTTGGGCCACCTTGTAGGTGGAGGCCAAGTTCAACCACTGGAGAGTAAGATACAATCCATCAAGGACTGGTCCCCTCCAACCACCCAGACTCAAGTTCGAGCTTTCTTGGGCTTGACTGGGTATTACAGGAAGTTTGTTAAGAACTATGGGTCCATTGTGACTCCTCTTAATGATCTGACATCCAAGAAGATGCCCAAAAAGGTTCAGTGGACAGTAAGCTGTCAAAAGGCATTTGATGACCTGAAGGAGGCCATGTGCTCTGCACCTATCCTGAAAAGTCCTGACTACTCCAAAGAGTTTATTGTCCAAACAGATGCTTCTGAGTTGGGTGTGGGAGCTGTGCTGTCACAACTTAATGTAGATGGTCAAGACCAACCCATTGCTTTTATTAGCAGAAGGTTGACCCCCAGAGAGAAGAATTGGTCAGCTATTGAGAGGGAGGCCTTTGCTGTGGTGTGGGCCCTGAAGAAGCTGAGGCCATACTTGTTTGGCACTCACTTCAAGATTCAGACCGACCATAAGCCCCTCTTGTGGCTAAATCAGATGAAGGGTGAAAACCCCAAACTGCTTAGGTGGTCCATTTCCCTACAGGGGATGGACTTTACAGTGGAGCACCGGCCAGGTACTGACCATGGGAATGCAGATGGTCTCTCCAGGTACTTCCACTTAGGACATGAAGACGAGACTGGTCAAGGCTAGTTTAATGTCCCAGCGTTTGGGGGGGGGTTGTGTAGGAGAGTAGGGTCTGCTATCCTATGGTCACCCCAAATTTTTGCTTTTTGCTTCACTGGTTTTTGACATATTGAGGCTGTGGGCCTGCCAATCAGACCCCCAGCCTGCTGTTCTCTCTACTAAATTAAAACTATGCACCCTAGGTGCATAACCAATTGGAAGTGGATCACCCTGTCAGCCCCTGTACCAGTGTACACTAGGTACCCAGGGCATTGGTGTACCCAAGGCCTGCCAGGGGCTGCAGCATGTATTATGCCACCCCAGGCTTGGCCTAACAATCTGACACAACTGGCTGATCACTCAGCTGGGGTAAGTTGGTGTAATCACCTCTTACTTAGGTGTAGTATACCTATACCTAACCTTAAATGGGACACCTGGTAACCTATAAGTCACTCCTATGGCAGGCCTTAACAATCCTGAAGGCAGAGTGCTTGGTTCCATGTGAGATGGTGCTCTGGCATGAGCTGAGCCTGTCTGCAGTGGTCGGAACAACTTCCTTCTACTGTTTCCAGATATCGTCATACCATATACTCTTAAGTGCATTATGAACCTCGCGGTTAAATGCTATCTTTGGTTTGGCTTTATCAAAACATGTCGAGTAAGGTGTCATACGAATTGGAATACTAACCCCTCGCCAATTCTGGCGACGGGGTTAGCATTCCACCCTTCTAGAGGGACACGACATGTACAGTACCTGAAACCCGGGTAAAATCAGACATAGCCTCAGCTCCACAAAATGGATGCTGCCACCACAGACACAAGTCTGCCCTCCTGCTGCTGGGAGTCCTTCCAGCTTGGGAGGTGTGGACAAAGGGTTTCCTGCCAGGGGAGGTGCATGCACCACCCCAGACAGGATTTTGTGTATTGGTCAGGTAGGGCTTGAAAGAAACCAGACATGCCTGTGGCTCACAAGGAGCCTCGGTGCATATGCCAGTTCAAACCGGTCCTGGGGCACACCAGTCCCGGGCCTGGGGCGAGCTGGACAAAGGATTGGGGGTGTAACCACCCCCCTTCCTGGTCCCACCCTTAGGGAGGGACCTAGCAGGTAGTCCGGCCCCTAGAATCCGCTTAAAGGTAGGAGCTGTGTCCTAAGACTTCAGACATCCTGGAATCAACTTGAAACTAAGAAGAAGACGGGAACTTCGACATTCTGCTGCACAGAAGACTGAAGAAAATCTCCCCTGTGGTCAGGGAGTGACCACCTTGCTAACGCAAGCACCATCCAGCGAATCACCGTCTGCTTTGCCGCCGCCTCCCGCCGGAGCCCGAGCCCAGAGACTGACAAGACCTGGACCTCCAGACCTCTCACCGCCCGATCCACAGTCCCTGCAAAGAGGAGACCCGTGGAGGCACCGAGACACGTGGAGCCAGCCATCTTGGAACGACTACGACAAGCTGACCAGTGCAACAACCGAGGCTCCCTCCAAGTTGTGCTTTGGGTCCTGAGAAGCCCAACCCTCGAGCAGCATCTGCACCAAAGGTGAGCCCTCCAGCATCTCCACGATCTGCGTGGGGCCCTTCTGCATTTTGCCACTCGACGCGCCTAACCGGTTGCTGGCCCGCTGGCTAGTGGCCATCTTGGCGACGAAATCTACGACAAACACCGCTGGTCTGGTTGCTCCAGACTGGCCCTTGCTCCCCTCCAAAGGAGCAATCCATCTGACCTTGCTGGTCAGAACCAACAGCTGATTTCCGAATCCTCCTGCAATTGCTTTTGCCAAGGCTTGTTTGCTTCGATCAAGTCGCCGACACCGCCGACAGCGAGAGCCTGCGTGGGACAGCTCGTGAGCCGACTCCTGGACGTCGTCGACCTTCAGGGACCACGTGGCTGCGGAGACAAGCTACCCCTCATCACCTGTTTGCACCCGACATCGCCTGGTACCCACCTGGTGCCACGCTGGTCACTGGCTAGTGACTGTGAACACTGTCCCCTCTGCTTACAGGTCTTCAACATCTCCGATCCACTCTTGGATCCACTGCATCTCTTCCCGACCGACCGCCTGCAGCACTTTTGTCTACAGGCCCCACGGAACAGATAGAAGAAACCCGACGCACTTCGAGGCCTATGCACCCGCTTCCTGTGGGTGAGGTAAAGCTGGCACACCTGTGCCCAAGTGTAGTATTACATCTCTAGTGCCTGTGTTCCAAATCTTAAGTTCCTAGGTCATCCGGAAGATTCCTTTTGCAGTAACTTTGTACTTTTTACGCACCCATTGAAACCTATGGGAGCACGCGTGTGACTATTTGCTCTGCACACGCCACCCGTGGACCTCCTGGTCACTAACTGACGTTAGCTCCTTGTAGGCCCAGCGATTCTAGAGGCCTTAGGCCTTTTCCCTTTTCTGTTCGTGGTACTTATACCACTATTTTAGTATATGGTTTGAGTGGCCACCAGGGCCTATCCATATAAAGTGCAACTTCTGTGTATTCTGTGATAATCTTGTTTGACGATTTGTGCTCCTGTGCTCATAAAGAGACTAGGGGTTACTTTGAGAAATAAATACATATATATTTTGAATATATATCTGTGTGGTGTCCTTTCATTGGTATAAAAGGGGGTTGCATTTGGTAAAACAGCTGGCTTAACACGCTTCACGAGTTTAGCCTCAAAGACTGCTTAGCCTACGCTACCACTAGGGCAGCTAGTCCAAAAAGGTTGACTTACAACCACACCATAAGGGTTGCTTGGCATGGTACAAGGTGGTCACTAGAACTAGTGAACAGCATATACCAGGCCAACTTCTCACAGTCAGTGTCAGTCAGTTTCAGTCAGTGTCAGTCAGTCAGGGTCAGTCAGTCAGTGTCAGTCAGTGTCAGTAATCAGTGTCAGTCAGTCAGTGTTAGTCAGTCAGTGTTAGTCAGTCAGTGTCAGTCAGTCAGTGTCAGTAAGTCAGTGTCAGTAATCAGTGTCAGTCAGTCAGTGTTAGTCAGTCAGTGTTAGTCAGTCAGTGTCAGTCAGTCAGTGTCAGTAATCAGTGTCAGTCAGTCAGTGTTAGTCAGTCAGTGTTAGTCAGTCAGTGTCAGTCAGTCAGTGTTAGTCAGTCAGTGTTAGTCAGTCAGTGTCAGTCAGTCAGTGTCAGTCAGTGTCAGTCAGTGTCAGTCAGTGTCAGTCAGTCAGTGTCAGTGAGTGTCAGTCAGTGTCAGTCAGTGTCAGTCAGTCAGTTTCAGTCAGTCAGTGTCAGTCAGTCAGTGTCAGTCAGTGTCAGTCAGTGTCAGTCAGTGTCAGTCAGTCATTGTCAGTCAGTCAATGTCAGTCAGTCAATGTCAGTCAGTCAATGTCAGTCAGTCAGTGTCAGTCAGTTTCAGTCAGTCAGTCAGTGTCAGTTTCAGTCAGTGTCAGACAGTGTCAGACAGTCAGTGTCAGACAGTCAGTGTCAGTCAGTCAGTGTCAGTCAGTCAATGTCAGTCAGTGTCAGTCAGTCAGTGTCAGTCAGTCAGTGTCAGTAATCAGTGTCTGTCAGTCAGTGTCTGTCAGTCAGTGTCAGTCAGTCAATGTCAGTCAGTCATTGTCAGTCAGTGTCAGTCAGTGTCAGTCAGTCAATGTTAGTCAGTGTCAGTCAGTCAATGTTAGTCAGAGTCAGTCAGAGTCAGTCAGTGTCAGTCAGTCAGTTTCAGTCAGTCAGTGCCAGTCAGTCAGTGTCTGTCAGTCAGTCAGTGTCAGTCAGTCAGTGTCAGTCAGTCAATGTCAGTCAGTCAGTCAGTGTTAGTCAGTCAATGTCAGTCAGTCAGTCATGTCAGTCAGTCAGTGTCAGTCAGTCAGTGTCAGTCAGTCAATGTCAGTCAGTCAATGTCAGTCAGCCAGTGTCAGTCAGTCAGTGTCAGTCAGTCAGTGTCAGTCAGTTTCAGTCAGAGTCAGTCAGTGTCAGTCAGTCAGAGTCAGTCAGTGTCAGTCAGTCAGTTTCAGTCAGTGTCAGTGTCAGACAGTGTCAGACAGTCAGCGTCAGACAGTCAGTGTCAGTCAGTCAGTGTCAGTCAGTCAGTGTCAGTCAGTGTCAGTCAGTCAGTGTCAGTAATCAGTGTCAGTCAGTCAGTGTTAGTCAGTCAGTGTCAGTCAGTCAGTGTCAGTAATCAGTGTCAGTCAGTCAGTGTCAGTAATCAGTGTCAGTCAGTCAGTGTAAGTGAGTGTCAGTGAGTGTCAGTGAGTGTCAGTCAGTGTCAGTCAGTCAGTGTCAGTCAGTGTCAGTCAGTGTCAGTCAGTGTCAGTCAGTCAGGGTCAGTCAGTCAGTGTCAGTCAGTGTCAGTAATCAGTGTCAGTCAGTCAGTGTTAGTCAGTCAGTGTTAGTCAGTCAGTGTTAGTCAGTCAGTGTCAGTCAGTCAGTGTCAGTAAGTCAGTGTCAGTAATCAGTGTCAGTCAGTCAGTGTTAGTCAGTCAGTGTTAGTCAGTCAGTGTCAGTCAGTCAGTGTCAGTCATCAGTGTCAGTCAGTCAGTGTTAGTCAGTCAGTGTTAGTCAGTCAGTGTCAGTCAGTCAGTGTTAGTCAGTCAGTGTTAGTCAGTCAGTGTTAGTCAGTCAGTGTCAGTCAGTCAGTGTCAGTCAGTGTCAGTGAGTGTCAGTCAGTGTCAGTCAGTGTCAGTCAGTGTCAGTCAGTCAGTGTCAGTCAGTCAGTGTCAGTCAGTGTCAGTCAGTGTCAATCAGTCATTGTCAGTCAGTCAATGTCAGTCAGTCAATGTCAGTCAGTCAATGTCAGTCAGTCAGTGTCAGTCAGTTTCAGTCAGTCAGTCAGTGTCAGTTTCAGTCAGTGTCAGACAGTGTCAGACAGTCAGTGTCAGACAGTCAGTGTCAGTCAGTCAGTGTCAGTCAGTCAATGTCAGTCAGTGTCAGTCAGTCAGTGTCAGTCAGTCAGTGTCAGTAATCAGTGTCTGTCAGTCAGTGTTTGTCAGTCAGTGTCAGTCAGTCAATGTCAGTCAGTCAATGTCAGTCAGTCAGTGTCAGTCAGTTTCAGTCAGTCAGTCAGTGTCAGTTTCAGTCAGTGTCAGACAGTGTCAGACAGTCAGTGTCAGACAGTCAGTGTCAGTCAGTCAGTGTCAGTCAGTCAATGTCAGTCAGTGTCAGTCAGTCAGTGTCAGTCAGTCAGTGTCAGTAATCAGTGTCTGTCAGTCAGTGTCTGTCAGTCAGTGTCAGTCAGTCAATGTCAGTCAGTCATTGTCAGTCAGTGTCAGTCAGTGTCAGTCAGTCAATGTTAGTCAGTGTCAGTCAGTCAATGTTAGTCAGTGTCAGTCAGTCAGAGTCAGTCAGTGTCAGTCAGTCAGTGCCAGTCAGTCAGTGCCAGTCAGTCAGTGTCTGTCAGTCAGTCAGTGTCAGTCAGTCAGTGTCAGTCAGTCAATGTCAGTCAGTCAGTCAGTGTTAGTCAGTCAATGTCAGTCAGTCAGTCAATGTCAGTCAGTCAGTGGCAGTCAGTCAGTGTCAGTCAGTCAATGTCAGTCAGTCAATGTCAGTCAGTCAGTGTCAGTCAGTCAGTATCAGTCAGTCAGTGTCAGTCAGTCAGTGTCAGTCAGTTTCAGTCAGAGTCAGTCAGTGTCAGTCAGTCAGAGTCAGTCAGTGTCAGTCAGTCAGTTTCAGTCAGTGTCAGTGTCAGACAGTGTCAGACAGTCAGTGTCAGACAGTCAGTGTCAGACAGTCAGTGAAAGTCAGTGTCAGTCAGTCAGTGTCAGTAATCAGTGTCAGTCAGTCAGTGTTAGTCAGTCAGTGTCAGTCAGTCAGTGTCAGTAATCAGTGTCAGTCAGTCAGTGTCAGTAATCAGTGTCAGTCAGTCAGTGTCAGTGAGTGTCAGTGAGTGTCAGTGAGTGTCAGTCAGTGTCAGTCAGTCAGTGTCAGTCGGTTTCAGTCAGTGTCAGTCAGTCAGTTTCAGTCAGTGTCAGTGTCAGACAGTGTCAGACAGTCAGTGTCAGACAGTCAGTGTCAGTCAGTCAGTGTCAGTCAGTCAGTGTCAGTCAGTGTCAGTCAGTCAGTGTCAGTAATCAGTGTCAGTCAGTCAGTGTTAGTCAGTCAGTGTCAGTCAGTCAGTGTCAGTAATCAGTGTCAGTCAGTCAGAGTCAGTAATCAGTGTCAGTCAGTCAGTGTCAGTCAGTGTCAGTGAGTGTCAGTCAGTGTCAGTCAGTCAGTGTCAGTCAGTCGGTTTCAGTCAGTTTCAGTCAGTGTCAGTCTGTCATTGTCAGTCAGTGTCAGTCAGTCAGTGTCAGTCAGTCAGTGTCAGTTAGTCATTGTCAGTCAGTCAGTGTCAGTCAGTTTCAGTCAGTGTCAGTCAGTCAGTTTCAGTCAGTGTCAGTCAGTGAGTATCAGTCAGTGAGTGAGTGTCAGTCACTGAGTGTCAGTCAGTGAGCATCAGACAGTGAGTGTCAGTCAGTGTCAGTCAGTGTCAGTCAGTTTCAGTCAGTGTCAGTCAGACAGTGTCAGTCAGTGTCAGTCAGTCAATGTCAGTCAGTCAGTGGCAGTCAGTCAGTGGCAGTCAGTCAGTGTCCGTCAGTGTCAGTCAGTGTCAGTCAGTCAGGGTCAGTCAGTCAGTGTCAGTCAGTCAGTGTCAGTCAGAGTCAGTCAGTCATTGTCAGTCAGTCAGTTTTAGTCAGTCAGTGTCTGTCAGTCAGTCAGTGTCAGTCGGTCAGTGTCAGTCAGTCAGTGTCAGTCAGTCAGTAATTGTCAGCCAGTGTCAGTCAGTCAGTGTCAGTCAGTCAGTGTCAGTCTGTCAGTGTCAGTCAGTCAGTGTCAGTCAGTCAGTGTCAGTCAGTCAGTGTCAGTCTGTCAGTGGTAGTCTGTCAGTGTCAGTCAGTGAGTGTCAGTCTGTGAGTGTCAGTCTGTGAGTGTCAGTCAGTGAGTGTCAGTCAGTGAGTGTCAGTCAGTCAGTTTCAGTCAGTCATTGTCAGTCAGTCAGTGTCTGTCAGTGTCAGTCAGTCAGTGTCAGTCAGTCATTGTCAGTCAGTCAGTTTCAGTCAGTGTCAGTCAGTCAATGTCAGTCAGTCATTGTCAGTCAGTGTCAGTCAGTCAATGTTAGTCAGTGTCAGTCAGTCAATGTTAGTCAGTGTCAGTCAGTCAGTGTCAGTCAGTCAAAGTTAGTCAGTGTCAGTCAGTCATTGTCAGTCAGTGTCAGTCAGTCAATGTTAGTCAGTGTCTGTCAGTCAATGTTAGTCAGTGTCAGTCAGTCAGAGTCAGTCAGTGTCAGTCAGTCAGTGCCAGTCAGTCAGTGCCAGTCAGTCAGTGTCTGTCAGTCAGTCAGTGTCAGTCAGTCAGTGTCAGTCAGTCAATGTCAGTCAGTCAGTCAGTGTTAGTCAGTCAATGTCAGTCAGTCAGTCAATGTCAGTCAGTCAGTGTCAGTCAGTCAGTGTCAGTCAGTCGATGTCAGTCAGTCAATGTCAGTCAGTCAGTGTCAGTCAGTCAGTCAGTATCAGTCAGTCAGTGTCAGTCAGTCAGTGTCAGTCAGTTTCAGTCAGAGTCAGTCAGTGTCAGTCAGTCAGAGTCAGTCAGTGTCAGTCAGTCAGTTTCAGTCAGTGTCAGTGTCAGACAGTGTCAGACAGTCAGTGTCAGACAGTCAGTGAAAGTCAGTGTCAGTCAGTGTCAGTAATCAGTGTCAGTCAGTCAGTGTTAGTCAGTCAGTGTCAGTCAGTCAGTGTCAGTAATCAGTGTCAGTCAGTCAGTGTCAGTAATCAGTGTCAGTCAGTCAGTGTCAGTGAGTGTCAGTGAGTGTCAGTGAGTGTCAGTCAGTGTCTGTCAGTCAGTGTCAGTCGGTTTCAGTCAGTGTCAGTCAGTCAGTTTCAGTCAGTGTCAGTGTCAGACAGTGTCAGACAGTCAGTGTCAGACAGTCAGTGTCAGTCAGTCAGTGTCAGTCAGTCAGTGTCAGTCAGTGTCAGTCAGTCAGTGTCAGTAATCAGTGTCAGTCAGTCAGTGTTAGTCAGTCAGTGTCAGTCAGTCAGTGTCAGTAATCAGTGTCAGTCAGTCAGTGTCAGTAATCAGTGTCAGTCAGTCAGTGTCAGTGAGTGTCAGTGAGTGTCAGTCAGTGTCAGTCAGTGTCAGTCAGTCAGTGTCAGTCAGTGTAAGTCAGTCAGGGTCAGTCAGTCAGTGTCAGTCAGTGTCAGTAATCAGTGTCAGTCAGTCAGTGTTAGTCAGTCAGTGTTAGTCAGTCAGTGTTAGTCAGTCAGTGTCAGTCAGTCAGTGTCAGTAAGTCAGTGTCAGTAATCAGTGTCAGTCAGTCAGTGTTAGTCAGTCAGTGTTAGTCAGTCAGTGTCAGTCAGTCAGTGTCAGTCATCAGTGTCAGTCAGTCAGTGTTAGTCAGTCAGTGTTAGTCAGTCAGTGTTAGTCAGTCAGTGTCAGTCAGTCAGTGTTAGTCTGTCAGTGTTAGTCAGTCAGTGTTAGTCAGTCAGTGTCAGTCAGTCAGTGTCAGTCAGTGTCAGTGAGTGTCAGTGAGTGTCAGTCAGTGTCAGTCAGTGTCAGTCAGTCAGTGTCAGTCAGTCAGTGTCAGTCAGTGTCAGTCAGTGTCAATCAGTCATTGTCAGTCAGTCAATGTCAGTCAGTCAATGTCAGTCAGTCAATGTCAGTCAGTCAGTGTCAGTCAGTTTCAGTCAGTCAGTCAGTGTCAGTTTCAGCCAGTGTCAGACAGTGTCAGACAGTCAGTGTCAGACAGTCAGTGTCAGTCAGTCAGTGTCAGTCAGTCAATGTCAGTCAGTGTCAGTCAGTCAGTGTCAGTCAGTCAGTGTCAGTAATCAGTGTCTGTCAGTCAGTGTCTGTCAGTCAGTGTCAGTCAGTCAATGTCAGTCAGTCAATGTCAGTCAGTCAGTGTCAGTCAGTTTCAGTCAGTCAGTCAGTGTCAGTTTCAGTCAGTGTCAGACAGTGTCAGACAGTCAGTGTCAGACAGTCAGTGTCAGTCAGTCAGTGTCAGTCAGTCAATGTCAGTCAGTGTCAGTCAGTCAGTGTCAGTCAGTCAGTGTCAGTAATCAGTGTCTGTCAGTCAGTGTCTGTCAGTCAGTGTCAGTCAGTCAATGTCAGTCAGTCATTGTCAGTCAGTGTCAGTCAGTGTCAGTCAGTCAATGTTAGTCAGTGTCAGTCAGTCAGAGTCAGTCAGTGTCAGTCAGTCAGTGCCAGTCAGTCAGTGCCAGTCAGTCAGTGTCTGTCAGTCAGTCAGTGTCAGTCAGTCAGTGTCAGTCAGTCAATGTCAGTCAGTCAGTCAGTGTTAGTCAGTCAATGTCAGTCAGTCAGTCAATGTCAGTCAGTCAGTGTCAGTCAGTCAGTGTCAGTCAGTCAATGTCAGTCAGTCAATGTCAGTCAGTCAGTGTCAGTCAGTCAGTATCAGTCAGTCAGTGTCAGTCAGTCAGTGTCAGTCAGTTTCAGTCAGAGTCAGTCAGTGTCAGTCAGTCAGAGTCAGTCAGTGTCAGTCAGTCAGTTTTAGTCAGTGTCAGTGTCAGACAGTGTCAGACAGTCAGTGTCAGACAGTCAGTGAAAGTCAGTGTCAGTCAGTCAGTGTCAGTAATCAGTGTCAGTCAGTCAGTGTTAGTCAGTCAGTGTCAGTCAGTCAGTGTCAGTAATCAGTGTCAGTCAGTCAGTGTCAGTAATCAGTGTCAGTCAGTCAGTGTCAGTGAGTGTCAGTGAGTGTCAGTGAGTGTCAGTCAGTGTCAGTCAGTCAGTGTCAGTCGGTTTCAGTCAGTGTCAGTCAGTCAGTTTCAGTCAGTGTCAGTGTCAGACAGTGTCAGACAGTCAGTGTCAGACAGTCAGTGTCAGTCAGTCAGTGTCAGTCAGTCAGTGTCAGTCAGTGTCAGTCAGTCAGTGTCAGTAATCAGTGTCAGTCAGTCAGTGTTAGTCAGTCAGTGTCAGTCAGTCAGTGTCAGTAATCAGTGTCAGTCAGTCAGTGTCAGTAATCAGTGTCAGTCAGTCAGTGTCAGTCAGTGTCAGTGAGTGTCAGTCAGTGTCAGTCAGTCAGTGTCAGTCAGTCGGTTTCAGTCAGTTTCAGTCAGTGTCAGTCTGTCATTGTCAGTCAGTGTCAGTCAGTCAGTGTCAGTCAGTCAGTGTCAGTTAGTCATTGTCAGTCAGTCAGTGTCAGTCAGTTTCAGTCAGTGTCAGTCAGTCAGTTTCAGTCAGTGTCAGTCAGTGAGTGTCAGTCAGTGAGTGAGTGTCAGTCACTGAGTGTCAGTCAGTGAGTGTCAGTCAGTGAGTGTCAGTCAGTGTCAGTCAGTGTCAGTCAGTTTCAGTCAGTGTCAGTCAGACAGTGTCAGTCAGTGTCAGTCAGTCAATGTCAGTCAGTCAGTGGCAGTCAGTCAGTGGCAGTCAGTCAGTGTCCGCCAGTGTCAGTCAGTGTCAGTCAGTCAGGGTCAGTCAGTCAGTGTCAGTCAGTCAGTGTCAGTCAGAGTCAGTCAGTCATTGTCAGTCAGTCAGTTTTAGTCAGTCAGTGTCTGTCAGTCAGTCAGTGTCAGTCAGTCAGTGTCAGTCAGTCAGTGTCAGTCAGTCAGTAATTGTCAGCCAGTGTCAGTCAGTCAGTGTCAGTCAGTCAGTGTCAGTCAGTCAGTGTCAGTCAGTCAGTGTCAGTCAGTCAGTGTCAGTCTGTCAGTGGTAGTCTGTCAGTGTCAGTCAGTGAGTGTCAGTCTGTGAGTGTCAGTCTGTGAGTGTCAGTCAGTGAGTGTCAGTCAGTGAGTGTCAGTCAGTCAGTTTCAGTCAGTCATTGTCAGTCAGTCAGTGTCTGTCAGTGTCAGTCAGTCAGTGTCAGTCAGTCATTGTCAGTCAGTCAGTTTCAGTCAGTGTCAGTCAGTCAATGTCAGTCAGTCATTGTCAGTCAGTGTCAGTCAGTCAATGTTAGTCAGTGTCAGTCAGTCAATGTTAGTCAGTGTCAGTCAGTCAGTGTCAGTCAGTCAATGTCAGTCAGTGTCAGTCAGTCAATGTTAGTCAGTGTCAGTCAGTCAATGTTAGTCAGTGTCAGTCAGTCAGTGTTGTGAGAAGTTGGCCTGATATGTAGTGCTCACTATTCTAGTGATCACTGTGTATCATTCCAAACGACCCTTATTGATGATTGGTTGTAAGTCAACCTTGTAGACCAGCTATACTAGTAGCGTGGACAAGAGCAGTCTTCAGGCTAAACTCTAGAGGGCGTGTTAAGCCAGCTGTTTACCATCACATATACCCCTTGAACACCAAGTGAAAGGACACCACACAAGTTGTTATGAAAATAAAGGATATTTATTTATAACAAGACTACCCTGGCTCTTTATGAGTCAGGGAGCTAAGCACAATACAAAACTCTTGGGAAAATACTCCTAGTTGCACAATTTACACAAATGCCCGAAGGGCACGAAACCATTTACACTGCAAGTGGAATGGGAGAGGTTAGAGAGTCTAAAGTTACTGATTCCGGAGGGATCCGATCAGTTGGACTAAACGGAAAAGGAGCTGGACACTTGTAGAGTGAACCTATGATGGAGCACTGAAATGCTCGAGTTACCTAGCCCAGAGGCTGCGGCTGCGTGGGGTTCAGCAACATATCGGGAGTCCTCGTTGTAGTCTCGGGAGCCTGAAAGAAGAAGTTGCTGGCAGGCGACCAGTGTCGATGTTCAGCGAGATCCAAGCCTGGATCGGTGAGGAAGGAAACCGGAAGCAGAGGGGACTCAGTTGTCAACCGCTAGCCAGCGATCGTGTGGGCACCAGGAAGGTACCGGATGAAGTCACCTCGACCAGGTGAGTGGGTGACGTCGGACTCGGCTGTTCCTCGGACCAGGAGGCGCGGCGGTGACCAGGATGGAGGGCGAGCTGTCCCACGAAGGTGCCTGCTGTCGATGATGCTGGGCCCAGGAGTGGGGCAGCAGGTCTTAGCAGAGGCAAGCCCACGCGGTGGAGTCAAGATGGCGTCTGGAGTGGACCAGGAGGGTCTGAGGTACTCCTCTGTTGAAGGGGAGCAAGGACCAGTCTGGAGCAACCAGACCAGTGATGAAAAACTGTCGTGGTACGTCGTGAAGAGGGCCACTAGCCGACGGCGAGTGGCCGGACAACGCGGTGAGCAGCAAGGAGCAGAAGGGCCCCCACGCAGATCTCGTGGATGCGGGGGAGGCAGACTTCGGTGCTGGAGCTGCTCAGGGTTAGGGCTTCTCAAACCCTAGGTGCACTCACTCGAGGGTCCCTCGGTGGTTGTGCTAGATAAGCGTCGTGCAGGTTCTGAAGATGGCCGGTCCCGCAGGTCTCGTCACACCTACGAATCTCAGCTGGGCTGACAATGTAGGTAGAGGTCAGAGATGGCGGGGAATCCGGGTCTCGTCGAGCTGGGCAGTCTTGATCCGTAGGAGAGACGTACAGCAAACCGCAAGCGCTTAGGTGGTGCCTGCTGGTGCAGGGTGGCTACTCCTTAGCCACAAGGGAGAGTCTTCAGAAAAAGTCAAGAGTTCCTTTCGTGGAAAGTAGTTCAAGATTCAGAATTATCCAATTTGGGAAGGGGACTCGCTCCTACCTTTATACTAGGAAAAGGGGCTGGCCCGTGACTAGGTCCTACCTATGGGTGGGACCAGGAGGGGGGTGGTTACACCCCTATCCCTTGTCCGGCTTCGCCCCAGCTCAGGGGCTGGGGTGCCCCCGAAACTGGTTTGAGCCGGGCTATGCACAGTGAGCACCGGGGTGCCACTTGCAATCACCTTCCTTTCAGCCCTGCCTACCTGGGATACACAAACCCTGTCTGGGATGGTGCTAACACCGCCCTCGACAGGAAACCCTTTGTCCAAGCTCCCCTCGCTGGAAGGTCTCCCAGCAGCAGGAGGTCAGACTTGTGTCTGGTGGCAGCATCCATTTTGTGATGCTGAGGCTTGAGTCAACTTTAACCGGGGTTCAAGGTTACTTCCATGTCGTGTCCCTCTAGAAGGGTGGAATGCTAACCCCATCGCCAGAGTTGGCGAGGGGTTCGTATTCCAATTCGTATGACACCTTACTCGACATGTGTGGGTGATGCGATGCCATAGTTAACAAATAACCGCGAGGATTATAATGCATTTTAAGGTAGGTGGCACGCGTCACCATGGAACAGCTATTAGGACTTGGTTCCGCAAGCCGTCGACGGGCTCAGCTCACGCCATAGCACCATCTCACATGATTCCCAGCACTCTGCCTTCAGGATTGATAAGGCCTGCCATAGGAGTGACTGATAGGAATCCATGCGTCCATTTTAGGGTTAGGTATAGGAATACTACACCTACAGCAACGGGTGATTACACCACCTTGCCCCAGCTGTCGTGCAGCCAGTTGTGTCAGATTTGGGGTGGCCATCCAGGGGTGGCATAATACATGCTGCAGCCCCTGGTAGGCCCTGGGTACGCCGATGCCCTGGATACCTGTGGTATGCTGATACAGGGACTGATAAGGCGGCCCAGTTCCAATTAGTGGATGCACCTAATGTACATGTGTGTTAATCTGGAGAGAGAACAGCTAGGCTGTGGGTCTGATTGGCAGGCCCACAGCCAGGGAAAGTCGTAAACCAATGAAGCAAAAGCAAAAAATCTGGGTGATCATAGGATTGCAGACCCTACTCTCCTACAAGTGTCAGTCAGTGTCAGTCAGTCAGTGTCAGTCCGTCAGTGTCAGTCAGTCAGTGTCAGTCAGTCAGTTTCAGTCAGTCATTTTCAGTCAGTCAGTTTCAGTCAGTCAGTGTCAGTCAGTGTCAGTCAGTCAGTGTCAGTCAGTGTCAGTCAGTCAGTGTCAATTAGTGTCAGTCAGTGAGTGTCAGTCAGTAATTGTCAGTCAGTGTCAGTCAGTCAGTGTCAGTCAGTCAGTGCCAGTCAGTGTCAGTGCCAGTCAGTGTCAGTCAGTCAGTGTCAGTCAGTCAGTGTCAGTCAGTGTCAGTCTGTGTGAGTCAGTCTCAGTCAGTGTCAGTCAGTCAGTTTCAGTCAGCCAGTTTCAGTCAGCCAGTGTCAGTCAGTGTCAGTCCGTCTCAGTCTGAGTCAGTGAGTCAGAGTTAGTCAGTGTCAGTCAGAGTCAGTCAGTGTCAGTCAGAGTCAGTCAGTGTCAGTCAGTGTCAGTCAGTCAGTCAGTGTCAATTAGTGTCAGTCAGTCAGTGTCAGTCAGTGTATGTCAGTGTCAGTCAGTCAATCAGTCAGCGTCAGTCGGTCAGTATCAGTCGGTGAGTCAGTGTCAGTCAGTCAGTGTCAGTCAGTGTCAGTCAGTGTCAGTCAGTCAGTGTCAGTCAATCAGTGTCAGTCAGTGTCAGTCAGTGTCAGTCAGTGTCAGTCAGTGTCAGTCAGTGTCAATTAGTGTCAGTCAGTCAGTGTCAGTCAGTGTCAGTCCGTCAGTGTCCGTGTCAGTCAGTGTTAGTCAGTCAGTGTCAGTTAGTGTCAGTCAGTGTCAGTGAGTTTCAGTCAGTGAGTGTTAGTCAGTGTCAGTCAGTCAGTCAGTGTCAGTCAGTGTCAGTCAGTGTCAGTCAGTCATTGTCAGTCAGTCCGTCAATGTTAGTGTCAGTCAGTCAATGTTAGTCAGTGTCAGCCAGTCAGTGTTAGTCAGTGTCAGTGTCAGTCAGTGTCAGCGAGGCAGTTTCAGTCAGTGTCAGTCAGTCAGTTTCAGTCAGTCAGTGTCAGTCAGTCAGTGTCAATTAGTGTCAGTCAGTGTCAGTCAGTCAGTGTCAGTCAGTCAGTGTCAGATGTCAGTGTCAGTCAGTGTCAGTCAGTCAGTGTCAGTCAGTGTCAGTCAGTGTCAGTCAGTGTCAGTCAGTCAGTGTCAGTCAGTGTCAGTCAATGTCAGTCAGTGTCAGTCAGTCAGTGTCCGTCAGTGTCAGTCAGTGTCAGTCAGTGTCAGTCAGTCAGTCAGTGTCAGTCAGTGTCAGTCAGTGTGTCAGTCAGTGTCAGTCAGTCAGTGTCAGTCAGTGTCAGTCAGTGTCAGTCAGTGTCAGTCAGTGTCAGTCAGTTTCAGTCAGAGTCAGTCAGAGTCAGTCAGTGTCAGACAGTGTCAGTCAGTGTCAGTTTCAGTCAGAGTCAGTCAGTTTCCGTCAGTCAGTTTCAGTCAGTGTCAGTCAGTGTCAGTCAGTGTCAGTCAGTCAGTGTCAGACAGTCAGTGTCAGACAGTCAGTGTCAGACAGTCAGTGTCAGTCAGTCAGTGTCAGTCAGTGTCAGTCAGTCAGTGTCAGTAATCAGTGTCAGTCAGTCAGTGAGTGTCAGTCAGTGTCAGTCAGTCAGTTTCAGTCAGTGTCAGTCAGTCAGTGTCAATCAGTCAGTGTCAGTAATCAGTGTCAGTCAGTGAGTGTCAGTCGGTGTCAGTCAGTCAGTCAGGGTCAGTCAGTCAGTGTCAGTCAGTCAGTGTCAGTCAGTCAGTGTCAGTCAGTGTCAGTCAGTGTCAGTCAGTGTCAGTATCAGTCAGTCAGTGACAGTCATTGTCAGGCAGTCATTGTCAGTCAGGCAGTCATTGTCAGTCAGTCAGTTTCAGTCAGTGTCAGTCAGTGTCAGTCAGTCAGTGTCAGTCAGTGTCAGCCAGTGTCAGTCAGTCAGTGTCAGTCAGTGATAATCAATCAATCAATGAATTTGTAAAGCACGCTACTCACCCGTAGGGTCTCAAGGCGCTGGGGGGAGGGGGATCCGCTACTGCTCGAAGAGCCAGGTCTTGAGCTGTTTCCTGAAGGAGAGATGGTTCTGGGTCAGTCGTAGGTGGGTGGGGAGGGAGTTCCATGTCTTGGCCGCCAGGTAGGAGAAGGATCTTCCTCCGGCGGTGGTCTTGTGGATGCGCGGGACGGTGGCGAGGGCGAGGCTGGCGGAGCGGAAGTGGCGGGTGGGTGTGTAGAATGTGAGACGGTTGTTGAGGTATGTGGGTCCCATGTCGTGGAGAGCCTTGTGTGCGTGGGTGAGGAGTCTGAACGTGATCCTCTTTCTGATGGGGAGCCAGTGCAGGTCTCTCAGCTGGGGAGACATGTGGCTGAAGCGGGGGGTGTCCAGGATAAGTCGTGCAGAGGCGTTCTGTATGCATTCTGTATGTCTGTAGTTTGGCTGTGGTTCCAGCATAGAGGGTGTTTCCGTAGTCCAGTCGGCTGGTGACGAGGGCCTGGGTGACTGTCTTTCTGGTGTCGGTGGGGATCCACCGGAAGATCTTTCGGAGCATGCGCAGGGCTTTGAAGCAGGATGACGAGACGGCGTTGACTTGCTTGGTCATCGTGAGGGAGGAGTCCAGGATGAAGCCCAGGTTGTGAACATGGTCCGTTGGCTTTGGAACAGAGTCCAGGGCAGGAGGCCACCAGGAGTCGTCCCAGGCGGAGCGGGATGTTCCCAGGATGAGGACTTCCGTCTTATCTGAGTTCAGTTTCAGCCGGCTGAGCTTCATCCATTCCGCGATGTCTTTCATTCCTTCCTGGAGGTTGGCTCTGGCTGTGGCGGGGTCGTTGGTGAGGGAGAGGATCAGCTGGGTGTCGTCGGCGTAGGAGATGATCTTGAGGTTGTGTTGGCGTGCGATGGCTGCGAGGGGGCTCATGTAGACGTTGAAGAGGGTGGGGCTGAGCGAGGATCCTTGCAGGATGCCGCAGATGACTTTGGTGGCCACGGACCGGAACGGGGGAAGGCGGACTCTCTGGGTTCTGCCGGCGAGGAACGAGATGATCCATTCCAAGGCCTTTCCTTGGATTCCGATGTTGCTGAGGCGCTGTATCAGGGTGCGGTGGCATACGGTGTCGAAGGCTGCCGAGAGGTCCAGGAGGATGAGGGCAGCTGTTTCCCCGTTGTCGAGCAGGGACCTGATGTCGTCGGTGGCTGCGATGAGGGCGGTCTCGGTGCTGTGGTTTGCTCGGAAGCCGGACTGTGAGGGGTCGAGTGATCCGTTGGTCTCGAGGCTGGCGGAGAGTTGTTTGTTGACGATCTTCTCGATGACTTTGGCCAGAAAGGGGAGGAGCGAGATGGGGCGGAAGTTCTTGAGGTCCGTGGGGTCGGCGGTGGGTTTCTTCAGGAGGGCGCTGAGCTCGGCGTGTTTCCAGCTCTCTGGGAAGGTGGCGGATGTGAAGGAGCTGTTGATGATGTTCCGGAGTTGGGGTGCGATGATGGAGTCGGCTTTGTTGAAGATGTGGTGTGGGCAGGGGTCGGTTGGGGATCGGAGTGGATGGTGTTCATCGTGTGGGTGGTATCTTCGGTGCTGACCGTCGTCCAGATGCGGAGGGTGGTGGTGGGGGGCACCGGATCGGTGGTAGGGTGCGCAGGCTGTGCGCCGAAACTGTTGTGTATGTCGGCAATCTTGTGGTGAAAGAACGAGGCGAGTGAGTCGCAGAGGTCCTGCGAGGGTGTGATGTTGTTGTTGCAGGCGCTGGGGCTGGAGAGCTCTTTGACGATGCTGGAGAGTTCCTTGCTGTTGTGGGAGTTGTTGTCCAGTCGTTCTTTGAATGTGGTCCTTTTGGTGGTGCGGATCAGTTGGTGGTGTTTGCGGGTGGCGTTCTTGAGGGCTGTCATGTTTTCTGTAGTCTGGTCGTGGCACCAGGCTTTCTCGAGGGTACGGCAGGTTTTCTTGGAGTTTTTGAGGTCGTTGGTGAACCAGGAGGCTTTCTTGCTGCCGTGTCTGCTGGGGGGGTTCTTCAGTGGTGCGAGGTCATCGGCGCAGTTGGTGAGCCACTGTGTGAGGTTGCGGGCTGCTTCATTGGGGTCCGTCGTGTTGGTGGGGGGGTTCTGGCTGAGGGAGGTGGTGAGCTGGTCGGCGGTGATCTTGCTCCAGCTTCTGCGGGGAACCTGTTGAGGGTGGTTGTGGGTCGTGGTTCTCCTGAAGTTGAAATGGACGCAGCTGTGGTCTGTCCAGTGCAGTCCAGTGGAGTGGCTGAAGGAGATGTGCTTGCTGGAGGAGAAGATGGGGTCAAGCGTGTGGCCGGCAATGTGGGTGGGGGTGTTCACCAGTTGCTTGAGTCCGAGGTTGGCGAGGTTGTCCAGCAGGGTGGCGGTGTTGCTGTCATTGTTGTTCTCCAGGTGGAAGTTGAGGTCTTCCAGGAGGATGTAGTCTGAGGAGGTAAGGGCGTGCGGGCTGACGAAGTCTGCGATGGCTTCGCTGAATTGTGTGCGTGGTCCCGGGGGTCTGTAGACGAGGGTGCCTCTGAGGGTGGTCTTGGGGTCGGTGTGTATCTGGAAGTGAAGGTGTTCGGCGGCGGTGAGGGTGTCGTCGGAGTTGGTCGTGATTCTGATGGTGTTTCTGTGGAGGATGGCGATGCCTCCTCCGGCTTGGTTGACGCGGTCCTTCCGGGCGATCTTGTAGCCATCCGGGATGGCTATGGCGATGTCGGGAGCTGAGGAGGCGTTTCTCCATGTTTCTGTGAGGAAGGCGACGTCTGGTGATGTTGTGTCGAGAAGGTTCCAGAGTTCGACGACATGCCTGTGGATGGAGCGGGTGTTGAGCAAGATGCACTTGAGGTGGTCATTGCCGGAGCCTGGCTTGGTAGGTGCGGTGCAGGATCGGGTGCAGGTGAAGTTGCAGGCGTGGCAGGTGAATGCTCCGTGGGTGCGTTTCGGGTTGGCTTGGTAGCAGGCTGGCTGTCGGCCGGTGTTGAGTGCGTGGAGCGTGGCGGCATCGTATCTCTGTCGGGTTGGCTGGCTCCGGCGGGATCCAGGGGTTCTGGTGCAGGGCGCGGTCCAGGCATAGACGGGCTTGCCAATCGGCATGGCCGCTGCGCGTACGCGCAGTCCCCGCCATATATGGCGAAGTGGGAGGGAGGAGCAGCTGGGAGGCGGGAGCGGGGTGGCGAATGGGGAGCGGGTGCCAAGAGAAGGGGCGGGGCCGCAGGAGAGCAGCAGCGGGGAGCGGAAGGGGGGGTGGAAAGAGCGGGAAGACAGAGCGGGAGAGCGAGGGCAAGCCTGGGCAAACCTGGAGAGCAGGGGCCTTAAGGAGAGGCGGCAGCAAGAGAGCCCAAGAAGGCAGCAGCAGCAGAATCTGGGCACACGGGGGCCGTGCGGAGTGGAGTGACCGGGTCAAGGGTCACTCACTCAGTCAGTCATTGTCAGTCAGTCAGTGTCAGTCAGTCAGTGTCAGTCAGTCAGTGTCAGTCAGTCAATGTCAGTCAGTCAGTGTCAGTTAGTCAGTGTCAGTCAGTCAGTGTCATTCCGTGTCAGTCAGTCAGAGTCAGTCAGTCAGAGTCAGCCAGTCAGTGTCAGTCAGTCAGTGTCAGTCAGTCAGTGTCAGTCAGTCAGTGTCAGTCAGTCAGTGTCAGTCAGTCAGTGTTAGTCAGTCAGTGTTAGTCAGTCAGTGTCAGTCAGTCAGTGTCAGTAATCAGTGTCAGTCAGTGTCAGTCAATCAGTGTCAGTCAGTCAGTGTTAGTCAGTCAGTGTTAGTCAGTCAGTGTCAGTCAGTCAGTGTCAGTCAGTCAGTGTCAATCAGTCGGTGTCAGTAATCAGTGTCAGTCAGTGAGTGTCAGTCGGTGTCAGTCAGTCAGTTTCAGTCAGTCAGTGTCAGTCAGTCAGTGTCAGTCAGTCAGTGTCAGTATCAGTCAGTCAGTGTCAGTCATTGTCAGGCAGTCATTGTCAGTCAGGCAGTCATTGTCAGTCAGGCAGTCATTGTCAGTCAGTCAGTTTCAGTCAGTGTCAGCCAGTGTCAGTCTGTCAGTGTCAGTCAGTCACTGTCAGTCAGTCATTGTCAGTCAGTCAGTGTCAGTCAGTCAGTGTCAGTCAGTCAGTGACAGTCAGTCAGTGTCTGTCAGTGTCAGTCAGTCAGTGTCAGTCAGTCATTGTCAGTCAGTCATAGTCAGTCAGTGTCAGTCAGAGTCAGTCAGACTCAGTCAGTCAGTGTCAGTCAGTCAGTCAGTGTCAGTCAGTCAATGTCAGTCAGTCAATGTCAGTCAGTCAGTGTCAGTCAGTCAATGTCAGTCAGTCAGTGTCAGTCAGTCAGTGTCAGTCAGTCAGTCAATGTCAGTCAGTCAGTCAATGTCAGTCAGTGTCAGTCAGTCAGTTTCAGTCAGAGTCAGTCAGTGTCAGTCAGTCAGTTTCAGTCAGTGTCAGTGTCAGACAGTGTCAGCCAGTGTCAGTCTGTCAGTGTCAGTCAGTCACTGTCAGTCAGTCATTGTCAGTCAGTCAGTGTCAGTCAGTCAGTGTCAGTCAGTCAGTGTCAGTCAGTCAGTGTCTGTCAGTATCAGTCAGTCAGTCAATGTCAGTCAGTCAGTGTCAGTCAGTCAGTGTCAGTCAGTCAGTGTCAGTCAGTCGGTGTCAGTCAGTGTCAGTCAGTGTCAGTCAGTTTCAGTCAGTCAGTCAGAGTCAGTCAGTCAGTCAGAGTCAGTCAGTCAGTCAGTGTCAGTCAGTCAGAGTCAGTCAGAGTCAGTCAGTCAGTGTCAGTCAGTCAGTGTCAGTCAGTCAATGTCAGTCAGTCACAGTCAGTCAGTGACAGTCAGTCAGTGACAGTCAGTCAGTGTCTGTCAGTGTCAGTCAGTCAGTGTCAGTCAGTCATTGTCAGTCAGTCATAGTCAGTCAGTCAGTGACAGTCAGTCAGTGTCAGTCAGTCAGTGTCAGTCAGTCAGTCATTGTCAGTCAGTCATAGTCAGTCAGTGTCAGTCAGACTCAGTCAGTCAGTGTCAGTCAGTCAGTCAGTGTCAGTCAGTCAATGTCAGTCAGTCAGTGTCAGTCAGTCAGTCAGTGTCAGTCAGTGTCAGTCAGTGTCAGTCAGTTTCAGTCAGTCAGTCAGAGTCAGTCAGTCAGTGTCAGTCAGTCAGTGTCAGTCAGTGTCAGTCAGTCAGAGTCAGTCAGAGTCAGTCAGTCAGTGTCAGTCAGTCAGTGTCAGTCAGTCAATGTCAGTCAGTCAGTCACAGTCAGTCAGTGACAGTCAGTCAGTGTCTGTCAGTGTCAGTCAGTCAGTGTCAGTCAGTCATAGTCAGTCAGTCAGTGACAGTCAGTCAGTGTCAGTCAGTCAGTGTCAGTCAGTCAGTGTCAGTCAGTCATTGTCAGTCAGTCATAGTCAGTCAGTGTCAGTCAGAGTCAGTCAGACTCAGTCAGTCAGTGTCAGTCAGTCAGTGTCAGTCAGTGTCAGTCAGTCAATGTCAGTCAGTCAATGTCAGTCAGTGTCAGTCAGTCAATGTCAGTCAGTCAGTGTCAGTCAGTTAGTGTCAGTCAGTCAGTCAATGTCAGTCAGTCAGTGTCAGTCAGTCAGTGTCAGTCAGTCAGTTTCAGTCAGAGTCAGTCAGTGTCAGTCAGTCAGTTTCAGTCAGTGTCAGTGTCAGACAGTGTCAGTCAGTGTCAGTCAGTCAGTGTCAGTCAGTGTCAGTCAATGTCAGTCAGTGTCAGTCAGTCAGTGTCTGTCAGTGTCAGACAGTCAGTGTCAGTCAGTCAATGTCAGTCAGTGTCAGTAATCAGTGTCAGTCAGTCAGTGAGTGTCAGTCAGTGTCAGTCAGTCAGTGTCAATCAGTCAGTGTCAGTAATCAGTGTCAGTCAGTAAGTGTCAGTTGGTGTCAGTCAGTCAGTTTCAGTCAGTGTCAGTCAGTCATTGTCAGTCAGTCAGTCAGTGTCAGTCAGTGTCAGTCAGTCAATGTCAGTCAGTCAATGTCAGTCAGTCAGTGTCAGTCAGTCAATGTCAGTCAGTCAGTGTCAGTCAGTCAGTGTCAGTCAGTCAGTCAATGTCAGTCAGTCAGTGTCAGTCAATCAGTGTCAGTCAGTCAGTTTCAGTCAGAGTCAGTCAGTGTCAGTCAGTCAGTTTCAGTCAGTGTCAGTGTCAGACAGTGTCAGTCAGTCAGTGTCAGTCAATGTCAGTCAGTGTCAGTCAGTCAGTGTCCGTCAGTGTCAGACAGTCAGTGTCAGTCAGTCAATGTCAGTCAGTGTCAGTCAGTCAGTCAGTGTCAGTAATCAATGTCAGTCAGTTAGTGAGTGTCAGTCAGTGTCAGTCAGTCAGTGTTAGTCAGTCAGATTCAGTCAGTCAGTGTCAGTCAGTCAGTGTCAATCAGTCAGTGTCAGTAATCAGTGTCAGTCAGTGAGTGTCAGTCGGTGTCAGTCAGTCAGTTTCAGTCAGTGTCAGTCAGTCATTGTCAGTCAGTGTCAGTCAGTCAGTGTTAGTCAGTCAGTCAGAGTCAGTCTGACAGTGTCAGTCAGACAGTGTCAGTCTGACAGTGTCAGTCAGTCATTGTCAGTCAGTCAATGTCAGTCAGTCAATGTCAGTCAGTCAGTTTCAGTCAGTGTCAGTCAGTCAGTGTCAGTCAGTTTCAGTCAGTGTCAGTCAGTCAGTGTCAGTCAGTGTCAGTCAGTGTCAGTCAGTCAGTGTCAGTCAGTGAGTGTCAGTCAGGGTCAGTCAGTTTCAGTCAAAGTCAGTTAGTGGCAGTCAGTCAGTGGCAGTCAGTCAGTGTCAGTCAGTCAGTTTCAGTCAGTCAGTGTCAGTCAGTTTCAGTCAGTGTCAGTCAGTGTCAGTGTCAGTCAGTGAGTGTCAGTCAGGGTCAGTCAGTTTCAGTCAAAGTCAGTTAGTGGCAGTCAGTCAGTGGCAGTCAGTCAGTGTCAGTCAGTCAGTTTCAGTCAGTCAGTGTCAGTCAGTTTCAGTCAGTGTCAGTCAGTGTCAGTGTCAGTCAGTCAGGGTCAGTCAGTCAGTGTCAGTCAGAGTCAGTCAGTCACAGTCAGTCAGTCAGTGTCAGTCAGTCATTGTCAGTCAGTCAGTGTCAGTCAGTTTCAGTCAATGTCAGTCAGTCAGTGGCAGTCAGTCAGTGGCAGTCAGTCAGTGGCAGTCAGTATCAGTCAGTTTCAGTCAGTCAGTGTCAGTCAGTTTCAGTCAGTGTCAGTCAGTCAGGGTCAGTCAGGGTCACTCAGTCAGTGTCAGTCAGGGTCAGTCAGTCAGTGTCAGTCAGTCAGTGTCAGTCAGTCAGTGTCAGTCAGTGTCAGTCAGTGTCTGTCAGTCAGTGTCTGTCAGTCAGTGTCAGTCAGTCAGTGCCAGTCAGTGTCAGTGTCAGTCAGTGTCAGTCAGTGTCAGTCAGTCAGTGTCAGTCTGTCAGTGTCAGTCAGTGTCAGTCAGTCTCAGTCATTGTCAGTCAGTGTCAGTCAGTGTCAATCAGTGTCAGTCACTCAGCCAGTGTCTGGCAGTCATTGTCAGTCAGTCAGTCAGTGTCAGTCAGTCAGTGTCAGTCAGTGTCAGTCAGTCAGTAAGTGTCAGCCAGTGTCAGTGTGTCAGTCAGTCAGTGTCAGTCTGTCAGTGTCAGTCTGTCAGTGTCAGTCTGTCAGTCAGTCAATGCCAGTCAGTCATTGTCAGTCAGTCAGTGTCAGTCTGTCAGTCAGTCAATGCAAGTCAGTCAATGCCAGTCAGTCATTGTCAGTCAGTGTCAGTCAGTGTCAATCAGTGTCAGTCACTCAGCCAGTGTCAGGCAGTCAGTGTCAGTCAGTCAGTGTCAGTCAGTGTCAGTCAGTCAGTAAGTGTCAGCCAGTGTCAGTGTGTCAGTCAGTCAGTGTCAGTCTGTCAGTCAGTCAGTGTCAGTCTGTCAGTCAGTCAATGCCAGTCAGTCATTGTCAGTCAGTCAGTGTCAGTCAGTAAGTGTCAGCCAGTGTCAGTCAGTCAGTAAGTGTCAGCCAGTGTCAGTCAGTCAGTGTCAGTCAGTCAGTGTCAGTCTGTCAGTGTCAGTCTGTCAATCAGTCAATGCCAGTCAGTCATTGTCAGTCTGTCAGTGTCAGTCAGTGAGTGTCAGTCAGTGAGTGTCAGTCAGTGAGTGTCAGTCAGTCAGTGTCAGTCAGTCAGTGTCAGTCAGTCAGTGTCAGTCTGTCAGTGTCAGTCTGTCAGTGTCAGTCAGTGAGTGCCAGTCAGTGAGTGTCAGTCAGTCAGTGTCAGTCAGTCAGTGTCAGTCAGTCAGTGTCAGTCAGTGTCAGTCAGTCAGTGTCAGTCAGTCATCATTAATCTTTATTCGGATATTAAAACATCCAAGAAAGAACATAACATTTACAAATTTCAACAATACATTAATATGACAAAATGTCCTTAAAAATATTTAAAATATATCAATTCATCAGGGTTTATCCAGGGCCTTAATAGCAAAATACCTCTGAGAAAGCAGCAAGAACAGAGTATTATAAAGTGCAGAATTTTAACAGATTCAGTACAGGGAGTACCAACGACATGAGATTATAAAAATGCATGATCATAACCAAATTAAGATAATAAATTATAATATAACTATATCATTTCAAAACATCATAACGCTTCCCATATACAATAAACCGTTCATTTCATAACTAGGTTAGGACTTTAGCTAAGTCTACGATAGGGACCAAAATATACATAAAAACTTTAGGAAAACAACTTTAATCATAATACCCAACCCTCTCTACCCTAAAAACAAAGTTGTTTACACCTCATATCTGGTCTTCCTTAATTTTGCGGCTAGTCTTAAAAAGTTCACGGTACAGAACAACGTAAGGGGGTCCGAAGAAAGTTTCAGATATAAGAGTGCCACCCTTAAGTGTCAGTCAGTCAGTGTCTGTCATTCAGTGTCAGTCAGTGTCAGTCAGTGTCAGTCAGTCAATGTCAGTCAGTCAGTCACAGTCAGTCAGTGACAGTCAGTCAGTGACAGTCAGTCAGTGTCTGTCAGTGTCAGTCAGTCAGTGTCAGTCAGTCATTGTCAGTCAGTCATAGTCAGTCAGTCAGTGACAGTCAGTGTCAGTCAGTAAGTGTCAGTCAGTCAGTGTCAGTCAGTCATTGTCAGTCAGTCATAGTCAGTCAGTGTCAGTCAGACTCAGTCAGTCAGTGTCAGTCAGTCAGTCAGTCAGTGTCAGTCAGTCAATGTCAGTCAGTCAGTGTCAGTCAGTCAGTGTCAGTCAGTCAGTGTCAGTCAGTGTCAGTCAGTGTCAGTCAGTGTCAGTCAGTTTCAGTCAGTGTCAGTCAGTTTCAGTCAGTCAGTCAGAGTCAGTCAGTCAGTGTCAGTCAGTCAGTGTCAGTCAGTGTCAGTCAGTCAGAGTCAGTCAGTGTCAGTCAGTCAATGTCAGTCAGTCAGTCACAGTCAGTCAGTGACAGTCAGTCAGTGACAGTCAGTCAGTGTCTGTCAGTGTCAGTCAGTCAGTGTCAGTCAGTCACTGTCAGTCAGTCAGTCAGTGACAGTCAGTCAGTGTCAGTCAGTCAGTGTCAGTCAGTCAGTGTCAGTCAGTCATTGTCAGTCAGTCATAGTCAGTCAGTGTCAGTCAGAGTCAGTCAGACTCAGTCAGTCAGTGTCAGTCAGTCAGTGTCAGTCAGTGTCAGTCAGTCAATGTCAGTCAGTCAATGTCAGTCAGTCAGTGTCAGTCAGTCAATGTCAGTCAGTCAGTGTCAGTCAGTCAGTGTCAGTCAGTCAGTCAATGTCAGTCAGTCAGTGTCAGTCAGTCAGTGTCAGTCAGTCAGTTTCAGTCAGAGTCAGTCAGTGTCAGTCAGTCAGTTTCAGTCAGTGTCAGTGTCAGACAGTGTCAGTCAGTGTCAGTCAGTCAGTGTCAGTCAGTGTCAGTCAATGTCAGTCAGTGTCAGTCAGTCAGTGTCCGTCAGTGTCAGACAGTCAGTGTCAGTCAGTCAATGTCAGTCAGTGTCAGTAATCAGTGTCAGTCAGTCAGTGAGTGTCAGTCAGTGTCAGTCAGTCAGTGTCAATCAGTCTGTTTCAGTAATCAGTGTCAGTCAGTGTGAGAAGTTGGCCTGGTATATGCTGTTCACTAGTTCTAGTGACCACCTTGTACCATGCCAAGCAACCCTTATGGTGTGGTTGTAAGTCAACCTTTTCGGACTAGCTGCCCTAGTGGTAGCGTAGGCTAAGCAGTCTTTGAGGCTAAACTCGTGATGCGTGTTAAGCAAGCTGTTTTACCAATAGTAACCCCCTTTTATACCAATGAAAGGACACCACACAGATATATATTCAAAATATATATGTATTTATTTATCAAAGTTACCCCTAGTCTCTTTATGAGCACAGGAGCACAAATCGTCAAACAAGATTATCACAGAATACACAGAAGTTGCACTTTATATGGATAGGCCCTGGTGGCCACTCAAACCATATACTAAAATAGTGGTATAAGTACCACGAACAGAAAAGGAAAAAGGCCTAAGGCCTCTAGAATCGCTGGGCCTACAAGGAGCTAACGTCAGTTAGTGACCAGGAGGTCCACGGGTGGCGTGTGCAGAGCAAATAGTCACACGCGTGCTCCCATAGGTTTCAATGGGTGCGTAAAAAGTACAAAGTTACTGCAAAAGGAATCTTCCGGATGACCTAGGAACTTAAGATTTGGAACACAGGCACTAGAGATGTAATACCACACTTGGGCACAGGTGTGCCAGCTTTACCTCACCCACAGGAAGCGGGTGCATAGGCCTCGAAGTGCGTCGGGTTTCTTCTATCTGTTCCGTGGGGCCTGTAGACAAAAGTGCTGCAGGCGGTCGGTCGGGAAGAGATGCAGTGGATCCAAGAGTGGATCGGAGATGTTGAAGACCTGTAAGCAGAGGGGACAGTGTGTACAGTCACTAGCCAGTGACCAGCGTGGCACCAGGTGGGTACCAGGCGATGTCGGGTGCAAACAGGTGATGAGGGGTAGCTTGTCTCCACAGCCACGTGGTCCCTGAAGGTCGACGACGTCCAGGAGTCGGCTCCCGAGCTGTCCCACGCAGGCTCTCGCTGTCGGCGGTGTCGGCGACTTGATCGAAGCAAACAAGCCTTGGCAAAAGCAATTGCAGGAGGATTCGGAAATCAGCTGTTGGTTCTGACCAGCAAGGTCAGAGGGATTGCTCCTTTGGAGGGGAGCAAGGGCCAGTCTGGAGCAACCAGACCAGCGGTGTTTGTCGTAGATTTCGTCGCCAAGATGGCCACTAGCCAGCGGGCCAGCAACCGGTTAGGCGCGTCGAGTGGCAAACTGCAGAAGGGCCCCACGCAGATCGTGGAGATGCTGGAGGGCTCACCTTTGGTGCAGATGCTGCTCGAGGGTTGGGCTTCTCAGGACCCAAAGCACAACTTGGAGGGAGCCTCGGTTGTTGCACTGGTCAGCTTGTCGTAGTCGTTCCAAGATGGCTGGCTCCACGTGTCTCGGTGCCTCCACGGGTCTCCTCTTTTCAGGGACTGTGGATCGGGCGGTGAGAGGTCTGGAGGTCCAGGTCTTGTCAGTCTCTGGGCTCGGGCTCCGGCGGGAGGCGGCGGCAAAGCAGACGGTGATTCGCTGGATGGTGCTTGCGTTAGCAAGGTGGTCACTCCCTGACCACAGGGGAGATTTTCTTCAGTCTTCTGTGCAGCAGAATGTCGAAGTTCCCGTCTTCTTCTTAGTTTCAAGTTGATTCCAGGATGTCTGAAGTCTTAGGACACAGCTCCTACCTTTATTCGGATTCTAGGGGCCGGACTACCTGCTAGGTCCCTCCCTATGGGTGGGACCAGGAAGGGGGGTGGTTACACCCCCAATCCTTTGTCCAGCTCGCCCCAGGCCCGGGACTGGTGTGCCCCAGGACCGGTTTGAACTGGCATATGCCCCGAGGCTCCTTGTGAGCCACAGGCATGTCTGGTTTCTTTCAAGCCCTACCTGACCAATACACAAAATCCTGTCTGGGGTGGTGCACGCACCTCCCCTGGCAGGAAACCCTTTGTCCACACCTCCCAAGCTGGAAGGACTCCCAGCAGCAGGAGGGCAGACTTGTGTCTGTGGTGGCAGCATCCATTTTGTGGAGCTGAGGCTATGTCTGATTTTACCCGGGTTTCAGGCACTGTACATGTCGTGTCCCTCTAGAAGGGTGGAATGCTAACCCCGTCGCCAGAATTGGCGAGGGGTTAGTATTCCAATTCGTATGACACCTTACTCGACATGTTTTGATAAAGCCAAACCAAAGATAGCATTTAACCGCGAGGTTCATAATGCACTTAAGAGTATATGGTATGACGATATCTGGAAACAGTAGAAGGAAGTTGTTCCGACCACTGCAGACAGGCTCAGCTCATGCCAGAGCACCATCTCACATGGAACCAAGCACTCTGCCTTCAGGATTGTTAAGGCCTGCTATAGGAGTGACTTATAGGTTACCAGGTGTCCCATTTAAGGTTAGGTATAGGTATACTACACCTAAGTAAGAGGTGATTACACCAACTTACCCCAGCTGAGTGATCAGCCAGTTGTGTCAGATTGTTAGGCCAAGCCTGGGGTGGCATAATACATGCTGCAGCCCTTGGCAGGCCTTGGGTACACCAATGCCCTGGGTACCTAGTGTACACTGGTACAGGGGCTGACAGGGTGATCCACTTCCAATTGGTTATGCACCTAGGGTGCATAGTTTTAATTTAGTAGAGAGAACAGCAGGCTGGGGGTCTGATTGGCAGGCCCACAGCCTCAATATGTCAAAAACCAGTGAAGCAAAAAGCAAACATTTGGGGTGACCATAGGATAGCAGACCCTACTCTCCTACACAACCCCCCCCCCAAACGCTGGGACATTAAACTAGCCTTGACCAGTCTCGTCTTCATGTCCTAAGTGGAAGTACCTGGAGAGACCATCTGCATTCCCATGGTCAGTACCTGGCCGGTGCTCCACTGTAAAGTCCATCCCCTGTAGGGAAATGGACCACCTAAGCAGTTTGGGGTTTTCACCCTTCATCTGATTTAGCCACAAGAGGGGCTTATGGTCGGTCTGAATCTTGAAGTGAGTGCCAAACAAGTATGGCCTCAGCTTCTTCAGGGCCCACACCACAGCAAAGGCCTCCCTCTCAATAGCTGACCAATTCTTCTCTCTGGGGGTCAACCTTCTGCTAATAAAAGCAATGGGTTGGTCTTGACCATCTACATTAAGTTGTGACAGCACAGCTCCCACACCCAACTCAGAAGCATCTGTTTGGACAATAAACTCTTTGGAGTAGTCAGGACTTTTCAGGATAGGTGCAGAGCACATGGCCTCCTTCAGGTCATCAAATGCCTTTTGACAGCTTACTGTCCACTGAACCTTTTTGGGCATCTTCTTGGATGTCAGATCATTAAGAGGAGTCACAATGGACCCATAGTTCTTAACAAACTTCCTGTAATACCCAGTCAAGCCCAAGAAAGCTCGAACTTGAGTCTGGGTGGTTGGAGGGGACCAATCCTTGATGGACTGTATCTTACTCTCCAGTGGTTGAACTTGGCCCCCACCTACAAGGTGGCCCAAATACACAACCTTACTCTGCCCTATCTGGCACTTAGTAGCCTTGATAGTGAGGCCTGCCCTTTGCAGAGCCTCAAGAGCCTTCTTCAGGTGGATCAGGTGATCCTCCCAGGTGGAACTAAAGACAGCAATGTCATCAAGATATGCTGCGCAAAAGTCATCCAACCCAGTAAGGACTTGGTTCACCAGCCTTTGGAAGGTGGCAGGTGCATTCTTCAGACCAAAGGGCATCACCACAAACTGATAATGCCCACCTGGGGTTGAGAATGCTGTTTTGGCCTTAGACTCCTCAGCTAACCTGATTTGCCAATAGCCAGCTGTCAAGTCAAATGTGCTCAAAAACTTTGCAGAAGCTAGTTTGTCTATGAGCTCATCTGCCCTTGGAATAGGGTGTGCATCTGTCCTGGTGACAGCATTGAGTCCTCTGTAGTCCACACAGAACCTCATCTCTCTCTTGCCATCTTTGGTGTGAGGTTTGGGGACCAGAACCACTGGGCTAGCCCAGGGGCTCTCTGAGGGTTCAATGACACCTAATTCCAGCATTTTATGTACCTCAGCCTTTATACAGTCCCTGACGTGGTCAGGTTGTCTGTAAAGTTTGTTCTTTACAGGCAGACTGTCACCGGTGTCCACAACATGGGTACACCAGTCAGTTTGACTAGGTATCAAGGAAAACATATGTGAAAATGATTGTAGAACCTGTCTACATTCAGTCTGCTGATGGGCAGTGAGGTTGCCTCCAAGGGTCACTCCTTCAACTGAGCCATCTTCAGGGTTCTGAGACAACAGGTCTGGGAGAGGGTCACTCTCTTCCTCCTGTCCCTCATCTGTAGCCATGAGCAAGCCCATGTCTGCCCTGTCAACATATGCTTTAAGCCTGTTAACATGGAGTACCCTGTGGGGACTCCTGGGAGTTCCTAGGTCCACCAAGTAGGTGACCTCTCCCTTCTTTTCCAGGATTGTATGGGGTCCAGACCATTTGTCTTGGAGTGCTGCTGGGGCCACTGGCTCCAACACCCATACCTTCTGTCCTGGCTGATACTCAACCAAGACAGCCTTTTGGTCATGCCAAGCTTTCTGTAAGGCCTGGCTTGCCTCAAGGTTTTTAGATGCCTTCTCCATATACTCAGCCATCCTGGAGCGGAGACCAAGTACATAGTCCACTATGTCTTGCTTAGGCTTTTTGAGAGGTAACTCCCATCCTTCCTTCACCAAACACAGTGGGCCTCTCACAGGGTGCCCAAACAACAATTCAAAGGGGCTGTAGCCAACTCCTTTTTGTGGGACCTCTCTGTAAGCAAACAGAAGGCAGGGTAGAAGGATATCCCATCTTCGCCTGAGCTTTTCAGGTAATCCTTTGATCATACCCTTTAGGGTCTTGTTGAATCTCTCAACAAGCCCATTGCATTGTGGGTGATAAGGGGTGGTGAACTTGTAGTTGACACCACATTCCTTCCACATAGCTGTCAAGTATCCTGACATAAAGTTGGTACCTCTGTCAGATACTACCTCCTTAGGAAACCCCACTCTGGAGAATACTCCCAGCAGGGCCCTGGCCACAACAGGAGCTGTAGTGGTCCTAAGGGGAATTGCCTCTGGATACCTGGTGGCATGATCCACTACCACCAGTATAAATCTGTGCCCAGATGCAGTGGGAGGATCCATGGGACCCACTATGTCTATTCCCACTCTTTCAAAGGGGACCCCCACCACAGGTAGTGGTATTAGGGGGGCCTTTGTTGTGCCACCTGATTTGCCACTGGCTTGGCAGGTAACACAGGAGCGACAAAACTCCTTTGTATCTTCATTCATATGAGGCCAGTGAAAGTGAGGGACAAGCCTGTCCCAAGTCTTGTTCTGGCCTAAGTGTCCTGCTAAAGGAATGTCATGGGCCAAGGTAAGAAGGAAGCCCCTAAATTGCAGAGGTATGACCAACCTCCTGGTTGCACCAGGCTTGGGGTCTCTAGCCTCTGAATAAAGGAGCCCTTCATCCCAATACACTTTATGGGTACCTTGAGCATTCCCAGCAGCCTCAGCAGCAGCCAGCTGTCTGAGGGGTTCAAGAGAGGGACAGGATAACTGAGCCTGCCTCAAGTCAGCCCTTGAAGGTCCCCCTGTCCCCAGAAACTCAACCTGATCAGGTTCAAGCTCTTCAGGGACAGTTCCTTCAGGGTCCTCTAGATCAGCTTCCTGGGAAGGCTGATCATCACTCTGAGGCAGGGGGGAAGGCACAGCCTTGACCCTCCTGTTCTTCTTCTTGGTAGGTGCTTGGTCCATTGTTCCAGGATCCAAGACCTGAGGTTCAGTGAGGCACTTTTTGGCCTGTGACCTGGTCACAGCAAGGACATGTGATGATATACCTAACATCTCTGCATGAGTCCTGTACTCCACTTCTGACCATAGAGAACTCTCTAGGTCATTGCCCAACAAACATTCTACTGGGAGGTCTGCACTAACCACAACCCTTTTGAGGCCAGTTACCCCTCCCCATGAGAAGTTAACAACTGCCACCCTATGTGAAGTAGTGGCATTGCTGGCATTGGTCACCAGGTAGTTCTCACCTGGTATGTACTGTCCAGGGTCCACAAAGCCTGGTGTCACCATAGTGACACTGGCACATGTGTCCCTGTAGGCTTGAGCCACTTTGTCATTAATTAAAGGAGTCTGTCTGTACTTGCCCAGGTTACTGGGGCTCACAGTCAGGGACAAATCAATGTCCCCATCACAGATCAAGACTGCCTGTGTAAGGGTTCTGTCTAAGTCAGAATCTCCTTCAGTTCCCATAGTGATTCCCACTACACCCTTTGTCTGGGGACCAACACTGCTAACAGTAGTACTGGGAGCAGGTGCCTTAGGGGCAACAGTGTTGGGGGCTCCACCCTTTTTGCAATCACTAGTCCAGTGAGTTGTATTTTTACAATGATTGCACCAGGGTTTCTTCTGACCTTCTTTCTTCTTCTTGGACTGTTGGGACCCACCCTCCTTAGCAGTAGTTTGGGGCCCTGTTGAAGACTTCTGGTCTTTAGGTTTCTGATCTCCACCCTTTTGGTCTGTTTTCTTCTGATCACCCCCTTGGCCCTGGTTCTGGTTCTTTTGCTTAACCCTGGTTCTGACCCATTTGTCTGCCTTCTTTCCCAATTCTTGGGGAGAGGTCAGATCAGAGTCAACCAAGTGTTGATGCAGTTGCTGGTTTTGACAGTTATTTAAAATCTGTTCTCTCATCATCAAATTATACAATCCTGTAAAATCAGATACCTTACTTCCCAGCAACCAACCCTCCAAAGCCTTAGTGGCACATTCAATGTATTCAGACCAGTCCTGAGTCTGTGTCTTTTGGGTGTCTCTGAACATTAACCTGTACTGTTCAGTGGTTAAGCCTAACCCATCTACCAGAACACTCTTCAGGACTCTGTAGTTTCTGACATCCTCTTCTCTAACAGTGAGGAGTCTGTCTCTGCCTCTTCCTTCAAAGGAGAGCCAGAGGATTGCTGCCCACTGGTCTTCAGGAAACTGCTGTACTTTGCAGGCTCTCTCAAGAGCAGTTATCCATTTGTGGATGTCATCCCCACTTTTGTAGGGGGGCACAACCTTAGACAGGTTTCTATTATCGAAAACCCTATCTTTGTCCTTAGGGACAATGCTGCCACCAGTGGGTATAGACCCACTCTCTCTAGGTTGCCTAGCCTTGTTCAGTTTTTCTTCCATCAGGGCTACTTCTAGCTCCTGCTTCCTGATCCTCAGCTGGGCTTCCTGCATTCTGGCCTCATGTTCCCTCCTCTGAGGGGTGGTCATCCTTTTCCTGGAGTGACCTTGAGAGCCCCTAGAGCCATGAGAAGCATTGGAGTCACCTGAGCGATTCCTTTGCCTCCCAAGCCCTGTGTTAAGTCCACTGGGGAGATCCAATGGGGGGAACCCATTGTCAGTCCCCAATAGCCTTAGTTTAGCTGGGCCAAGTATAATACTTGGCACTGGGCTAGTTCTCCCTTCATCATCACTACTTTCTGTATCCTCACCACTTTCCTCCCCTGTAGTATGGTTCTCATCTAAGGGATGGCTATTGGAACTGGGTACCTCTGTAGTATCTTCAGAAGGGGGGCCTCCTGTTCCTGACCCTAAGGGGGCTAACTGGGAAGCTTTCTTGAGTGCTCTCTGATTCTCATCATTCTGTAAGAGCTCTCTGAGCTCAGCAGAGTTTGGGTTCTTGGGCTGTTTAAGGCCTCTAAGAGTTGCCAAATGCCTGAGCTCATTCTGATTAAGGGTAGCAAAGCTGGATGGTGCCCTCTGGGGGTCACTCTCAACAGAGATGGGTACAGTGGACCCCTCTGCCCCGGCCATTGCTCTTAAGTGTGGGTGGATGTGTTGCAATCTACCTACACTTGGGTTTACCTACTAAACCTATCTAGTAGTTGTAGTCAGGGTGTGCTACTCCCTTTGCTCTACAACAACTAAGTTCAGTAGAACTTATGTATATCTAATCTTGTTTTATATGTACCTACAGGTACCTATGTGATCTTTCAATTGGTAACCAAGAGATTACAATGGTAAAACACAGCAAGCTCAAATCCCATCGCTGCTCACCAATGTGAGAAGTTGGCCTGGTATATGCTGTTCACTAGTTCTAGTGACCACCTTGTACCATGCCAAGCAACCCTTATGGTGTGGTTGTAAGTCAACCTTTTCGGACTAGCTGCCCTAGTGGTAGCGTAGGCTAAGCAGTCTTTGAGGCTAAACTCGTGATGCGTGTTAAGCAAGCTGTTTTACCAATAGTAACCCCCTTTTATACCAATGAAAGGACACCACACAGATATATATTCAAAATATATATGTATTTATTTATCAAAGTTACCCCTAGTCTCTTTATGAGCACAGGAGCACAAATCGTCAAACAAGATTATCACAGAATACACAGAAGTTGCACTTTATATGGATAGGCCCTGGTGGCCACTCAAACCATATACTAAAATAGTGGTATAAGTACCACGAACAGAAAAGGGAAAAGGCCTAAGGCCTCTAGAATCGCTGGGCCTACAAGGAGCTAACGTCAGTTAGTGACCAGGAGGTCCACGGGTGGCGTGTGCAGAGCAAATAGTCACACGCGTGCTCCCATAGGTTTCAATGGGTGCGTAAAAAGTACAAAGTTACTGCAAAAGGAATCTTCCGGATGACCTAGGAACTTAAGATTTGGAACACAGGCACTAGAGATGTAATACCACACTTGGGCACAGGTGTGCCAGCTTTACCTCACCCACAGGAAGCGGGTGCATAGGCCTCGAAGTGCGTCGGGTTTCTTCTATCTGTTCCGTGGGGCCTGTAGACAAAAGTGCTGCAGGCGGTCGGTCGGGAAGAGATGCAGTGGATCCAAGAGTGGATCGGAGATGTTGAAGACCTGTAAGCAGAGGGGACAGTGTTCACAGTCACTAGCCAGTGACCAGCGTGGCACCAGGTGGGTACCAGGCGATGTCGGGTGCAAACAGGTGATGAGGGGTAGCTTGTCTCCGCAGCCACGTGGTCCCTGAAGGTCGACGACGTCCAGGAGTCGGCTCCCGAGCTGTCCCACGCAGGCTCTCGCTGTTGGCGGTGTCGGCGACTTGATCGAAGCAAACAAGCCTTGGCAAAAGCAATTGCAGGAGGATTCGGAAATCAGCTGTTGGTTCTGACCAGCAAGGTCAGAGGGATTGCTCCTTTGGAGGGGAGCAAGGGCCAGTCTGGAGCAACCAGACCAGCGGTGTTTGTTGTAGATTTCGTCGCCAAGATGGCCACTAGCCAGCGGGCCAGCAACCGGTTAGGCGCGTCGAGTGGCAAACTGCAGAAGGGCCCCACGCAGATCGTGGAGATGCTGGAGGGCTCACCTTTGGTGCAGATGCTGCTCGAGGGTTGGGCTTCTCAGGACCCAAAGCACAACTTGGAGGGAGCCTCGGTTGTTGCACTGGTCAGCTTGTCGTAGTCGTTCCAAGATGGCTGGCTCCACGTGTCTCGGTGCCTCCACGGGTCTCCTCTTTTCAGGGACTGTGGATCGGGCGGTGAGAGGTCTGGAGGTCCAGGTCTTGTCAGTCTCTGGGCTCGGGCTCCGGCGGGAGGCGGCGGCAAAGCAGACGGTGATTCGCTGGATGGTGCTTGCGTTAGCAAGGTGGTCACTCCCTGACCACAGGGGAGATTTTCTTCAGTCTTCTGTGCAGCAGAATGTCGAAGTTCCCGTCTTCTTCTTAGTTTCAAGTTGATTCCAGGATGTCTGAAGTCTTAGGACACAGCTCCTACCTTTATTCGGATTCTAGGGGCCGGACTACCTGCTAGGTCCCTCCCTATGGGTGGGACCAGGAAGGGGGGTGGTTACACCCCCAATCCTTTGTCCAGCTCGCCCCAGGCCCGGGACTGGTGTGCCCCAGGACCGGTTTGAACTGGCATATGCCCCGAGGCTCCTTGTGAGCCACAGGCATGTCTGGTTTCTTTCAAGCCCTACCTGACCAATACACAAAATCCTGTCTGGGGTGGTGCACGCACCTCCCCTGGCAGGAAACCCTTTGTCCACACCTCCCAAGCTGGAAGGACTCCCAGCAGCAGGAGGGCAGACTTGTGTCTGTGGTGGCAGCATCCATTTTGTGGAGCTGAGGCTATGTCTGATTTTACCCGGGTTTCAGGCACTGTACATGTCGTGTCCCTCTAGAAGGGTGGAATGCTAACCCCGTCGCCAGAATTGGCGAGGGGTTAGTATTCCAATTCGTATGACACCTTACTCGACATGTTTTGATAAAGCCAAACCAAAGATAGCATTTAACCGCGAGGTTCATAATGCACTTAAGAGTATATGGTATGACGATATCTGGAAACAGTAGAAGGAAGTTGTTCCGACCACTGCAGACAGGCTCAGCTCATGCCAGAGCACCATCTCACATGGAACCAAGCACTCTGCCTTCAGGATTGTTAAGGCCTGCTATAGGAGTGACTTATAGGTTACCAGGTGTCCCATTTAAGGTTAGGTATAGGTATACTACACCTAAGTAAGAGGTGATTACACCAACTTACCCCAGCTGAGTGATCAGCCAGTTGTGTCAGATTGTTAGGCCAAGCCTGGGGTGGCATAATACATGCTGCAGCCCTTGGCAGGCCTTGGGTACACCAATGCCCTGGGTACCTAGTGTACACTGGTACAGGGGCTGACAGGGTGATCCACTTCCAATTGGTTATGCACCTAGGGTGCATAGTTTTAATTTAGTAGAGAGAACAGCAGGCTGGGGGTCTGATTGGCAGGCCCACAGCCTCAATATGTCAAAAACCAGTGAAGCAAAAAGCAAAAATTTGGGGTGACCATAGGATAGCAGACCCTACTCTCCTACAGTCAGTGAGTGTCAGTCGGTGTCAGTCAGTCAGTTTCAGTCAGTGTCAGTCAGTGTCAGTCAGTCATTGTCAGTCAGTGTCAGTCAGTCAGTGTCAGTCAGTCAGTGTCAGTCAGTGTCAGTCAGTCAATGTCAGTCAGTCAATGTCAGTCAGTCAGTGTCAGTGAGTCAATGTCAGTCAGTCAGTGTCAGTCAGTCAGTGTCAGTCAGTCAATGTCAGTCAGTCAGTGTCAGTCAGTCAGTGTCAGTCAGTCAGTCAATGTCAGTCAGTCAGTGTCAGTCAGTCAGTGTCAGTCAGTCAGTTTCAGTCAGAGTCAGTCAGTGTCAGTCAGTCAGTTTCAGTCAGTGTCAGTGTCAGACAGTGTCAGTCAGTCAGTGTCAGTCAATGTCAGTCAGTGTCAGACAGTCAGTGTCAGACAGTCAGTGTCAGTCAGTCAATGTCAGTCAGTGTCAGTCAGTCAGTCAGTGTCAGTAATCAGTGTCAGTCAGTCAGTGAGTGTCAGTCAGTGTCAGTCAGTCAGTGTTAGTCAGTCAGATTCAGTCAGTCAGTGTCAGTCAGTCAGTGTCAATCAGTCAGTGTCAGTAATCAGTGTCAGTCAGTGAGTGTCAGTCGGTGTCAGTCAGTCAGTTTCAGTCAGTGTCAGTCAGTGTCAGTCATTCAGTTTCAGTCAGTGTCAGTCAGTCATTGTCAGTCAGTGTCAGTCAGTCAGTGTCAGTCAGTCAGTCAGTGTCAGTCTGACAGTCAGACAGTGTCAGTCTGACAGTGTCAGTCATTGTCAGTCAGTTAATGTCAGTCAGTCAATGTCAGTCAGTCAGTTTCAGTCAGTGTCAGTCAGTCAGTGTCAGTCAGTTTCAGTCAGTGTCAATCAGTCAGTGTCAGTCAGTGTCAGTCAGTGTCAGTCAGTCAGTGTCAGTCAGTCAGTGTCAGTCAGTGTCAGTCAGTTTCAGTCAAAGTCAGTTAGTGGCAGTCAGTCAGTGTCAGTCAGTCAGTGTCAGTCAGAGTCAGTCAGTCACAGTCAGTCAGTCAGTGTCAGTCAGTCATTGTCAGTCAGTCAGTGTCAGTCAGTTTCAGTCAATGTCAGTCAGTCAGTGGCAGTCAGTCAGTGGCAGTCAGTCAGTGTCAGTCAGTGTCAGTCAGTTTCAGTCAGTCAGTGTCAGTCAGTTTCAGTCAGTGTCAGTCAGTCAGGGTCAGTCAGGGTCACTCAGTCAGTGTCAGTCAGGGTCAGTCAGTCAGTGTCAGTCAGTCAGTGTCAGTCAGTGTCAGTCAGTGTCAGTCAGTCAGTGTCTGTCAGTCAGAGTCAGTCAGTCAGTGCCAGTCAGTGTCAGTCAGTGTCAGTCAGTGTCAGTCAGTCAGTGCCAGTCAGTGTCAGTCAGTGTCAGTCAGTGTCAGTCAGTCAGTGTCAGTCTGTCAGTGTCAGTCAGTGTCAGTCAGTCTCAGTCATTGTCAGTCAGTGTCAGTCAGTGTCAATCAGTGTCAGTCACTCAGCCAGTGTCTGGCAGTCATTGTCAGTCAGTCAGTCAGTGTCAGTCAGTCAGTGTCAGTCAGTGTCAGTCAGTCAGTAAGTGTCAGCCAGTGTCAGTGTGTCAGTCAGTCAGTGTCAGTCTGTCAGTGTCAGTCAGTCAGTGTCAGTCTGTCAGTCAGTCAATGCAAGTCAGTCAATGCCAGTCAGTCATTGTCAGTCAGTGTCAGTCAGTGTCAATCAGTGTCAGTCACTCAGCCAGTGTCAGGCAGTCAGTGTCAGTCAGTCAGTGTCAGTCAGTGTCAGTCAGTCAGTAAGTGTCAGCCAGTGTCAGTGTGTCAGTCAGTCAGTGTCAGTCAGTCAGTGTCAGTCTGTCAGTGTCAGTCAGTCAGTGTCAGTCTGTCAGTCAGTCAATGCCAGTCAGTCATTGTCAGTCAGTCAGTGTCAGTCAGTAAGTGTCAGTCAGTGTCAGTCAGTCAGTAAGTGTCAGCCAGTGTCAGTGTGTCAGTCAGTCAGTGTCAGTCAGTCAGTGTCAGTCTGTCAGTGTCAGTCAGTCAGTGTCAGTCTGTCAGTCAGTCAATGCCAGTCAGTCATTGTCAGTCTGTCAGTGTCAGTCAGTCAGTGTCAGTCTGTCAGTCAGTCAATGCCAGTCAGTCATTGTCAGTCAGTCAGTGTCAGTCAGTAAGTGTCAGCCAGTGTCAGTCAGTCAGTAAGTGTCAGCCAGTGTCAGTCAGTCAGTGTCAGTCAGTCAGTGTCAGTCTGTCAATCAGTCAATGCCAGTCAGTCATTGTCAGTCTGTCAGTGTCAGTCAGTGAGTGTCAGTCAGTGAGTGTCAGTCAGTGAGTGTCAGTCAGTCAGTGTCAGTCAGTGAGTGTCAGTCAGTCAGTGTCAGTCTGTCAGTGTCAGTCTGTCAGTGTCAGTCAGTGAGTGTCAGTCAGTGAGTGTCAGTCAGTCAGTGTCAGTCAGTCAGTGTCAGTCAGTCAGTGTCAGTCAGTGTCAGTCAGTCAGTGTCAGTCAGTCATCATTAATCTTTATTCGGATATTAAAACATCCAAGAAAGAACATAACATTTACAAATTTCAACAATACATTAATATGACAAAATGTCCTTAAAAATATTTAAAATATATCAATTCATCAGGGTTTATCCAGGGCCTTAATAGCAAAATACCTCTGAGAAAGCAGCAAGAACAGAGTATTATAAAGTGCAGAATTTTAACAGATTCAGTACAGGGAGTACCAACGACATGAGATTATAAAAATGCATGATCATAACCAAATTAAGATAATAAATTATAATATAACTATATCATTTCAAAACATCATAACGCTTCCCAAATACAATAAACCGTTCATTTCATAACTAGGTTAGGACTTTAGCTAAGTCTACGATAGGGACCAAAATATACATAAAAACTTTAGGAAAACAACTTTAATCATAATACCCAACCCTCTCTACCCTAAAAACAAAGTTGTTTACACCTCATATCTGGTCTTCCTTAATTTTGCGGCTAGTCTTAAAAAGTTCACGGTACAGAACAACGTAAGGGGGTCCGAAGAAAGTTTCAGATATAAGAGTGCCACCCTTAAGTGTCAGTCAGTCAGTGTCTGTCATTCAGTGTCAGTCAGTGTCAGTCAGTGTCAGTCAGTCAATGTCAGTCAGTCAGTCACAGTCAGTCAGTGACAGTCAGTCAGTGACAGTCAGTCAGTGTCTGTCAGTGTCAGTCAGTCAGTGTCAGTCAGTCATTGTCAGTCAGTCATAGTCAGTCAGTCAGTGACAGTCAGTGTCAGTCAGTCAGTGTCAGTCAGTCAGTGTCAGTCAGTCATTGTCAGTCAGTCAGTGTCAGTCAGTTTCAGTCAATGTCAGTCAGTCAGTGGCAGTCAGTCAGTGGCAGTCAGTCAGTCAGTGTCAGTCAGTGTCAGTCAGTTTCAGTCAGTCAGTGTCAGTCAGTTTCAGTCAGTGTCAGTCAGTCAGGGTCAGTCAGGGTCACTCAGTCAGTGTCAGTCAGGGTCAGTCAGTCAGTGTCAGTCAGTCAGTGTCAGTCAGTGTCAGTCAGTGTCAGTCAGTCAGTGTCTGTCAGTCAGTGTCAGTCAGTCAGTGCCAGTCAGTGTCAGTCAGTGTCAGTCAGTCAGTGCCAGTCAGTGTCAGTCAGTGTCAGTCAGTGTCAGTCAGTCAGTGTCAGTCTGTCAGTGTCAGTCAGTGTCAGTCAGTCTCAGTCATTGTCAGTCAGTGTCAGTCAGTGTCAATCAGTGTCAGTCACTCAGCCAGTGTCTGGCAGTCATTGTCAGTCAGTCAGTCAGTGTCAGTCAGTCAGTGTCAGTCAGTGTCAGTCAGTCAGTAAGTGTCAGCCAGTGTCAGTGTGTCAGTCAGTCAGTGTCAGTCTGTCAGTATCAGTCAGTCAGTGTCAGTCTGTCAGTCAGTCAATGCCAGTCAGTCATTGTCCGTCAGTCAGTGTCAGTCTGTCAGTCAGTCAATGCAAGTCAGTCAATGCCAGTCAGTCATTGTCAGTCAGTGTCAGTCAGTGTCAATCAGTGTCAGTCACTCAGCCAGTGTCAGGCAGTCAGTGTCAGTCAGTCAGTGTCAGTCAGTGTCAGTCAGTCAGTAAGTGTCAGCCAGTGTCAGTGTGTCAGTCAGTCAGAGTCAGTCAGTCAGTGTCAGTCTGTCAGTGTCAGTCAGTCAGTGTCAGTCTGTCAGTCAGTCAATGCCAGTCAGTCATTGTCAGTCAGTCAGTGTCAGTCAGTAAGTGTCAGTCAGTGTCAGTCAGTCAGTAAGTGTCAGCCAGTGTCAGTGTGTCAGTCAGTCAGTGTCAGTCAGTCAGTTTCAGTCAGTCATTGTCAGTCAGTCAGTGTCTGTCAGTGTCAGTCAGTCAGTGTCAGTCAGTCATTGTCAGTCAGTCAGTTTCAGTCAGTGTCAGTCAGTCAATGTCAGTCAGTCATTGTCAGTCAGTGTCAGTCAGTCAATGTTAGTCAGTGTCAGTCAGTCAATGTTAGTCAGTGTCAGTCAGTCAGTGTCAGTCAGTCAATGTCAGTCAGTGTCAGTCAGTCAATGTTAGTCAGTGTCAGTCAGTCAATGTTAGTCAGTGTCAGTCAGTCAGTGTTGTGAGAAGTTGGCCTGATATGTAGTGCTCACTATTCTAGTGATCACTGTGTATCATTCCAAACGACCCTTATTGATGATTGGTTGTAAGTCAACCTTGTAGACCAGCTATACTAGTAGCGTGGACAAGAGCAGTCTTCAGGCTAAACTCTAGAGGGCGTGTTAAGCCAGCTGTTTACCATCACATATACCCCTTGAACACCAAGTGAAAGGACACCACACAAGTTGTTATGAAAATAAAGGATATTTATTTATAACAAGACTACCCTGGCTCTTTATGAGTCAGGGAGCTAAGCACAATACAAAACTCTTGGGAAAATACTCCTAGTTGCACAATTTACACAAATGCCCGAAGGGCACGAAACCATTTACACTGCAAGTGGAATGGGAGAGGTTAGAGAGTCTAAAGTTACTGATTCCGGAGGGATCCGATCAGTTGGACTAAACGGAAAAGGAGCTGGACACTTGTAGAGTGAACCTATGATGGAGCACTGAAATGCTCGAGTTACCTAGCCCAGAGGCTGCGGCTGCGTGGGGTTCAGCAACATATCGGGAGTCCTCGTTGTAGTCTCGGGAGCCTGAAAGAAGAAGTTGCTGGCAGGCGACCAGTGTCGATGTTCAGCGAGATCCAAGCCTGGATCGGTGAGGAAGGAAACCGGAAGCAGAGGGGACTCAGTTGTCAACCGCTAGCCAGCGATCGTGTGGGCACCAGGAAGGTACCGGATGAAGTCACCTCGACCAGGTGAGTGGGTGACGTCGGACTCGGCTGTTCCTCGGACCAGGAGGCGCGGCGGTGACCAGGATGGAGGGCGAGCTGTCCCACGAAGGTGCCTGCTGTCGATGATGCTGGGCCCAGGAGTGGGGCAGCAGGTCTTAGCAGAGGCAAGCCCACGCGGTGGAGTCAAGATGGCGTCTGGAGTGGACCAGGAGGGTCTGAGGTACTCCTCTGTTGAAGGGGAGCAAGGACCAGTCTGGAGCAACCAGACCAGTGATGAAAAACTGTCGTGGTACGTTGTGAAGAGGGCCACTAGCCGACGGCGAGTGGCCGGACAACGCGGTGAGCAGCAAGGAGCAGAAGGGCCCCCACGCAGATCTCGTGGATGCGGGGGAGGCAGACTTCGGTGCTGGAGCTGCTCAGGGTTAGGGCTTCTCAAACCCTAGGTGCACTCACTCGAGGGTCCCTCGGTGGTTGTGCTAGATAAGCGTCGTGCAGGTTCTGAAGATGGCCGGTCCCGCAGGTCTCGTCACACCTACGAATCTCAGCTGGGCTGACAATGTAGGTAGAGGTCAGAGATGGCGGGGAATCCGGGTCTCGTCGAGCTGGGCAGTCTTGAGCCGTAGGAGAGACGTACAGCAAACCGCAAGCGCTTAGGTGGTGCCTGCTGGTGCAGGGTGGCTACTCCTTAGCCACAAGGGAGAGTCTTCAGAAAAAGTCAAGAGTTCCTTTCGTGGAAAGTAGTTCAAGATTCAGAATTATCCAATTTGGGAAGGGGACTCGCTCCTACCTTTATACTAGGAAAAGGGGCTGGCCCGTGACTAGGTCCTACCTATGGGTGGGACCAGGAGGGGGGTGGTTACACCCCTATCCCTTGTCCGGCTTCGCCCCAGCTCAGGGGCTGGGGTGCCCCCGAAACTGGTTTGAGCCGGGCTATGCACAGTGAGCACCGGGGTGCCACTTGCAATCACCTTCCTTTCAGCCCTGCCTACCTGGGATACACAAACCCTGTCTGGGATGGTGCTAACACCGCCCTCGACAGGAAACCCTTTGTCCAAGCTCCCCTCGCTGGAAGGTCTCCCAGCAGCAGGAGGTCAGACTTGTGTCTGGTGGCAGCATCCATTTTGTGATGCTGAGGCTTGAGTCAACTTTAACCGGGGTTCAAGGTTACTTCCATGTCGTGTCCCTCTAGAAGGGTGGAATGCTAACCCCATCGCCAGAGTTGGCGAGGGGTTCGTATTCCAATTCGTATGACACCTTACTCGACATGTGTGGGTGATGCGATGCCATAGTTAACAAATAACCGCGAGGATTATAATGCATTTTAAGGTAGGTGGCACGCGTCACCATGGAACAGCTATTAGGACTTGGTTCCGCAAGCCGTCGACGGGCTCAGCTCGCGCCATAGCACCATCTCACATGATTCCCAGCACTCTGCCTTCAGGATTGATAAGGCCTGCCATAGGAGTGACTGATAGGAATCCATGCGTCCATTTTAGGGTTAGGTATAGGAATACTACACCTACAGCAACGGGTGATTACACCACCTTGCCCCAGCTGTCGTGCAGCCAGTTGTGTCAGATTTGGGGTGGCCATCCAGGGGTGGCATAATACATGCTGCAGCCCCTGGTAGGCCCTGGGTACGCCGATGCCCTGGATACCTGTGGTATGCTGATACAGGGACTGATAAGGCGGCCCAGTTCCAATTAGTGGATGCACCTAATGTACATGTGTGTTAATCTGGAGAGAGAACAGCTAGGCTGTGGGTCTGATTGGCAGGCCCACAGCCAGGGAAAGTCGTAAACCAATGAAGCAAAAGCAAAAAATCTGGGTGATCATAGGATTGCAGACCCTACTCTCCTACAAGTGTCAGTCAGTGTCAGTCAGTGTAGGAAGGTGGATATCTGACTATGGTTACCCCCAAATTTTTGCCTAGTGTCTAGCTGGTTTTTCGACTTAGTTGGCCTGAGATCCTGCCATTCAGGCTCTCAGGCTATCTGCTCTCTCTGTAAAATGGACTCCATGTACCCTAGGTACATACCCAATTGGTTGGATCACCCTGTCAGCCCCTGTACCAGTGTACACTAGGTACCCAGGGCATTGGTGTATCCAAGGCCTGCCAGGGGCTGAAGCATGTATTATGCCACCCCAGGCTTGGCCTAACAATCTGACACAACTGGCTGATCACTCAGCTGGGGTAAGTTGGTGTAATCACCTCTTACTTAGGTGTAGTATACCTATACCTAAACTTAAATGGGACACCTGGTAACCTATAAGTCACTCCTATGGCAGGCCTTAACAATCCTGAAGGCAGAGTGCTTGGTTCCATGTGAGATGGTGCTCTGGCATGAGCTGAGCCTGTCTGCAGTGGTCGGAACAACTTCCTTCTACTGTTTCCAGATATCGTCATACCATATACTCTTAAGTGCATTATGAACCTCGCGGTTAAATGCTATCTTTGGTTTGGCTTTATCAAAACATGTCGAGTAAGGTGTCATACGAATTGGAATACTAACCTCTCGCCAATTCTGGCGACGGAGTTAGCATTCCACCCTTCTAGAGGGACACGACATGTACAGTGCCTGAAACCCGGGTAAAATCAGACATAGCCTCAGCTCCACAAAATGGATGCTGCCACCACAGACACAAGTCTGCCCTCCTGCTGCTGGGAGTCCTTCCAGCTTGGGAGGTGTGGACAAAGGGTTTCCTGCCAGGGGAGGTGCATGCACCACCCCAGACAGGATTTTGTGTATTGGTCAGGTAGGGCTTGAAAGAAACCAGACATGCCTGTGGCTCACAAGGAGCCTCGGGGCATATGCCAGTTCAAACCGGTCCTGGGGCACACCAGTCCCGGGCCTGGGGCGAGCTGGACAAAGGATTGGGGGTGTAACCACCCCCCTTCCTGGTCCCACCCATAGGGAGGGACCTAGCAGGTAGTCCGGCCCCTAGAATCCGAATAAAGGTAGGAGCTGTGTCCTAAGACTTTAGACATCCTGGAATCAACTTGAAACTAAGAAGAAGACGGGAACTTCGACGCTCTGCCGCACAGAGGACTGAAGCCAATCTCCCCTGTGGTCAGGGAGTGACCACCTTGCTAACGCAAGCACCATCCAGCGAATCACCGTCTGCTTTGCCGCCGCCTCCCGCCAGAGCCCGAGCCCAGAGACTGACAAGACCTGGACCTCCAGACCTCTCACCGCCCGATCCACAGTCCCTGCAAAGAGGAGACCCGTGGAGGCACCGAGACACGGGTCTCCTCGACTACGACAAGCTGACCAGTGCAACAACCGAGGCTCCCTCCAAGTTGTGCTTTGGGTCCTGAGAAGCCCAACCCTCGAGCAGCATCTGCACCAAAGGTGAGCCCTCCAGCATCTCCACGATCTGCGTGGGGCCCTTCTGCATTTTGCCACTCGACGCGCCTAACCGGTTGCTGGCCCGCTGGCTAGTGGCCATCTTGGCGACGAAATCTACGACAAACACCGCTGGTCTGGTTGCTCCAGACTGGCCCTTGCTCCCCTCCAAAGGAGCGATCCCTCTGACCTTGCTGGTCAGAACCAACAGCTGATTTCCGAATCCTCCTTCAATTGCTTTTGCCAAGGCTTGTTTGCTTCGATCAAGTCGCCGACACCGCCGACAGCGAGAGCCTGCGTGGCACAGCTCGTGAGCCGACTCCTGGACGTCGTCGACCTTCAGGGACCACGTGGCTGCGGAGACAAGCTACCCCTCATCACCTGTTTGCACCCGACATCGCCTGGTACCCACCTGGTGCCACGCTGGTCACTGGCTAGTGACTGTGAACACTGTCCCCTCTGCTTACAGGTCTTCAACCTCTCCGATCCACCCTTGGATCCACCGCATCTCTACCGGACCGACCGCCTGCAGCATCTTTGTCCCAGGCTCAACGGAACAGATAGAAGAAACCCGACGCACTTTGAGGCCTATGCACCCGCTTCCTGTGGGTGAGGTAAAGCTGGTACTCCGGTGCCCATGTGTAGTAATACATCTCTAGTGCCTGTGTTCCAAATCTTAAGTTCCTAGTCAACCCGGAAGATCTCCTTTGCAGTAACTTTGTACTTTTTACGCACCCATTGAAACCTATGGGAGCACGCGTGTGACTATTTGCTCTGCACACGCCACCCGTGGACCACCTGGTCACTAACTGACGTTAGCTCCTTGTAGGCCCAGCGATTCTAGAGGCCTTAGGCCTTTTCCCTTTTCTGTTCGTGGTACTTATACCACTATTTTAGTATATGGTTTGAGTGGCCACCAGGGCCTATCCATATAACGTGCAACTTCTGTGTATTCTGTGATAATCTTGTTTGACGATTTGTGCTCCTGTGCTCATAAAGAGACTAGGGGTTACTTTGAGAAATAAATACATATATATTTTGAATATATATCTGTGTGGTGTCCTTTCGTTGGTATAAAAGGGGGTTGCATTTGGTAAGACAGCTGGCTTAACACGCTTCACGAGTTTAGCCTCAAAGACTGCTTAGCCTACGCTACCACTAGGGCAGCTAGTCCAAAAAGGTTGACTTACAACCACACCATAAGGGTTGCTTGGCATGGTACAAGGTGGTCACTAGAACTAGTGAACAGCATATACCAGGCCAACTTCTCACATTGGTGAGCAGCGGTTGGATTTGAGCTTGCTGTGTGTTACCATTGTAATCTCTTGGTTACCAATTGAAAGATCACATAGGTACCTGTAGGTACATATAAAACAAGATTAGATATACTTAAGTTCTACTGAACTTAGTTGTTGTAGAGCAAAGGGAGTAGCACACCCTGACTACAACTACTAGATAGGTTTAGTAGGTAAACCCAAGTGTAGGTAGATTGCAACACATCCACCCACACTTAAGAGCAATGGCCGGGGCAGAGGGGTCCACTGTACCCATCTCTGTCGAGAGTGACCCCCAGAGGGCACCAACCAGCTTTGCTACCCTTAATCAGAATGAGCTCAGGCATTTGGCAACTCTTAGAGGCCTTAAACAGCCCAAGAACCCAAACTCTGCTGAGCTCAGAGAGCTCTTACAGAATGATGAGAATCAGAGAGCACTCAAGAAAGCTTCCCAGTTAGCCCCCTTAGGGACAGGAACAGGAGGCCCCCCTTCTGAAGATGCCACTGAAGTACCCCTTCCCAATAGTCACCCCTTAGATGGGATGCCTACCACAGAGGAAGAAAGTGATGGGGATACAGATGTGAGTGGGGATGAAGGGAGAACTAGCCCAGTGCCAAGTGTTATACTTGGCCCAGCTAAACTAAGGCTATTGGGGACTGACAGTGGGTTCACCCCATTGGATCTCCCCAGTGGACTTAACACAGGGCTTGGAAGGCAAAGGAATCGCTCAGGTGACTCCAATGCTTCCCATGGCTCTAGAGGCTCTCAAGGTCACTCCAGAAGGAGACTGACCACCCCTCAGAGGAGGGAACATGAGGCCAGAATGCAGGAAGCCCAGCTGAGGATCAGGAAGCAGGAGCTAGAAGTAGCCCTGATGGAAGAAAAACTGAGCAAGGCTAGGCAGCATAGAGAGAGTGGGTCTATACCCACTGGTGGCAGCAATGTCCCTAGGGACAAAGATAGGGTCTTTGACAATAGGAACCTGTCCAAGATTGTGCCCCCCTACAAAAGTGGGGATGACATCCACAAATGGATGACTGCTCTTGAGAGAGCCTGCAAAGTGCAGCAGGTTCCTGAAGACCAGTGGGCAGCAATCTTATGGCTCTCCTTTGAGGGGAGAGGCAGAGATAGACTCCTCACTGTTAGAGAAGAGGATGTCAGAAATTACAGAGTCCTGAAGAGTGTCCTAGTTGATGGGTTAGGCTTAACCACTGAACAGTACAGGTTAATGTTCAGAGACACCCAGAAGACACAGACTCAGGACTGGTCTGAATATGTGGAATGTGCCACTAAGGCTCTGGAGGGTTGGTTGCTGGGAAGTAAGGTGTCTGATTATACAGGATTGTACAATTTGATGATGAGAGAGCAGATTTTAAGTAATTGTCAAAACCAGCTTCTCCATCAACACCTGGTAGACTCAGATTTGACCTCTCCCCAAGAATTGGGAAAGAGGGCAGATAAATGGGTCAGGACCAGGATCAGGCCTAAAAACCAGGGTGGTGACCAAAAGAAAGATACCACCAAGCCTCAAGAGAAGGGTGGGGATAAAGAAAAAGAGAAACCTTCCTCAGGGCCCCAAAACTCCACACAGGGTGGTGGGTCCCAAGCTCCCTCCTCTACCACAGCTAAAAAGCCCTACTGCCATGAGTGTAAAACTCCTGGGCATTGGAAAACTGACAGCGGTTGCCCAAGGGCTAAAAACAAAACTGTTCCTCCAATTACTCCTGTCACACCACCTATTACTGTCAGCAGTAATCCCCCAGGTGGTGGGAGTGCCCCCAGAAATCTGGGTGGGTTTACTTGGGGAACACAGGGGGACCCTGGCTTAGCCAATTCCCCTACAGCAACCACTCTTGTCTGTGATGGTGGCATGGGGTTTGCCAACTTCACTGCCTGTCCCAACACTTTGGGTAGGTACAGACAGGAGCCCTACATCAATGGTACAAAAGCTGAGGCCTACAGAGACACTGGGGCTAGCATCACAATGGTGGCCCATTGGCTAGTTCCCTCTGAGCAGCTTTTGCCCGGTTTCTCCTACCAGGTGACTAACATTGATGGCAAACAGAACAGTCATCCCATGGCAGAGGTATGTCTCAGCTGGGGAGGGGTCACTGGCCCTAAAAGGGTAGCAGTGTCCCCAACCTTGCCTGTAGACTGCTTACTGGGGAATGACTTAGAACTCTCAGCTTGGGCTGGAGTTGAACAAGACACCCATTCTAAAATGGTAGGCCTTTCACAAAAGGGTAGGGGGGTTGTGCCATTCACAACCCCTGTCCAAATAGATTTCCTCCCTGAAAAGGTTGGAAGGGCAGTGGTAGCCACAGCCCAGGCACAGACAGACTTCCCTGTAGGGACTGGCAGAGCTGTGACAGTCACAGCTCAAACACAAACTGAGTGCCCCCCTGAAAAGGTTGGCAAGGCTGTAATGGTCTCAGCCTATACTCAGACTGACATAGGTGTAGTGAAGCCTGAAACAATGGATCACTCCACACAAACTGAGAGTAGTGGGGAGGAAGAAAAGTCTCCCTCTCCCCAGACATTAGGAAAAGGTCAGCCTCCTCAGGGATCTGACCTCACCCCTTGTGAAGGAACTGCCCCAGAGGTAGCCAGGCCTGGCCTGGCAGAGCCTCTGATGTCAGTGGCCCCTTCCAAGGTGGGATCCAGTCTGGTGCAGGTAGCCTGCCTCTCTCTACCCTGCCTCAGTCAGCCCAGGGCTGCAGAGGTCAGGGAGGCCAGTGGACCCCCAGAGGGCCCCTGTCCACAAGAACCCCCCCATCAAAAGAATGAGGATTGCCTGGCTAGTAGCCCTAGTCAGGTGATGGGTAAAAACATTCCTGAGGGATCTCCTTTACAGGTAGTTAGGGACCTCCCCCAGGGGGATTCTGTTGGGCACAGGCAAACATGGGACCTTAGGGCCCCAAACCTGACCTGTCCCTCCAGTAAGCCCACAAAAGGGACCCAGCCTCCAGCTTTAGGTAGCCAGAGGCTGACCCTGAGAGCACAGTGCAACTCAGTTAAAGAAAGAAAGGCATCCATGGTGGAGGATGATTGGAGGAAGCTGAGGCCTCACTTTGAGGACACTAACTTCAGTACTCCATCTCAACACCAGCCTTTTACTTTGCCAAGACACACCACAGGTAGAGATTCCCTATGGTGGAGACCCTCTGATACCCTTAGGGTGAGGGATTGCTTAGTGGACCATGAGACAGGGGGTAACCATGCCAGTGCTGGTTCCTCCTTATATGGCCACTTGGGCAATATAGGCTTACCTGGTCAAGGTCAGCCTTATCTCCCTTCGTTTGGGGGGGGGGTTGTGTAGGAAGGTGGATATCTGACTATGGTTACCCCCAAATTTTTGCCTAGTGTCTAGCTGGTTTTTCGACTTAGTTGGCCTGAGATCCTGCCATTCAGGCTCTCAGGCTATCTGCTCTCTCTGTAAAATGGACTCCATGTACCCTAGGTACATACCCAATTGGTTGGATCACCCTGTCAGCCCCTGTACCAGTGTACACTAGGTACCCAGGGCATTGGTGTATCCAAGGCCTGCCAGGGGCTGAAGCATGTATTATGCCACCCCAGGCTTGGCCTAACAATCTGACACAACTGGCTGATCACTCAGCTGGGGTAAGTTGGTGTAATCACCTCTTACTTAGGTGTAGTATACCTATACCTAAACTTAAATGGGACACCTGGTAACCTATAAGTCACTCCTATGGCAGGCCTTAACAATCCTGAAGGCAGAGTGCTTGGTTCCATGTGAGATGGTGCTCTGGCATGAGCTGAGCCTGTCTGCAGTGGTCGGAACAACTTCCTTCTACTGTTTCCAGATATCGTCATACCATATACTCTTAAGTGCATTATGAACCTCGCGGTTAAATGCTATCTTTGGTTTGGCTTTATCAAAACATGTCGAGTAAGGTGTCATACGAATTGGAATACTAACCCCTCGCCAATTCTGGCGACGGGGTTAGCATTCCACCCTTCTAGAGGGACACGACATGTACAGTGCCTGAAACCCGGGTAAAATCAGACATAGCCTCAGCTCCACAAAATGGATGCTGCCACCACAGACACAAGTCTGCCCTCCTGCTGCTGGGAGTCCTTCCAGCTTGGGAGGTGTGGACAAAGGGTTTCCTGCCAGGGGAGGTGCATGCACCACCCCAGACAGGATTTTGTGTATTGGTCAGGTAGGGCTTGAAAGAAACCAGACATGCCTGTGGCTCACAAGGAGCCTCGGGGCATATGCCAGTTCAAACCGGTCCTGGGGCACACCAGTCCCGGGCCTGGGGCGAGCTGGACAAAGGATTGGGGGTGTAACCACCCCCCTTCCTGGTCCCACCCATAGGGAGGGACCTAGCAGGTAGTCCGGCCCCTAGAATCCGAATAAAGGTAGGAGCTGTGTCCTAAGACTTTAGACATCCTGGAATCAACTTGAAACTAAGAAGAAGACGGGAACTTCGACGCTCTGCCGCACAGAGGACTGAAGCCAATCTCCCCTGTGGTCAGGGAGTGACCACCTTGCTAACGCAAGCACCATCCAGCGAATCACCGTCTGCTTTGCCGCCGCCTCCCGCCAGAGCCCGAGCCCAGAGACTGACAAGACCTGGACCTCCAGACCTCTCACCGCCCGATCCACAGTCCCTGCAAAGAGGAGACCCGTGGAGGCACCGAGACACGTGGAGCCAGCCATCTTGAAACGACTACGACAAGCTGACCAGTGCAACAACCGAGGCTCCCTCCAAGTTGTGCTTTGGGTCCTGAGAAGCCCAACCCTCGAGCAGCATCTGCACCAAAGGTGAGCCCTCCAGCATCTCCACGATCTGCGTGGGGCCCTTCTGCATTTTGCCACTCGACGCGCCTAACCGGTTGCTGGCCCGCTGGCTAGTGGCCATCTTGGCGACGAAATCTACGACAAACACCGCTGGTCTGGTTGCTCCAGACTGGCCCTTGCTCCCCTCCAAAGGAGCGATCCCTCTGACCTTGCTGGTCAGAACCAACAGCTGATTTCCGAATCCTCCTTCAATTGCTTTTGCCAAGGCTTGTTTGCTTCGATCAAGTCGCCGACACCGCCGACAGCGAGAGCCTGCGTGGCACAGCTCGTGAGCCGACTCCTGGACGTCGTCGACCTTCAGGGACCACGTGGCTGCGGAGACAAGCTACCCCTCATCACCTGTTTGCACCCGACATCGCCTGGTACCCACCTGGTGCCACGCTGGTCACTGGCTAGTGACTGTGAACACTGTCCCCTCTGCTTACAGGTCTTCAACCTCTCCGATCCACCCTTGGATCCACCGCATCTCTACCGGACCGACCGCCTGCAGCATCTTTGTCCCAGGCTCAACGGAACAGATAGAAGAAACCCGACGCACTTTGAGGCCTATGCACCCGCTTCCTGTGGGTGAGGTAAAGCTGGTACTCCGGTGCCCATGTGTAGTAATACATCTCTAGTGCCTGTGTTCCAAATCTTAAGTTCCTAGTCAACCCGGAAGATCTCCTTTGCAGTAACTTTGTACTTTTTACGCACCCATTGAAACCTATGGGAGCACGCGTGTGACTATTTGCTCTGCACACGCCACCCGTGGACCTCCTGGTCACTAACTGACGTTAGCTCCTTGTAGGCCCAGCGATTCTAGAGGCCTTAGGCCTTTTCCCTTTTCTGTTCGTGGTACTTATACCACTATTTTAGTATATGGTTTGAGTGGCCACCAGGGCCTATCCATATAACGTGCAACTTCTGTGTATTCTGTGATAATCTTGTTTGACGATTTGTGCTCCTGTGCTCATAAAGAGACTAGGGGTTACTTTGAGAAATAAATACATATATATTTTGAATATATATCTGTGTGGTGTCCTTTCGTTGGTATAAAAGGGGGTTGCATTTGGTAAGACAGCTGGCTTAACACGCTTCACAAGTTTAGCCTCAAAGACTGCTTAGCCTACGCTACCACTAGGGCAGCTAGTCCAAAAAGGTTGACTTACAACCACACCATAAGGGTTGCTTGGCATGGTACAAGGTGGTCACTAGAACTAGTGAACAGCATATACCAGGCCAACTTCTCACAGTCAGTCAGTGTCAGTCCGTCAGTGTCAGTCAGTCAGTGTCAGTCAGTCAGTTTCAGTCAGTCATTTTCAGTCAGTCAGTGTGAGAAGTTGGCCTGGTATATGATGCTCACTAGTTAAAGTGATCACCTTGTACCATGCCAAGCAACCCTTATGGTGTGGTTGTAAGTCAACCTTTTCGGACTAGCTGCCCTAGTGGTAGCGTAGGCTAAGCAGTCTTTGAGGCTAAACTCGTGAAGCGTGTTAAGCAAGCTGTTTTACCAATAGTAACCCCCTTTTATACCAATGAAAGGACACCACACAGATATATATTCAAAATATATATGTATTTATTTATCAAAGTAACCCCTAGTCTCTTTATGAGCACAGGAGCACAAATCGTCAAACAAGATTATCACAGAATACACAGAAGTTGCACTTTATATGGATAGGCCCTGGTGGCCACTCAAACCATATACTAAAATAGTGGTATAAGTACCACGAACAGAAAAGGGAAAAGGCCTAAGGCCTCTAGAATCGCTGGGCCTACAAGGAGCTAACGTCAGTTAGTGACCAGGAGGTCCACGGGTGGCGTGTGCAGAGCAAATAGTCACACGCGTGCTCCCATAGGTTTCAATGGGCGCGTAAAAAGTACAAAGTTACTGCAAAAGGAATCTTCCGGATGGACTAGGAACTCAAGATTTGGAACACAGGCACTAGAGATGTAATACTACACTTGGGCACAGGTGTGCCAGCTTTACCTCACCCACAGGAAGCGGGTGCATAGGCCTCGAAGTGCGTCGGGTTGCTTCTATCTGTTCCGTGGAGCTTGAAGACAAAGATGCTGCAGGCGGTCGGTCCGGGAGAGATGCAGTGGATCCAAGAGTGGATCGGAGATGTTGAAGACCTGTAAGCAGAGGGGACAGTGTTCACAGTCACTAGCCAGTGACCAGCGTGGCACCAGGTGGGTACCAGGCGATGTCGGGTGCAAACAGGTGATGAGGGGTAGCTTGTCTCCGCAGCCACGTGGTCCCTGAAGGTCGACGACGTCCAGGAGTCGGCTCACGAGCTGTCCCACGCAGGCTCTCGCTGTCGGCGGTGTCGGCGTCTTGATCTAAGCAAACAAGCCTTGGCAAAAGCAATTGCAGGAGGACTCGGAAATCAGCTGTTGGTTCTGACCAGCAAGGTCAGAGGAACTGCTCCTTTGGAGGGGAGCAAGGGCCAGTCTGGAGCAACCAGACCAGTGGTGTTTGTCGTAGATTTCGTCGCCAAGATGGCCACTAGCCAGCGGGCCAGCAACCGGTTAGGCGCGTCGAGTGGCAAAATGCAGAAGGGCCCCACGCAGATCGTGGAGATGCTGGAGGGCTCACCTTTGGTGCAGATGCTGCTCGAGGGTTGGGCTTCTCAGGACCCAAAGCACAACTTGGAGGGAGCCTCGGTTGTTGCACTTGTCAGCTTGTCGTAGTCGTTCCAAGATGGCTGGCTCCACGTGTCTCGGTGCCTCCACGGGTCTCCTCTTTGCAGGGACTGTGGATCGGGCGGTGAGAGGTCTGGAGGTCCAGGTCTTGTCAGTCTCTGGGCTCGGGCTCCGGCGGGAGGCGGCGGCAAAGCAGACGGTGATTCGCTGGATGGTGCTTGCGTTAGCAAGGTGGTCACTCCCTGACCACAGGGGAGATTTTCTTCAGTCTTCTGTGCAGCAGAATGTCGAAGTTCCCGTCTTCTTCTTAGTTTCAAGTTGATTCCAGGATGTCTGAAGTCTTAGGACACAGCTCCTACCTTTATTCGGATTCTAGGGGCCGGACTACCTGCTAGGTCCCTCCCTATGGGTGGGACCAGGAAGGGGGGTGGTTACACCCCCAATCCTTTGTCCAGCTCGCCCCAGGCCCGGGACTGGTGTGCCCCAGGACCGGTTTGAACTGGCATATGCACCGAGGCTCCTTGTGAGCCACAGGCATGTCTGGTTTCTTTCAAGCCCTACCTGACCAATACACAAAATCCTGTCTGGGGTGGTGCACGCACCTCCCCTGGCAGGAAACCCTTTGTCCACACCTCCCAAGCTGGAAGGACTCCCAGCAGCAGGAGGGCAGACTTGTGTCTGTGGTGGCAGCATCCATTTTGTGGAGCTGAGGCTATGTCTGATTTTACCCGGGTTTCAGGTACTGTACATGTCGTGTCCCTCTAGAAGGGTGGAATGCTAACCCCGTCGCCAGAATTGGCGAGGGGTTAGTATTCCAATTCGTATGACACCTTACTCGACATGTTTTGATAAAGCCAAACCAAAGATAGCATTTAACCGCGAGGTTCATACTGCACTTAAGAGTATATGGTATGACGATATCTGGAAACAGTAGAAGGAAGTTGTTCCGACCACTGCAGACAGGCTCAGCTCATGCCAGAGCACCATCTCACATGGAACCAAGCACTCTGCCTTCAGGATTGTTAAGGCCTGCTATAGGAGTGACTTATAGGTTACCAGGTGTCCCATTTAAGGTTAGGTATAGGTATACTACACCTAAGTAAGAGGTGATTACACCAACTTACCCCAGCTGAGTGATCAGCCAGTTGTGTCAAATCGTTAGGCCAAGCCTGGGGTGGCATAATACATGCTGCAGCCCTTGGCAGGCCTTGGGTACACCAATGCCCTGGGTACCTAGTGTACACTGGTACAGGGGCTGACAGGGTGACCCACTTCCAATTGGTTATGCACCTAGGGTGCATAGTTTTAATTTAGTAGAGAGAACAGCAGGCTGGGGGTCTGATTGGCAGGCCCACAGCCTCAATATGTCAAAAACCAGTGAAGCAAAAAGCAAAAATTTGGGGTGACCATAGGATAGCAGACCCTACTCTCCTACACAACCCCCCCCCAAACGCTGGGACATTAAACTAGCCTTGACCAGTCTCGTCTTCATGTCCTAAGTGGAAGTACCTGGAGAGACCATCTGCATTCCCATGGTCAGTACCTGGCCGGTGCTCCACTGTAAAGTCCATCCCCTGTAGGGAAATGGACCACCTAAGCAGTTTGGGGTTTTCACCCTTCATCTGATTTAGCCACAAGAGGGGCTTATGGTCGGTCTGAATCTTGAAGTGAGTGCCAAACAAGTATGGCCTCAGCTTCTTCAGGGCCCACACCACAGCAAAGGCCTCCCTCTCAATAGCTGACCAATTCTTCTCTCTGGGGGTCAACCTTCTGCTAATAAAAGCAATGGGTTGGTCTTGACCATCTACATTAAGTTGTGACAGCACAGCTCCCACACCCAACTCAGAAGCATCTGTTTGGACAATAAACTCTTTGGAGTAGTCAGGACTTTTCAGGATAGGTGCAGAGCACATGGCCTCCTTCAGGTCATCAAATGCCTTTTGACAGCTTACTGTCCACTGAACCTTTTTGGGCATCTTCTTGGATGTCAGATCATTAAGAGGAGTCACAATGGATCCATAGTTCTTAACAAACTTCCTGTAATACCCAGTCAAGCCCAAGAAAGCTCGAACTTGAGTCTGGGTGGTTGGAGGGGACCAATCCTTGATGGACTGTATCTTACTCTCCAGTGGTTGAACTTGGCCCCCACCTACAAGGTGGCCCAAATACACAACCTTACTCTGCCCTATCTGGCACTTAGTAGCCTTGATAGTGAGGCCTGCCCTTTGCAGAGCCTCAAGAGCCTTCTTCAGGTGGATCAGGTGATCCTCCCAGGTGGAACTAAAGACAGCAATGTCATCAAGATATGCTGCGCAAAAGTCATCCAACCCAGTAAGGACTTGGTTCACCAGCCTTTGGAAGGTGGCAGGTGCATTCTTCAGACCAAAGGGCATCACCACAAACTGATAATGCCCACCTGGGGTTGAGAATGCTGTTTTGGCCTTAGACTCCTCAGCTAACCTGATTTGCCAATAGCCAGCTGTCAAGTCAAATGTGCTCAAAAACTTTGCAGAAGCTAGTTTGTCTATGAGCTCATCTGCCCTTGGAATAGGGTGTGCATCTGTCCTGGTGACAGCATTGAGTCCTCTGTAGTCCACACAGAACCTCATCTCTCTCTTGCCATCTTTGGTGTGAGGTTTGGGGACCAGAACCACTGGGCTAGCCCAGGGGCTCTCTGAGGGTTCAATGACACCTAATTCCAGCATTTTATGTACCTCAGCCTTTATACAGTCCCTGACGTGGTCAGGTTGTCTGTAAAGTTTGTTCTTTACAGGCAGACTGTCACCAGTGTCCACAACATGGGTACACCAGTCAGTTTGACTAGGTATCAAGGAAAACATATGTGAAAATGATTGTAGAACCTGTCTACATTCAGTCTGCTGATGGGCAGTGAGGTTGCCTCCAAGGGTCACTCCTTCAACTGAGCCATCTTCAGGGTTCTGAGACAACAGGTCTGGGAGAGGGTCACTCTCTTCCTCCTGTCCCTCATCTGTAGCCATGAGCAAGCCCATGTCTGCCCTGTCAACATATGCTTTAAGCCTGTTAACATGGAGTACCCTGTGGGGACTCCTGGGAGTTCCTAGGTCCACCAAGTAGGTGACCTCTCCCTTCTTTTCCAGGATTGTATGGGGTCCAGACCATTTGTCTTGGAGTGCTGCTGGGGCCCCTGGCTCCAACACCCATACCTTCTGTCCTGGCTGATACTCAACCAAGACAGCCTTTTGGTCATGCCAAGCTTTCTGTAAGGCCTGGCTTGCCTCAAGGTTTTTAGATGCCTTCTCCATATACTCAGCCATCCTGGAGTGGAGACCAAGTACATAGTCCACTATGTCTAGCTTAGGCTTTTTGAGAGGTAACTCCCATCCTTCCTTCACCAAACACAGTGGGCCTCTCACAGGGTGCCCAAACAACAATTCAAAGGGGCTGTAGCCAACTCCTTTTTGTGGGACCTCTCTGTAAGCAAACAGAAGGCAGGGTAGAAGGATGTCCCATCTTCGCCTGAGCTTTTCAGGTAATCCTTTGATCATACCCTTTAGGGTCTTGTTGAATCTCTCAACAAGCCCATTGCATTGTGGGTGATAAGGGGTGGTGAACTTGTAGTTGACACCACATTCCTTCCACATAGCTGTTAAGTATCCTGACATAAAGTTGGTACCTCTGTCAGATACTACCTCCTTAGGAAACCCCACTCTGGAGAATACTCCCAGCAGGGCCCTGGCCACAACAGGAGCTGTAGTGGTCCTAAGGGGAATTGCCTCTGGATACCTGGTGGCATGATCCACTACCACCAGTATAAACCTGTGCCCAGATGCAGTGGGAGGATCCATGGGACCCACTATGTCTATTCCCACTCTTTCAAAGGGAACCCCCACCACAGGTAGTGGTATCAGGGGGGCCTTTGTTGTGCCACCTGATTTGCCACTGGCTTGGCAGGTAACACAGGAGCGACAAAACTCCTTTGTATCTTCATTCATATGAGGCCAGTGAAAGTGAGGGACAAGTCTGTCCCAGGTCTTGTTCTGGCCTAGGTGTCCTGCTAAAGGAATATCATGGGCCAAGGTAAGAAGGAAGCCCCTAAATTGCAGAGGTATAACCAACCTCCTGGTTGCACCAGGCTTGGGGTCTCTAGCCTCTGAATAAAGGAGCCCTTCATCCCAATACACTTTATGGGTACCTTGAGCATTCCCAGCAGCCTCAGCAGCAGCCAGCTGTCTGAGGGGTTCAAGAGAGGGACAGGATAACTGAGCCTGCCTCAAGTCAGCCCTTGAAGGTCCCCCTGTCCCCAGAAACTCAACCTGATCAGGTTCAAGCTCTTCAGGGACAGTTCCTTCAGGGTCCTCTAGGTCAGCTTCCTGGGAAGGCTGATCATCACTCTGAGGCAGGGGGGAAGGCACAGCCTTGACCCTCCTGTTCTTCTTCTTGGTAGGTACTTGGTCCATTGTTCCAGGATCCAAGACCTGAGGTTCAGTGAGGCACTTTTTGGCCTGTGACCTGGTCACAGCAAGGACATGTGATGATATACCTAACATCTCTGCATGAGTCCTGTACTCCACTTCTGACCATAGAGAACTCTCTAGGTCATTGCCCAACAAACATTCTACTGGGAGGTCTGCACTAACCACAACCCTTTTGAGGCCAGTTACCCCTCCCCATGAGAAGTTAACAACTGCCACACTATGTGAAGTAGTGGCATTGCTGGCATTGGTCACCAGGTAGTTCTCACCTGGTATGTACTGTCCAGGATCCACAAAGCCTGGTGTCACCATAGTGACACTGGCACATGTGTCCCTGTAGGCTTGAGCCACTTTGTCATTAATTAAAGGAGTCTGTCTGTACTTGCCCAGGTTACTGGGGCTCACAGTCAGGGACAAATCAATGTCCCCATCACAGATCAAGACTGCCTGTGTAAGGGTTCTGTCTAAGTCAGAATCTCCTTCAGTTCCCATAGTGATTCCCACTACACCCTTTGTCTGGGGACCAACACTGCTAACAGTAGTACTGGGAGCAGGTGCCTTAGGGGCAACAGTGTTGGGGGCTCCACCCTTTTTGCAATCACTAGTCCAGTGAGTTGTATTTTTACAATGATTGCACCAGGGTTTCTTCTGACCTTCTTTCTTCTTCTTGGACTGTTGGGACCCACCCTCCTTAGCAGTAGGTTGGGGCCCTGTTGAAGACTTCTGGTCTTTAGGTTTCTGATCTCCACCCTTTTGGTCTGTTTTCTTCTGATCACCCCCTTGGCCCTGGTTCTGGTTCTTTTGCTTAACCCTGGTTCTGACCCATTTGTCTGCCTTCTTTCCCAATTCTTGGGGAGAGGTCAGATCAGAGTCAACCAAGTGTTGATGCAGTTGCTGGTTTTGACAGTTATTTAAAATCTGTTCTCTCATCATCAAATTATACAATCCTGTAAAATCAGATACCTTACTTCCCAGCAACCAACCCTCCAAAGCCTTAGTGGCACATTCAATGTATTCAGACCAGTCCTGAGTCTGTGTCTTTTGGGTGTCTCTGAACATTAACCTGTACTGCTCAGTGGTTAAGCCTAACCCATCAACTAGAACACTCTTCAGGACTCTGTAGTTTCTGACATCCTCTTCTCTAACAGTGAGGAGTCTGTCTCTGCCTCTTCCTTCAAAGGAGAGCCAGAGGATTGCTGCCCACTGATCTTCAGGAACCTGCTGTACTTTGCAGGCTCTCTCAAGAGCAGTTATCCACTTGTGGATGTCATCCCCACTTTTGTAGGGGGGCACAACCTTAGACAGGTTTCTATTGTCGAAAACCCTATCTTTGTCCTTAGGGACAATGCTGCCACCAGTGGGTATAGACCCACTCTCTTTATGCTGTCTAGCCTTGCTAAGTTTCTCTTCCATCAGGGCTACTTCTAGCTCCTGCTTCCTGATCCTCAGCTGGGCCTCTTGCATCTTGGCCTCATGTTCCCTCCTCTGAGGGGTGGTCATCCTTCTCCTGGAGTGACCTTGAGAGCCTCTAGAGCCATGGGAAGCATTGGAGTCACCTGAGCGATTCCTTTGCCTTCCCAGCCCTGTGTTAAGTCCACTGGGGAGATCCAGTGGGTTGAACCCACTGTCAGTCCCCAATAGCCTTGGTTTAGCTGGGCCAAGTATAACACTTGGCACTGGGCTAGTTCTCCCTTCATCCTCACTACTGTCAGTATCCTTTTCACTCTCATCCTCTGTGGTAGGCATCCCATCTAAGGGGTGACTATTGGGAAGGGGTACTTCAGTGGCATCTTTAGAAGGGGGGCCTCCTGTTCCTGTCCCTAAGGGGGCTAACTGGGAAGCTTTCTTGAGTGCTCTCTGATTCTCATCATTCTGTAAGAGCTCTCTGAGCTCAGCAGAGTTTGGGTTCTTGGGCTGTTTAAGGCCTCTAAGAGTTGCCAAATGCCTGAGCTCATTCTGATTAAGGGTAGCAAAGCTGGATGGTGCCCTCTGGGGGTCACTCTCAACAGAGATGGGTACAGTGGACCCCTCTGCCCCGGCCATTGCTCTTAAGTGTGGGTGGATGTGTTGCAATCTACCTACACTTGGGTTTACCTACTAAACCTATCTAGTAGTTGTAGTCAGGGTGTGCTACTCCCTTTGCTCTACAACAACTAAGTTCAGTAGAACTTATGTATATCTAATCTTGTTTTATATGTACCTACAGGTACCTATGTGATCTTTCAATTGGTAACCAAGAGATTACAATGGTAAAACACAGCAAGCTCAAATCCAACCGCTGCTCACCAATGTGAGAAGTTGGCCTGGTATATGATGCTCACTAGTTAAAGTGATCACCTTGTACCATGCCAAGCAACCCTTATGGTGTGGTTGTAAGTCAACCTTTTCGGACTAGCTGCCCTAGTGGTAGCGTAGGCTAAGCAGTCTTTGAGGCTAAACTCGTGAAGCGTGTTAAGCAAGCTGTTTTACCAATAGTAACCCCCTTTTATACCAATGAAAGGACACCACACAGATATATATTCAAAATATATATGTATTTATTTATCAAAGTAACCCCTAGTCTCTTTATGAGCACAGGAGCACAAATCGTCAAACAAGATTATCACAGAATACACAGAAGTTGCACTTTATATGGATAGGCCCTGGTGGCCACTCAAACCATATACTAAAATAGTGGTATAAGTACCACGAACAGAAAAGGGAAAAGGCCTAAGGCCTCTAGAATCGCTGGGCCTACAAGGAGCTAACGTCAGTTAGTGACCAGGAGGTCCACGGGTGGCGTGTGCAGAGCAAATAGTCACACGCGTGCTCCCATAGGTTTCAATGGGCGCGTAAAAAGTACAAAGTTACTGCAAAAGGAATCTTCCGGATGGACTAGGAACTCAAGATTTGGAACACAGGCACTAGAGATGTAATACTACACTTGGGCACAGGTGTGCCAGCTTTACCTCACCCACAGGAAGCGGGTGCATAGGCCTCGAAGTGCGTCGGGTTGCTTCTATCTGTTCCGTGGAGCTTGAAGACAAAGATGCTGCAGGCGGTCGGTCCGGGAGAGATGCAGTGGATCCAAGAGTGGATCGGAGATGTTGAAGACCTGTAAGCAGAGGGGACAGTGTTCACAGTCACTAGCCAGTGACCAGCGTGGCACCAGGTGGGTACCAGGCGATGTCGGGTGCAAACAGGTGATGAGGGGTAGCTTGTCTCCGCAGCCACGTGGTCCCTGAAGGTCGACGACGTCCAGGAGTCGGCTCACGAGCTGTCCCACGCAGGCTCTCGCTGTCGGCGGTGTCGGCGACTTGATCGAAGCAAACAAGCCTTGGCAAAAGCAATTGCAGGAGGACTCGGAAATCAGCTGTTGGTTCTGACCAGCAAGGTCAGAGGAACTGCTCCTTTGGAGGGGAGCAAGGGCCAGTCTGGAGCAACCAGACCAGCGGTGTTTGTCGTAGATTTCGTTGCCAAGATGGCCACTAGCCAGCGGGCCAGCAACCGGTTAGGCGCGTCGAGTGGCAAAATGCAGAAGGGCCCCACGCAGATCGTGGAGATGCTGGAGGGCTCACCTTTGGTGCAGATGCTGCTCGAGGGTTGGGCTTCTCAGGACCCAAAGCACAACTTGGAGGGAGCCTCGGTTGTTGCACTTGTCAGCTTGTCGTAGTCGTTCCAAGATGGCTGGCTCCACGTGTCTCGGTGCCTCCACGGGTCTCCTCTTTGCAGGGACTGTGGATCGGGCGGTGAGAGGTCTGGAGGTCCAGGTCTTGTCAGTCTCTGGGCTCGGGCTCCGGCGGGAGGCGGCGGCAAAGCAGATGGTGATTCGCTGGATGGTGCTTGCGTTAGCAAGGTGGTCACTCCCTGACCACAGGGGAGATTTTCTTCAGTCTTCTGTGCAGCAGAATGTCGAAGTTCCCGTCTTCTTCTTAGTTTCAAGTTGATTCCAGGATGTCTGAAGTCTTAGGACACAGCTCCTACCTTTATTCGGATTCTAGGGGCCGGACTACCTGCTAGGTCCCTCCCTATGGGTGGGACCAGGAAGGGGGGTGGTTACACCCCCAATCCTTTGTCCAGCTCGCCCCAGGCCCGGGACTGGTGTGCCCCAGGACCGGTTTGAACTGGCATATGCACCGAGGCTCCTTGTGAGCCACAGGCATGTCTGGTTTCTTTCAAGCCCTACCTGACCAATACACAAAATCCTGTCTGGGGTGGTGCACGCACCTCCCCTGGCAGGAAACCCTTTGTCCACACCTCCCAAGATGGAAGGACTCCCAGCAGCAGGAGGGCAGACTTGTGTCTGTGGTGGCAGCATCCATTTTGTGGAGCTGAGGCTATGTCTGATTTTACCCGGGTTTCAGGTACTGTACATGTCGTGTCCCTCTAGAAGGGTGGAATGCTAACCCCGTCGCCAGAATTGGCGAGGGGTTAGTATTCCAATTCGTATGACACCTTACTCGACATGTTTTGATAAAGCCAAACCAAAGATAGCATTTAACCGCGAGGTTCATACTGCACTTAAGAGTATATGGTATGACGATATCTGGAAACAGTAGAAGGAAGTTGTTCCGACCACTGCAGACAGGCTCAGCTCATGCCAGAGCACCATCTCACATGGAACCAAGCACTCTGCCTTCAGGATTGTTAAGGCCTGCTATAGGAGTGACTTATAGGTTACCAGGTGTCCCATTTAAGGTTAGGTATAGGTATACTACACCTAAGTAAGAGGTGATTACACCAACTTACCCCAGCTGAGTGATCAGCCAGTTGTGTCAAATCGTTAGGCCAAGCCTGGGGTGGCATAATACATGCTGCAGCCCTTGGCAGGCCTTGGGTACACCAATGCCCTGGGTACCTAGTGTACACTGGTACAGGGGCTGACAGGGTGACCCACTTCCAATTGGTTATGCACCTAGGGTGCATAGTTTTAATTTAGTAGAGAGAACAGCAGGCTGGGGGTCTGATTGGCAGGCCCACAGCCTCAATATGTCAAAAACCAGTGAAGCAAAAAGCAAAAATTTGGGGTGACCATAGGATAGCAGACCCTACTCTCCTACAGTCAGTTTCAGTCAGTCAGTGTCAGTCAGTGTCAGTCAGTCAGTGTCAGTCAGTGTCAGTCAGTCAGTGTCAATTAGTGTCAGTCAGTGAGTGTCAGTCAGTAATTGTCAGTCAGTGTCAGTCAGTCAGTGTCAGTCAGTCAGTGCCAGTCAGTGTCAGTGCCAGTCAGTGTCAGTCAGTCAGTGTCAGTCAGTCAGTGTCAGTCAGTGTCAGTCTGTGTGAGTCAGTCTCAGTCAGTGTCAGTCAGTCAGTTTCAGTCAGCCAGTTTCAGTCAGCCAGTGTCAGTCAGTGTCAGTCCGTCTCAGTCTGAGTCAGTGAGTCAGAGTTAGTCAGTGTCAGTCAGAGTCAGTCAGTGTCAGTCAGAGTCAGTCAGTGTCAGTCAGTGTCAGTCAGTCAGTCAGTGTCAATTAGTGTCAGTCAGTCAGTGTCAGTCAGTGTATGTCAGTGTCAGTCAGTCAATCAGTCAGCGTCAGTCGGTCAGTATCAGTCGGTGAGTCAGTGTCAGTCAGTCAGTGTCAGTCAGTGTCAGTCAGTGTCAGTCAGTCAGTGTCAGTCAATCAGTGTCAGTCAGTGTCAGTCAGTGTCAGTCAGTGTCAGTCAGTGTCAGTCAGTGTCAATTAGTGTCAGTCAGTCAGTGTCAGTCAGTGTCAGTCCGTCAGTGTCCGTGTCAGTCAGTGTTAGTCAGTCAGTGTCAGTTAGTGTCAGTCAGTGTCAGTGAGTTTCAGTCAGTGAGTGTTAGTCAGTGTCAGTCAGTCAGTCAGTGTCAGTCAGTGTCAGTCAGTGTCAGTCAGTCATTGTCAGTCAGTCCGTCAATGTTAGTGTCAGTCAGTCAATGTTAGTCAGTGTCAGCCAGTCAGTGTTAGTCAGTGTCAGTGTCAGTCAGTGTCAGCGAGGCAGTTTCAGTCAGTGTCAGTCAGTCAGTTTCAGTCAGTCAGTGTCAGTCAGTCAGTGTCAATTAGTGTCAGTCAGTGTCAGTCAGTCAGTGTCAGTCAGTCAGTGTCAGATGTCAGTGTCAGTCAGTGTCAGTCAGTCAGTGTCAGTCAGTGTCAGTCAGTGTCAGTCAGTCAGTGTCAGTCAGTGTCAGTCAATGTCAGTCAGTGTCAGTCAGTCAGTGTCCGTCAGTGTCAGTCAGTGTCAGTCAGTGTCAGTCAGTCAGTCAGTGTCAGTCAGTGTCAGTCAGTGTGTCAGTCAGTGTCAGTCAGTCAGTGTCAGTCAGTCAGTGTCAGTCAGTGTCAGTCAGTCAGTGTCAGTCAGTGTCAGTCAGTGTCAGTCAGTGTCAGTCAGTGTCAGTCAGTTTCAGTCAGAGTCAGTCAGAGTCAGTCAGTGTCAGACAGTGTCAGTCAGTGTCAGTTTCAGTCAGAGTCAGTCAGTTTCCGTCAGTCAGTTTCAGTCAGTGTCAGTCAGTGTCAGTCAGTGTCAGTCAGTCAGTGTCAGACAGTCAGTGTCAGACAGTCAGTGTCAGACAGTCAGTGTCAGTCAGTCAGTGTCAGTCAGTCAGTGTCAGTAATCAGTGTCAGTCAGTCAGTGAGTGTCAGTCAGTGTCAGTCAGTCAGTTTCAGTCAGTGTCAGTCAGTCAGTGTCAATCAGTCAGTGTCAGTAATCAGTGTCAGTCAGTGAGTGTCAGTCGGTGTCAGTCAGTCAGTCAGGGTCAGTCAGTCAGTGTCAGTCAGTCAGTGTCAGTCAGTCAGTGTCAGTCAGTGTCAGTCAGTGTCAGTCAGTGTCAGTATCAGTCAGTCAGTGACAGTCATTGTCAGGCAGTCATTGTCAGTCAGGCAGTCATTGTCAGTCAGTCAGTTTCAGTCAGTGTCAGTCAGTGTCAGTCAGTCAGTGTCAGTCAGTGTCAGCCAGTGTCAGTCAGTCAGTGTCAGTCAGTGATAATCAATCAATCAATGAATTTGTAAAGCACGCTACTCACCCGTAGGGTCTCAAGGCGCTGGGGGGAGGGGGATCCGCTACTGCTCGAAGAGCCAGGTCTTGAGCTGTTTCCTGAAGGAGAGATGGTTCTGGGTCAGTCGTAGGTGGGTGGGGAGGGAGTTCCATGTCTTGGCCGCCAGGTAGGAGAAGGATCTTCCTCCGGCGGTGGTCTTGTGGATGCGCGGGACGGTGGCGAGGGCGAGGCTGGCGGAGCGGAAGTGGCGGGTGGGTGTGTAGAATGTGAGACGGTTGTTGAGGTATGTGGGTCCCATGTCGTGGAGAGCCTTGTGTGCGTGGGTGAGGAGTCTGAACGTGATCCTCTTTCTGATGGGGAGCCAGTGCAGGTCTCTCAGCTGGGGAGACATGTGGCTGAAGCGGGGGGTGTCCAGGATAAGTCGTGCAGAGGCGTTCTGTATGCATTCTGTATGTCTGTAGTTTGGCTGTGGTTCCAGCATAGAGGGTGTTTCCGTAGTCCAGTCGGCTGGTGACGAGGGCCTGGGTGACTGTCTTTCTGGTGTCGGTGGGGATCCACCGGAAGATCTTTCGGAGCATGCGCAGGGCTTTGAAGCAGGATGACGAGACGGCGTTGACTTGCTTGGTCATCGTGAGGGAGGAGTCCAGGATGAAGCCCAGGTTGTGAACATGGTCCGTTGGCTTTGGAACAGAGTCCAGGGCAGGAGGCCACCAGGAGTCGTCCCAGGCGGAGGGGGATGTTCCCAGGATGAGGACTTCCGTCTTATCTGAGTTCAGTTTCAGCCGGCTGAGCTTCATCCATTCCGCGATGTCTTTCATTCCTTCCTGGAGGTTGGCTCTGGCTGTGGCGGGGTCGTTGGTGAGGGAGAGGATCAGCTGGGTGTCGTCGGCGTAGGAGATGATCTTGAGGTTGTGTTGGCGTGCGATGGCTGCGAGGGGGCTCATGTAGACGTTGAAGAGGGTGGGGCTGAGCGAGGATCCTTGCAGGATGCCGCAGATGACTTTGGTGGCCACGGACCGGAACGGGGGAAGGCGGACTCTCTGGGTTCTGCCGGCGAGGAACGAGATGATCCATTCCAAGGCCTTTCCTTGGATTCCGATGTTGCTGAGGCGCTGTATCAGGGTGCGGTGGCATACGGTGTCGAAGGCTGCCGAGAGGTCCAGGAGGATGAGGGCAGCTGTTTCCCCGTTGTCGAGCAGGGACCTGATGTCGTCGGTGGCTGCGATGAGGGCGGTCTCGGTGCTGTGGTTTGCTCGGAAGCCGGACTGTGAGGGGTCGAGTGATCCGTTGGTCTCGAGGCTGGCGGAGAGTTGTTTGTTGACGATCTTCTCGATGACTTTGGCCAGAAAGGGGAGGAGCGAGATGGGGCGGAAGTTCTTGAGGTCCGTGGGGTCGGCGGTGGGTTTCTTCAGGAGGGCGCTGAGCTCGGCGTGTTTCCAGCTCTCTGGGAAGGTGGCGGATGTGAAGGAGCTGTTGATGATGTTCCGGAGTTGGGGTGCGATGATGGAGTCGGCTTTGTTGAAGATGTGGTGTGGGCAGGGGTCGGTTGGGGATCGGAGTGGATGGTGTTCATCGTGTGGGTGGTATCTTCGGTGCTGACCGTCGTCCAGATGCGGAGGGTGGTGGTGGGGGGCACCGGATCGGTGGTAGGGTGCGCAGGCTGTGCGCCGAAACTGTTGTGTATGTCGGCAATCTTGTGGTGAAAGAACGAGGCGAGTGAGTCGCAGAGGTCCTGCGAGGGTGTGATGTTGTTGTTGCAGGCGCTGGGGCTGGAGAGCTCTTTGACGATGCTGGAGAGTTCCTTGCTGTTGTGGGAGTTGTTGTCCAGTCGTTCTTTGAATGTGGTCCTTTTGGTGGTGCGGATCAGTTGGTGGTGTTTGCGGGTGGCGTTCTTGAGGGCTGTCATGTTTTCTGTAGTCTGGTCGTGGCACCAGGCTTTCTCGAGGGTACGGCAGGTTTTCTTGGAGTTTTTGAGGTCGTTGGTGAACCAGGAGGCTTTCTTGCTGCCGTGTCTGCTGGGGGGGTTCTTCAGTGGTGCGAGGTCATCGGCGCAGTTGGTGAGCCACTGTGTGAGGTTGCGGGCTGCTTCATTGGGGTCCGTCGTGTTGGTGGGGGGGTTCTGGCTGAGGGAGGTGGTGAGCTGGTCGGCGGTGATCTTGCTCCAGCTTCTGCGGGGAACCTGTTGAGGGTGGTTGTGGGTCGTGGTTCTCCTGAAGTTGAAATGGACGCAGCTGTGGTCTGTCCAGTGCAGTCCAGTGGAGTGGCTGAAGGAGATGTGCTTGCTGGAGGAGAAGATGGGGTCAAGCGTGTGGCCGGCAATGTGGGTGGGGGTGTTCACCAGTTGCTTGAGTCCGAGGTTGGCGAGGTTGTCCAGCAGGGTGGCGGTGTTGCTGTCATTGTTGTTCTCCAGGTGGAAGTTGAGGTCTTCCAGGAGGATGTAGTCTGAGGAGGTAAGGGCGTGCGGGCTGACGAAGTCTGCGATGGCTTCGCTGAATTGTGTGCGTGGTCCCGGGGGTCTGTAGACGAGGGTGCCTCTGAGGGTGGTCTTGGGGTCGGTGTGTATCTGGAAGTGAAGGTGTTCGGCGGCGGTGAGGGTGTCGTCGGAGTTGGTCGTGATTCTGATGGTGTTTCTGTGGAGGATGGCGATGCCTCCTCCGGCTTGGTTGACGCGGTCCTTCCGGGCGATCTTGTAGCCATCCGGGATGGCTATGGCGATGTCGGGAGCTGAGGAGGCGTTTCTCCATGTTTCTGTGAGGAAGGCGACGTCTGGTGATGTTGTGTCGAGAAGGTTCCAGAGTTCGACGGCATGCCTGTGGATGGAGCGGGTGTTGAGCAAGATGCACTTGAGGTGGTCATTGCCGGAGCCTGGCTTGGTAGGTGCGGTGCAGGATCGGGTGCAGGTGAAGTTGCAGGCGTGGCAGGTGAATGCTCCGTGGGTGCGTTTCGGGTTGGCTTGGTAGCAGGCTGGCTGTCGGCCGGTGTTGAGTGCGTGGAGCGTGGCGGCGTCGTATCTCTGTCGGGTTGGCTGGCTCCGGCGGGATCCAGGGGTTCTGGTGCAGGGCGCGGTCCAGGCATAGACGGGCTTGCCAATCGGCATGGCCGCTGCGCGTACGCGCAGTCCCCGCCATATATGGCGAAGTGGGAGGGAGGAGCAGCTGGGAGGCGGGAGCGGGGTGGCGAATGGGGAGCGGGTGCCAAGAGAAGGGGCGGGGCCGCAGGAGAGCAGCAGCGGGGAGCGGAAGGGGGGGTGGAAAGAGCGGGAAGACAGAGCGGGAGAGCGAGGGCAAGCCTGGGCAAACCTGGAGAGCAGGGGCCTTAAGGAGAGGCGGCAGCAAGAGAGCCCAAGAAGGCAGCAGCAGCAGAATCTGGGCACACGGGGGCCGTGCGGAGTGGAGTGACCGGGTCAAGGGTCACTCACTCAGTCAGTCATTGTCAGTCAGTCAGTGTCAGTCAGTCAGTGTCAGTCAGTCAGTGTCAGTCAGTCAATGTCAGTCAGTCAGTGTCAGTTAGTCAGTGTCAGTCAGTCAGTGTCATTCCGTGTCAGTCAGTCAGAGTCAGTCAGTCAGAGTCAGCCAGTCAGTGTCAGTCAGTCAGTGTCAGTCAGTCAGTGTCAGTCAGTCAGTGTCAGTCAGTCAGTGTCAGTCAGTCAGTGTTAGTCAGTCAGTGTTAGTCAGTCAGTGTCAGTCAGTCAGTGTCAGTAATCAGTGTCAGTCAGTGTCAGTCAGTCAGTGTCAGTCAGTCAGTGTTAGTCAGTCAGTGTTAGTCAGTCAGTGTCAGTCAGTCAGTGTCAGTCAGTCAGTGTCAATCAGTCGGTGTCAGTAATCAGTGTCAGTCAGTGAGTGTCAGTCGGTGTCAGTCAGTCAGTTTCAGTCAGTCAGTGTCAGTCAGTCAGTGTCAGTCAGTCAGTGTCAGTATCAGTCAGTCAGTGTCAGTCATTGTCAGGCAGTCATTGTCAGTCAGGCAGTCATTGTCAGTCAGGCAGTCATTGTCAGTCAGTCAGTTTCAGTCAGTGTCAGCCAGTGTCAGTCTGTCAGTGTCAGTCAGTCACTGTCAGTCAGTCATTGTCAGTCAGTCAGTGTCAGTCAGTCAGTGTCAGTCAGTCAGTGACAGTCAGTCAGTGTCTGTCAGTGTCAGTCAGTCAGTGTCAGTCAGTCATTGTCAGTCAGTCATAGTCAGTCAGTGTCAGTCAGAGTCAGTCAGACTCAGTCAGTCAGTGTCAGTCAGTCAGTCAGTGTCAGTCAGTCAATGTCAGTCAGTCAATGTCAGTCAGTCAGTGTCAGTCAGTCAATGTCAGTCAGTCAGTGTCAGTCAGTCAGTGTCAGTCAGTCAGTCAATGTCAGTCAGTCAGTCAATGTCAGTCAGTGTCAGTCAGTCAGTTTCAGTCAGAGTCAGTCAGTGTCAGTCAGTCAGTTTCAGTCAGTGTCAGTGTCAGACAGTGTCAGCCAGTGTCAGTCTGTCAGTGTCAGTCAGTCACTGTCAGTCAGTCATTGTCAGTCAGTCAGTGTCAGTCAGTCAGTGTCAGTCAGTCAGTGTCAGTCAGTCAGTGTCTGTCAGTATCAGTCAGTCAGTCAATGTCAGTCAGTCAGTGTCAGTCAGTCAGTGTCAGTCAGTCAGTGTCAGTCAGTCAGTGTCAGTCAGTGTCAGTCAGTGTCAGTCAGTTTCAGTCAGTCAGTCAGAGTCAGTCAGTCAGTCAGAGTCAGTCAGTCAGTCAGTGTCAGTCAGTCAGAGTCAGTCAGAGTCAGTCAGTCAGTGTCAGTCAGTCAGTGTCAGTCAGTCAATGTCAGTCAGTCACAGTCAGTCAGTGACAGTCAGTCAGTGACAGTCAGTCAGTGTCTGTCAGTGTCAGTCAGTCAGTGTCAGTCAGTCATTGTCAGTCAGTCATAGTCAGTCAGTCAGTGACAGTCAGTCAGTGTCAGTCAGTCAGTGTCAGTCAGTCAGTCATTGTCAGTCAGTCATAGTCAGTCAGTGTCAGTCAGACTCAGTCAGTCAGTGTCAGTCAGTCAGTCAGTGTCAGTCAGTCAATGTCAGTCAGTCAGTGTCAGTCAGTCAGTCAGTGTCAGTCAGTGTCAGTCAGTGTCAGTCAGTTTCAGTCAGTCAGTCAGAGTCAGTCAGTCAGTGTCAGTCAGTCAGTGTCAGTCAGTGTCAGTCAGTCAGAGTCAGTCAGAGTCAGTCAGTCAGTGTCAGTCAGTCAGTGTCAGTCAGTCAATGTCAGTCAGTCAGTCACAGTCAGTCAGTGACAGTCAGTCAGTGTCTGTCAGTGTCAGTCAGTCAGTGTCAGTCAGTCATAGTCAGTCAGTCAGTGACAGTCAGTCAGTGTCAGTCAGTCAGTGTCAGTCAGTCAGTGTCAGTCAGTCATTGTCAGTCAGTCATAGTCAGTCAGTGTCAGTCAGAGTCAGTCAGACTCAGTCAGTCAGTGTCAGTCAGTCAGTGTCAGTCAGTGTCAGTCAGTCAATGTCAGTCAGTCAATGTCAGTCAGTGTCAGTCAGTCAATGTCAGTCAGTCAGTGTCAGTCAGTCAGTGTCAGTCAGTCAGTCAATGTCAGTCAGTCAGTGTCAGTCAGTCAGTGTCAGTCAGTCAGTTTCAGTCAGAGTCAGTCAGTGTCAGTCAGTCAGTTTCAGTCAGTGTCAGTGTCAGACAGTGTCAGTCAGTGTCAGTCAGTCAGTGTCAGTCAGTGTCAGTCAATGTCAGTCAGTGTCAGTCAGTCAGTGTCTGTCAGTGTCTGACAGTCAGTGTCAGTCAGTGAGTGTCAGTCAGTGTCAGTCAGTCAGTGTCAATCAGTCAGTGTCAGTAATCAGTGTCAGTCAGTAAGTGTCAGTTGGTGTCAGTCAGTCAGTTTCAGTCAGTGTCAGTCAGTCATTGTCAGTCAGTCAGTCAGTGTCAGTCAGTGTCAGTCAGTCAATGTCAGTCAGTCAATGTCAGTCAGTCAGTGTCAGTCAGTCAATGTCAGTCAGTCAGTGTCAGTCAGTCAGTGTCAGTCAGTCAGTCAATGTCAGTCAGTCAGTGTCAGTCAATCAGTGTCAGTCAGTCAGTTTCAGTCAGAGTCAGTCAGTGTCAGTCAGTCAGTTTCAGTCAGTGTCAGTGTCAGACAGTGTCAGTCAGTCAGTGTCAGTCAATGTCAGTCAGTGTCAGTCAGTCAGTGTCCGTCAGTGTCAGACAGTCAGTGTCAGTCAGTCAATGTCAGTCAGTGTCAGTCAGTCAGTCAGTGTCAGTAATCAATGTCAGTCAGTTAGTGAGTGTCAGTCAGTGTCAGTCAGTCAGTGTTAGTCAGTCAGATTCAGTCAGTCAGTGTCAGTCAGTCAGTGTCAATCAGTCAGTGTCAGTAATCAGTGTCAGTCAGTGAGTGTCAGTCGGTGTCAGTCAGTCAGTTTCAGTCAGTGTCAGTCAGTGTCAGTCAGTCAGTTTCAGTCAGTGTCAGTCAGTCATTGTCAGTCAGTGTCAGTCAGTCAGTGTTAGTCAGTCAGTCAGAGTCAGTCTGACAGTGTCAGTCAGACAGTGTCAGTCTGACAGTGTCAGTCAGTCATTGTCAGTCAGTCAATGTCAGTCAGTCAATGTCAGTCAGTCAGTTTCAGTCAGTGTCAGTCAGTCAGTGTCAGTCAGTTTCAGTCAGTGTCAGTCAGTCAGTGTCAGTCAGTGTCAGTCAGTGTCAGTCAGTCAGTGTCAGTCAGTGAGTGTCAGTCAGGGTCAGTCAGTTTCAGTCAAAGTCAGTTAGTGGCAGTCAGTCAGTGGCAGTCAGTCAGTGTCAGTCAGTCAGTTTCAGTCAGTCAGTGTCAGTCAGTTTCAGTCAGTGTCAGTCAGTGTCAGTGTCAGTCAGTGAGTGTCAGTCAGGGTCAGTCAGTTTCAGTCAAAGTCAGTTAGTGGCAGTCAGTCAGTGGCAGTCAGTCAGTGTCAGTCAGTCAGTTTCAGTCAGTCAGTGTCAGTCAGTTTCAGTCAGTGTCAGTCAGTGTCAGTGTCAGTCAGTCAGGGTCAGTCAGTCAGTGTCAGTCAGAGTCAGTCAGTCACAGTCAGTCAGTCAGTGTCAGTCAGTCATTGTCAGTCAGTCAGTGTCAGTCAGTTTCAGTCAATGTCAGTCAGTCAGTGGCAGTCAGTCAGTGGCAGTCAGTCAGTGGCAGTCAGTATCAGTCAGTTTCAGTCAGTCAGTGTCAGTCAGTTTCAGTCAGTGTCAGTCAGTCAGGGTCAGTCAGGGTCACTCAGTCAGTGTCAGTCAGGGTCAGTCAGTCAGTGTCAGTCAGTCAGTGTCAGTCAGTCAGTGTCAGTCAGTGTCAGTCAGTGTCAGTCAGTCAGTGTCTGTCAGTCAGTGTCAGTCAGTCAGTGCCAGTCAGTGTCAGTGTCAGTCAGTGTCAGTCAGTGTCAGTCAGTCAGTGTCAGTCTGTCAGTGTCAGTCAGTGTCAGTCAGTCTCAGTCATTGTCAGTCAGTGTCAGTCAGTGTCAATCAGTGTCAGTCACTCAGCCAGTGTCTGGCAGTCATTGTCAGTCAGTCAGTCAGTGTCAGTCAGTCAGTGTCAGTCAGTGTCAGTCAGTCAGTAAGTGTCAGCCAGTGTCAGTGTGTCAGTCAGTCAGTGTCAGTCTGTCAGTGTCAGTCTGTCAGTGTCAGTCTGTCAGTCAGTCAATGCCAGTCAGTCATTGTCAGTCAGTCAGTGTCAGTCTGTCAGTCAGTCAATGCAAGTCAGTCAATGCCAGTCAGTCATTGTCAGTCAGTGTCAGTCAGTGTCAATCAGTGTCAGTCACTCAGCCAGTGTCAGGCAGTCAGTGTCAGTCAGTCAGTGTCAGTCAGTGTCAGTCAGTCAGTAAGTGTCAGCCAGTGTCAGTGTGTCAGTCAGTCAGTGTCAGTCTGTCAGTCAGTCAGTGTCAGTCTGTCAGTCAGTCAATGCCAGTCAGTCATTGTCAGTCAGTCAGTGTCAGTCAGTAAGTGTCAGCCAGTGTCAGTCAGTCAGTAAGTGTCAGCCAGTGTCAGTCAGTCAGTGTCAGTCAGTCAGTGTCAGTCTGTCAGTGTCAGTCTGTCAATCAGTCAATGCCAGTCAGTCATTGTCAGTCTGTCAGTGTCAGTCAGTGAGTGTCAGTCAGTGAGTGTCAGTCAGTGAGTGTCAGTCAGTCAGTGTCAGTCAGTCAGTGTCAGTCAGTCAGTGTCAGTCTGTCAGTGTCAGTCTGTCAGTGTCAGTCAGTGAGTGCCAGTCAGTGAGTGTCAGTCAGTCAGTGTCAGTCAGTCAGTGTCAGTCAGTCAGTGTCAGTCAGTGTCAGTCAGTCAGTGTCAGTCAGTCATCATTAATCTTTATTCGGATATTAAAACATCCAAGAAAGAACATAACATTTACAAATTTCAACAATACATTAATATGACAAAATGTCCTTAAAAATATTTAAAATATATCAATTCATCAGGGTTTATCCAGGGCCTTAATAGCAAAATACCTCTGAGAAAGCAGCAAGAACAGAGTATTATAAAGTGCAGAATTTTAACAGATTCAGTACAGGGAGTACCAACGACATGAGATTATAAAAATGCATGATCATAACCAAATTAAGATAATAAATTATAATATAACTATATCATTTCAAAACATCATAACGCTTCCCATATACAATAAACCGTTCATTTCATAACTAGGTTAGGACTTTAGCTAAGTCTACGATAGGGACCAAAATATACATAAAAACTTTAGGAAAACAACTTTAATCATAATACCCAACCCTCTCTACCCTAAAAACAAAGTTGTTTACACCTCATATCTGGTCTTCCTTAATTTTGCGGCTAGTCTTAAAAAGTTCACGGTACAGAACAACGTAAGGGGGTCCGAAGAAAGTTTCAGATATAAGAGTGCCACCCTTAAGTGTCAGTCAGTCAGTGTCTGTCATTCAGTGTCAGTCAGTGTCAGTCAGTCAATGTCAGTCAGTCAGTCACAGTCAGTCAGTGACAGTCAGTCAGTGACAGTCAGTCAGTGTCTGTCAGTGTCAGTCAGTCAGTGTCAGTCAGTCATTGTCAGTCAGTCATAGTCAGTCAGTCAGTGACAGTCAGTGTCAGTCAGTAAGTGTCAGTCAGTCAGTGTCAGTCAGTCATTGTCAGTCAGTCATAGTCAGTCAGTGTCAGTCAGACTCAGTCAGTCAGTGTCAGTCAGTCAGTCAGTCAGTGTCAGTCAGTCAATGTCAGTCAGTCAGTGTCAGTCAGTCAGTGTCAGTCAGTCAGTGTCAGTCAGTGTCAGTCAGTGTCAGTCAGTGTCAGTCAGTTTCAGTCAGTGTCAGTCAGTTTCAGTCAGTCAGTCAGAGTCAGTCAGTCAGTGTCAGTCAGTCAGTGTCAGTCAGTGTCAGTCAGTCAGAGTCAGTCAGTGTCAGTCAGTCAATGTCAGTCAGTCAGTCACAGTCAGTCAGTGACAGTCAGTCAGTGACAGTCAGTCAGTGTCTGTCAGTGTCAGTCAGTCAGTGTCAGTCAGTCACTGTCAGTCAGTCAGTCAGTGACAGTCAGTCAGTGTCAGTCAGTCAGTGTCAGTCAGTCAGTGTCAGTCAGTGTGAGAAGTTGGCCTGGTATATGCTGTTCACTAGTTCTAGTGACCACCTTGTACCATGCCAAGCAACCCTTATGGTGTGGTTGTAAGTCAACCTTTTTGGACTAGCTGCCCTAGTGGTAGCGTAGGCTAAGCAGTCTTTGAGGCTAAACTCGTGATGCGTGTTAAGCCAGCTGTTTTACCAAATGTAACCCCCTTTTATACCAATGAAAGGACACCACACAGATATATATTCAAAATATATATGTATTTATTTCTCAAAGTAACCCCTAGTCTCTTTATGAGCACAGGAGCACAAATCGTCAAACAAGATTATCACAGAATTCACAGAAGTTGCACTTTATATGGATAGGCCCTGGTGGCCACTCGAACCATATACTAAAATAGTGGTATAAGTACCACGAACAGAAAAGGGAAAAGGCCTAGGGCCTCTAGAATCGCTGGGCCTACAAGGAGCTAACGTCAGTTAGTGACCAGGAGGTCCACGGGTGGCGTGTGCAGAGCAAATAGTCACACGCGTGCTCCCATAGGTTTCAATGGGTGCGTAAAAAGTACAAAGTTACTGCAAAAGGAATCTTCCGGATGACCTAGGAACTTAAGATTTGGAACACAGGCACTAGAGATGTATTACTACACATGGGCACCGGAGTACCAGCTTTACCTCACCCACAGGAAGCGGGTGCATAGGTGTGAGAAGTTGGCCTGGTATATGATGCTCACTAGTTAAAGTGATCACCTTGTACCATGCCAAGCAACCCTTATGGTGTGGTTGTAAGTCAACCTTTTTGGACTAGCTGCCCTAGTGGTAGCGTAGGCTAAGCAGTCTTTGAGGCTAAACTCGTGAAGCGTGTTAAGCAAGCTGTTTTACCAATAGTAACCCCCTTTTATACCAATGAAAGGACACCACACAGATATATATTCAAAATATATATGTATTTATTTCTCAAAGTAACCCCTAGTCTCTTTATGAGCACAGGAGCACAAATCGTCAAACAAGATTATCACAGAATACACAGAAGTTGCACTTTATATGGATAGGCCCTGGTGGCCACTCGAACCATATACTAAAATAGTGGTATAAGTACCACGAACAGAAAAGGGAAAAGGCCTAGGGCCTCTAGAATCGCTGGGCCTACAAGGAGCTAACGTCAGTTAGTGACCAGGAGGTCCACGGGTGGCGTGTGCAGAGCAAATAGTCACACGCGGGCTCCCATAGGTTTCAATGGGTGCGTAAAAAGTACAAAGTTACTGCAAAAGGAATCTTCCGGATGACCTAGGAACTTAAGATTTGGAACACAGGCACTAGAGATGTATTACTATACATGGGCACCGGAGTACCAGCTTTACCTCACCCACTGGAAGCGGGTGCATAGGCCTCAAAGTGCGTCGGGTTTCTTCTATCTGTTCCGTTGAGCCTGGGACAAAGATGCTGCAGGCGGTCGGTCGGGAAGAGATGCAGTGGATCCAAGAGGGGATCGGAGATGTTGAAGACCTGTAAGCAGAGGGGACAGTGTTCACAGTCACTAGCCAGTGACCAGCGTGGCACCAGGTGGGTACCAGGCGATGTCGGGTGCAAACAGGTGATGAGGGGTAGCTTGTCTCCGCAGCCACGTGGTCCCTGAAGGTCGACGACGTCCAGGAGTCGGCTCACGAGCTGTCCCACGCAGGCTCTCGCTGTCGGCGGTGTCGGCGACTTGATCGAAGCAAACAAGCCTTGGCAAAAGCAATTGCAGGAGGATTCGGAAATCAGCTGTTGGTTCTGACCAGCAAGGTCAGAGGGATTGCTCCTTTGGAGGGGAGCAAGGGCCAGTCTGGAGCAACCAGACCAGCGGTGTTTGTCGTAGATTTCGTCGCCAAGATGGCCACTAGCCAGCGGGCCAGCAACCGGTTAGGCGCGTCGAGTGGCAAAATGCAGAAGGGCCCCACGCAGATCGTGGAGATGCTGGAGGGCTCACCTTTGGTGCAGATGCTGCTCGAGGGTTGGGCTTCTCAGGACCCAAAGCACAACTTGGAGGGAGCCTCGGTTGTTGCACTGGTCAGCTTGTCGTAGTCGTTCCAAGATGGCTGGCTCCACGTGTCTCGGTGCCTCCACGGGTCTCCTCTTTTCAGGGACTGTGGATCGGGCGGTGAGAGGTCTGGAGGTCCAGGTCTTGTCAGTCTCTGGGCTCGGGCTCCGGCGGGAGGCGGCGGCAAAGCAGATGTTGATTCGCTGGATGGTGCTTGCGTTAGCAAGGTGGTCACTCCCTGACCACAGGGGAGATTTTCTTCAGTCTTCTGTGCAGCAGAATGTCGAAGTTCCCGTCTTCTTCTTAGTTTCAAGTTGATTCCAGGATGTCTGAAGTCTTAGGACACAGCTCCTACCTTTATTCGGATTCTAGGGGCCGGACTACCTGCTAGGTCCCTCCCTATGGGTGGGGCCAGGAAGGGGGGTGGTTACACCCCCAATCCTTTGTCCAGCTCGCCCCAGGCCCGGGACTGGTGTGCCCCAGGACCGGTTTGAACTGGCATATGCCCCGAGGCTCCTTGTGAGCCACAGGCGTGTCTGGTTTCTTTCAAGCCCTACCTGACCAATACACAAAATCCTGTCTGGGGTGGTGCATGCACCTCCCCTGGCAGGAAACCCTTTGTCCACACCTCCCAAGCTGGAAGGACTCCCAGCAGCAGGAGGGCAGACTTGTGTCTGTGGTGGCAGCATCCATTTTGTGGAGCTGAGGCTATGTCTGATTTTACCCGGGTTTCAGGCACTGTACATGTCGTGTCCCTCTAGAAGGGTGGAATGCTAACCCCGTCGCCAGAATTGGCGAGGGGTTAGTATTCCAATTCGTATGACACCTTACTCGACATGTTTTGATAAAGCCAAACCAAAGATAGCATTTAACCGCGAGGTTCATAATGCACTTAAGAGTATATGGTATGACGATATCTGGAAACAGTAGAAGGAAGTTGTTCCGACCACTGCAGACAGGCTCAGCTCATGCCAGAGCACCATCTCACATGGAACCAAGCACTCTGCCTTCAGGATTGTTAAGGCCTGCCATAGGAGTGACTTATAGGTTACCAGGTGTCCCATTTAAGTTTAGGTATAGGTATACTACACCTAAGTAAGAGGTGATTACACCAACTTACCCCAGCTGAGTGATCAGCCAGTTGTGTCAGATTGTTAGGCCAAGCCTGGGGTGGCATAATACATGCTTCAGCCCCTGGCAGGCCTTGGGTACACCAATGCCCTGGGTACCTAGTGTACACTGGTACAGGGGCTGACAGGGTGATCCAACCAATTGGGTATGTACCTAGGGTACATGGAGTCCATTTTAAAGAGAGAACAGCCAGGCTGAGATCCTGAATAGCAGGATCTCAGGCCAACTAAGTCGAAAAACCAGCTAGACACTAGGCAAAAATTTGGGGGTAACCATAGTCAGATATCCACCTTCCTACACAACCCCCCCCCAAACGAAGGGAGATAAGGCTGACCTTGACCAGGTAAGCCTATATTGCCCAAGTGGCCATATAAGGAGGAACCAGCACTGGCATGGTTACCCCCTGTCTCATGGTCCACTAAGCAATCCCTCACCCTAAGGGTATCAGAGGGTCTCCACCATAGGGAATCTCTACCTTTGGCGTGTCTTGGCAAAGTAAAAGGCTGGTGTTGAGATGGAGTACTGAAGTGAGTGTCCTCAAAGTGAGGCCTCAGCTTCCTCCAATCATCCTTCACCATGGATGCCTTTCTTTCCTTAACTGAGTTGCACTGTGCTCTCAGGGTCAGCCTCTGGCTACCTAAAGCTGGAGGCTGGGTCCCTTTTGTGGGCTTACTGGAGGGACAGGTCAGGTTTGGGGCCCTAAGGTCCCAGGTTTGCCTGTGCCCAACAGAATCCCTCTGGGGGAGGTCCCTAACTACCTGTAAAGGAGATCCCTCAGGAATGTTTTTACCCATCACCTGACTAGGGCTACAAGCCAGGCAATCCTCATTCTTTTGATGGGGGGGTTCTTGTGGACAGGGGCCCTCTGGGGGTCCACTGGTCTCCCTGACCTCTGCAGTCCTGGGCTGACTGGGGCAGGGTAGAGAGAGGCAGGTTACCTGCACCAGACTGGGTCCCACCTTGGAAGGGGCCACTGACATCAGAGGCTCTGCCAGGCCAGGCCTGGCTACCTCTGGGGCAGTTCCTTCACAAGGGGTGAGGTCAGATCCCTGAGGAGGCTGACCTTTTCCTAATGTCTGGGGAGAGGGAGACTTTTCTTCCTCCCCACTACTCTCAGTTTGTGTGGAGTGATCCATTGTTTCAGGCTTCACTACACCTATGTCAGTCTGAGTATAGGCTGAGACCATTACAGCCTTGCCAACCTTTTCAGGGGGGCACTCAGTTTGTGTTTGAGCTGTGACTGTCACAGCCCTGCCAGTCTCTACAGGGAAGTCTGTCTGTGCCTGGGCTGTGGCTACCACTGCCCTTCCAACCTTTTCAGGGAGGAAATCTATTTGGACAGGGGTTGTGAATGGCACAACCCCCCTACCCTTTTGTGACAGGCCTACCATTTTAGAATGGGTGTCTTGTTCAACTCCAGCCCAGGCTGAGAGTTCTAAGTCATTCCCCAGTAAGCAGTCTACAGGCAAGGTTGGGGACACTGCTACCCTTTTAGGGCCAGTGACCCCTCCCCAGCTGAGACATACCTCTGCCATGGGATGACTGTTTTGTTTGCCATCAATGTTAGTCACCTGGTAGGAGAAACCAGGCAAAAGCTGCTCAGAGGGAACTAGCCAATGGGCCACCATTGTGATGCTAGCTCCAGTGTCTCTGTAGGCCTCAGCTTTTGTACCATTGATGTAGGGCTCCTGTCTGTACCTACCCAAGGTGTTGGGACAGGCAGTGAAGTTGGCAAACCCCATGCCACCATCACAGACAAGAGTGGTTGCTGTAGGGGAATTGGCTAAGCCAGGGTCCCCCTGTGTTCCCCAAGTAAACCCACCCAAATTTTTGGGGGCACTCCCACCACCTGGGGGATTACTGCTGACAGTAATAGGTGGTGTGACAGGAGTAATTGGAGGAACAGTTTTGTTTTTAGCCCTTGGGCAACCGCTGTCAGTTTTCCAATGCCCAGGAGTTTTACACTCATGGCAGTAGGGCTTTTTAGCTGTGGTAGAGGAGGGAGCTTGGGACCCACCACCCTGTGTGGAGTTTTGGGGCCCTGAGGAAGGTTTCTCTTTTTCTTTATCCCCACCCTTCTCTTGAGGCTTGGTGGTATCTTTCTTTTGGTCACCACCCTGGTTTTTAGGCCTGATCCTGGTCCTGACCCATTTATCTGCCCTCTTTCCCAATTCTTGGGGAGAGGTCAAATCTGAGTCTACCAGGTGTTGATGGAGAAGCTGGTTTTGACAATTACTTAAAATCTGCTCTCTCATCATCAAATTGTACAATCCTGTATAATCAGACACCTTACTTCCCAGCAACCAACCCTCCAAAGCCTTAGTGGCACATTCCACATATTCAGACCAGTCCTGAGTCTGTGTCTTCTGGGTGTCTCTGAACATTAACCTGTACTGTTCAGTGGTTAAGCCTAACCCATCAACTAGGACACTCTTCAGGACTCTGTAATTTCTGACATCCTCTTCTCTAACAGTGAGGAGTCTATCTCTGCCTCTCCCCTCAAAGGAGAGCCATAAGATTGCTGCCCACTGGTCTTCAGGAACCTGCTGCACTTTGCAGGCTCTCTCAAGAGCAGTCATCCATTTGTGGATGTCATCCCCACTTTTGTAGGGGGGCACAATCTTGGACAGGTTCCTATTGTCAAAGACCCTATCTTTGTCCCTAGGGACATTGCTGCCACCAGTGGGTATAGACCCACTCTCTCTATGCTGCCTAGCCTTGCTCAGTTTTTCTTCCATCAGGGCTACTTCTAGCTCCTGCTTCCTGATCCTCAGCTGGGCTTCTTGCATCTTGGCCTCATGTTCCCTCCTCTGAGGGGTGGTCATCCTTCTACTGGAGTGACCTTGAGAGCCTCTAGAGCCATGGGAAGCATTGGAGTCACCTGAGCGATTCCTTTGCCTTCCAAGCCCTGTGTTAAGTCCACTGGGGAGATCCAATGGGGGGAACCCATTGTCAGTCCCCAATAGCCTTAGTTTAGCTGGGCCAAGTATAATACTTGGCACTGGGCTAGTTCTCCCTTCATCATCACTACTTTCTGTATCCCCATCTCTTTCCTCCCCTGTAGTATGGTTCTCATCTAAGGGATGGCTATTGGAACTGGGTACCTCTGTAGTATCTTCAGAAGGGGGGCCTCCTGTTCCTGACCCTAAGGGGGCTAACTGGGAAGCTTTCTTGAGTGCTCTCTGATTCTCATCATTCTGTAAGAGCTCTCTGAGCTCAGCAGAGTTTGGGTTCTTGGGCTGTTTAAGGCCTCTAAGAGTTGCCAAATGCCTGAGCTCATTCTGATTAAGGGTAGCAAAGCTGGATGGTGCCCTCTGGGGGTCACTCTCAACAGAGATGGGTACAGTGGACCCCTCTGCCCCGGCCATTGCTCTTAAGTGTGGGTGGATGTGTTGCAATCTACCTACACTTGGGTTTACCTACTAAACCTATCTAGTAGTTGTAGTCAGGGTGTGCTACTCCCTTTGCTCTACAACAACTAAGTTCAGTAGAACTTAAGTATATCTAATCTTGTTTTATATGTACCTACAGGTACCTATGTGATCTTTCAATTGGTAACCAAGAGATTACAATGGTAAAACACAGCAAGCTCAAATCCAACCGCTGCTCACCAATGTGAGAAGTTGGCCTGGTATATGATGCTCACTAGTTAAAGTGATCACCTTGTACCATGCCAAGCAACCCTTATGGTGTGGTTGTAAGTCAACCTTTTTGGACTAGCTGCCCTAGTGGTAGCGTAGGCTAAGCAGTCTTTGAGGCTAAACTCGTGAAGCGTGTTAAGCAAGCTGTTTTACCAATAGTAACCCCCTTTTATACCAATGAAAGGACACCACACAGATATATATTCAAAATATATATGTATTTATTTCTCAAAGTAACCCCTAGTCTCTTTATGAGCACAGGAGCACAAATCGTCAAACAAGATTATCACAGAATACACAGAAGTTGCACTTTATATGGATAGGCCCTGGTGGCCACTCGAACCATATACTAAAATAGTGGTATAAGTACCACGAACAGAAAAGGGAAAAGGCCTAGGGCCTCTAGAATCGCTGGGCCTACAAGGAGCTAACGTCAGTTAGTGACCAGGAGGTCCACGGGTGGCGTGTGCAGAGCAAATAGTCACACGCGGGCTCCCATAGGTTTCAATGGGTGCGTAAAAAGTACAAAGTTACTGCAAAAGGAATCTTCCGGATGACCTAGGAACTTAAGATTTGGAACACAGGCACTAGAGATGTATTACTATACATGGGCACCGGAGTACCAGCTTTACCTCACCCACTGGAAGCGGGTGCATAGGCCTCAAAGTGCGTCGGGTTTCTTCTATCTGTTCCGTTGAGCCTGGGACAAAGATGCTGCAGGCGGTCGGTCGGGAAGAGATGCAGTGGATCCAAGAGGGGATCGGAGATGTTGAAGACCTGTAAGCAGAGGGGACAGTGTTCACAGTCACTAGCCAGTGACCAGCGTGGCACCAGGTGGGTACCAGGCGATGTCGGGTGCAAACAGGTGATGAGGGGTAGCTTGTCTCCGCAGCCACGTGGTCCCTGAAGGTCGACGACGTCCAGGAGTCGGCTCACGAGCTGTCCCACGCAGGCTCTCGCTGTCGGCGGTGTCGGCGACTTGATCGAAGCAAACAAGCCTTGGCAAAAGCAATTGCAGGAGGATTCGGAAATCAGCTGTTGGTTCTGACCAGCAAGGTCAGAGGGATTGCTCCTTTGGAGGGGAGCAAGGGCCAGTCTGGAGCAACCAGACCAGCGGTGTTTGTCGTAGATTTCGTCGCCAAGATGGCCACTAGCCAGCGGGCCAGCAACCGGTTAGGCGCGTCGAGTGGCAAAATGCAGAAGGGCCCCACGCAGATCGTGGAGATGCTGGAGGGCTCACCTTTGGTGCAGATGCTGCTCGAGGGTTGGGCTTCTCAGGACCCAAAGCACAACTTGGAGGGAGCCTCGGTTGTTGCACTGGTCAGCTTGTCGTAGTCGTTCCAAGATGGCTGGCTCCACGTGTCTCGGTGCCTCCACGGGTCTCCTCTTTTCAGGGACTGTGGATCGGGCGGTGAGAGGTCTGGAGGTCCAGGTCTTGTCAGTCTCTGGGCTCGGGCTCCGGCGGGAGGCGGCGGCAAAGCAGACGTTGATTCGCTGGATGGTGCTTGCGTTAGCAAGGTGGTCACTCCCTGACCACAGGGGAGATTTTCTTCAGTCTTCTGTGCAGCAGAATGTCGAAGTTCCCGTCTTCTTCTTAGTTTCAAGTTGATTCCAGGATGTCTGAAGTCTTAGGACACAGCTCCTACCTTTATTCGGATTCTAGGGGCCGGACTACCTGCTAGGTCCCTCCCTATGGGTGGGGCCAGGAAGGGGGGTGGTTACACCCCCAATCCTTTGTCCAGCTCGCCCCAGGCCCGGGACTGGTGTGCCCCAGGACCGGTTTGAACTGGCATATGCCCCGAGGCTCCTTGTGAGCCACAGGCATGTCTGGTTTCTTTCAAGCCCTACCTGACCAATACACAAAATCCTGTCTGGGGTGGTGCATGCACCTCCCCTGGCAGGAAACCCTTTGTCCACACCTCCCAAGCTGGAAGGACTCCCAGCAGCAGGAGGGCAGACTTGTGTCTGTGGTGGCAGCATCCATTTTGTGGAGCTGAGGCTATGTCTGATTTTACCCGGGTTTCAGGCACTGTACATGTCGTGTCCCTCTAGAAGGGTGGAATGCTAACCCCGTCGCCAGAATTGGCGAGGGGTTAGTATTCCAATTCGTATGACACCTTACTCGACATGTTTTGATAAAGCCAAACCAAAGATAGCATTTAACCGCGAGGTTCATAATGCACTTAAGAGTATATGGTATGACGATATCTGGAAACAGTAGAAGGAAGTTGTTCCGACCACTGCAGACAGGCTCAGCTCATGCCAGAGCACCATCTCACATGGAACCAAGCACTCTGCCTTCAGGATTGTTAAGGCCTGCCATAGGAGTGACTTATAGGTTACCAGGTGTCCCATTTAAGTTTAGGTATAGGTATACTACACCTAAGTAAGAGGTGATTACACCAACTTACCCCAGCTGAGTGATCAGCCAGTTGTGTCAGATTGTTAGGCCAAGCCTGGGGTGGCATAATACATGCTTCAGCCCCTGGCAGGCCTTGGGTACACCAATGCCCTGGGTACCTAGTGTACACTGGTACAGGGGCTGACAGGGTGATCCAACCAATTGGGTATGTACCTAGGGTACATGGAGTCCATTTTAAAGAGAGAACAGCCAGGCTGAGATCCTGAATAGCAGGATCTCAGGCCAACTAAGTCGAAAAACCAGCTAGACACTAGGCAAAAATTTGGGGGTAACCATAGTCAGATATCCACCTTCCTACAATAGGCCTCAAAGTGCGTCGGGTTTCTTCTATCTGTTCCGTTGAGCCTGGGACAAAGATGCTGCAGGCGGTCGGTCGGGAAGAGATGCAGTGGATCCAAGAGTGGATCGGAGATGTTGAAGACCTGTAAGCAGAGGGGACAGTGTTCACAGTCACTAGCCAGTGACCAGCGTGGCACCAGGTGGGTACCAGGCGATGTCGGGTGCAAACAGGTGATGAGGGGTAGCTTGTCTCCGCAGCCACGTGGTCCCTGAAGGTCGACGACGTCCAGGAGTCGGCTCACGAGCTGTCCCACGCAGGCTCTCGCTGTCGGCGGTGTTGGCGACTTGATCGAAGCAAACAAGCCTTGGCAAAAGCAATTGAAGGAGGATTCGGAAATCAGCTGTTGGTTCTGACCAGCAAGGTCAGAGGGATCGCTCCTTTGGAGGGGAGCAAGGGCCAGTCTGGAGCAACCAGACCAGCGGTGTTTGTCGTAGATTTCGTCGCCAAGATGGCCACTAGCCAGCGGGCCAGCAACCGGTTAGGCGCGTCGAGTGGCAAAATGCAGAAGGGCCCCACGCAGATCGTGGAGATGCTGGAGGGCTCACCTTTGGTGCAGATGCTGCTCGAGGGTTGGGCTTCTCAGGACCCAAAGCACAACTTGGAGGGAGCCTCGGTTGTTGCACTGGTCAGCTTGTCGTAGTCGTTCCAAGATGGCTGGCTCCACGTGTCTCGGTGCCTCCACGGGTCTCCTCTTTGCAGGGACTGTGGATCGGGCGGTGAGAGGTCTGGAGGTCCAGGTCTTGTCAGTCTCTGGGCTCGGGCTCCGGCGGGAGGCGGCGGCAAAGCAGACGGTGATTCGCTGGATGGTGCTTGCGCTAGCAAGGTGGTCACTCCCTGACCACAGGGGAGATTTTCTTCAGTCTTCTGTGCAGCAGAATGTCGAAGTTCCCGTCTTCTTCTTAGTTTCAAGTTGATTCCAGGATGTCTGAAGTCTTAGGACACAGCTCCTACCTTTATTCGGATTCTAGGGGCCGGACTACCTGCTAGGTCCCTCCCTATGGGTGGGACCAGGAAGGGGGGTGGTTACACCCCCAATCCTTTGTCCAGCTCGCCCCAGGCCCGGGACTGGTGTGCCCCAGGACCGGTTTGAACTGGCATATGCCCCGAGGCTCCTTGTGAGCCACAGGCATGTCTGGTTTCTTTCAAGCCCTACCTGACCAATACACAAAATCCTGTCTGGGGTGGTGCATGCACCTCCCCTGGCAGGAAACCCTTTGTCCACACCTCCCAAGCTGGAAGGACTCCCAGCAGCAGGAGGGCAGACTTGTGTCTGTGGTGGCAGCATCCATTTTGTGGAGCTGAGGCTATGTCTGATTTTACCCGGGTTTCAGGCACTGTACATGTCGTGTCCCTCTAGAAGGGTGGAATGCTAACCCCGTCGCCAGAATTGGCGAGGGGTTAGTATTCCAATTCGTATGACACCTTACTCGACATGTTTTGATAAAGCCAAACCAAAGATAGCATTTAACCGCGAGGTTCATAATGCACTTAAGAGTATATGGTATGACGATATCTGGAAACAGTAGAAGGAAGTTGTTCCGACCACTGCAGACAGGCTCAGCTCATGCCAGAGCACCATCTCACATGGAACCAAGCACTCTGCCTTCAGGATTGTTAAGGCCTGCCATAGGAGTGACTTATAGGTTACCAGGTGTCCCATTTAAGTTTAGGTATAGGTATACTACACCTAAGTAAGAGGTGATTACACCAACTTACCCCAGCTGAGTGATCAGCCAGTTGTGTCAGATTGTTAGGCCAAACCTGGGGTGGCATAATACATGCTTCAGCCCCTGGCAGGCCTTGGATACACCAATGCCCTGGGTACCTAGTGTACACTGGTACAGGGGCTGACAGGGTGATCCAACCAATTGGGTATGTACCTAGGGTACATGGAGTCCATTTTACAGAGAGAGCAGATAGCCTGAGAGCCTGAATGGCAGGATCTCAGGCCAACTAAGTCGAAAAACCAGCTAGACACTAGGCAAAAATTTGGGGGTAACCATAGTCAGATATCCACCTTCCTACACAACCCCCCCCCAAACGAAGGGAGATAAGGCTGACCTTGACCAGGTAAGCCTATATTGCCCAAGTGGCCATATAAGGAGGAACCAGCACTGGCATGGTTACCCCCTGTCTCATGGTCCACTAAGCAATCCCTCACCCTAAGGGTATCAGAGGGTCTCCACCATAGGGAATCTCTACCTGTGGTGTGTCTTGGCAAAGTAAAAGGCTGGTGTTGAGATGGAGTACTGAAGTGAGTGTCCTCAAAGTGAGGCCTCAGCTTCCTCCAATCATCCTCCACCATGGATGCCTTTCTTTCTTTAACTGAGTTGCACTGTGCTCTCAGGGTCAGCCTCTGGCTACCTAAAGCTGGAGGCTGGGTCCCTTTTGTGGGCTTACTGGAGGGACAGGTCAGGTTTGGGGCCCTAAGGTCCCATGTTTGCCTGTGCCCAACAGAATCCCCCTGGGGGAGGTCCCTAACTACCTGTAAAGGAGATCCCTCAGGAATGTTTTTACCCACCACCCTGTGTGGAGTTTTGGGGCCCTGAGGAAGGTTTCTCTTTTTCTTTATCCCCACCCTTCTCTTGAGGCTTGGTGGTATCTTTCTTTTGGTCACCACCCTGGTTTTTAGGCCTGATCCTGGTCCTGACCCATTTATCTGCCCTCTTTCCCAATTCTTGGGGAGAGGTCAAATCTGAGTCTACCAGGTGTTGATGGAGAAGCTGGTTTTGACAATTACTTAAAATCTGCTCTCTCATCATCAAATTGTACAATCCTGTATAATCAGACACCTTACTTCCCAGCAACCAACCCTCCAAAGCCTTAGTGGCACATTCCACATATTCAGACCAGTCCTGAGTCTGTGTCTTCTGGGTGTCTCTGAACATTAACCTGTACTGTTCAGTGGTTAAGCCTAACCCATCAACTAGGACACTCTTCAGGACTCTGTAATTTCTGACATCCTCTTCTCTAACAGTGAGGAGTCTATCTCTGCCTCTCCCCTCAAAGGAGAGCCATAAGATTGCTGCCCACTGGTCTTCAGGAACCTGCTGCACTTTGCAGGCTCTCTCAAGAGCAGTCATCCATTTGTGGATGTCATCCCCACTTTTGTAGGGGGGCACAATCTTGGACAGGTTCCTATTGTCAAAGACCCTATCTTTGTCCCTAGGGACATTGCTGCCACCAGTGGGTATAGACCCACTCTCTCTATGCTGCCTAGCCTTGCTCAGTTTTTCTTCCATCAGGGCTACTTCTAGCTCCTGCTTCCTGATCCTCAGCTGGGCTTCCTGCATTCTGGCCTCATGTTCCCTCCTCTGAGGGGTGGTCAGTCTCCTTCTGGAGTGACCTTGAGAGCCTCTAGAGCCATGGGAAGCATTGGAGTCACCTGAGCGATTCCTTTGCCTTCCAAGCCCTGTGTTAAGTCCACTGGGGAGATCCAATGGGGTGAACCCACTGTCAGTCCCCAATAGCCTTAGTTTAGCTGGGCCAAGTATAACACTTGGCACTGGGCTAGTTCTCCCTTCATCCCCACTCACATCTGTATCCCCATCACTTTCTTCCTCTGTGGTAGGCATCCCATCTAAGGGGTGACTATTGAAAGGGGGTACCTCTGTGGCATCTTCAGAAGGGGGGCCTCCTGTTCCTGACCCTAAGGGGGCTAACTGGGAAGCTTTCTTGAGTGCTCTCTGATTCTCATCATTCTGTAAGAGCTCTCTGAGCTCAGCAGAGTTTGGGTTCTTGGGCTGTGTAAGGCCTCTAAGAGTTGCCAAATGCCTGAGCTCATTCTGATTAAGGGTAGCAAAGCTGGATGGTGCCCTCTGGGGGTCACTCTCAACAGAGATGGGTACAGTGGACCCCTCTGCCCCGGCCATTGCTCTTAAGTGTGGGTGGATGTGTTGCAATCTACCTACACTTGGGTTTACCTACTAAACCTATCTAGTAGTTGTAGTCAGGGTGTGCTACTCCCTTTGCTCTACAACAACTAAGTTCAGTAGAACTAATGTATATCTAATCTTGTTTTATATGTACCTACAGGTACCTATGTGATCTTTCAATTGGTAACCAAGAGATTACAATGGTAAAACACAGCAAGCTCAAATCCCACCGCTGCCACCAATGTGAGAAGTTGGCCTGGTATATGCTGTTCACTAGTTCTAGTGACCACCTTGTACCATGCCAAGCAACCCTTATGGTGTGGTTGTAAGTCAACCTTTTTGGACTAGCTGCCCTAGTGGTAGCGTAGGCTAAGCAGTCTTTGAGGCTAAACTCGTGATGCGTGTTAAGCCAGCTGTTTTACCAAATGTAACCCCCTTTTATACCAATGAAAGGACACCACACAGATATATATTCAAAATATATATGTATTTATTTCTCAAAGTAACCCCTAGTCTCTTTATGAGCACAGGAGCACAAATCGTCAAACAAGATTATCACAGAATTCACAGAAGTTGCACTTTATATGGATAGGCCCTGGTGGCCACTCGAACCATATACTAAAATAGTGGTATAAGTACCACGAACAGAAAAGGGAAAAGGCCTAGGGCCTCTAGAATCGCTGGGCCTACAAGGAGCTAACGTCAGTTAGTGACCAGGAGGTCCACGGGTGGCGTGTGCAGAGCAAATAGTCACACGCGTGCTCCCATAGGTTTCAATGGGTGCGTAAAAAGTACAAAGTTACTGCAAAAGGAATCTTCCGGATGACCTAGGAACTTAAGATTTGGAACACAGGCACTAGAGATGTATTACTACACATGGGCACCGGAGTACCAGCTTTACCTCACCCACAGGAAGCGGGTGCATAGGCCTCAAAGTGCGTCGGGTTTCTTCTATCTGTTCCGTTGAGCCTGGGACAAAGATGCTGCAGGCGGTCGGTCGGGAAGAGATGCAGTGGATCCAAGAGTGGATCGGAGATGTTGAAGACCTGTAAGCAGAGGGGACAGTGTTCACAGTCACTAGCCAGTGACCAGCGTGGCACCAGGTGGGTACCAGGCGATGTCGGGTGCAAACAGGTGATGAGGGGTAGCTTGTCTCCGCAGCCACGTGGTCCCTGAAGGTCGACGACGTCCAGGAGTCGGCTCACGAGCTGTCCCACGCAGGCTCTCGCTGTCGGCGGTGTTGGCGACTTGATCGAAGCAAACAAGCCTTGGCAAAAGCAATTGAAGGAGGATTCGGAAATCAGCTGTTGGTTCTGACCAGCAAGGTCAGAGGGATCGCTCCTTTGGAGGGGAGCAAGGGCCAGTCTGGAGCAACCAGACCAGCGGTGTTTGTCGTAGATTTCGTCGCCAAGATGGCCACTAGCCAGCGGGCCAGCAACCGGTTAGGCGCGTCGAGTGGCAAAATGCAGAAGGGCCCCACGCAGATCGTGGAGATGCTGGAGGGCTCACCTTTGGTGCAGATGCTGCTCGAGGGTTGGGCTTCTCAGGACCCAAAGCACAACTTGGAGGGAGCCTCGGTTGTTGCACTGGTCAGCTTGTCGTAGTCGTTCCAAGATGGCTGGCTCCACGTGTCTCGGTGCCTCCACGGGTCTCCTCTTTGCAGGGACTGTGGATCGGGCGGTGAGAGGTCTGGAGGTCCAGGTCTTGTCAGTCTCTGGGCTCGGGCTCCGGCGGGAGGCGGCGGCAAAGCAGACGGTGATTCGCTGGATGGTGCTTGCGCTAGCAAGGTGGTCACTCCCTGACCACAGGGGAGATTTTCTTCAGTCTTCTGTGCAGCAGAATGTCGAAGTTCCCGTCTTCTTCTTAGTTTCAAGTTGATTCCAGGATGTCTGAAGTCTTAGGACACAGCTCCTACCTTTATTCGGATTCTAGGGGCCGGACTACCTGCTAGGTCCCTCCCTATGGGTGGGACCAGGAAGGGGGGTGGTTACACCCCCAATCCTTTGTCCAGCTCGCCCCAGGCCCGGGACTGGTGTGCCCCAGGACCGGTTTGAACTGGCATATGCCCCGAGGCTCCTTGTGAGCCACAGGCATGTCTGGTTTCTTTCAAGCCCTACCTGACCAATACACAAAATCCTGTCTGGGGTGGTGCATGCACCTCCCCTGGCAGGAAACCCTTTGTCCACACCTCCCAAGCTGGAAGGACTCCCAGCAGCAGGAGGGCAGACTTGTGTCTGTGGTGGCAGCATCCATTTTGTGGAGCTGAGGCTATGTCTGATTTTACCCGGGTTTCAGGCACTGTACATGTCGTGTCCCTCTAGAAGGGTGGAATGCTAACCCCGTCGCCAGAATTGGCGAGGGGTTAGTATTCCAATTCGTATGACACCTTACTCGACATGTTTTGATAAAGCCAAACCAAAGATAGCATTTAACCGCGAGGTTCATAATGCACTTAAGAGTATATGGTATGACGATATCTGGAAACAGTAGAAGGAAGTTGTTCCGACCACTGCAGACAGGCTCAGCTCATGCCAGAGCACCATCTCACATGGAACCAAGCACTCTGCCTTCAGGATTGTTAAGGCCTGCCATAGGAGTGACTTATAGGTTACCAGGTGTCCCATTTAAGTTTAGGTATAGGTATACTACACCTAAGTAAGAGGTGATTACACCAACTTACCCCAGCTGAGTGATCAGCCAGTTGTGTCAGATTGTTAGGCCAAACCTGGGGTGGCATAATACATGCTTCAGCCCCTGGCAGGCCTTGGATACACCAATGCCCTGGGTACCTAGTGTACACTGGTACAGGGGCTGACAGGGTGATCCAACCAATTGGGTATGTACCTAGGGTACATGGAGTCCATTTTACAGAGAGAGCAGATAGCCTGAGAGCCTGAATGGCAGGATCTCAGGCCAACTAAGTCGAAAAACCAGCTAGACACTAGGCAAAAATTTGGGGGTAACCATAGTCAGATATCCACCTTCCTACAGTCAGTCATTGTCAGTCAGTCATAGTCAGTCAGTGTCAGTCAGAGTCAGTCAGACTCAGTCAGTCAATGTCAGTCAGTCAGTGTCAGTCAGTGTCAGTCAGTCAATGTCAGTCAGTCAATGTCAGTCAGTCAGTGTCAGTCAGTCAATGTCAGTCAGTCAGTGTCAGTCAGTCAGTGTCAGTCAGTCAGTCAATGTCAGTCAGTCAGTGTCAGTCAGTCAGTGTCAGTCAGTCAGTTTCAGTCAGAGTCAGTCAGTGTCAGTCAGTCAGTTTCAGTCAGTGTCAGTGTCAGACAGTGTCAGTCAGTGTCAGTCAGTCAGTGTCAGTCAGTGTCAGTCAATGTCAGTCAGTGTCAGTCAGTCAGTGTCCGTCAGTGTCAGACAGTCAGTGTCAGTCAGTCAATGTCAGTCAGTGTCAGTAATCAGTGTCAGTCAGTCAGTGAGTGTCAGTCAGTGTCAGTCAGTCAGTGTCAATCAGTCTGTTTCAGTAATCAGTGTCAGTCAGTGAGTGTCAGTCGGTGTCAGTCAGTCAGTTTCAGTCAGTGTCAGTCAGTGTCAGTCAGTCATTGTCAGTCAGTGTCAGTCAGTCAGTGTCAGTCAGTCAGTGTCAGTCAGTGTCAGTCAGTCAATGTCAGTCAGTCAATGTCAGTCAGTCAGTGTCAGTGAGTCAATGTCAGTCAGTCAGTGTCAGTCAGTCAGTGTCAGTCAGTCAATGTCAGTCAGTCAGTGTCAGTCAGTCAGTGTCAGTCAGTCAGTCAATGTCAGTCAGTCAGTGTCAGTCAGTCAGTGTCAGTCAGTCAGTTTCAGTCAGAGTCAGTCAGTGTCAGTCAGTCAGTTTCAGTCAGTGTCAGTGTCAGACAGTGTCAGTCAGTCAGTGTCAGTCAATGTCAGTCAGTGTCAGACAGTCAGTGTCAGACAGTCAGTGTCAGTCAGTCAATGTCAGTCAATGTCAGTCAGTCAGTCAGTGTCAGTAATCAGTGTCAGTCAGTCAGTGAGTGTCAGTCAGTGTCAGTCAGTCAGTGTTAGTCAGTCAGATTCAGTCAGTCAGTGTCAGTCAGTCAGTGTCAATCAGTCAGTGTCAGTAATCAGTGTCAGTCAGTGAGTGTCAGTCGGTGTCAGTCAGTCAGTTTCAGTCAGTGTCAGTCAGTGTCAGTCATTCAGTTTCAGTCAGTGTCAGTCAGTCATTGTCAGTCAGTGTCAGTCAGTCAGTGTCAGTCAGTCAGTCAGTGTCAGTCTGACAGTCAGACAGTGTCAGTCTGACAGTGTCAGTCATTGTCAGTCAGTTAATGTCAGTCAGTCAATGTCAGTCAGTCAGTTTCAGTCAGTGTCAGTCAGTCAGTGTCAGTCAGTTTCAGTCAGTGTCAATCAGTCAGTGTCAGTCAGTGTCAGTCAGTGTCAGTCAGTCAGTGTCAGTCAGTCAGTGTCAGTCAGTGTCAGTCAGTTTCAGTCAAAGTCAGTTAGTGGCAGTCAGTCAGTGTCAGTCAGTCAGTGTCAGTCAGAGTCAGTCAGTCACAGTCAGTCAGTCAGTGTCAGTCAGTCATTGTCAGTCAGTCAGTGTCAGTCAGTTTCAGTCAATGTCAGTCAGTCAGTGGCAGTCAGTCAGTGGCAGTCAGTCAGTGTCAGTCAGTGTCAGTCAGTTTCAGTCAGTCAGTGTCAGTCAGTTTCAGTCAGTGTCAGTCAGTCAGGGTCAGTCAGGGTCACTCAGTCAGTGTCAGTCAGGGTCAGTCAGTCAGTGTCAGTCAGTCAGTGTCAGTCAGTGTCAGTCAGTGTCAGTCAGTCAGTGTCTGTCAGTCAGAGTCAGTCAGTCAGTGCCAGTCAGTGTCAGTCAGTGTCAGTCAGTGTCAGTCAGTCAGTGCCAGTCAGTGTCAGTCAGTGTCAGTCAGTGTCAGTCAGTCAGTGTCAGTCTGTCAGTGTCAGTCAGTGTCAGTCAGTCTCAGTCATTGTCAGTCAGTGTCAGTCAGTGTCAATCAGTGTCAGTCACTCAGCCAGTGTCTGGCAGTCATTGTCAGTCAGTCAGTCAGTGTCAGTCAGTCAGTGTCAGTCAGTGTCAGTCAGTCAGTAAGTGTCAGCCAGTGTCAGTGTGTCAGTCAGTCAGTGTCAGTCTGTCAGTGTCAGTCAGTCAGTGTCAGTCTGTCAGTCAGTCAATGCAAGTCAGTCAATGCCAGTCAGTCATTGTCAGTCAGTGTCAGTCAGTGTCAATCAGTGTCAGTCACTCAGCCAGTGTCAGGCAGTCAGTGTCAGTCAGTCAGTGTCAGTCAGTGTCAGTCAGTCAGTAAGTGTCAGCCAGTGTCAGTGTGTCAGTCAGTCAGTGTCAGTCAGTCAGTGTCAGTCTGTCAGTGTCAGTCAGTCAGTGTCAGTCTGTCAGTCAGTCAATGCCAGTCAGTCATTGTCAGTCAGTCAGTGTCAGTCAGTAAGTGTCAGTCAGTGTCAGTCAGTCAGTAAGTGTCAGCCAGTGTCAGTGTGTCAGTCAGTCAGTGTCAGTCAGTCAGTGTCAGTCTGTCAGTGTCAGTCAGTCAGTGTCAGTCTGTCAGTCAGTCAATGCCAGTCAGTCATTGTCAGTCTGTCAGTGTCAGTCAGTCAGTGTCAGTCTGTCAGTCAGTCAATGCCAGTCAGTCATTGTCAGTCAGTCAGTGTCAGTCAGTAAGTGTCAGCCAGTGTCAGTCAGTCAGTAAGTGTCAGCCAGTGTCAGTCAGTCAGTGTCAGTCAGTCAGTGTCAGTCTGTCAATCAGTCAATGCCAGTCAGTCATTGTCAGTCTGTCAGTGTCAGTCAGTGAGTGTCAGTCAGTGAGTGTCAGTCAGTGAGTGTCAGTCAGTCAGTGTCAGTCAGTGAGTGTCAGTCAGTCAGTGTCAGTCTGTCAGTGTCAGTCTGTCAGTGTCAGTCAGTCAGTGTCAGTCAGTGTCAGTCAGTCAGTGTCAGTCAGTCATCATTAATCTTTATTCGGATATTAAAACATCCAAGAAAGAACATAACATTTACAAATTTCAACAATACATTAATATGACAAAATGTCCTTAAAAATATTTAAAATATATCAATTCATCAGGGTTTATCCAGGGCCTTAATAGCAAAATACCTCTGAGAAAGCAGCAAGAACAGAGTATTATAAAGTGCAGAATTTTAACAGATTCAGTACAGGGAGTACCAACGACATGAGATTATAAAAATGCATGATCATAACCAAATTAAGATAATAAATTATAATATAACTATATCATTTCAAAACATCATAACGCTTCCCAAATACAATAAACCGTTCATTTCATAACTAGGTTAGGACTTTAGCTAAGTCTACGATAGGGACCAAAATATACATAAAAACTTTAGGAAAACAACTTTAATCATAATACCCAACCCTCTCTACCCTAAAAACAAAGTTGTTTACACCTCATATCTGGTCTTCCTTAATTTTGCGGCTAGTCTTAAAAAGTTCACGGTACAGAACAACGTAAGGGGGTCCGAAGAAAGTTTCAGATATAAGAGTGCCACCCTTAAGTGTCAGTCAGTCAGTGTCTGTCATTCAGTGTCAGTCAGTGTCAGTCAGTGTCAGTCAGTGTGAGAAGTTGGCCTGGTATATGATGCTCACTAGTTAAAGTGATCACCTTGTACCATGCCAAGCAACCCTTATGGTGTGGTTGTAAGTCAACCTTTTCGGACCAGCTGCCCTAGTGGTAGCGTAGGCTAAGCAGTCTTTGAGGCTAAACTCGTGATGCGTGTTAAGCAAGCTGTTTTACCAATAGTAACCCCCTTTTATACCAATGAAAGGACACCACACAGATATATATTCAAAATATATATGTATTTATTTCTCAAAGTAACCCCTAGTCTCTTTATGAGCACAGGAGCACAAATCGTCAAACAAGATTATCACAGAATACACAGAAGTTGCACGTTATATGGATAGGCCCTGGTGGCCACTCAAACCATATACTAAAATAGTGGTATAAGTACCACGAACAGAAAAGGGAAAAGGCCTAGGGCCTCTAGAATCGCTGGGCCTACAAGGAGCTAACGTCAGTTAGTGACCAGGAGGTCCACGGGTGGCGTGTGCAGAGCAAATAGTCACACGCGTGCTCCCATAGGTTTCAATGGGTGCGTAAAAAGTACAAAGTTACTGCAAAAGGAATCTTCCGGATGACCTAGGAACTTAAGATTTGGAACACAGGCACTAGAGATGTATTACTACACATGGGCACCGGAGTACCAGCTTTACCTCACCCACAGGAAGCGGGTGCATAGGCCTCAAAGTGCGTCGGGTTTCTTCTATCTGTTCCGTTGAGCCTGGGACAAAGATGCTGCAGGCGGTCGGTCGGGAAGGGATGCAGTGGATCCAAGAGTGGATCGGAGATGTTGAAGACCTGTAAGCAGAGGGGACAGTGTTCACAGTCACTAGCCAGTGACCAGCGTGGCACCAGGTGGGTACCAGGCGATGTCGGGTGCAAACAGGTGATGAGGGGTAGCTTGTCTCCGCAGCCACGTGGTCCCTGAAGGTCGACGACGTCCAGGAGTCGGCTCACGAGCTGTCCCACGCAGGCTCTCGCTGTCGGCGGTGTCGGCGACTTGATCGAAGCAAACAAGCCTTGGCAAAAGCAATTGCAGGAGGATTCGGAAATCAGCTGTTGGTTCTGACCAGCAAGGTCAGAGGGATTGCTCCTTTGGAGGGGAGCAAGGGCCAGTCTGGAGCAACCAGACCAGCGGTGTTTGTCGTAGATTTCGTCGCCAAGATGGCCACTAGCCAGCGGGCCAGCAACCGGTTAGGCGCGTCGAGTGGCAAAATGCAGAAGGGCCCCACGCAGATCGTGGAGATGCTGGAGGGCTCACCTTTGGTGCAGATGCTGCTCGAGGGTTGGGCTTCTCAGGACCCAAAGCACAACTTGGAGGGAGCCTCGGTTGTTGCACTGGTCAGCTTGTCGTAGTCGTTTCAAGATGGCTGGCTCCACGTGTCTCGGTGCCTCCACGGGTCTCCTCTTTTCAGGGACTGTGGATCGGGCGGTGAGAGGTCTGGAGGTCCAGGTCTTGTCAGTCTCTGGGCTCGGGCTCCGGCGGGAGGCGGCGGCAAAGCAGACGGTGATTCGCTGGATGGTGCTTGCGTTAGCAAGGTGGTCACTCCCTGACCACAGGGGAGATTTTCTTCAGTCTTCTGTGCAGCAGAATGTCGAAGTTCCCGTCTTCTTCTTAGTTTCAAGTTGATTCCAGGATGTCTGAAGTCTTAGGACACAGCTCCTACCTTTAAGCGGATTCTAGGGGCCGGACTACCTGCTAGGTCCCTCCCTATGGGTGGGACCAGGAAGGGGGGTGGTTACACCCCCAATCCTTTGTCCAGCTCGCCCCAGGCCCGGGACTGGTGTGCCCCAGGACCGGTTTGAACTGGCATATGCCCCGAGGCTCCTTGTGAGCCACAGGCATGTCTGGTTTCTTTCAAGCCCTACCTGACCAATACACAAAATCCTGTCTGGGGTGGTGCATGCACCTCCCCTGGCAGGAAACCCTTTGTCCACACCTCCCAAGCTGGAAGGACTCCCAGCAGCAGGAGGGCAGACTTGTGTCTGTGGTGGCAGCATCCATTTTGTGGAGCTGAGGCTATGTCTGATTTTACCCGGGTTTCAGGCACTGTACATGTCGTGTCCCTCTAGAAGGGTGGAATGCTAACCCCGTCGCCAGAATTGGCGAGGGGTTAGTATTCCAATTCGTATGACACCTTACTCGACATGTTTTGATAAAGCCAAACCAAAGATAGCATTTAACCGCGAGGTTCATAATGCACTTAAGAGTATATGGTATGACGATATCTGGAAACAGTAGAAGGAAGTTGTTCCGACCACTGCAGACAGGCTCAGCTCATGCCAGAGCACCATCTCACATGGAACCAAGCACTCTGCCTTCAGGATTGTTAAGGCCTGCCATAGGAGTGACTTATAGGTTACCAGGTGTCCCATTTAAGTTTAGGTATAGGTATACTACACCTAAGTAAGAGGTGATTACACCAACTTACCCCAGCTGAGTGATCAGCCAGTTGTGTCAGATTGTTAGGCCAAGCCTGGGGTGGCATAATACATGCTTCAGCCCCTGGCAGGCCTTGGATACACCAATGCCCTGGGTACCTAGTGTACACTGGTACAGGGGCTGACAGGGTGATCCAACCAATTGGGTATGTACCTAGGGTACATGGAGTCCATTTTACAGAGAGAGCAGATAGCCTGAGAGCCTGAATGGCAGGATCTCAGGCCAACTAAGTCGAAAACCCAGCTAGACACTAGGCAAAAATTTGGGGGTAACCATAGTCAGATATCCACCTTCCTACACAACCCCCCCCCAAACGAAGGGAGATAAGGCTGACCTTGACCAGGTAAGCCTATATTGCCCAAGTGGCCATATAAGGAGGAACCAGCACTGGCATGGTTACCCCCTGTCTCATGGTCCACTAAGCAATCCCTCACCCTAAGGGTATCAGAGGGTCTCCACCATAGGGAATCTCTACCTGTGGTGTGTCTTGGCAAAGTAAAAGGCTGGTGTTGAGATGGAGTACTGAAGTGAGTGTCCTCAAAGTGAGGCCTCAGCTTCCTCCAATCATCCTCCACCATGGATGCCTTTCTTTCTTTAACTGAGTTGCACTGTGCTCTCAGGGTCAGCCTCTGGCTACCTAAAGCTGGAGGCTGGGTCCCTTTTGTGGGCTTACTGGAGGGACAGGTCAGGTTTGGGGCCCTAAGGTCCCATGTTTGCCTGTGCCCAACAGAATCCCCCTGGGGGAGGTCCCTAACTACCTGTAAAGGAGATCCCTCAGGAATGTTTTTACCCATCACCTGACTAGGGCGACTAGCCAGGCAATCCTCATTCTTTTGATGGGGGGGTTCTTGTGGACAGGGGCCCTCTGGGGGTCCACTGGCCTCCCTGACCTCTGCAGCCCTGGGCTGACTGAGGCAGGGTAGAGAGAGGCAGGCTACCTGCACCAGACTGGATCCCACCTTGGAAGGGGCCACTGACATCAGAGGCTCTGCCAGGCCAGGCCTGGCTACCTCTGGGGCAGTTTCTTCACAAGGGGTGAGGTCAGATCCCTGAGGAGGCTGACCTTTTCCTAATGTCTGGGGAGAGGGAGACTTTTCTTCCTCCCCACTACTCTCAGTTTGTGTGGAGTGATCCATTGTTTCAGGCTTCACTACACCTATGTCAGTCTGAGTATAGGCTGAGACCATTACAGCCTTGCCAACCTTTTCAGGGGGGCACTCAGTTTGTGTTTGAGCTGTGACTGTCACAGCTCTGCCAGTCCCTACAGGGAAGTCTGTCTGTGCCTGGGCTGTGGCTACCACTGCCCTTCCAACCTTTTCAGGGAGGAAATCTATTTGGACAGGGGTTGTGAATGGCACAACCCCCCTACCCTTTTGTGAAAGGCCTACCATTTTAGAATGGGTGTCTTGTTCAACTCCAGCCCAAGCTGAGAGTTCTAAGTCATTCCCCAGTAAGCAGTCTACAGGCAAGGTTGGGGACACTGCTACCCTTTTAGGGCCAGTGACCCCTCCCCAGCTGAGACATACCTCTGCCATGGGATGACTGTTCTGTTTGCCATCAATGTTAGTCACCTGGTAGGAGAAACCGGGCAAAAGCTGCTCAGAGGGAACTAGCCAATGGGCCACCATTGTGATGCTAGCCCCAGTGTCTCTGTAGGCCTCAGCTTTTGTACCATTGATGTAGGGCTCCTGTCTGTACCTACCCAAAGTGTTGGGACAGGCAGTGAAGTTGGCAAACCCCATGCCACCATCACAGACAAGAGTGGTTGCTGTAGGGGAATTGGCTAAGCCAGGGTCCCCCTGTGTTCCCCAAGTAAACCCACCCAGATTTCTGGGGGCACTCCCACCACCTGGGGGATTACTGCTGACAGTAATAGGTGGTGTGACAGGAGTAATTGGAGGAACAGTTTTGTTTTTAGCCCTTGGGCAACCGCTGTCAGTTTTCCAATGCCCAGGAGTTTTACACTCATGGCAGTAGGGCTTTTTAGCTGTGGTAGAGGAGGGAGCTTGGGACCCACCACCCTGTGTGGAGTTTTGGGGCCCTGAGGAAGGTTTCTCTTTTTCTTTATCCCCACCCTTCTCTTGAGGCTTGGTGGTATCTTTCTTTTGGTCACCACCCTGGTTTTTAGGCCTGATCCTGGTCCTGACCCATTTATCTGCCCTCTTTCCCAATTCTTGGGGAGAGGTCAAATCTGAGTCTACCAGGTGTTGATGGAGAAGCTGGTTTTGACAATTACTTAAAATCTGCTCTCTCATCATCAAATTGTACAATCCTGTATAATCAGACACCTTACTTCCCAGCAACCAACCCTCCAAAGCCTTAGTGGCACATTCCACATATTCAGACCAGTCCTGAGTCTGTGTCTTCTGGGTGTCTCTGAACATTAACCTGTACTGTTCAGTGGTTAAGCCTAACCCATCAACTAGGACACTCTTCAGGACTCTGTAATTTCTGACATCCTCTTCTCTAACAGTGAGGAGTCTATCTCTGCCTCTCCCCTCAAAGGAGAGCCATAAGATTGCTGCCCACTGGTCTTCAGGAACCTGCTGCACTTTGCAGGCTCTCTCAAGAGCAGTCATCCATTTGTGGATGTCATCCCCACTTTTGTAGGGGGGCACAATCTTGGACAGGTTCCTATTGTCAAAGACCCTATCTTTGTCCCTAGGGACATTGCTGCCACCAGTGGGTATAGACCCACTCTCTCTATGCTGCCTAGCCTTGCTCAGTTTTTCTTCCATCAGGGCTACTTCTAGCTCCTGCTTCCTGATCCTCAGCTGGGCTTCCTGCATTCTGGCCTCATGTTCCCTCCTCTGAGGGGTGGTCATCCTTTTCCTGGAGTGACCTTGAGAGCCTCTAGAGCCATGAGAAGCATTGGAGTCACCTGAGCGATTCCTTTGCCTCCCAAGCCCTGTGTTAAGTCCACTGGGGAGATCCAATGGGGTGAACCCATTGTCAGTCCCCAATAGCCTTAGTTTAGCTGGGCCAAGTATAATACTTGGCACTGGGCTAGTTCTCCCTTCATCATCACTACTTTCTGTATCCTCACCACTTTCCTCCCCTGTAGTAGGCATCCCATCTAAGGGGTGACTATTGGGAAGGGGTACTTCAGTGGCATCTTTAGAAGGGGGGCCTCCTGTTCCTGTCCCTAAGGGGGCTAACTGGGAAGCTTTCTTGAGTGCTCTCTGATTCTCATCATTCTGTAAGAGCTCTCTGAGCTCAGCAGAGTTTGGGTTCTTGGGCTGTTTAAGGCCTCTAAGAGTTGCCAAATGCCTGAGCTCATTCTGATTAAGGGTAGCATAGATGGATGGTGCCCTCGGGGGGTCACTCTCAACAGAGATGGGTACAGTGGACCCCTCTGCCCCAGCCATTGCTCTTAAGTGTGGGTGGATGTGTTGCAATCTACCTACACTTGGGTTTACCTACTAAACCTATCTAGTAGTTGTAGTCAGGGTGTGCTACTCCCTTTGCTCTACAACAACTAAGTTCAGTAGAACTTAGGTATATCTAATCTTGTTTTATATGTACCTACAGGTACCTATGTGATCTTTCAATTGGTAACCAAGAGATTACAATGGTAAAACACAGCAAGCTCAAATCCAACCGCTGCTCACCAATGTGAGAAGTTGGCCTGGTATATGATGCTCACTAGTTAAAGTGATCACCTTGTACCATGCCAAGCAACCCTTATGGTGTGGTTGTAAGTCAACCTTTTCGGACCAGCTGCCCTAGTGGTAGCGTAGGCTAAGCAGTCTTTGAGGCTAAACTCGTGATGCGTGTTAAGCAAGCTGTTTTACCAAATGCAACCCCCTTTTATACCAATGAAAGGACACCACACAGATATATATTCAAAATATATATGTATTTATTTCTCAAAGTAACCCCTAGTCTCTTTATGAGCACAGGAGCACAAATCGTCAAACAAGATTATCACAGAATACACAGAAGTTGCACGTTATATGGATAGGCCCTGGTGGCCACTCAAACCATATACTAAAATAGTGGTATAAGTACCACGAACAGAAAAGGGAAAAGGCCTAGGGCCTCTAGAATCGCTGGGCCTACAAGGAGCTAACGTCAGTTAGTGACCAGGAGGTCCACGGGTGGCGTGTGCAGAGCAAATAGTCACACGCGTGCTCCCATAGGTTTCAATGGGTGCGTAAAAAGTACAAAGTTACTGCAAAGGAGATCTTCCGGGTTGACTAGGAACTTAAGATTTGAAACACAGGCACTAGAGATGTATTACTACACATGGGCACCGGAGTACCAGCTTTACCTCACCCACAGGAAGCGGGTGCATAGGCCTCAAAGTGCGTCGGGTTTCTTCTATCTGTTCCGTGGAGCTTGAAGACAAAGATGCTGCAGGCGGTCGGTCCGGGAGAGATGCAGGGGATCCAAGAGTGGATCGGAGATGTTGAAGACCTGTAAGCAGAGGGGACAGTGTTCACAGGCACTAGCCAGTGACCAGCGTGGCACCAGGTGGGTACCAGGCGATGTCGGGTGCAAACAGGTGAGGAGGGGTAGCTTGTCTCCGCAGCCACGTGGTCCCTGAAGGTCGACGACGTCCAGGAGTCGGCTCACGAGCTGTCCCACGCAGGCTCTCGCTGTCGGCGGTGTCGGCGACTTGATCGAAGCAAACAAGCCTTGGCAAAAGCAATTGTAGGAGGATTCGGAAATCAGCTGTTGGTTCTGACCAGCAAGGTCAGAGGGATTGCTCCTTTGGAGGGGAGCAAGGGCCAGTCTGGAGCAACCAGACCAGCGGTGTTTGTCATAGATTTCGTCGCCAAGATGGCCACTAGCCAGCGGGCCAGCAACCGGTTAGGCGTGTCGAGTGGCAAAATGCAGAAGGGCCCCACGCAGATCGTGGAGATGCTGGAGGGCTCACCTTTGGTGCAGATGCTGCTCGAGGGTTGGGCTTCTCAGGACCCAAAGCACAACTTGGAGGGAGCCTCGGTTCTTGCACTTGTCAGCTTGTCGTAGTCGTTCCAAGATGGCTGGCTCCACGTGTCTCGGTGCCTCCACGGGTCTCCTCTTTTCAGGGACTGTGGATCGGGCGGTAAGAGGTCTGGAGGTCCAGGTCTTGTCAGTCTCTGGGCTCGGGCTCCGGCGGGAGGCGGCGGCAAAGCAGACGGTGATTCGCTGGATGGTGCTTGCGTTAGCAAGGTGGTCACTCCCTGACCACAGGGGAGATTTTCTTCAGTCTTCTGTGCAGCAGAATGTCGAAGTTCCCGTCTTCTTCTTAGTTTCAAGTTGATTCCAGGATGTCTGAAGTCTTAGGACACAGCTCCTACCTTTAAGCGGATTCTAGGGGCCGGACTACCTGCTAGGTCCCTCCCTAAGGGTGGGACCAGGAAGGGGGGTGGTTACACCCCCAATCCTTTGTCCAGCTCGCCCCAGGCCCGGGACTGGTGTGCCCCAGGACCGGTTTGAACTGGCATATGCACCGAGGCTCCTTGTGAGCCACAGGCATGTCTGGTTTCTTTCAAGCCCTACCTGACCAATACACAAAATCCTGTCTGGGGTGGTGCACGCACCTCCCCTGGCAGGAAACCCTTTGTCCACACCTCCCAAGCTGGAAGGACTCCCAGCAGCAGGAGGGCAGACTTGTGTCTGTGGTGGCAGCATCCATTTTGTGGAGCTGAGGCTATGTCTGATTTTACCCGGGTTTCAGGTACTGTACATGTCGTGTCCCTCTAGAAGGGTGGAATGCTAACCCCGTCGCCAGAATTGGCGAGGGGTTAGTATTCCAATTCGTATGACACCTTACTCGACATGTTTTGATAAAGCCAAACCAAAGATAGCATTTAACCGCGAGGTTCATAATGCACTTAAGAGTATATGGTATGACGATATCTGGAAACAGTAGAAGGAAGTTGTTCCGACCACTGCAGACAGGCTCAGCTCATGCCAGAGCACCATCTCACATGGAACCAAGCACTCTGCCTTCAGGATTGTTAAGGCCTGCCATAGGAGTGACTTATAGGTTTCCAGGTGTCCCATTTAAGGTTAGGTATAGGTATACTACACCTAAGTAAGAGTTGATTACACCAACTTACCCCAGCTGAGTGATCAGCCAGTTGTGTCAGATTGTTAGGCCAAGCCTGGGGTGGCATAATACATGCTTCAGCCCTTGGCAGGCCTTGGGTACACCAATGCCCTGGGTACCTAGTGTACACTGGTACAGGGGCTGACAGGGTGATCCAACCAATTGGGTATGTACCTAGGGTACATGGAGTCCATTTTAAAGAGAGAACAGCCAGGCTGAGATCCTGAATAGCAGGATCTCAGGCCAACTAAGTCGAAAAACCAGCTAGACACTAGGCAAAAATTTGGGGGTAACCATAGTCAGGTATCCACCTTCCTACAATGATCATAACCAAATTAAGATAATAAATTATAATATAACTATATCATTTCAAAACATCATAACGCTTCCCAAATACAATAAACCGTTCATTTCATAACTAGGTTAGGACTTTAGCTAAGTCTACGATAGGGACCAAAATATACATAAAAACTTTAGGAAAACAACTTTAATCATAATACCCAACCCTCTCTACCCTAAAAACAAAGTTGTTTACACCTCATATCTGGTCTTCCTTAATTTTGCGGCTAGTCTTAAAAAGTTCACGGTACAGAACAACGTAAGGGGGTCCGAAGAAAGTTTCAGGTATAAGAGTGCCACCCTTAAGTGTCAGTCAGTCAGTGTCTGTCATTCAGTGTCAGTCAGTGTCAGTCAGTGTCAGTCAGTGTCAGTCAGTCAATGTCAGTCAGTCAGTCACAGTCAGTCAGTGACAGTCAGTCAGTGACAGTCAGTCAGTGTCTGTCAGTGTCAGTCAGTCAGTGTCAGTCAGTCATTGTCAGTCAGTCATAGTCAGTCAGTCAGTGACAGTCAGTGTCAGTCAGTCAGTGTCAGTCAGTCAGTGTCAGTCAGTCATTGTCAGTCAGTCATAGTCAGTCAGTGTCAGTCAGACTCAGTCAGTCAGTGTCAGTCAGTCAGTCAGTGTCAGTCAGTCAATGTCAGTCAGTCAGTGTCAGTCAGTCAGTGTCAGTCAGTCAGTGTCAGTCAGTGTCAGTCAGTGTCAGTCAGTGTCAGTCAGTTTCAGTCAGTGTCAGTCAGTTTCAGTCAGTCAGTCAGAGTCAGTCAGTCAGTGTCAGTCAGTCAGTGTCAGTCAGTGTCAGTCAGTCAGAGTCAGTCAGTGTCAGTCAGTCAATGTCAGTCAGTCAGTCACAGTCAGTCAGTGACAGTCAGTCAGTGACAGTCAGTCAGTGTCTGTCAGTGTCAGTCAGTCAGTGTCAGTCAGTCATTGCCAGTCAGTCAGTCAGTGACAGTCAGTCAGTGTCAGTCAGTCAGTGTCAGTCAGTCAGTGTCAGTCAGTCATTGTCAGTCAGTCATAGTCAGTCAGTGTCAGTCAGAGTCAGTCAGACTCAGTCAGTCAGTGTCAGTCAGTCAGTGTCAGTCAGTGTCAGTCAGTCAATGTCAGTCAGTCAATGTCAGTCAGTCAGTGTCAGTCAGTCAATGTCAGTCAGTCAGTGTCAGTCAGTCAGTGTCAGTCAGTCAGTCAATGTCAGTCAGTCAGTGTCAGTCAGTCAGTGTCAGTCAGTCAGTTTCAGTCAGAGTCAGTCAGTGTCAGTCAGTCAGTTTCAGTCAGTGTCAGTGTCAGACAGTGTCAGTCAGTGTCAGTCAGTCAGTGTCAGTCAGTGTCAGTCAATGTCAGTCAGTGTCAGTCAGTCAGTGTCCGTCAGTGTCAGACAGTCAGTGTCAGTCAGTCAATGTCAGTCAGTGTCAGTAATCAGTGTCAGTCAGTCAGTGAGTGTCAGTCAGTGTCAGTCAGTCAGTGTCAATCAGTCAGTGTCAGTAATCAGTGTCAGTCAGTGAGTGTCAGTCGGTGTCAGTCAGTCAGTTTCAGTCAGTGTCAGTCAGTGTCAGTCAGTCATTGTCAGTCAGTGTCAGTCAGTCAGTGTCAGTCAGTCAGTCAGTGTCAGTCAGTGTCAGTCAGTCAATGTCAGTCAGTCAATGTCAGTCAGTCAGTGTCAGTCAGTCAATGTCAGTCAGTCAGTGTCAGTCAGTCAGTGTCAGTCAGTCAATGTCAGTCAGTCAGTGTCAGTCAGTCAGTGTCAGTCAGTCAGTCAATGTCAGTCAGTCAGTGTCAGTCAGTCAGTGTCAGTCAGTCAGTTTCAGTCAGAGTCAGTCAGTGTCAGTCAGTCAGTTTCAGTCAGTGTCAGTGTCAGACAGTGTCAGTCAGTCATTGTCAGTCAATGTCAGTCAGTGTCAGACAGTCAGTGTCAGTCAGTCAATGTCAGTGAGTGTCAGTCAGTCAGTCAGTGTCAGTAATCAGTGTCAGTCAGTCAGTGAGTGTCAGTCAGTGTCAGTCAGTCAGTGTTAGTCAGTCAGATTCAGTCAGTCAGTGTCAGTCAGTCAGTGTCAATCAGTCAGTGTCAGTAATCAGTGTCAGTCAGTGAGTGTCAGTCGGTGTCAGTCAGTCAGTTTCAGTCAGTCAGTGTCAGTCAGTGTCAGTCAGTCATTGTCAGTCAGTGTCAGTCAGTCAGTGTCAGTCAGACAGTGTCAGTCAGTCAATGTCAGTCAGTCAGTGTCAGTCAGTCAGTGTCAGTCAGTCAGTGTCAGTCAGTGTCAGTCAGTGTCAGTCAATCAGTCAGTCAGTCAGTCAGTGTCAGTCAGTCAGTGTCAGTCAGTGTCAGTCAGTTTCAGTCAGTCAGAGTCAGTCAGTCAGAGTCAGTCAGTGTCAGTCAGTCAGTCAGTGTCAGTCAGTCAATGTCAGTCAGTCAATGACAGTCAGTCAGTGACAGTCAGTCAGTGACAGTCAGTCAGTGTCTGTCAGTGTCAGTCAGTCAGTGTCAGTCAGTCATTGTCAGTCAGTCATAGTCAGTCAATGTCAGTCAGTCAGTGACAGTCAGTCAGTGTCTGTCAGTGTCAGTCAGTCAGTGTCAGTCAGTCATTGTCAGTCAGTCATAGTCAGTCAGTGTCAGTCAGAGTCAGTCAGACTCAGTCAGCCAGTGTCAGTCAGTCAGTCAGTGTCAGTCAGTCAATGTCAGTCAGTCAATGTCAGTCAGTCAGTGTCAGTCAGTCAATATCAGTCAGTCAGTCAGTGTCAGTCAGTCAGTCAATGTCAGTCAGTCAGTCAATGTCAGTCAGTGTCAGTCAGTCAGTTTCAGTCAGAGTCAGTCAGTGTCAGTCAGTCAGTTTCAGTCAGTGTCAGTGTCAGACAGTGTTAGCCAGTGTCAGTCTGTCAGTGTCAGTCAGTCACTGTCAGTCGGTCATTGTCAGTCAGTCAGTGTCAGTCAGTCAGTGTCAGTCAGTCAGTGTCAGTCAGTCAGTGTCTGTCAGTATCAGTCAGTGTCAGTCAGTCAATGTCAGTCAGTCAGTGTCAGTCAGTCAGTGTCAGTCAGTTTCAGTCAGTTAGTCAGAGTCAGTCAGTCAGTCAGAGTCAGTCAGTCAGTCAGTGTCAGTCAGTCAGAGTCAGTCAGAGTCAGTCAGTCAGTGTCAGTCAGTCAGTCAGTGTCAGTCAGTCAATGTCAGTCAGTCAGTCACAGTCAGTCAGTGACAGTCAGTCAGTCACAATCAGTCAGTGTCTGTCAGTGTCAGTCAGTCAGTGTCAGTCAGTCATTGTCAGTCAGTCATAGTCAGTCAGTGTCAGTCAGAGTCAGTCAGACTCAGTCAGTCAGTGTCAGTCAGTCAGTGTCAGTCAGTGTCAGTCAGTCAATGTCAGTCAGTCAATGTCAGTCAGTCAGTGTCAGTCAGTCAGTCAGTGTCAGTCAGTCAGTGTCAGTCAGTCAGTCAATGTCAGTCAGTCAGTGTCAGTCAGTCAGTGTCAGTCAGTCAGTTTCAGTCAGAGTCAGTCAGTGTCAGTCAGTCAGTTTCAGTCAGTGTCAGTGTCAGACAGTGTCAGTCAGTGTCAGTCAGTCAGTGTCAGTCAGTGTCAGTCAATGTCAGTCAGTGTCAGTCAGTCAGTGTCCGTCAGTGTCAGAGAGTCAGTGTCAGTCAGTCAATGTCAGTCAGTCAATGTCAGTCAGTCAGTGTCAGTCAGTCAGTCAGTGTCAGTAATCAGTGTCAGTCAGTCAGTGAGTGTCAGTCAGTGTCAGTCAGTCTCAATCAGTCAGTGTCAGTGTAGGAAGGTGGATATCTGACTATGGTTACCCCCAAATTTTTGCCTAGTGTCTAGCTGGTTTTTCGACTTAGTTGGCCTGAGATCCTGCTATTCAGGATCTCAGCCTGGCTGTTCTCTCTTTAAAATGGACTCCATGTACCCTAGGTACATACCCAATTGGTTGGATCACCCTGTCAGCCCCTGTACCAGTGTACACTAGGTACCCAGGGCATTGGTGTACCCAAGGCCTGCCAGGGGCTGAAGCATGTATTATGCCACCCCAGGCTTGGCCTAACAATCTGACACAACTGGCTGATCACTCAGCTGGGGTAAGTTGGTGTAATCACCTCTTACTTAGGTGTAGTATACCTATACCTAACCTTAAATGGGACACCTGGTAACCTATAAGTCACTCCTATGGCAGGCCTTAACAATCCTGAAGGCAGAGTGCTTGGTTCCATGTGAGATGGTGCTCTGGCATGAGCTGAGCCTGTCTGCAGTGGTCGGAACAACTTCCTTCTACTGTTTCCAGATATCGTCATACCATATACTCTTAAGTGCATTATGAACCTCGCGGTTAAATGCTAACTTTGGTTTGGCTTTATCAAAACATGTCGAGTAAGGTGTCATACGAATTGGAATACTAACCCCTCGCCAATTCTGGCGACGGGGTTAGCATTCCACCCTTCTAGAGGGACACGACATGTACAGTGCCTGAAACCCGGGTAAAATCAGACATAGCCTCAGCTCCACAAAATGGATGCTGCCACCACAGACACAAGTCTGCCCTCCTGCTGCTGGGAGTCCTTTCAGCTTGGGAGGTGTGGACAAAGGGTTTCCTGCCAGGGGAGGTGCGTGCACCACCCCAGACAGGATTTTGTGTATTGGTCAGGTAGGGCTTGAAAGAAACCAGACATGCCTGTGGCTCACAAGGAGCCTCGGTGCATATGCCAGTTCAAACCGGTCCTGGGGCACACCAGTCCCGGGCCTGGGGCGAGCTGGACAAAGGATTGGGGGTGTAACCACCCCCCTTCCTGGTCCCACCCATAGGGAGGGACCTAGCAGGTAGTCCGGCCCCTAGAATCCGAATAAAGGTAGGAGCTGTGTCCTAAGACTTCAGACATCCTGGAATCAACTTGAAACTAAGAAGAAGACGGGAACTTCGACATTCTGCTGCACAGAAGACTGAAGAAAATCTCCCCTGTGGTCAGGGAGTGACCACCTTGCTAACGCAAGCACCATCCAGCGAATCAACGTCTGCTTTGCCGCCGCCTCCCGCCGGAGCCCGAGCCCAGAGACTGACAAGACCTGGACCTCCAGACCTCTCACCGCCCGATCCACAGTCCCTGCAAAGAGGAGACCCGTGGAGGCACGGAGACACGTGGAGCCAGCCATCTTGAAACGACTACGACAAGCTGACCAGTGCAACAACCGAGGCTCCCTCCAAGTTGTGCTTTGGGTCCTGAGAAGCCCAACCCTCGAGCAGCATCTGCACCAAAGGTGAGCCCTCCAGCATCTCCACGATCTGCGTGGGGCCCTTCTGCATTTTGCCACTCGACGCGCCTAACCGGTTGCTGGCCCGCTGGCTAGTGGCCATCTTGGCGACGAAATCTACGACAAACACCGCTGGTCTGGTTGCTCCAGACTGGCCCTTGCTCCCCTCCAAAGGAGCAGTTCCTTTGACCTTGCTGGTCAGAACCATCAGCTTAAACTCCTTGCCTACAACAATTGCTTTTGCCAAGGCTTGTTTGCTTCGATCAAGTCGCCGACACCGCCGACAGCGAGAGCCTGCGTGGGACAGCTCGTGACTCGACTCCTGGACGTCGTCGACCTTCAGGGACCACGTGGCTGCAGAGTCAAGCTACACCTTCCTTCCTGTTTGCACCCGACATCGCCTGGTACCCCCCTGGTGCCACGCTGGTCACTGGCTAGTGACTGTGAACACTGTCCCCTCTGCTTACAGGTCTTCAACATCTCCGATCCACTCTTGGATCCACTGCATCTCTTCCCGACCGACCGCCTGCAGCACTTTTGTCTACAGGCCCCACGGAACCGATAGAAGAAACCCGACGCACTTCGAGGCCTATGCACCCGCTTCCTGTGGGTGAGGTAAAGCTGGCACTCCTGTGCCCAAGTGTAGTATTACATCTCTAGTGCCTGTGTTCCAAATCTTAAGTTCCTAGGTCATCCGGAAGATTCCTTTTGCAGTAACTTTGTACTTTTTACGCACCCATTGAAACCTATGGGAGCACGCGTGTGACTATTTGCTCTGCACACGCCACCCGTGGACCTCCTGGTCACTAACTGACGTTAGCTCCTTGTAGGCCCAGCGATTCTAGAGGCCCTAGGCCTTTTTCCTTTTCTGTTCGTGGTACTTATACCACTATTTTAGTATATGGTTTGAGTGGCCACCAGGGCCTATCCATATAACGTGCAACTTCTGTGTATTCTGTGATAATCTTGTTTGACGATTTGTGCTCCTGTGCTCATAAAGAGACTAGGGGTTACTTTGAGAAATAAATACATATATATTTTGAATATATATCTGTGTGGTGTCCTTTCATTGGTATAAAAGGGGGTTGCATTTGGTAAAACAGCTGGCTTAACACGCTTCACGAGTTTAGCCTCAAAGACTGCTTAGCCTACGCTACCACTAGGGCAGCTAGTCCGAAAAGGTTGACTTACAACCACACCATAAGGGTTGCTTGGCATGGTACAAGGTGATCACTTTAACTAGTGAGCATCATATACCAGGCCAACTTCTCACATTGGTGAGCAGCGGTTGGATTTGAGCTTGCTGTGTTTTACCATTGTAATCTCTTGGTTACCAATTGAAAGATCACATAGGTACCTGTAGGTACATATAAAACAAGATTAGATATACATAAGTTCTACTGAACTTAGTTGTTGTAGAGCAAAGGGAGTAGCACACCCTGACTACAACTACTAGATAGGTTTAGTAGGTAAACCCAAGTGTAGGTAGATTGCAACACATCCACCCACACTTAAGAGCAATGGCCGGGGCAGAGGGGTCCACTGTACCCATCTCTGTTGAGAGTGACCCCCAGAGGGCACCATCCAGCTTTGCTACCCTTAATCAGAATGAGCTCAGGCATTTGGCAACTCTTAGAGGCCTTAAACAGCCCAAGAACCCAAACTCTGCTGAGCTCAGAGAACTCTTACAGAATGATGAGAATCAGAGAGAACTCAGGAAAGCTTCCCAGTTAGCCCCCTTAGGGTCAGGAACAGGAGGCCCCCCTTCTGAAGATGCCACAGAGGTACCCCCTTCCAATAGTCACCCCTTAGATGGGATGCCTACCACAGAGGAAGAAAGTGATGGGGATACAGATGTGAGTGGGGATGAAGGGAGAACTAGCCCAGTGCCAAGTGTTATACTTGGCCCAGCTAAACTAAGGCTGTTGGGGACTGACAGTGGGTTCACCCCATTGGATCTCCCCAGTGGACTTAACACAGGGCTTGGAAGGCAAAGGAATCGCTCAGGTGACTCCAATGCTTCCCATGGCTCTAGAGGCTCTCAAGGTCACTCCAGAAGGAGACTGGCCACCCCTCAGAGGAGGGAACATGAGGCCAGAATGCAGGAAGCCCAGCTGAGGATCAGGAAGCAGGAGCTAGAAGTAGCCCTGATGGAAGAAAAACTGAACAAGGCTAGGCAGCCTAGAGAGAGTGGGTCTATACCCACTGGTGGCAGCAATGTCCCTAGGGACAAAGATAGGGTCTTTGACAATAGGAACCTGTCCAAGATTGTGCCCCCCTACAAAAGTGGGGATGACATCCACAAATGGATGACTGCTCTTGAGAGAGCCTGCAAAGTGCAGCAGGTTCCTGAAGACCAGTGGGCAGCAATCTTATGGCTCTCCTTTGAGGGGAGAGGCAGAGATAGACTCCTCACTGTTAGAGAAGAGGATGTCAGAAATTACAGAGTCCTGAAGAGTGTCCTAGTTGATGGGTTAGGCTTAACCACTGAACAGTACAGGTTAATGTTCAGAGACACCCAGAAGACACAGACTCAGGACTGGTCTGAATATGTGGAATGTGCCACTAAGGCTTTGGAGGGTTGGTTGCTGGGAAGTAAGGTGTCTGATTATACAGGATTGTACAATTTGATGATGAGAGAGCAGATTTTAAGTAATTGTCAAAACCAGCTTCTCCATCAACACCTGGTAGACTCAGATTTGACCTCTCCCCAAGAATTGGGAAAGAGGGCAGATAAATGGGTCAGGACCAGGATCAGGCCTAAAAACCAGGGTGGTGACCAAAAGAAAGATACCACCAAGCCTCAAGAGAAGGGTGGGGATAAAGAAAAAGAGAAACCTTCCTCAGGGCCCCAAAACTCCACACAGGGTGGTGGGTCCCAAGCTCCCTCCTCTACCACAGCTAAAAAGCCCTACTGCCATGAGTGTAAAACTCCTGGGCATTGGAAAACTGACAGCGGTTGCCCAAGGGCTAAAAACAAAACTGTTCCTCCAATTACTCCTGTCACACCACCTATTACTGTCAGCAGTAATCCCCCAGGTGGTGGGAGTGCCCCCAAAAATTTGGGTGGGTTTACTTGGGGAACACAGGGGGACCCTGGCTTAGCCAATTCCCCTACAGCAACCACTCTTGTCTGTGATGGTGGCATGGGGTTTGCCAACTTCACTGCCTGTCCCAACACCTTGGGTAGGTACAGACAGGAGCCCTACATCAATGGTACAAAAGCTGAGGCCTACAGAGACACTGGAGCTAGCATCACAATGGTGGCCCATTGGCTAGTTCCCTCTGAGCAGCTTTTGCCTGGTTTCTCCTACCAGGTGACTAACATTGATGGCAAACAAAACAGTCATCCCATGGCAGAGGTATGTCTCAGCTGGGGAGGGGTCACTGGCCCTAAAAGGGTAGCAGTGTCCCCAACCTTGCCTGTAGACTGCTTACTGGGGAATGACTTAGAACTCTCAGCCTGGGCTGGAGTTGAACAAGAAACCCATTCTAAAATGGTAGGCCTGTCACAAAAGGGTAGGGGGGTTGTGCCATTCACAACCCCTGTCCAAATAGATTTCCTCCCTGAAAAGGTTGGAAGGGCAGTGGTAGCCACAGCCCAGGCACAGACAGACTTCCCTGTAGAGACTGGCAGAGCTGTGACAGTCACAGCTCAAACACAAACTGAGTGCCCCCCTGAAAAGGTTGGCAAGGCTGTAATGGTCTCAGCCTATACTCAGACTGACATAGGTGTAGTGAAGCCTGAAACAATGGATCACTCCACACAAACTGAGAGTAGTGGGGAGGAAGAAAAGTCTCCCTCTCCCCAGACATTAGGAAAAGGTCAGCCTCCTCAGGGATCTGACCTCACCCCTTGTGAAGGAACTGCCCCAGAGGTAGCCAGGCCTGGCCTGGCAGAGCCTCTGATGTCAGTGGCCCCTTCCAAGGTGGGACCCAGTCTGGTGCAGGTAGCCTGCCTCTCTCTACCCTGCCTCAGTCAGCCCAGGGCTGCAGAGGTCAGGGAGGCCAGTGGACCCCCAGAGGGCCCCTGTCCACAAGAACCCCCCCATCAAAAGAATGAGGATTGCCTGGCTAGTAGCCCTAGTCAGGTGATGGGTAAAAACATTCCTGAGGGATCTCCTTTACAGGTAGTTAGGGACCTCCCCCAGAGGGATTCTGTTGGGCACAGGCAAACCTGGGACCTTAGGGCCCCAAACCTGACCTGTCCCTCCAGTAAGCCCACAAAAGGGACCCAGCCTCCAGCTTTAGGTAGCCAGAGGCTGACCCTGAGAGCACAGTGCAACTCAGTTAAGGAAAGAAAGGCATCCATGGTGGAGGGGGATTGGAGGAAGCTGAGGCCTCACTTTGAGGACACTCACTTCAGTACTCCATCTCAACACCAGCCTTTTACTTTGCCAAGACACACCAAAGGTAGAGATTCCCTATGGTGGAGACCCTCTGATACCCTTAGGGTGAGGGATTGCTTAGTGGACCATGAGACAGGGGGTAACCATGCCAGTGCTGGTTCCTCCTTATATGGCCACTTGGGCAATATAGGCTTACCTGGTCAAGGTCAGCCTTATCTCCCTTCGTTTGGGGGGGGGTTGTGTAGGAAGGTGGATATCTGACTATGGTTACCCCCAAATTTTTGCCTAGTGTCTAGCTGGTTTTTCGACTTAGTTGGCCTGAGATCCTGCTATTCAGGATCTCAGCCTGGCTGTTCTCTCTTTAAAATGGACTCCATGTACCCTAGGTACATACCCAATTGGTTGGATCACCCTGTCAGCCCCTGTACCAGTGTACACTAGGTACCCAGGGCATTGGTGTACCCAAGGCCTGCCAGGGGCTGAAGCATGTATTATGCCACCCCAGGCTTGGCCTAACAATCTGACACAACTGGCTGATCACTCAGCTGGGGTAAGTTGGTGTAATCACCTCTTACTTAGGTGTAGTATACCTATACCTAACCTTAAATGGGACACCTGGTAACCTATAAGTCACTCCTATGGCAGGCCTTAACAATCCTGAAGGCAGAGTGCTTGGTTCCATGTGAGATGGTGCTCTGGCATGAGCTGAGCCTGTCTGCAGTGGTCGGAACAACTTCCTTCTACTGTTTCCAGATATCGTCATACCATATACTCTTAAGTGCATTATGAACCTCGCGGTTAAATGCTAACTTTGGTTTGGCTTTATCAAAACATGTCGAGTAAGGTGTCATACGAATTGGAATACTAACCCCTCGCCAATTCTGGCGACGGGGTTAGCATTCCACCCTTCTAGAGGGACACGACATGTACAGTGCCTGAAACCCGGGTAAAATCAGACATAGCCTCAGCTCCACAAAATGGATGCTGCCACCACAGACACAAGTCTGCCCTCCTGCTGCTGGGAGTCCTTTCAGCTTGGGAGGTGTGGACAAAGGGTTTCCTGCCAGGGGAGGTGCGTGCACCACCCCAGACAGGATTTTGTGTATTGGTCAGGTAGGGCTTGAAAGAAACCAGACATGCCTGTGGCTCACAAGGAGCCTCGGTGCATATGCCAGTTCAAACCGGTCCTGGGGCACACCAGTCCCGGGCCTGGGGCGAGCTGGACAAAGGATTGGGGGTGTAACCACCCCCCTTCCTGGTCCCACCCATAGGGAGGGACCTAGCAGGTAGTCCGGCCCCTAGAATCCGAATAAAGGTAGGAGCTGTGTCCTAAGACTTCAGACATCCTGGAATCAACTTGAAACTAAGAAGAAGACGGGAACTTCGACATTCTGCTGCACAGAAGACTGAAGAAAATCTCCCCTGTGGTCAGGGAGTGACCACCTTGCTAACGCAAGCACCATCCAGCGAATCAACGTCTGCTTTGCCGCCGCCTCCCGCCGGAGCCCGAGCCCAGAGACTGACAAGACCTGGACCTCCAGACCTCTCACCGCCCGATCCACAGTCCCTGCAAAGAGGAGACCCGTGGAGGCACCGAGACACGTGGAGCCAGCCATCTTGAAACGACTACGACAAGCTGACCAGTGCAACAACCGAGGCTCCCTCCAAGTTGTGCTTTGGGTCCTGAGAAGCCCAACCCTCGAGCAGCATCTGCACCAAAGGTGAGCCCTCCAGCATCTCCACGATCTGCGTGGGGCCCTTCTGCATTTTGCCACTCGACGCGCCTAACCGGTTGCTGGCCCGCTGGCTAGTGGCCATCTTGGCGACGAAATCTACGACAAACACCGCTGGTCTGGTTGCTCCAGACTGGCCCTTGCTCCCCTCCAAAGGAGCAGTTCCTTTGACCTTGCTGGTCAGAACCATCAGCTTAAACTCCTTGCCTACAACAATTGCTTTTGCCAAGGCTTGTTTGCTTCGATCAAGTCGCCGACACCGCCGACAGCGAGAGCCTGCGTGGGACAGCTCGTGACTCGACTCCTGGACGTCGTCGACCTTCAGGGACCACGTGGCTGCAGAGTCAAGCTACACCTTCCTTCCTGTTTGCACCCGACATCGCCTGGTACCCCCCTGGTGCCACGCTGGTCACTGGCTAGTGACTGTGAACACTGTCCCCTCTGCTTACAGGTCTTCAACATCTCCGATCCACTCTTGGATCCACTGCATCTCTTCCCGACCGACCGCCTGCAGCACTTTTGTCTACAGGCCCCACGGAACCGATAGAAGAAACCCGACGCACTTCGAGGCCTATGCACCCGCTTCCTGTGGGTGAGGTAAAGCTGGCACTCCTGTGCCCAAGTGTAGTATTACATCTCTAGTGCCTGTGTTCCAAATCTTAAGTTCCTAGGTCATCCGGAAGATTCCTTTTGCAGTAACTTTGTACTTTTTACGCACCCATTGAAACCTATGGGAGCACGCGTGTGACTATTTGCTCTGCACACGCCACCCGTGGACCTCCTGGTCACTAACTGACGTTAGCTCCTTGTAGGCCCAGCGATTCTAGAGGCCCTAGGCCTTTTTCCTTTTCTGTTCGTGGTACTTATACCACTATTTTAGTATATGGTTTGAGTGGCCACCAGGGCCTATCCATATAACGTGCAACTTCTGTGTATTCTGTGATAATCTTGTTTGACGATTTGTGCTCCTGTGCTCATAAAGAGACTAGGGGTTACTTTGAGAAATAAATACATATATATTTTGAATATATATCTGTGTGGTGTCCTTTCATTGGTATAAAAGGGGGTTGCATTTGGTAAAACAGCTGGCTTAACACGCTTCACGAGTTTAGCCTCAAAGACTGCTTAGCCTACGCTACCACTAGGGCAGCTAGTCCGAAAAGGTTGACTTACAACCACACCATAAGGGTTGCTTGGCATGGTACAAGGTGATCACTTTAACTAGTGAGCATCATATACCAGGCCAACTTCTCACAGTCAGTAATCAGTGTAAGTCAGTGAGTGTCAGTCGGTGTCAGTCAGTCAGTTTCAGTCAGTGTCAGTCAGTGTCAGTCAGTCATTGTCAGTCAGTGTCAGTCAGTCAGTGTCAGTCAGTGTCAGTTAGTGTCAGTCAGTCAATGTCAGTCAGTCAATGTCAGTCAGTCAGTGTCAGTCAGTCAATGTCAGTCAGTCAGTGTCAGTCAGTCAGTGTCAGTCAGTCAGTCAATGTCAGTCAGTCAGTGTCAGTCAGTCAGTGTCAGTCAGTCAGTTTCAGTCAGAGTCAGTCAATGTCAGTCAGTCAGTGTCAGTCAGTCAGTGTCAGTCAGTCAGTCAGTGTCAGTCAGTCAGTGACAGTCAGTGTCAGTCAGTGTCAGTCAGTCAGTGTCCGTCAGTGTCAGACAGTCAGTGTCAGTCAGTCAGTCAGTGTCAGTAATCAGTGTCAGTCAGTCAGTGAGTGTCAGTCAGTTTCAGTCAGTCAGTGTCAGTCAGTCAGTGTTAATCAGTCAGTGTCAGTAATCAGTGTCAGTCAGTGAGTGTCAGTCGGTGTCAGTCAGTCAGTTTCAGTCAGTGTAAGTCAGTGTCAGTCAGTGTCAGTCAGTCATTGTCAGTCAGTGTCAGTCAGTCAGTGTCAGTCAGTTAGTCAGTGTCAGTCAGTGTCAGTCAGACAGTGTCAGTCTGACAGTGTCAGTCAGTCATTGTCAGTCAGTCAATGTCAAACAGTCAATGTCAGTCAGTCAGTTTCAGTCAGTGTCAGTCAGTCAGTGTCAGTCAGTTTCAGTCAGTGTCAGTCAGTAAGTGTCAGTGAGTGTCAGTCAGTGAGTGTCAGTCAGTGTCAGTCAGTCAGTGTCAGTCAGTGAGTTTCAGTCAGTTTCAGTCAGTGGCAGTCAGTCAGTGGCAGTCAGTCAGTGGCAGTCAGTCAGTGTCAGTCAGTTTCACTCAGTCAGTGTCAGTCAGTTTCAGTCAGTGTCTCAGTCAGTGTCAGTCAGTGTCAGTCAGTCAGGGTCAGTCAGTCAGTGTCAGTCAGAGTCAGTCAGTCAGAGTCAGTCAGTCAGTGTCCGTCAGTCAGTGTCAATCAGTCAGTGTCAGTCAGTGTCAGTCAGTTTCAGTCAATGTCAGTCAGTCAGTGTCAGTCAGTCAGTGTCAGTCAGTCAGTGACAGTCAGTCAGTGTCAGTCAGTGTCAGTCAGTTTCAGTCAGTCAGTGTCAGTCAGTTTCAGTCAGTCAGTGTCAGTCAGTTTCAGTCAGTTTCAGTCAGTGTCAGTCAGTGTCAGTCAGTGTCAGTCAGTGTCAGTCAGTGTCAGTCAGTCAGGGTCAGTCAGGGTCACTCAGTCAGTGTCAGTCAGGGTCAGTCAGTCAGTGTCAGTCAGTCAGTGTCAGTCAGTCAGTGTCAGTCAGTGTCAGTCAGTGTCAGTCAGTCAGTCAGTGTCTGTCAGTCAGTCAGTGTCAGTGTCAGTCAGTGTCAGTCAGTGTCAGTCAGTCAGTGTCAGTCTGTCAGTGTCAGTCAGTGTGAGTCAGTCTCAGTCATTGTCAGTCAGTGTCAGTCAGTGTCAATCAGTGTCAGTCACTCAGCCAGTGTCTGGCAGTCATTGTCAGTCAGTCAGTCAGTCAGTGACAGTCAGTCAGTGTCTGTCAGTGTCAGTCAGTCAGTAAGTGTCAGCCAGTGTCAGTGTGTCAGTCAGTCAGTGTCAGTCAGTCATTGTCAGTCTGTCAGTGTCAGTCAGTCAGTGTCAGTCTGTCAGTGTCAGTCAGTCAGTGTCAGTCTGTCAGTCAGTCAATGCCAGTCAGTCATTGTCAGTCAGTCAGTGTCAGTCTGTCAGTCAGTCAATGCCAGTCAGTCATTGTCAGTCAGTGTCAGTCAGTGTCAATCAGTGTCAGTCACTCAGCCAGTGTCAGGCAGTCAGTGTCAGTCAGTCAGTTTCAGTCAGTGTCAGTCAGTCAGTAAGTGTCAGCCAGTGTCAGTGTGTCAGTCAGTCAGTGTCAGTCAGTCATTGTCAGTCTGTCAGTGTCAGTCAGTCAGTGTCAGTTTGTCAGTGTCAGGCAGTCAGTGTCAGTCAGTCATTGTCAGTCTGTCAGTGTCAGTCAGTCAGTGTCAGTCTGTCAGTCAGTCAATGCCAGTCAGTCATTGTCAGTCAGTGTCAGTCAGTGTCAATCAGTGTCAGTCACTCAGCCAGTGTCAGGCAGTCAGTGTCAGTCAGTCAGTTTCAGTCAGTGTCAGTCAGTCAGTAAGTGTCAGCCAGTGTCAGTGTGTCAGTCAGTCAGTGTCAGTCAGTCATTGTCAGTCTGTCAGTGTCAGTCAGTCAGTGTCAGTTTGTCAGTGTCAGGCAGTCAGTGTCAGTGTCAGTCAGTCAGTGTCAGTCTGTCAGTGTCAGTCAGTCAGTGTCAGTCTGTCAGTCAGTCAATGCCAGTCAGTCATTGTCAGTCAGTCAGTGTCAGTCAGTAAGTGTCAGCCAGTGTCAGCCAGTGTCAGTCAGTCAGTAAGTGTCAGCCAGTGTCAGTCAGTCAGTGTCAGTCAGTCAGTGTCAGTCAGTCAGTGTCAGTCTGTCAGTGTCAGTCTGTCAGTCAGTCAATGCCAGTCAGTCACTGTCAGTCTGTCAGTGTCAGTCAGTGAGTGTCAGTCAGTGAGTGTCAGTCAGTCAGTGTCAGTCAGTCAGTGTCAGTCTGTCAGTGTCAGTCTGTCAGTGTCAGTCTGTCAGTGTCAGTCAGTGAGTGTCAGTCTGTCAGTGTCAGTCAGTCAGTGTCAGTCAGTCAGTGTCAGTCAGTCATTGTCAGTCAGTGTCAGTCAGTCAGTGTCAGTCAGTCATCATTAATCTTTATTCGGATATTAAAACATCCAAGAAAGAACATAACATTTACAAATTTCAACAATACATTAATATGACAAAATGTCCTTAAAAATATTTAAAATATATCAATTCATCAGGGTTTATCCAGGGCCTTAATAGCAAAATACCTCTGAGAAAGCAGCAAGAACAGAGTATTATAAAGTGCAGAATTTTAACAGATTCAGTACAGGGAGTACCAACGACATGAGATTATAAAAATGCATGATCATAACCAAATTAAGATAATAAATTATAATATAACTATATCATTTCAAAACATCATAACGCTTCCCAAATACAATAAACCGTTCATTTCATAACTAGGTTAGGACTTTAGCTAAGTCTACGATAGGGACCAAAATATACATAAAAACTTTAGGAAAACAACTTTAATCATAATACCCAACCCTCTCTACCCTAAAAACAAAGTTGTTTACACCTCATATCTGGTCTTCCTTAATTTTGCGGCTAGTCTTAAAAAGTTCACGGTACAGAACAACGTAAGGGGGTCCGAAGAAAGTTTCAGGTATAAGAGTGCCACCCTTAAGTGTCAGTCAGTCAGTGACTGTCATTCAGTGTCAGTCAGTGTCAGTCAGTGTCAGTCAGTCAATGTCAGTCAGTCAGTCACAGTCAGTCAGTGACAGTCAGTCAGTGACAGTCAGTCAGTGTCTGTCAGTGTCAGTCAGTCAGTGTCAGTCAGTCATTGTCAGTCAGTCATAGTCAGTCAGTCAGTGACAGTCAGTGTCAGTCAGTCAGTGTCAGTCAGTCAGTGTCAGTCAGTCATTGTCAGTCAGTCATAGTCAGTCAGTGTCAGTCAGACTCAGTCAGTCAGTGTCAGTCAGTCAGTCAGTGTCAGTCAGTCAATGTCAGTCAGTCAGTGTCAGTCAGTCAGTGTCAGTCAGTCAGTGTCAGTCAGTGTCAGTCAGTGTCAGTCAGTGTCAGTCAGTTTCAGTCAGTGTCAGTCAGTTTCAGTCAGTCAGTCAGAGTCAGTCAGTCAGTGTCAGTCAGTCAGTGTCAGTCAGTGTCAGTCAGTCAGAGTCAGTCAGTGTCAGTCAGTCAATGTCAGTCAGTCAGTCACAGTCAGTCAGTGACAGTCAGTCAGTGACAGTCAGTCAGTGTCTGTCAGTGTCAGTCAGTCAGTGTCAGTCAGTCATTGCCAGTCAGTCAGTCAGTGACAGTCAGTCAGTGTCAGTCAGTCAGTGTCAGTCAGTCAGTGTCAGTCAGTCATTGTCAGTCAGTCATAGTCAGTCAGTGTCAGTCAGAGTCAGTCAGACTCAGTCAGTCAGTGTCAGTCAGTCAGTGTCAGTCAGTGTCAGTCAGTCAATGTCAGTCAGTCAATGTCAGTCAGTCAGTGTCAGTCAGTCAATGTCAGTCAGTCAGTGTCAGTCAGTCAGTGTCAGTCAGTCAGTCAATGTCAGTCAGTCAGTGTCAGTCAGTCAGTGTCAGTCAGTCAGTTTCAGTCAGAGTCAGTCAGTGTCAGTCAGTCAGTTTCAGTCAGTGTCAGTGTCAGACAGTGTCAGTCAGTGTCAGTCAGTCAGTGTCAGTCAGTGTCAGTCAATGTCAGTCAGTGTCAGTCAATCAGTGTCCGTCAGTGTCAGACAGTCAGTGTCAGTCAGTCAATGTCAGTCAGTGTCAGTAATCAGTGTCAGTCAGTCAGTGAGTGTCAGTCAGTGTCAGTCAGTCAGTGTCAATCAGTCAGTGTCAGTCAGTGAGTGTCAGTCGGTGTCAGTCAGTCAGTTTCAGTCAGTGTCAGTCAGTGTCAGTCAGTCATTGTCAGTCAGTGTCAGTCAGTCAGTGTCAGTCAGTCAGTCAGTGTCAGTCAGTGTCAGTCAGTCAATGTCAGTCAGTCAATGTCAGTCAGTCAGTGTCAGTCAGTCAATGTCAGTCAGTCAGTGTCAGTCAGTCAGTGTCAGTCAGTCAATGTCAGTCAGTCAGTGTCAGTCAGTCAGTGTCAGTCAGTCAGTCAGTCAATGTCAGTCAGTCAGTGTCAGTCAGTCAGTGTCAGTCAGTCAGTTTCAGTCAGAGTCAGTCAGTGTCAGTCAGTCAGTTTCAGTCAGTGTCAGTGTCAGACAGTGTCAGTCAGTCAGTGTCAGTCAATGTCAGTCAGTGTCAGACAGTCAGTGTCAGTCAGTCAATGTCAGTCAGTGTCAGTCAGTCAGTCAGTGTCAGTAATCAGTGTCAGTCAGTCAGTGAGTGTCAGTCAGTGTCAGTCAGTCAGTGTTAGTCAGTCAGATTCAGTCAGTCAGTGTCAGTCAGTCAGTGTCAATCAGTCAGTGTCAGTAATCAGTGTCAGTCAGTGAGTGTCAGTCGGTGTCAGTCAGTCAGTTTCAGTCAGTCAGTGTCAGTCAGTGTCAGTCAGTGTCAGTCAGTCATTGTCAGTCAGTGTCAGTCAGTCAGTGTCAGTCAGACAGTGTCAGTCAGTCAACGTCAGTCAGTCAGTGTCAGTCAGTCAGTGTCAGTCAGTCAGTGTCAGTCAGTGTCAGTCAGTCAATGTCAGTCAGTCAGTCAGTCAGTCAGTCAGTCAGTGTCAGTCAGTGTCAGTCAGTTTCAGTCAGTCAGAGTCAGTCAGTCAGAGTCAGTCAGTGTCAGTCAGTCAGTCAGTGTCAGTCAGTCAATGTCAGTCAGTCAATGACAGTCAGTCAGTGACAGACAGTCAGTGACAGTCAGTCAGTGTCTGTCAGTGTCAGTCAGTCAGTGTCAGTCAGTCATTGTCAGTCAGTCATAGTCAGTCAATGTCAGTCAGTCAGTGACAGTCAGTCAGTGTCTGTCAGTGTCAGTCAGTCAGTGTCAGTCAGTCATTGTCAGTCAGTCATAGTCAGTCAGTGTCAGTCAGAGTCAGTCAGACTCAGTCAGCCAGTGTCAGTCAGTCAGTCAGTGTCAGTCAGTCAATGTCAGTCAGTCAATGTCAGTCAGTCAGTGTCAGTCAGTCAATATCAGTCAGTCAGTCAGTGTCAGTCAGTCAGCCAATGTCAGTCAGTGTCAGTCAGTCAGTTTCAGTCAGAGTCAGTCAGTGTCAGTCAGTCAGTTTCAGTCAGTGTCAGTGTCAGACAGTGTTAGCCAGTGTCAGTCTGTCAGTGTCAGTCAGTCACTGTCAGTCAGTCATTGTCAGTCAGTCAGTGTCAGTCAGTCAGTGTCAGTCAGTCAGTGGCAGTCAGTCAGTGTCTGTCAGTATCAGTCAGTGTCAGTCAGTCAATGTCAGTCAGTCAGTGTCAGTCAGTCAGTGTCAGTCAGTTTCAGTCAGTTAGTCAGAGTCAGTCAGTCAGTCAGAGTCAGTCAGTCAGTCAGTGTCAGTCAGTCAGAGTCAGTCAGAGTCAGTCAGTCAGTGTCAGTCAGTCAGTCAGTGTCAGTCAGTCAATGTCAGTCAGTCAGTCACAGTCAGTCAGTGACAGTCAGTCAGTGACAGTCAGTCAGTGACAGTCAGTCAGTGTCTGTCAGTGTCAGTCAGTCAGTGTCAGTCAGTCATTGTCAGTCAGTCATAGTCAGTCAGTCAGTGACAGTCAGTCAGTGTCAGTCAGTCAGTGTCAGTCAGTCAGTGTCAGTCAGTCATTGTCAGTCAGTCATAGTCAGTCAGTGTCAGTCAGAGTCAGTCAGACTCAGTCAGTCAGTGTCAGTCAGTCAGTGTCAGTCAGTGTCAGTCAGTCAATGTCAGTCAGTCAATGTCAGTCAGTCAGTGTCAGTCAGTCAGTCAGTATCAGTCAGTCAGTGTCAGTCAGTCAGTCAATGTCAGTCAGTCAGTGTCAGTCAGTCAGTGTCAGTCAGTCAGTTTCAGTCAGAGTCAGTCAGTGTCAGTCAGTGTCAGTGTCAGACAGTGTCAGTCAGTGTCAGTCAGTCAGTGTCAGTCAGTGTCAGTCAATGTCAGTCAGTGTCAGTCAGTCAGTGTCCGTCAGTGTCAGACAGTCAGTGTCAGTCAGTCAATGTCAGTCAGTGTCAGTAATCAGTGTCAGTCAGTCAGTGAGTGTCAGTCAGTGTCAGTCAGTCTCAATCAGTCAGTGTCAGTAATCAGTGTCAGTCAGTGAGTGTCAGTCGGTGTCAGTCAGTCAGTTTCAGTCAGTGTCAGTCAGTGTCAGTCAGTCATTGTCAGTCAGTGTCAGTCAGTCAGTGTCAGTCAGTGTCAGTCAGTGTCAGTCAGTCAATGTCAGTCAGTCAATGTCAGTCAGTCAGTGTCAGTCAGTCAATGTCAGTCAGTCAGTGTCAGTCAGTCAGTGTCAGTCAGTCAGTCAATGTCAGTCAGTCAGTGTCAGTCAGTCAGTGTCAGTCAGTCAGTTTCAGTCAGAGTCAGTCAATGTCAGTCAGTCAGTGTCAGTCAGTCAGTGTCAGTCAGTCAGTCAGTGTCAGTCAGTCAGTGACAGTCAGTGTCAGTCAGTGTCAGTCAGTCAGTGTCCGTCAGTGTCAGACAGTCAGTGTCAGTCAGTCAGTCAGTGTCAGTAATCAGTGTCAGTCAGTCAGTGAGTGTCAGTCAGTTTCAGTCAGTCAGTGTCAGTCAGTCAGTGTCAATCAGTCAGTGTCAGTAATCAGTGTCAGTCAGTGAGTGTCAGTGAGTGTCAGTCAGTCAGTTTCAGTCAGTGTAAGTCAGTGTCAGTCAGTGTCAGTCAGTCATTGTCAGTCAGTGTCAGTCAGTCAGTGTCAGTCAGTTAGTCAGTGTCAGTCAGTGTCCGTCAGACAGTGTCAGTCTGACAGTGTCAGTCAGTCATTGTCAGTCAGTCAATGTCAAACAGTCAATGTCAGTCAGTCAGTTTCAGTCAGTGTCAGTCAGTCAGTGTCAGTCAGTTTCAGTCAGTGTCAGTCAGTAAGTGTCAGTGAGTGTCAGTCAGTGAGTGTCAGTCAGTGTCAGTGAGTCAGTGTCAGTCAGTGAGTTTCAGTCAGTTTCAGTCAGTGGCAGTCAGTCAGTGGCAGTCAGTCAGTGGCAGTCAGTCAGTGTCAGTCAGTTTCACTCAGTCAGTGTCAGTCAGTTTCAGGCAGTGTCTCAGTCAGTGTCAGTCAGTGTCAGTCAGTCAGGGTCAGTCAGTCAGTGTCAGTCAGAGTCAGTCAGTCAGAGTCAGTCAGTCAGTGTCAGTCAGTCAGTGTCAATCAGTCAGTGTCAGTCAGTGTCAGTCAGTATCAGTCAATGTCAGTCAGTCAGTGTCAGTCAGGCAGTGTCAGTCAGTCAGTGACAGTCAGTCAGTGTCAGTCAGTGTCAGTCAGTTTCAGTCAGTCAGTGTCAGTCAGTTTCAGTCAGTCACTGTCAGTCAGTTTCAGTCAGTTTCAGTCAGTGTCAGTCAGTGTCAGTCAGTGTCAGTCAGTGTCAGTCAGTCAGGGTCAGTCAGGGTCACTCAGTCAGTGTCAGTCAGGGTCAGTCAGTCAGTGTCAGTCAGTCAGTGTCAGTCAGTCAGTGTCAGTCAGTCAGTGTCAGTCAGTGTCAGTCAGTGTCAGTCAGTCAGTCAGTGTCTGTCAGTCAGTCAGTGTGAGAAGTTGGCCTGGTATATGCTGTTCACTAGTTCTAGTGACCACCTTGTACCATGCCAAGCAACCCTTATGGTGTGGTTGTAAGTCAACCTTTTCGGACTAGCTGCCCTAGTGGTAGCGTAGGCTAAGCAGTCTTTGAGGCTAAACTCGTGAAGCGTGTTAAGCCAGCTGTTTTACCAAATGCAACCCCCTTTTATACCAACGAAAGGACACCACACAGATATATATTCAAAATATATATGTATTTATTTCTCAAAGTAACCCCTAGTCTCTTTATGAGCACAGGAGCACAAATCGTCAAACAAGATTATCACAGAATACACAGAAGTTGCACTTTATATGGATAGGCCCTGGTGGCCACTCGAACCATATACTAAAATAGTGGTATAAGTACCACGAACAGAAAAGGGAAAAGGCCTAGGGCCTCTAGAATCGCTGGGCCTACAAGGAGCTAACGTCAGTTAGTGACCAGGAGGTCCACGGGTGGCGTGTGCAGAGCAAATAGTCACACGCGTGCTCCCATAGGTTTCAATGGGTGCGTAAAAAGTACAAAGTTACTGCAAAAGGAATCTTCCGGATGACCTAGGAACTTAAGATTTGGAACACAGGCACTAGAGATGTATTACTACACTTGGGCACAGGTGTGCCAGCTTTACCTCACCCACAGGAAGCGGGTGCATAGGCCTCGAAGTGCGTCGGGTTTCTTCTATCTGTTCCGTGGAGCTTGAAGACAAAGATGCTGCAGGCGGTCGGTCCGGGAGAGATGCAGTGGATCCAAGAGTGGATCGGAGATGTTGAAGACCTGTAAGCAGAGGGGACAGTGTTCACAGTCACTAGCCAGTGACCAGCGTGGCACCAGGTGGGTACCAGGCGATGTCGGGTGCAAACAGGTGATGAGGGGTAGCTTGTCTCCGCAGCCACGTGGTCCCTGAAGGTCGACGACGTCCAGGAGTCGGCTCACGAGCTGTCCCACGCAGGCTCTCGCTGTCGGCGGTGTCGGCGACTTGATCGAAGCAAACAAGCCTTGGCAAAAGCAATTGCAGGAGGATTCGGAAATCAGCTGTTGGTTCTGACCAGCAAGGTCAGAGGGATTGCTCCTTTGGAGGGGAGCAAGGGCCAGTCTGGAGCAACCAGACCAGCGGTGTTTGTCGTAGATTTCGTCGCCAAGATGGCCACTAGCCAGCGGGCCAGCAACCGGTTAGGCGCGTCGAGTGGCAAAATGCAGAAGGGCCCCACGCAGATCGTGGAGATGCTGGAGGGCTCACCTTTGGTGCAGATGCTGCTCGAGGGTTGGGCTTCTCAGGACCCAAAGCACAACTTGGAGGGAGCCTCGGTTGTTGCACTGGTCAGCTTGTCGTAGTCGTTCCAAGATGGCTGGCTCCACGTGTCTCGGTGCCTCCACGGGTCTCCTCTTTTCAGGGACTGTGGATCGGGCGGTGAGAGGTCTGGAGGTCCAGGTCTTGTCAGTCTCTGGGCTCGGGCTCCGGCGGGAGGCGGCGGCAAAGCAGACGGTGATTCGCTGGATGGTGCTTGCGTTAGCAAGGTGGTCACTCCCTGACCACAGGGGAGATTTTCTTCAGTCTTCTGTGCAGCAGAATGTCGAAGTTCCCGTCTTCTTCTTAGTTTCAAGTTGATTCCAGGATGTCTGAAGTCTTAGGACACAGCTCCTACCTTTATTCGGATTCTAGGGGCCGGACTACCTGCTAGGTCCCTCCCTAAGGGTGGGACCAGGAAGGGGGGTGGTTACACCCCCAATCCTTTGTCCAGCTCGCCCCAGGCCCGGGACTGGTGTGCCCCAGGACCGGTTTGAACTGGCATATGCACCGAGGCTCCTTGTGAGCCACAGGCATGTCTGGTTTCTTTCAAGCCCTACCTGACCAATACACAAAATCCTGTCTGGGGTGGTGCACGCACCTCCCCTGGCAGGAAACCCTTTGTCCACACCTCCCAAGCTGGAAGGACTCCCAGCAGCAGGAGGGCAGACTTGTGTCTGTGGTGGCAGCATCCATTTTGTGGAGCTGAGGCTATGTCTGATTTTACCCGGGTTTCAGGTACTGTACATGTCGTGTCCCTCTAGAAGGGTGGAATGCTAACCCCGTCGCCAGAATTGGCGAGGGGTTAGTATTCCAATTCGTATGACACCTTACTCGACATGTTTTGATAAAGCCAAACCAAAGTTAGCATTTAACCGCGAGGTTCATAATGCACTTAAGAGTATATGGTATGACGATATCTGGAAACAGTAGAAGGAAGTTGTTCCGACCACTGCAGACAGGCTCAGCTCATGCCAGAGCACCATCTCACATGGAACCAAGCACTCTGCCTTCAGGATTGTTAAGGCCTGCCATAGGAGTGACTTATAGGTTACCAGGTGTCCCATTTAAGGTTAGGTATAGGTATACTACACCTAAGTAAGAGGTGATTACACCAACTTACCCCAGCTGAGTGATCAGCCAGTTGTGTCAAATTGTTAGGCCAAGCCTGGGGTGGCATAATACATGCTGCAGCCCTTGGCAGGCCTTGGGTACACCAATGCCCTGGGTACCTAGTGTACACTGGTACAGGGGCTGACAGGGTGATCCAACCAATTGGGTATGTACCTAGGGTACATGGAGTCCATTTTACAGAGAGAGCAGATAGCCTGAGAGCCTGAATGGCAGGATCTCAGGCCAACTAAGTCGAAAAACCAGCTAGACACTAGGCAAAAATTTGGGGGTAACCATAGTCAGATATCCACCTTCCTACACAACCCCCCCCCAAACGAAGGGAGATAAGGCTGACCTTGACCAGGTAAGCCTATATTGCCCAAGTGGCCATATAAGGAGGAACCAGCACTGGCATGGTTACCCCCTGTCTCATGGTCCACTAAGCAATCCCTCACCCTAAGGGTATCAGAGGGTCTCCACCATAGGGAATCTCTACCTGTGGTGTGTCTTGGCAAAGTAAAAGGCTGGTGTTGAGATGGAGTACTGAAGTGAGTGTCCTCAAAGTGAGGCCTCAGCTTCCTCCAATCATCCTCCACCATGGATGCCTTTCTTTCTTTAACTGAGTTGCACTGTGCTCTCAGGGTCAGCCTCTGGCTACCTAAAGCTGGAGGCTGGGTCCCTTTTGTGGGCTTACTGGAGGGACAGGTCAGGTTTGGGGCCCTAAGGTCCCATGTTTGCCTGTGCCCAACAGAATCCCCCTGGGGGAGGTCCCTAACTACCTGTAAAGGAGATCCCTCAGGAATGTTTTTACCCATCACCTGACTAGGGCTACTAGCCAGGCAATCCTCATTCTTTTGATGGGGGGGTTCTTGTGGACAGGGGCCCTCTGGGGGTCCACTGGCCTCCCTGACCTCTGCAGCCCTGGGCTGACTGAGGCAGGGTAGAGAGAGGCAGGCTACCTGCACCAGACTGGATCCCACCTTGGAAGGGGCCACTGACATCAGAGGCTCTGCCAGGCCAGGCCTGGCTACCTCTGGGGCAGTTCCTTCACAAGGGGTGAGGTCAGATCCCTGAGGAGGCTGACCTTTTCCTAATGTCTGGGGAGAGGGAGACTTTTCTTCCTCCCCACTACTCTCAGTTTGTGTGGAGTGATCCATTGTTTCAGGCTTCACTACACCTATGTCAGTCTGAGTATAGGCTGAGACCATTACAGCCTTGCCAACCTTTTCAGGGGGGCACTCAGTTTGTGTTTGAGCTGTGACTGTCACAGCTCTGCCAGTCCCTACAGGGAAGTCTGTCTGTGCCTGGGCTGTGGCTACCACTGCCCTTCCAACCTTTTCAGGGAGGAAATCTATTTGGACAGGGGTTGTGAATGGCACAACCCCCCTACCCTTTTGTGAAAGGCCTACCATTTTAGAATGGGTGTCTTGTTCAACTCCAGCCCAAGCTGAGAGTTCTAAGTCATTCCCCAGTAAGCAGTCTACAGGCAAGGTTGGGGACACTGCTACCCTTTTAGGGCCAGTGACCCCTCCCCAGCTGAGACATACCTCTGCCATGGGATGACTGTTCTGTTTGCCATCAATGTTAGTCACCTGGTAGGAGAAACCGGGCAAAAGCTGCTCAGAGGGAACTAGCCAATGGGCCACCATTGTGATGCTAGCCCCAGTGTCTCTGTAGGCCTCAGCTTTTGTACCATTGATGTAGGGCTCCTGTCTGTACCTACCCAAAGTGTTGGGACAGGCAGTGAAGTTGGCAAACCCCATGCCACCATCACAGACAAGAGTGGTTGCTGTAGGGGAATTGGCTAAGCCAGGGTCCCCCTGTGTTCCCCAAGTAAACCCACCCAGATTTCTGGGGGCACTCCCACCACCTGGGGGATTACTGCTGACAGTAATAGGTGGTGTGACAGGAGTAATTGGAGGAACAGTTTTGTTTTTAGCCCTTGGGCAACCGCTGTCAGTTTTCCAATGCCCAGGAGTTTTACACTCATGGCAGTAGGGCTTTTTAGCTGTGGTAGAGGAGGGAGCTTGGGACCCACCACCCTGTGTGGAGTTTTGGGGCCCTGAGGAAGGTTTCTCTTTTTCTTTATCCCCACCCTTCTCTTGAGGCTTGGTGGTATCTTTCTTTTGGTCACCACCCTGGTTTTTAGGCCTGATCCTGGTCCTGACCCATTTATCTGCCCTCTTTCCCAATTCTTGGGGAGAGGTCAAATCTGAGTCTACCAGGTGTTGATGGAGAAGCTGGTTTTGACAATTACTTAAAATCTGCTCTCTCATCATCAAATTGTACAATCCTGTATAATCAGACACCTTACTTCCCAGCAACCAACCCTCCAAAGCCTTAGTGGCACATTCCACATATTCAGACCAGTCCTGAGTCTGTGTCTTCTGGGTGTCTCTGAACATTAACCTGTACTGTTCAGTGGTTAAGCCTAACCCATCAACTAGGACACTCTTCAGGACTCTGTAATTTCTGACATCCTCTTCTCTAACAGTGAGGAGTCTATCTCTGCCTCTCCCCTCAAAGGAGAGCCATAAGATTGCTGCCCACTGGTCTTCAGGAACCTGCTGCACTTTGCAGGCTCTCTCAAGAGCAGTCATCCATTTGTGGATGTCATCCCCACTTTTGTAGGGGGGCACAATCTTGGACAGGTTCCTATTGTCAAAGACCCTATCTTTGTCCCTAGGGACATTGCTGCCACCAGTGGGTATAGACCCACTCTCTCTATGCTGCCTAGCCTTGCTCAGTTTTTCTTCCATCAGGGCTACTTCTAGCTCCTGCTTCCTGATCCTCAGCTGGGCTTCCTGCATTCTGGCCTCATGTTCCCTCCTCTGAGGGGTGGTCAGTCTCCTTCTGGAGTGACCTTGAGAGCCTCTAGAGCCATGGGAAGCATTGGAGTCACCTGAGCGATTCCTTTGCCTTCCAAGCCCTGTGTTAAGTCCACTGGGGAGATCCAATGGGGTGAACCCACTGTCAGTCCCCAATAGCCTTAGTTTAGCTGGGCCAAGTATAACACTTGGCACTGGGCTAGTTCTCCCTTCATCCCCACTCACATCTGTATCCCCATCACTTTCTTCCTCTGTGGTAGGCATCCCATCTAAGGGGTGACTATTGAAAGGGGGTACCTCTGTGGCATCTTCAGAAGGGGGGCCTCCTGTTCCTGACCCTAAGGGGGCTAACTGGGAAGCTTTCCTGAGTTCTCTCTGATTCTCATCATTTTGTAAGAGTTCTCTGAGCTCAGCAGAGGTAGGGTTCTTGGGCTGTTTAAGGCCTCTAAGAGTTGCCAAATGCCTGAGCTCATTCTGGTTAAGGGTAGCAAAGCTGGATGTTGCCCTCTGGGGGTCACTCTCAACAGAGATGGGTACAGTGGACCCCTCTGCCCCGGCCATTGCTCTTAAGTGTGGGTGGATGTGTTGCAATCTACCTACACTTGGGTTTACCTACTAAACCTATCTAGTAGTTGTAGTCAGGGTGTGCTACTCCCTTTGCTCTACAACAACTAAGTTCAGTAGAACTTATGTATATCTAATCTTGTTTTATATGTACCTACAGGTACCTATGTGATCTTTCAATTGGTAACCAAGAGATTACAATGGTAAAACACAGCAAGCTGAAATCCAACCGCTGCTCACCAATGTGAGAAGTTGGCCTGGTATATGCTGTTCACTAGTTCTAGTGACCACCTTGTACCATGCCAAGCAACCCTTATGGTGTGGTTGTAAGTCAACCTTTTCGGACTAGCTGCCCTAGTGGTAGCGTAGGCTAAGCAGTCTTTGAGGCTAAACTCGTGAAGCGTGTTAAGCCAGCTGTTTTACCAAATGCAACCCCCTTTTATACCAACGAAAGGACACCACACAGATATATATTCAAAATATATATGTATTTATTTCTCAAAGTAACCCCTAGTCTCTTTATGAGCACAGGAGCACAAATCGTCAAACAAGATTATCACAGAATACACAGAAGTTGCACTTTATATGGATAGGCCCTGGTGGCCACTCGAACCATATACTAAAATAGTGGTATAAGTACCACGAACAGAAAAGGGAAAAGGCCTAGGGCCTCTAGAATCGCTGGGCCTACAAGGAGCTAACGTCAGTTAGTGACCAGGAGGTCCACGGGTGGCGTGTGCAGAGCAAATAGTCACACGCGTGCTCCCATAGGTTTCAATGGGTGCGTAAAAAGTACAAAGTTACTGCAAAAGGAATCTTCCGGATGACCTAGGAACTTAAGATTTGGAACACAGGCACTAGAGATGTATTACTACACTTGGGCACAGGTGTGCCAGCTTTACCTCACCCACAGGAAGCGGGTGCATAGGCCTCGAAGTGCGTCGGGTTTCTTCTATCTGTTCCGTGGAGCTTGAAGACAAAGATGCTGCAGGCGGTCGGTCCGGGAGAGATGCAGTGGATCCAAGAGTGGATCGGAGATGTTGAAGACCTGTAAGCAGAGGGGACAGTGTTCACAGTCACTAGCCAGTGACCAGCGTGGCACCAGGTGGGTACCAGGCGATGTCGGGTGCAAACAGGTGATGAGGGGTAGCTTGTCTCCGCAGCCACGTGGTCCCTGAAGGTCGACGACGTCCAGGAGTCGGCTCACGAGCTGTCCCACGCAGGCTCTCGCTGTCGGCGGTGTCGGCGACTTGATCGAAGCAAACAAGCCTTGGCAAAAGCAATTGCAGGAGGATTCGGAAATCAGCTGTTGGTTCTGACCAGCAAGGTCAGAGGGATTGCTCCTTTGGAGGGGAGCAAGGGCCAGTCTGGAGCAACCAGACCAGCGGTGTTTGTCGTAGATTTCGTCGCCAAGATGGCCACTAGCCAGCGGGCCAGCAACCGGTTAGGCGCGTCGAGTGGCAAAATGCAGAAGGGCCCCACGCAGATCGTGGAGATGCTGGAGGGCTCACCTTTGGTGCAGATGCTGCTCGAGGGTTGGGCTTCTCAGGACCCAAAGCACAACTTGGAGGGAGCCTCGGTTGTTGCACTGGTCAGCTTGTCGTAGTCGTTCCAAGATGGCTGGCTCCACGTGTCTCGGTGCCTCCACGGGTCTCCTCTTTTCAGGGACTGTGGATCGGGCGGTGAGAGGTCTGGAGGTCCAGGTCTTGTCAGTCTCTGGGCTCGGGCTCCGGCGGGAGGCGGCGGCAAAGCAGACGGTGATTCGCTGGATGGTGCTTGCGTTAGCAAGGTGGTCACTCCCTGACCACAGGGGAGATTTTCTTCAGTCTTCTGTGCAGCAGAATGTCGAAGTTCCCGTCTTCTTCTTAGTTTCAAGTTGATTCCAGGATGTCTGAAGTCTTAGGACACAGCTCCTACCTTTATTCGGATTCTAGGGGCCGGACTACCTGCTAGGTCCCTCCCTAAGGGTGGGACCAGGAAGGGGGGTGGTTACACCCCCAATCCTTTGTCCAGCTCGCCCCAGGCCCGGGACTGGTGTGCCCCAGGACCGGTTTGAACTGGCATATGCACCGAGGCTCCTTGTGAGCCACAGGCATGTCTGGTTTCTTTCAAGCCCTACCTGACCAATACACAAAATCCTGTCTGGGGTGGTGCACGCACCTCCCCTGGCAGGAAACCCTTTGTCCACACCTCCCAAGCTGGAAGGACTCCCAGCAGCAGGAGGGCAGACTTGTGTCTGTGGTGGCAGCATCCATTTTGTGGAGCTGAGGCTATGTCTGATTTTACCCGGGTTTCAGGTACTGTACATGTCGTGTCCCTCTAGAAGGGTGGAATGCTAACCCCGTCGCCAGAATTGGCGAGGGGTTAGTATTCCAATTCGTATGACACCTTACTCGACATGTTTTGATAAAGCCAAACCAAAGTTAGCATTTAACCGCGAGGTTCATAATGCACTTAAGAGTATATGGTATGACGATATCTGGAAACAGTAGAAGGAAGTTGTTCCGACCACTGCAGACAGGCTCAGCTCATGCCAGAGCACCATCTCACATGGAACCAAGCACTCTGCCTTCAGGATTGTTAAGGCCTGCCATAGGAGTGACTTATAGGTTACCAGGTGTCCCATTTAAGGTTAGGTATAGGTATACTACACCTAAGTAAGAGGTGATTACACCAACTTACCCCAGCTGAGTGATCAGCCAGTTGTGTCAAATTGTTAGGCCAAGCCTGGGGTGGCATAATACATGCTGCAGCCCTTGGCAGGCCTTGGGTACACCAATGCCCTGGGTACCTAGTGTACACTGGTACAGGGGCTGACAGGGTGATCCAACCAATTGGGTATGTACCTAGGGTACATGGAGTCCATTTTACAGAGAGAGCAGATAGCCTGAGAGCCTGAATGGCAGGATCTCAGGCCAACTAAGTCGAAAAACCAGCTAGACACTAGGCAAAAATTTGGGGGTAACCATAGTCAGATATCCACCTTCCTACAGTCAGTGTCAGTGTCAGTCAGTGTCAGTCAGTGTCAGTCAGTCAGTGTCAGTCTGTCAGTGTCAGTCAGTGTGAGTCAGTCTCAGTCATTGTCAGTCAGTGTCAGTCAGTGTCAATCAGTGTCAGTCACTCAGCCAGTGTCTGGCAGTCATTGTCAGTCAGTCAGTCAGTGTCAGTCAGTCAGTGTCAGTCAGTGTCAGTCAGTCAGTAAGTGTCAGCCAGTGTCAGTGTGTCAGTCAGTCAGTGTCAGTCAGTCATTGTCAGTCTGTCAGTGTCAGTCAGTCAGTGTCAGTCTGTCAGTGTCAGTCAATCAGTGTCAGTCTGTCAGTCAGTCAATGCCAGTCAGTCATTGTCAGTCAGTCAGTGTCAGTCTGTCAGTCAGTCAATGCCAGTCAGTCATTGTCAGTCAGTGTCAGTCAGTGTCAATCAGTGTCAGTCACTCAGCCAGTGTCAGGCAGTCAGTGTCAGTCAGTCAGTTTCAGTCAGTGTCAGTCAGTCAGTAAGTGTCAGCCAGTGTCAGTGTGTCAGTCAGTCAGTCAGTCATTGTCAGTCTGTCAGTGTCAGTCAGTCAGTGTCAGTTTGTCAGTGTCAGGCAGTCAGTGTCAGTGTCAGTCAGTCAGTGTCAGTCTGTCAGTGTCAGTCAGTCAGTGTCAGTCTGTCAGTCAGTCAATGCCAGTCAGTCATTGTCAGTCAGTCAGTGTCAGTCAGTAAGTGTCAGCCAGTGTCAGCCAGTGTCAGTCAGTCAGTAAGTGTCAGCCAGTGTCAGTCAGTCAGTGTCAGTCAGTCAGTGTCAGTCAGTCAGTGTCAGTCTGTCAGTGTCAGTCTGTCAGTCAGTCAATGCCAGTCAGTCACTGTCAGTCTGTCAGTGTCAGTCAGTGAGTGTCAGTCAGTGAGTGTCAGTCAGTGAGTGTCAGTCAGTCAGTGTCAGTCAGTCAGTGTCAGTCTGTCAGTGTCAGTCTGTCAGTGTCAGTCTGTCAGTGTCAGTCAGTGAGTGTCAGTCTGTCAGTGTCAGTCAGTCAGTGTCAGTCAGTCAGTGTCAGTCAGTCAGTGTCAGTCAGTGTCAGTCAGTCAGTCAGTGTCAGTCAGTCATCATTAATCTTTATTCGGATATTAAAACATCCAAGAAAGAACATAACATTTACAAATTTCAACAATACATTAATATGACAAAATGTCCTTAAAAATATTTAAAATATATCAATTCATCAGGGTTTATCCAGGGCCTTAATAGCAAAATACCTCTGAGAAAGCAGCAAGAACAGAGTATTATAAAGTGCAGAATTTTAACAGATTCAGTACAGGGAGTACCAACGACATGAGATTATAAAAATGCATGATTATAACCAAATTAAGATAATAAATTATAATATAACTATATCATTTCAAAACATCATAACGCTTCCCAAATACAATAAACCGTTCATTTCATAACTAGGTTAGGACTTTAGCTAAGTCTACGATAGGGACCAAAATATACATAAAAACTTTAGGAAAACAACTTTAATCATAATACCCAACCCTCTCTACCCTAAAAACAAAGTTGTTTACACCTCATATCTGGTCTTCCTTAATTTTGCGGCTAGTCTTAAAAAGTTCACGGTACAGAACAACGTAAGGGGGTCCGAAGAAAGTTTCAGGTATAAGAGTGCCACCCTTAAGTGTCAGTCAGTCAGTGTCTGTCAGTCAGTGTCTGTCAGTCAGTGTCAGTCAGTCAGTGTCAGTCAGTCAATGTCAGTCAGTCAGTGTCAGTCAGTCAGTGTCAGTCAGTCAGTGTAAGTCAGTCAATGTTAGTCAGTGTCAGTCAGTCAATGTTAGTCAGTGTCAGTCAGTGTCAGTCAGTCAGTCAATGTCAGTCAGTTTCAGTCACTCAATGTTAGTCAGTGTCAGTCAGTCAATGTTAGTCAGTGTCAGTCAGTCAGTCAGTCAGTCAGTCAGTCAGTCAGTTTCAGTCAGTCAGTGTCAGTCAGTCAGTGTCAGTCAGTCTCAGTCAGTCAGTCAGTGTCAGTCAGTCAGTCAGTTTCAGTCAGTCAGTGTCAGTCAGTCAGTCAGTGTCAGTCAGTCAGTGTCAATTAGTGTCAGTCAGTGAGTGTCAGTCAGTAATTGTCAGTCGGTCAGTGTCAGTCAGTCAGTGTCAGTCGGTCAGTGTCAGTCAGTGTCTGTCAGTCAGTGTCAGTCAGTCAGTGTCAGTCAGTGTCTGTCAGTCAGTGTCAGTGCCAGTCAGTGTCAGTCAGTCAGTCAGTGTCAGTCAGTCAATGTCAGTCAGTGTCAGTCAGTCAGTGTCAGTCAGTCAGTGTCAGTAATCAGTGTCTGTCAGTCAGTGTCTGTCAGTGCCATTCAGTCAGTGTCAGTCAGTCAATGTCAGTCAGTCATTGTCAGTCAGTCAATGTTAGCCAGTGTCAGTCAGTCAGTCAGTGTCAGTCAGTTTCAGTCAATGTCAGTCAGTCAGTGTCAGTCAGGCAGTGTCAGTCAGTCAGTGACAGTCAGTCAGTGTCAGTCAGTGTCAGTCAGTTTCAGTCAGTCAGTGTCAGTCAGTTTCAGTCAGTCAGTGTCAGTCAGTTTCAGTCAGTTTCAGTCAGTGTCAGTCAGTGTCAGTCAGTGTCAGTCAGTGTCAGTCAGTGTCAGTCAGTCAGGGTCAGTCAGGGTCACTCAGTCAGTGTCAGTCAGGGTCAGTCAGTCAGTGTCAGTCAGTCAGTGTCAGTCAGTCAGTGTCAGTCAGTCAGTGTCAGTCAGTGTCAGTCAGTGTCAGTCAGTCAGTCAGTGTCTGTCAGTCAGTCAGTGTCAGTGTCAGTCAGTGTCAGTCAGTGTCAGTCAGTGTCAGTCAGTCAGTGTCAGTCTGTCAGTGTCAGTCAGTGTGAGTCAGTCTCAGTCATTGTCAGTCAGTGTCAGTCAGTGTCAATCAGTGTCAGTCACTCAGCCAGTGTCTGGCAGTCATTGTCAGTCAGTCAGTCAGTGTCAGTCAGTCAGTGTCAGTCAGTGTCAGTCAGTCAGTAAGTGTCAGCCAGTGTCAGTGTGTCAGTCAGTCAGTGTCAGTCAGTCATTGTCAGTCTGTCAGTGTCAGTCAGTCAGTGTCAGTCTGTCAGTGTCAGTCAGTCAGTCAGTGTCAGTCTGTCAGTCAGTCAATGCCAGTCAGTCATTGTCAGTCAGTCAGTGTCAGTCTGTCAGTCAGTCAATGCCAGTCAGTCATTGTCAGTCAGTGTCAGTCAGTGTCAATCAGTGTCAGTCACTCAGCCAGTGTCAGGCAGTCAGTGTCAGTCAGTCAGTTTCAGTCAGTGTCAGTCAGTCAGTAAGTGTCAGCCAGTGTCAGTGTGTCAGTCAGTCAGTCAGTCATTGTCAGTCTGTCAGTGTCAGTCAGTCAGTGTCAGTTTGTCAGTGTCAGGCAGTCAGTGTCAGTGTCAGTCAGTCAGTGTCAGTCTGTCAGTGTCAGTCAGTCAGTGTCAGTCTGTCAGTCAGTCAATGCCAGTCAGTCATTGTCAGTCAGTCAGTGTCAGTCAGTAAGTGTCAGCCAGTGTCAGCCAGTGTCAGTCAGTCAGTAAGTGTCAGCCAGTGTCAGTCAGTCAGTGTCAGTCAGTCAGTGTCAGTCAGTCAGTGTCAGTCTGTCAGTGTCAGTCTGTCAGTCAGTCAATGCCAGTCAGTCACTGTCAGTCTGTCAGTGTCAGTCAGTGAGTGTCAGTCAGTGAGTGTCAGTCAGTGAGTGTCAGTCAGTCAGTGTCAGTCAGTCAGTGTCAGTCTGTCAGTGTCAGTCTGTCAGTGTCAGTCTGTCAGTGTCAGTCAGTGAGTGTCAGTCTGTCAGTGTCAGTCAGTCAGTGTCAGTCAGTCAGTGTCAGTCAGTCAGTGTCAGTCAGTGTCAGTCAGTGTCAGTCAGTCAGTCAGTGTCAGTCAGTCATCATTAATCTTTATTCGGATATTAAAACATCCAAGAAAGAACATAACATTTACAAATTTCAACAATACATTAATATGACAAAATGTCCTTAAAAATATTTAAAATATATCAATTCATCAGGGTTTATCCTGGGCCTTAATAGCAAAATACCTCTGAGAAAGCAGCAAGAACAGAGTATTCTAAAGTGCAGAATTTTAACAGATTCAGTACAGGGAGTACCAACGACATGAGATTATAAAAATGCATGATCATAACCAAATTAAGATAATAAATTATAATATAACTATATCATTTCAAAACATCATAACGCTTCCCAAATACAATAAACCGTTCATTTCATAACTAGGTTAGGACTTTAGCTAAGTCTACGATAGGGACCAAAATATACATAAAAACTTTAGGAAAACAACTTTAATCATAATACCCAACCCTCTCTACCCTAAAAACAAAGTTGTTTACACCTCATATCTGGTCTTCCTTAATTTTGCGGCTAGTCTTAAAAAGTTCACGGTATAGAACAACGTAAGGGGGTCCGAAGAAAGTTTCAGGTATAAGAGTGCCACCCTTAAGTGTCAGTCAGTCAGTGTCAGTCAGTCAGTGTCAGTCAGTCAATGTCAGTCAGTCAGTGTCAGTCAGTCAGTGTCAGTCAGTCAGTGTAAGTCAGTCAATGTTAGTCAGTGTCAGTCAGTCAATGTTAGTCAGTGTCAGTCAGTGTCAGTCAGTCAGTCAATGTCAGTCAGTTTCAGTCGGTCAATGTTAGTCAGTGTCAGTCAGTCAATGTTAGTCAGTGTCAGTCAGTCAGTCAGTCAGTCAGTCAGTTTCAGTCAGTCAGTGTCAGTCAGTCAGTGTCAGTCAGTCTCAGTCAGTCAGTCAGTGTCAGTCAGTCAGTCAGTTTCAGTCAGTCAGTGTCAGTCAGTCAGTCAGTGTCAGTCAGTCAGTGTCAATTAGTGTCAGTCAGTGAGTGTCAGTCAGTAATTGTCAGTCGGTCAGTGTCAGTCAGTCAGTGTCAGTCGGTCAGTGTCCGTCAGTGTCTGTCAGTCAGTGTCAGTCAGTCAGTGTCAGTCAGTGTCTGTCAGTCAGTGTCAGTGCCAGTCAGTGTCAGTCCGTCAGTCAGTGTCAGTCAGTCAGTGTCAGTCAGTCAGTGTCAGTCAGTCAGTGTCAGTCAGTCAGTGTCAGTCAGTGTCAGTCAGTGTCTGTCAGTCAGTGTCAGTCAGTCAGTGTCAGTGCCAGTCAGTGTCAGTGCCAGTCAGTGTCCGTCAGTCAGTGTCAGTCAGTGTCAGTCTGTCAGTGTCAGTCAGTCAGTTTCAGTCAGCCAGTTTCAGTCAGCCAGTTTCAGTGAGTCAGTGTCAGTCAGTCAGTGTCAGTCCATCTCAGTCAGAGTCAGTGAGTCACTGTTAGTCAGTGTCAGTCAGAGTCAGTCAGTGTCAGTCAGTCAGTCAGTGTCAGTCAGTCAGTCAGTGTCAGTCAGTCAGTCAGTGTCAATTAGTGTCAGTCAGTCAGTGGCAGTCAGTGTATGTCAGTGTCAGTTAGTCAGTCGGTCAGTGTCAGTCGGTCAGTCGGTGTGTCAGTCAGTCAGTGTCAGTCAGTGTCAGTCAGTCAGGGTCAGTCAGTCAGTCAATGTTAGTGTCAGTCAGTCAATGTTAGTCAGTGTCAGTCAGTCAGTGTTAGTCAGTGTCAGTGTCAGTCAGTGTCAGTCAGTGTCAGCCAGTCAGTTTCAGTCACTCAGTGTCAGTCGGTCAGTGTCAATTAGTGTCTGTCAGTGTCAACTAGTGTCAGTCAGTGTCTGTCAGTCAGTCAGTGGCAGTCAGTGTCAGATGTCAGTGTCAGTCAGTGTCAGTCAGTCAGTGTCAGTCAATGTCAGTCAGTGTCAGTCAGTGTCAGTCAGTGTTCGTCAGTGTCAGTGTCAGTCAGTGTCAGTCAGTCAGTGTCAGTCAGTCATTGTCAGTCAGTCATTGTCAGTCAGTCATTGTCAGTCAGAGTCAGTCAGACTCAGTCAGTCAGTGTCAGTCAGTCAGTCAGTGTCAGTCAGTCAATGTCAGTCAGTCAATGTCAGTCAGTCAGTGTCAGTCAGTCAATGTCAGTCAGTCAGTGTCAGTCAGTCAGTGTCAGTCAGTCAGTGTCAGTCAGTCAGTCAATGTCAGTCAGTCACAGTCACTCAGTGACAGTCAGTCAGTGACAGTCAGTCAGTGTCAGTCAGTCATTGTCAGTCAGTCATAGTCAGTCAATGTCAGTCAGTCAGTGTCTGTCAGTGTCAGTCAGTCAGTGTCAGTCAGTCATTGTCAGTCAGTCATAGTCAGTCAGTGTCAGTCAGAGTCAGTCAGACTCAGTCAGTCAGTGTCAGTCAGTCAGTCAGTGTCAGTCAGTGTCAGTCAGTCAGTAAGTGTCAGCCAGTGTCAGTCAGTCAGTAAGTGTCAGCCAGTGTCAGTCAGTCCGTGTCAGTCAGTCAGTGTCAGTCAGTCAGTGTCAGTCTGTCAGTGTCAGTCTGTCAGTCAGTCAATGCCAGTCAGTCACTGTCAGTCTGTCAGTGTCAGTCAGTGAGTGTCAGTCAGTGAGTGTCAGTCAGTGAGTGTCAGTCAGTCAGTGTCAGTCAGTCAGTGTCAGTCTGTCAGTGTCAGTCTGTCAGTGTCAGTCTGTCAGTGTCAGTCAGTGAGTGTCAGTCTGTCAGTGTCAGTCAGTCAGTGTCAGTCAGTCAGTGTCAGTCAGTCAGTGTCAGTCAGTGTCAGTCAGTCAGTCAGTGTCAGTCAGTCATCATTAATCTTTATTCGGATATTAAAACATCCAAGAAAGAACATAACATTTACAAATTTCAACAATACATTAATATGACAAAATGTCCTTAAAAATATTTAAAATATATCAATTCATCAGGGTTTATCCAGGGCCTTAATAGCAAAATACCTCTGAGAAAGCAGCAAGAACAGAGTATTATAAAGTGCAGAATTTTAACAGATTCAGTACAGGGAGTACCAATGACATGAGATTATAAAAATGCATGATCATAACCAAATTAAGATAATAAATTATAATATAACTATATCATTTCAAAACATCATAACGCTTCCCAAATACAATAAACCGTTCATTTCATAACTAGGTTAGGACTTTAGCTAAGTCTACGATAGGGACCAAAATATACATAAAAACTTTAGGAAAACAACTTTAATCATAATACCCAACCCTCTCTACCCTAAAAACAAAGTTGTTTACACCTCATATCTGGTCTTCCTTAATTTTGCGGCTAGTCTTAAAAAGTTCACGGTACAGAACAACGTAAGGGGGTCCGAAGAAAGTTTCAGGTATAAGAGTGCCACCCTTAAGTGTCAGTCAGTCAGTGTCTGTCAGTCAGTGTCTGTCAGTCAGTGTCAGTCAGTCAGTGTCAGTCAGTCAATGTCAGTCAGTCAGTGTCAGTCAGTCAGTGTCAGTCAGTCAGTGTAAGTCAGTCAATGTTAGTCAGTGTCAGTCAGTCAATGTTAGTCAGTGTCAGTCAGTGTCAGTCAGTCAGTCAATGTCAGTCAGTTTCAGTCAGTCAATGTTAGTCAGTGTCAGTCAGTCAATGTTAGTCAGTGTCAGTCAGTCAGTCAGTCAGTCAGTCAGTTTCAGTCAGTCAGTGTCAGTCAGTCAGTGTCAGTCAGTCTCAGTCAGTCAGTCAGTGTCAGTCAGTCAGTCAGTTTCAGTCAGTCAGTGTCAGTCAGTCAGTCAGTGTCAGTCAGTCAGTGTCAATTAGTGTCAGTCAGTGAGTGTCAGTCAGTAATTGTCAGTCGGTCAGTGTCAGTCAGTCAGTGTCAGTCGGTCAGTGTCAGTCAGTGTCTGTCAGTCAGTGTCAGTCAGTCAGTGTCAGTCAGTTTCTGTCAGTCAGTGTCAGTGCCAGTCAGTGTCAGTCAGTCAGTCAGTGTCAGTCAGTCAGTGTCAGTCAGTCAGTGTCAGTCAGTCAGTGTCAGTCAGTCAGTGTCAGTCAGTGTCAGTCAGTGTCTGTCAGTCAGTGTCAGTCAGTCAGTGTCAGTGCCAGTCAGTGTCAGTGCCAGTCAGTGTCCGTCAGTCAGTGTCAGTCAGTGTCAGTCTGTCAGTGTCAGTCAGTCAGTTTCAGTCAGCCAGTTTCAGTCAGCCAGTTTCAGTGAGTCAGTGTCAGTCAGTCAGTGTCAGTCCATCTCAGTCAGAGTCAGTGAGTCAGTGTTAGTCAGTGTCAGTCAGAGTCAGTCAGTGTCAGTCAGACAGTCAGTGTCAGTCAGTCAGTCAGTGTCAATTAGTGTCAGTCAGTCAGTGGCAGTCAGTGTATGTCAGTGTCAGTTAGTCAGTCGGTCAGTGTCAGTCGGTCAGTCGGTGTGTCAGTCAGTCAGTGTCAGTCAGTGTCAGTCAGTCAGGGTCAGTCAGTCAGTCAATGTTAGTGTCAGTCAGTCAATGTTAGTCAGTGTCAGTCAGTCAGTGTTAGTCAGTGTCAGTGTCAGTCAGTGTCAGTCAGTGTCAGCCAGTCAGTTTCAGTCACTCAGTGTCAGTCGGTCAGTGTCAATTAGTGTCAGTCAGTGTCAACTAGTGTCAGTCAGTGTCTGTCAGTCAGTCAGTGTCAGTCAGTGTCAGATGTCAGTGTCAGTCAGTGTCAGTCAGTCAGTGTCAGTCAATGTCAGTCAGTGTCAGTCAGTGTCAGTCAGTGTTCGTCAGTGTCAGTGTCAGTCAGTGTCAGTCAGTCAGTGTCAGTCAGTCATTGTCAGTCAGTCATTGTCAGTCAGTCATTGTCAGTCAGAGTCAGTCAGACTCAGTCAGTCAGTGTCAGTCAGTCAGTCAGTGTCAGTCAGTCAATGTCAGTCAGTCAATGTCAGTCAGTCAGTGTCAGTCAGTCAATGTCAGTCAGTCAGTGTCAGTCAGTCAGTGTCAGTCAGTCAGTGTCAGTCAGTCAGTCAATGTCAGTCAGTCACAGTCACTCAGTGACAGTCAGTCAGTGACAGTCAGTCAGTGTCAGTCAGTCATTGTCAGTCAGTCATAGTCAGTCAATGTCAGTCAGTCAGTGTCTGTCAGTGTCAGTCAGTCAGTGTCAGTCAGTCATTGTCAGTCAGTCATAGTCAGTCAGTGTCAGTCAGAGTCAGTCAGACTCAGTCAGTCAGTGTCAGTCAGTCAGTCAGTGTCAGTCAGTGTCAGTCAGTCAGTAAGTGTCAGCCAGTGTCAGTGTGTCAGTCAGTCAATGTCAGTCAGTCAATGTCAGTCAGTCAGTGTCAGTCAGTCAATGTCAGTCAGTCAGTGTCAGTCAGTCAGTGTCAGTCAGTCAGTCAATGTCAGTCAGTCAGAGTCAGTCAGTGTCAGTCAGTCAGTTTCAGTCAGTGTCAGTGTCAGACAATGTCAGTCAGTGTCAGTCAGTCAGTGTCAGTCAGTGTCAGTGTCAGTCAATGTCAGTCAGTGTCAGTCAGTGTCAGACAGTCAGTGTCAGTCAGTCAGTGTCAGTCAGTCAATGTCAGTCAGTGTCAGTCAGTCAGTGTCAGTAATCAGTGTCAGTCAGTCAGTCAGTGTCAGTCAGTGTCAGTCAGTCAGTGTTAGTCAGTCAGTTTCAGTCAGTCAGTGTCAGTCAGTCAGTGTCAATCAGTCAGTGTCAGTAATCAGTGTCAGTCAGTCAGTGTCAGTCGGTGTCAGTCAGTCAGTTTCAGTCAGTGTCAGTCAGTGTCAGTCAGTCAGTTTCAGTCAGTGTCAGTCAGTGTCAGTCAGTCATTGTCAGTCAGTGTCAGTCAGTCAGTGTCAGTCAGTCAGTCAGTGTCAGTCAGTGTCAGTCAGTCATTGTCAGTCAGTCAATGTCAGTCAGTCAGTGTCAGTCAGTCATTGTCAGTCAGTGTCAGTCAGTCAGTGTCAGTCAGTCAGTCAGTGTCAGACAGTGTCAGTCAGTCATTGTCAGTCAGTCAATGTCAGTCAGTCAATGTCAGTCAGTCAGTGTCAGTCAGTTTCAGTCAGTGTCAGTCAGTCAGTGTCAGTGAGTGTCAGTCAGTGAGTGTCAGTCAGTGTCAGTCAGTCAGTGTCAGTCAGTCAGTGTCAGTCAGTTTCAGTCATTGTCAGTCAGTCAGTGGCAGTCAGTCAGTGGCAGTCAGTCAGTGTCAGTCAGTTTCAGTCAGTCAGTGTCAGTCAGTGGCAGTCAGTGTCAGTCAGTGTCAGTCAGTGTCAATCAGTCAGGGTCAGTCAGAGTCAGTCAGTCAGAGTCAGTCAGTCAGTGTCTGTCAGTCAGTGTCAGTCAGTCAGTGTCAGTCAGTGTCAGTCAGTTTCAGTCAATGTCAGTCAGTCAGTGGCAGTCAGTCAGTGGCAGTCAGTCAGTGGCAGTCAGTCAGTGTCAGTCAGTGTCAGTCAGTTTCAGTCAGTCAGTGTCAGTCAGTTTCAGTCAGTGTCTGTCAGTCAGTCAGTGTCAGTCAGGGTCAGTCAGTGTCAGTCAGGCTCAGTCAGTCAGTGTCAGTCAGTCAGTGTCAGTCAGTCAGTGTCAGTCAGTGTCAGTCAGTGTCAGTCAGTCAGTGTCAGTCAGTCAGTGTCAGTCAGTGTCACTCAGCCAGTGTCTGGCAGTCATTGTCAGTCAGTCAGTCAGTGTCAGTCAGTGTCAGTCAGTCAGTGTCAGTCAGTCAGTAAGTGTCAGCCAGTGTCAGTGTGTCAGTCAGTCAGTGTCAGTCAGTCAGTGTCAGTCTGTCAGTGTCAGTCAGTCAGTGTCAGTCTGTCAGTGTCAGTCAGTCAGTGTCAGTCTGTCAGTCAGTCAATGCCAGTCAGTCATTGTCAGTCAGTCAGTGTCAGTCTGTCAGTCAGTCAATGCCAGTCAGTCATTGTCAGTCAGTGTCAGTCAGTGTCAATCAGTGTCAGTCACTCAGCCAGTGTCAGGCAGTCAGTGTCAGGCAGTCAGTGTCAGTCAGTCAGTGTCAGTCAGTGTCAGTCAGTCAGTCAGTAAGTGTCAGCCAGTGTCAGTGTGTCAGTCAGTCAAGTGTCAGTCAGTCAGTGTCAGTCAGTCAGTGTCAGTGTCAGTCAGTCAGTATCAGTCTGTCAGTCAGTCAATGCCAGTCAGTCATTGTCAGTCAGTCAGTGTCAGTCAGTCAGTAAGTGTCAGCCAGTGTCAGTCAGTCAGTGTCAGTCAGTCAGTGTCAGTCTGTCAGTGTCAGTCTGTCAGTCAGTCAATGCCAGTCAGTCATTGTCAGTCAGTCGTTGTCAGTCTGTCAGTGTCAGTCAGTGAGTGTCAGTCAGTGAGTGTCAGTCAGTGAGTGTCAGTCAGTCAGTGTCAGTCTGTCAGTGTCAGTCTGTCAGTGTCAGTCAGTCAGTGTCAGTCAGTCAGTGTCAGTCAGTCAGTGTCAGTCAGTCAGTGTCAGTCAGTGTCAGTAAGTCATCATTAATCTTTATTCGGATATTAAAACATCCAAGAAAGAACATAACATTTACAAATTTCAACAATACATTAATATGACAAAATGTCCTTAAAAATATTTAAAATATATCAATTCATCAGGGTTTATCCAGGGCCTTAATAGCAAAATACCTCTGAGAAAGCAGCAAGAACAGAGTATTATAAAGTGCAGAATTTTAACAGATTCAGTACAGGGAGTACCAATGACATGAGATTATAAAAATGCATGATCATAACCAAATTAAGATAATAAATTATAATATAACTATATCATTTCAAAACATCATAACGCTTCCCAAATACAATAAACCGTTCATTTCATAACTAGGTTAGGACTTTAGCTAAGTCTACGATAGGGACCAAAATATACATAAAAACTTTAGGAAAACAACTTTAATCATAATACCCAACCCTCTCTACCCTAAAAACAAAGTTGTTTACACCTCATATCTGGTCTTCCTTAATTTTGCGGCTAGTCTTAAAAAGTTCACGGTACAAAACAACGTAAGGGGGTCCGAAGAAAGTTTCAGGTATAAGAGTGCCACCCTTAAGTGTCAATCAGTCAGTGTCAGTCAGTCAGTGTCAGTCAGTCAATGTCAGTCAGTCAGTGTCAGTCAGTCAGTGTCAGTTAGTCAGTGTCAGTCAGTCAATGTTAGTCAGTGTCAGTCAGTCAATGTTCGTCAGTGTCAGTGTCAGTCAGTCAGTCAATGTCAGTCAGTGTCAGTCAGCCAATGTCAGTCAGTGTCATTCAGTCAATGTTAGTCAGTGTCAGTCAGTCAATGTTAGTCAGTGTCAGTCAGTCAGTGTCAGTCAGTCAGTCAGTTTCAGTCAGTCAGTTTCAGTCAGTCAGTTTCAGTCAGTCAGTTTCAGTCAGTCAGTGTCAGTCAGTCAGTGTCAGTCAGTCAGTGTCAGTCAGTGAGTGTCAGTCAGTAATTGTCAGTCGGTCAGTGTCAGTCAGTCAGTCAGTCAGTCAGTCAGTCAGTGTCAGTCAGTGTAAGTCAGTGTCAGTCAGTGTCAGTCAGTCAGTGTCAGTCAGTGTCAGTCAGTGTCAGTCAGTGTCTGTCAGTGTCAGTGCCAGTCAGTGTCAGTCAATCAGTGTCAGTCAGTCAGTGTCAGTCAGTCAGTGTCAGTCAGTCAGTGTCAGTCTGTCAGTGTCAGTCAGTCAGTTTCAGTCAGCCAGTTTCAGTCAGTCAGTGTCAGTCAGTCAGTGTCAGTCCGTCTCAGTCAGAGTCAGTGAGTCAGTGTCAGTCAGAGTCAGTCAGTGTCAGTCAGTCAGTCAGTGTCAGTCAGTCAGTCAGTGTCAATTAGTGTCAGTCAGTCAGTGGCAGTCAGTGTATGTCAGTGTCAGTCAGTCAGTCGGTCAGTGTCAGTCGGTGTGTCAGTCAGTCATTGTCAGTCAGTGTCAGTCAGTGTCAGTCAGTCAGGGTCAGTCAGTCAGTCAATGTTAGTGTCAGTCAGTCAATGTTAGTCAGTGTCAGTCAATCAGTGTTTTTTTTTTTTGTCCTCATTTGCCTTACCCTCAATATTGGGAGAGCCAACCACCCTACACCACACATAAGCACAGTATATTATGATGGTAGCCTATTTAACCCAACACAAAAGGGACTTTGCCGACTCCATCTAGGTATATTTTCATCCTGGAGGACCATACGTGAACCTAAGCAGGGGACCCGGTCCAGGGAGTATTCGAAGGCATAATCATAGGACCCGGGGGAAAAAAAAAACCCGGATTCTATTGCCAATTGATCAGCAGATTCCAGAAAGCCAAATTGTGTTTAATGCATGATCTATTTAGATCAACTTTAGATGTTGCATATAAAGACGAAAGCCACCCAGAGTGTAGTGGGGCTGTTTTCTCTGTCCAATAAATACAGATTTGCCTTCTAGCCAACAAAATTGCATAGAAGAGGAAGGACCTCGCTTTACCGATGATATTATCCTCCAACCCAAAGATGACAAGTGGTAGAGTTATTGACAAGGATACATTTAAGATGGAGTTCAAGGTATTCTTCACTTCTTCCCAGAAACCAGCGATAGCTGGACATTCCAAAAACATATGAACGTCACTAGCTTCGATGCAGTTACATTTGTTGCACTTTTTATCTGGGAGAAATTTGGAGAGTCTCAGCGGAGTTATATATGCACGGTGTGCTGAGAATAGATGATTTCGTTTAAGCCAAGATGGTTTCACAATTCTGTGGAGTAGGCCAAAGGAGTTTAGCCAAAGCTTTTCACACTGAAGGCCGGTCACCCCCCCCCCCCCCATAACAGGTCTGGAAGGAGAAACTCCCAGTCGCTTTCCTCCAACAGCTGCCAGTACCATATGGCTACTTCTTTTTCACCCCCTGGACGATCTACTAACCATTGTTCCAAAATGCTAGCCCTCCCTAGGTGGGGATCTCTACGTTTTTGGGATCTAGCCCAACTTTCCATTTGGATAAATTTGAATCTGGAGAGCCCTGACCCAACATGGTCATATAATTCATTCCAGGCTATTAAAGCCCCATCCTTGAATAGCTGACCCCATCTAATGATACCAGCTTGTTGTATAATAGATTACAAACTATCGTTTAGGCATGGAGGAAGACCCGGCGAGTCCCAGATTGGAGCGAAATTAGAATAGTAGGACAGCCCCAATCTCTTCCTAATGCTGGACCAAGTTTTGGTCCATGACTGCAAAATCTTTAATTTAATAGAGGGTGAGTTGCCCCCTAAATCTTTGGGGGAGGCGACAATCGTGCTTATTCCAAAGCCGGGAAAATCTCCTCTGGACTGTGGGTCATACAGACCAATATCATTATTAAATAATGACTATAAAATCTTTGCAACAATCATGGCGGCTAGATTGGCCAGTGTCATGGGTGCTATAATTCATCAAGATCAAAAAGGTTTTATCAAAGGCCGACAACTATCTGACTTAACACACCAATTGATAGGAGCCATAGACATCGCCTCTGCTTTCTCTCTACCTTTGGCCACTTCAACTTTAGATGCAACTAAGGCTTTTGATAGAGTCAACTGGCTCTATCTTTCTGATGTACTTAAAAAATTTAATTTTGGGACTGGCTTTTGCAGAATGATAAAGCAGCTCTATGCTGCCCCTTCGGCCAGACTGCTGATTAATGGGGTCTTGACAGAGGCCTTTGATATAACCAGAGGTACGAGGCAGGGCTGCCCGCTCCCCCCCCTCCTTTTTAACTTATATATAGAACCATTTGCCCAGCTTTTGCGGGAGGAGGCTAATATTCCATCTTTTAGCTTTGGAGAATGGGAAAGGCGGGTAGCACTCTATGCGGATGATATTTTGATTCTCACTTCTGACCCAGTTAAGGCATTTCCGGTAGTTATCAAACGGGCAGAAGAGTTTGGTCTTATCTCCGGATATGATATTAACTCGAGTAAGAGCGAAATATTGGTCTGGAACCTCCCCGATATACAGCTGGGGGTCAACATTTCCACATCCATGCGCTGTCTCGGCATAAGAGTAACCCAAGAATTGGACAGCATAGGGCATTCCAACTTGAACAGAATCTGTACTGAGAGCAAAAAGCTTTTAACATCTTGGACTCAGTCAGTCAGTGTTAGTCCGTGTCAGTCAGTGTCAGTCAGCCAGTGTCAGTCAGTGTCAGCCAGTCAGTTTCAGTCACTCAGTGTCAGTCAGTCAGTGTCAATTAGTGTCAGTCAGTGTCAATTAGTGTCAGTCAGTGTCTGTCAGTCAGTCAGTGTCAGTCAGTGTCAGATGTCAGTGTCAGTCAGTGTCAGTCAGTCAGTGTCAGTCAATGTCAGTCAGTGTCAGTCAGTGTCAGTCAGTCAGTGTTCGTCAGTGTCAGTGTCAGTCAGTGTCAGTCAGTCAGTGTCAGTCAGTCAGTGTCAGTCATTCAGTCAGTGTCTGTCAGTCAGTGTCAGTCATTCAGTCAGTGTCAGTCAGTCAGTATCAGTCAGGTAGTGTCAGTCAGTCAGTGTCAGTCAGTGTCAGCTAGACCAGCTCTGCTGGCCTGGTTCTCTGGGTTTAAAGCAGCTCTGCTAACCTGGTTCTCTCCCTCTAAAGCAGCTCTGCTGACCTGGTTCTCTCCCTCTAAAGCAGCTCTGCTGACCTAGTTTCTCTGGTTCTCTGGCTCTAAATCAGCTCTGCTGACCTGGTTCTCTGGTTCTAGAGCAGCTCTGCTGCCCTGGTTCTCTGGCTCTAAAGCAGCTCCGCTGCCCTGGTTCTCAGGCTCTAAAGCAGCTCTGCTGATCTGGTTCTCCGGCTCTAGAGCAGCTCTGCTGATCTGGTTCTTAGGCTCTAGAGCAGCTCTGCTGACCTGGTTCTCTGCCTCTAGAGCAGCTCTCCTGACCTGGTTCTCAGGCTCTAGAGCAGCTCTGCTGACCTAGTTCTCTGCAGCTCTGCTGACCTGGTTCTCGGGCTCTAGAGCAGCTGTGCTGGCCTGGTTCTTAGGTTCTAGAGCAGCTCTGCTGACCTGGTTCTCTCCCTCTAAAGCATCTCTGCTGACCTCGTTTCTCTGGCTCTACAGCAGCTCTGCTGACCTGGTTCTCTGGCTCTAGAGCAGCTCTGCTGACCTGGTTCTTAGGCTCTAGAACAACTCTGCTGACCTGGTTCTCTGGCTCTAAAGCAGCTCTGCTGACCTGGTTTCTCTGGCTCTACAACAGCTCGGCTGACCTGGATCTCTGGCTCTAGAGCAGCTCTGCTGACCTGGGTCTTAGGCTGTAGAGCAGCTATGCCGACCTGGTTCTCTGGCTCTAAAGCAGCGCTGCTAACCTGGTTCTATGGCTATAAAGCAGCTCTGCTGACCTGGTTCTCTCACTCTAAAGCAGCTCTGCTGACCTGGTTTCTATGGCTCTACAGCAGCTCTGCTGACCTGGTTCTCTGCCTCTTGATGCACAGCGAGTGTGTGTACATCAGGGCGTCTCATCTCCTCCAATCGTTAAATACAGCACTGAGCTGTGACAGAGGGTCACAATAATGTACACAAAGGCCGAGTACCCTCCAGGTACCTCTGTTCCCGCAGCCCTGCTTCCATCTGCACAGCACCAGGGCACAAGCGGAGTCACAACAGACGCACATGCGGGGTGCACAAAAGGCACTTGTGTTCATTCTGTGGTGTGTCTGCATCACCTCTAAGGAGTGAGTGTCCACTGGGGCTCATTGCATCCTTGCCATGCAAGATCTAAGATGACGTTGCACTCCCTGTGTGATGAGAGCCCACGTTTCTTCCAAGGCCTGGCTAACTACCCCGAAGACCACTGGGTTCATGTTCGCAAACCAGAACTTGTATTACAAAGATACATTGTATCCTTAACTAGGACCATTCAAACATACCCTTGTAGTCCAACCCTGCCTCACACAAAATATACTCGTCAGCTCATCATAATGCGCATATGAATGCATTAACAGATTGCTTTAAAAAGCTAAACACCAGAGAGATAAGGTGCGTTGATGATGCAGCAGAATTCCACATTTTGCGAGGGTGGGGGGCTGAAGCAGGAGAGGCTGTCAGCGGCCATTACAAGCATGAGGACGACGCTGCAAATGAGAAAAATATAGTGCTTCGCGTAAATCCGCCCGTAAACGATCCAATGTTGGTGGGCGTGCCTAAAAGGAGACAGGATGGCAACAAGGAATGATTGGCATGCCTTTAGAGCAATCATTGCACTGCCTTTGACATAATTCGTAACGCCAAACGACACGCACAAATGAAAGCTGAAGGCAGAGCTGGGACAAGGCTTCTGGAATCGTATCGATTCCAAGAAGTCTCGTATGACGTCAGGCCAAGACCTAAAAAGTTATGCAGATAGATAGATAGATAGATAGATAGATAGATAGATAGATAGATAGATAGATAGATAGATAGATAGATAGATAGATAGATAGATAGATAGATAGATAGATAGATAGATAGATAGATAGATAGATAGATAGATAGATAGATAGATAGATAGATAGATAGATAGATAGATAGATAGATAGATAGATAGATAGATAGATAGATAGATCGATCGATCTACGGTGGAAGATATATTCACAGCAGAGCGTATCATGTTTGCTTGGAGGGTGAGGGAAGAATTCAAGAAGAAAGAGCTACTACATATGTGCAGGATGTATGCTAATAAAACAAAACTTAAGAAATAAAAACATAGCAATATGCTGATTTATGGTACTTTTGTAACACTTGTATAACTTTGTCTGCCAGGAAAATAGATGTGAGAGAGAGTAAATAGCAGTGGATTGCGAGGGTAAAGGAAGACATGTGAAACAGTCAAGGGGAAAGTGCAAGGAAGTGGATGCTATCCAAGTAGGATGGAGAGAGTTGGAAGAGAGGAAGGAGGTGAGGGACTGGAGACAGACTTGAATAACCAGAGATAAAAGCAGTGGGCCCGGAGGGCAGCAGGGAGGCGACGGGTGTGGGGTATCTTGATGGGGAAGGGGGGGTCACTTCTACACTGTACACAAAGGAGAAGCCATCATGTAAAACAGGGGAAGCTGTGGGCCAATAGAATGCCAGGGCCGTGTGATGGCTGGCAGAGCGGGCAGCAGAAAGAACAGAGAAAGTGGCCGAGGCAGCGCTACAAACAGACTCGGTGTGCAGGAGGTTCCGAGAAGGTGCTTCAGGCAGAGCGCAGCCGGAGAAGTGCCACTGAGCCACAAGAAACCACGACACAAGACGGGGATAGTAGCTACCGTGAGGGCTTTCTGCGACCAGGTGGAGCTGGCTGCACAGACCAGAGAGGAAGAAAAAAGAGCCGCCTCAGGAAGATCACAGCACCACATCTCGCAAGTAATTCAAGGTGCACGAAGAACAGAACCCGAGGCAGAACGGCCCGCAGAGAGCTGACGGAACCGGCTGATCTGAAAAGGAACCTTCTGCCTCACAGCGCGAGCACCTCTGCTTCTTGCAGGAAACAAGGCAGCAGGGGCTCCGGCTGCCACAGAAACCCCATCACAGACAGCCCCTTCCTGTTCTGTGCATTCACCATAACGCCTTTTCTTGCAGAGAACCAAATACAGTCTGAATAGGGGAGCAGCTGCCCACTGCGCGCACATAACACCGGCACAGCTCCTCTCAGAGGACTCGACCCGGTGACCTCCTCGCCCTCGGAGGACTCAACCAGCACCAACCTCTGAGGACTCCAGGCATCCCCTACTCGAAGGACTGAAGCAGGTCCTCTCTGAGGACCCCCTGGAGATTCGGTGGACCCCGCGAACCCTCCCAGTGCCTTGTGCAGCCTCGCGCTTCCAGCCTAGACAAATGGTGTGTGAGCCCTGCGTGGCCAGCCCACGAGACGGACTGTGGGGGCCGGAGTCTGGCGGGGTTTAGAGGTCTGGAAGTGAGTCTGATGGGGCAGCCCATCTCGAGAGTCACATACCCACCACTGTGATGGATATGCTTACCGTTTACACACACCAGTCAGGGATACATACCTCTGTAGGGACTGAGCACAGGGAGCGCCTGTCACTGAACCCGTCACTCGGGGGTGGGGGCGAGGTACAGGGCGTGGGGCTGTTATCAAGAGAGGGTGGGGGGCATCATCGGCTTCCCTCACTAAAGGGAATTCCTGTGTCTGTACAATACCCCGCCCCATAACCCCCTCTGTATCACTGGACGGGGGAGGGTGTTAATGGGCACACTGTTTTAATGCATTGAAGCGCTTTCTTTAAGACCACGGGGAGTCAAGGTACTGGAAACATTTCACGGTCTCATTGTATCCCAAACCCCTTCCCTTTGACTGTGACAAAAGCACCCACACATGGTTGGAGACTGGAGGGGGCGGGAGAGGTGGTTGGAGAAGAACGAAAGGGTGTTGTGAGGAGGGGGCGATATGGAATTTGTAGAGATTAGCAGGTAGGGTATTCAGCGCATAAATTACCACCACATTATAATGGGGGTCTGTCATGCGTGGGGGCGGTTGCGGGACCGGATTTCCTTTTCCGTAAGAGAGAGGGAGGTCTCTGTCTCAGTGTAGGGAGTCATTTCTTTATTTTTTATTAAAAAAATGTTTTAATAAATTTTATAAGCAAATACCTTAGCATTTCTGTTACAAGGTTAGCCAAACGTAGTTTGTAGAGCAGTGTTTACAGGCACTTTGAAATATATGTTTAGCTAATCCCCTCTGACTTGACTTGCTGGAAAATTAGGCAAAGGATGATAGAAAGAAAGAAGCAGGAAAGAAAGGGGTGAAATGAGAATACAAGAGAGGTTCTGTAGTAATGAGACTAATTGGACTTGTAGCCGCGTGACAAAGCCGTCACCCCACTGGTTAGCTTGTGGCAAGATTGGTAGCCATGTCAGCCCCCCCGACGCCCCATAGGGCCATGGTAGTAGCGCACCAGCTCGCTCGCCCCACCGCTCTTTTTCAACCTGTCAGCCCTTCTGGTTTTTTCCACGACTTGCCACCATTTTAAATAATGATAATTCGCAACTGGACATCAGGGGTTCTACCACTGATTTTTTAACTATTTTTTCTCTCATTCTTCATTAATGGCGAACACGTCGCAGATTTAACAATCTTGTAATGCGAACATGAAGCTCACTTGCGCCCCAAAGCAGACCGAGCAATTCCCCCGAACAAATACGCAAACATTTTATTTGTTTTTTTATAGCTCCAACTATAGGCCCCTCCTCATTCGGGGAGAACAGGTGGGCAAGCCAGCAGTTTTAGAGGAGGCGGAGCCAGGGGACTCTCTTGGCTCTGTGTCCAGAGCACCAGGTGAGCAACGGCAAGATGCAGCATATACATTACACACCGACCATCATGTAAACATATGATGACGATTTTCCAGATTATAAAAAAGGTTCTTTCTTGAACACCTGTTTAACTTGAGTACATAAGATTTCATCACAGCCTCCAAATACGGTATACCTAAGATTTTAAACATTTTTTTCCCCACCCCAAAAGCCTTGACAGCACCGCCATGAGCGAATCACGAGATGTCAGTTTATTACGTGCACTGCATATATGACCAACAGCTCTCTTTTTTAAGTGAAGCAACATTATTGCTAATTTATATATATATATATATATATATTCACTGAAAAAACCAAAGGTTTCAGGGGCGTTATAGTTAGGAATTGGCATTTAAAAAACCTTAGAAATTCACTAAAAAAAAACATAGGTTTCAGGGGCGTTATAGTTAGCTGGACATTTCCCTAGAAATTCCCCTGTTATAGTTAGTTCAGCTAACTATAACTCGCGCCCCCGCAATGCACTGCTGATGACGTCACATATTACATCACTCATGACATGGTCAGTGGCATCACTGATGACATCTCAAATGACATCACTGATGACATCACTGATGACATCATCCAGTGAATGTGTGTTTTTCTGAAAAGTTTAAATATGTTTTATATATTTATAGTGAAAGGCCTATGGAAGAATGAGTGGGTGTACAAGTGTGTGAATGGATGATATTCTAAGTGCGTAACTAACTCTATAAGTGAGTCATTAAATGTATCTTACTGCAGACTAGTGACTAAACTGTGTGAATGTCTGTATGTTTCTGTCTGTTGGTGTATAAGTGGCTGCATGGTTTTCTGAATAGCTATATGAGTGTCTATATGGGTTATCGATTGGTTGTCTGAGTATCTGTATGGGTGCCTGAGTGTTTGTGTGGGTAGGCTGTGTGTGACTCTGTGCATAGATGTGTGAGTGGGTGATTCTATGGGTACATAGTTTTAAGAGTGCATCTGTGATGAACTGTATGGTTGAGTGAGTGTATGTATGGGTGTGTTAGGGATTGAATGTATATCTCAGTGGTACATTTGTGACTAACTACATATGTGAAAGGCAGTATATATGTGTGTAATAGTATATAAGTGGGTATATGTGAGATTGTGTGATTGTGAGAGTGGCTGTATGGATGAGTGTGTGCTTGTATCAATGATTGTATAAGAGCGTAAGAATGTGGTACTATTTTTATGAGTAAGTGAACTTGTGTGTGTATAACTGCATAGGTGAGTAAATGGGAGTGTGATTAATTATTTCCATGACTGACTAGGTGTGTGAGTATGTCTATGGATGATTGGTGGTGTCAGAGTGTCTATATAGGTATATAAATGCATATGATAGTCCTGTACTGAGTGACTGTAAGTATGAGTGACTCTACAGGTGAGCGAGTGGAGGTCTGTGTAGACCTAAGAGTCAATGAGTGTGTATGTAGTTATTGGTCTTGGAGTATCTATGGATGTCAAAATGGTCATCTGAAATTTTTAGTCGGTGTATCAAAGGTTATATTAGGGTGTGAGAAGATGCACTAATTTATCACATGGATGACGTCATCAGTGATGTCATCAGTGATGTCATTTGAGATGTCATCAGTCATTTCCTTGACCATGTAATGTGATGTAATATGTGACGTCATCAGCAGTGCATTGCGGGGGCGCGAGTTATAGTTAGCTGAACTAACTATAACAGGGGAATTTCTAGGGTTTTGTACGAGGGAAATGTCCAGCTAACTATAACGCCCCTGAAACCTATGTTTTTTTTAGTGAATTTCTAAGGTTTTTTAAATGCCAATTCCTAACTATAACGCCCCTGAAACCTTTGGTTTTTTCAGTGAATTTCAAAGGTTTTTCAAATGCCAATTCCTAACTATAACGTGCATGAAACTTATGGTTTTTTCAGTGAATTTCAAAGGTTTTTTAAATGCTAATTCCTATCTATAACTTATCTCTGAAGATATCATGTTTAATGATTTTGATTGGATTTCTATATTTTTCAAATTCAGTGTGTCATTTCATTAATTACATTTTTGTTAAAATACTTTTTTATCACCATTTTTAAATGTATTTTTTCAATTAATTCTTTTAAAATTAAAAAATATTATTTGAACTTAATGGGTTTTTCAAACATATTTTTTAATATTTCTCAAAATATTTTTTTAACTATATGTGCAAAACTTTATTTTATATATTTTTTTCAATGTTTTTGGATCTGGCACCCTAAGCGCACCGTTCTCAATCCCTACGCGATAGCATCCGCGCATGGTATGCGGCGGGTACGTGGTTAGTGCGCGATTTCAATGCGACCGGTATGCGACTCCTAGCCTATACGCGACACGTTCGATGCACGTTACGCGCTTCCGCGAATTGTCATCTGTGTCTATGACGCGGTGGGTGCGCGGATCCCACGAAGTATTTAACATTTAAAAAAACATATTTATGTATTGCATGTGAATATTAATTGAAGACAAACTCTAAACTAGTCTTAAAATGAATATATTTTGACATCTAATCCTATATTTCTTTTTAATTCAATTTCGCGGATGCGCGCTGGGTGCGTGCTGCGTAAGCGCACGGTGCGCGGATCCCATGTGAACTGCAAAAAAAGAGATTTGATTGATTCATTACACTTCCTGTTCTAACTACTGAAAGACCCCACCCATTTCAATCATTCTTCTTTGAGCTTCTTTGGAGAACCACCTCTTTGGAGAGAAGAACATTTTTTAGACTAAGTTTACACTTAGCTTTAATTTTTTTCAACCATAAATGGCTTCAGGGCTGTAGGCATCACCTCAAACCTCTGAGGATGAATTTTTGCCGGAGTTACCACGCAAAGAACGTTTCTCTTCAGTGGTATGGAAATTTTTTACTTTTCCCGAGGGGCAGAATAAAACCAATGCCACCTTGGTCACATGCAAGATTTGCAAAAGAGTCCTATCGAGAGGGGATCCTAACAAGAAATACTCTTGCGGCACGGTAAGTATGATGAAGCACATGAGGACCCTTCATCTAAACAATCTTGCAAAAGAAGAGTGCCGATGGATGAGAAACACTCCTGCTCCTGCGCCATCCACCTCATCGCAGCCGAGCACATCAAGAGTGCATCCATCAGACCAAACCTTGGACATCCGTACTCAATTTAATTTTTTAAAAGTGCTCTGCACTAAGTGCAATAAGACTTTGTGCTATGGCGAGCAGTCGATCGATCTGATCTGCCGCCGCCAAGAAAGTCATATTTGCTTTTTTTTTTTTTTTTATTGTTCCCTGAAGTTCATTCTTTGGTTTCTACTATTTTGTTTTTTGTTTTTCAGAAAAATCAAAAAAATCACAAAATTGTTCAGAAACCCCCCCACAAAATATAAAAGAAGAAAGAAGAAAAAAAAAAGTTCTTGTAAGAACTAACTTTCCTGGTTTCAAAAAAGAGCTAACTTTCTTTGTTAGTGTGTGAAAGTTTACATGAATGTATGTGTAGTACGTAATTGACTGAATGAATGCATTAGTAGCGTATGGTGAATGTATAAGTGCAGAACTATAAGGAAGTGCTGCAGCATCACACAGTAACCTCTTTAGCTGCAGTGTGCTGTAGTACTTCCGAAGCACAGGGATGCAACATATGTACATAAGTCTGTTGCAAATCTATGCTTCTGTCTGCACGGCTGCTTAAACTGCAGCCAGGTGGTGACACAGGCACCCTTGCACAATAGTGCAAGGATATCTGTGTCATGTGCTGTTTGTTTTTCTACAGGAAGACACACCTTCCTGTACAGAGAAAATGCATTTTTGTCCTTCAATGTATGCTGAACATTTCAGCATGCATTGAAGATATAAAAATGTGGAGAAATTAAAACAATTCTCTTTGTTGTGCTTTCCTACACCAATTGTAGAATGATGCACCATTCACACACATATCGAGATTTATGATTTCTGATAAATGTAGACATGTGTCTTGTTCTATGAGAATTAAGTGCAATCATGCACAACAACACTTATAGAACACCCTTTCAACACAAAGTGGTCTAAATGATGAGGTTGTATTTACATGGAGTATAAAAAGTGCACAGAGTGCCTTTTCCTCTCTTTGTAAATATAAAAGAGTGTCTTGCACAATAACTATGTTCCAAAAAGTGACATATTTCCGTTTTTAAATTTCCTTGCGAATGATAAAAGTAAGCACAGAGTTTTGTCTGCAAAGATGTTCAAAGAAGAATGATTGAAATGATTGCAGTCCTTCAACAGCTAAAAACGTGAAATATTATGAACCCCTCAAATCTCTTTTTTGCAGGTCACATGATATCTGATTATGGTAAGATTTCAAAACTACATAAACAGAGTGTTTTTAGAAACGTGTTTCAACTTTGTAGCTTCTTGCAGGCCTCTTCATTATGCATATTGAGACTTAGTTAAACTTACCTTCACAGTAATAGGATTAAAAAATGGTATTCATTTTTTGCTGTTTTTGATTCAAATAAAAATTGTTAAAAATTGCTTATTTTAAAATTTGGATCTGTGAAAGAAATTTTTTTTTTATAACATATAATAATAATTTTTTTACAACACAGCATAATTTCCACAAAGTAATTTGTTTGCCTTTTTTGCTGTTCTCAAAATATATTGAATTTCACTAGAAATAGTGATTTCAATGGTACTTGTTGGACCCGGCCTCGTAGAATGGCCCGACGTGCCCCCGCACCACCGAAACCTGGTACCTGCAGCCCCAAGCACAAGGCCCAGCCGACCCTCCCCACCAGGACACACGCACCGACCCGGACATCCCCGTCCATGGCCTCTCCCCTTTCGGCCACCCCGGGCCCGCGTGCCCACTTCATGCACCAAGATGGCCGACCGGCCCCAGCGCGACCCGGGCCTAGAGGCGCCACTCCGGCTGGAGGACATCACGCTTCCAGGGGATGAGAGAGGGAGGAGCAGTTTCTATCGCACCTCTGAACTCCCCTGGGACGATGGGTTTCGATCGGCCCTCCGGCCTCCCTGAGGGCTGGCTCCGTGCCTGCTGGGTGTCTGGGACTCCTCCCGACCCGGCCCTGAAAGGATCAAAAGACAATAGCAGGAAATCCCGACAAGCGACCCCCAGGTGACAAGACCCCTGCCTGCACAGACTCCGGACATCAAAGAGGGGTCGACCTATAACAAGGGGGGCTCTGGGTCTGTCCGCAGATTCGACGCTGGAACAACAAGAGCCTGCCGACGTGGTCGCGGCTCCTGAAACTTGGACCCTCCTGAGCCCTGCTGAGTGACTCGCGGCTCCCTGAAGATCGTAAGACCTCCGAACTTGTACCTGAGCCTGCTGAGTGACTCGCGGCTCCCTGAAGATCATAAGACCTCCGAACTTGTACCTGAGCCTGCTGAGTGACTCGCGGCTCCCTGAAGATCATAAGACCTCTGAACTTGTACCTGAGCCTGCTGAGTGACTCGCGGCTCCCTGAAGATCGTAAGACCTCCAAACTTGTGCCTGAGCCTGCTGAGTGACTCGGGCTCCTTGAAGCTCGTAAGACCTCCGAACCTGTACCTGAGCCCGCTGAGTGACTCGCGGCTCCAACAGACTCTCATGGTCCCGCCGGACCCCGACTACAACAACGTATCCCCCAGCTCGAGGATTGTGAGCTGTGCGCCGGATACGTCCCTGCCTTGAACCTTTACCAGAGACTGTCCCGCTACCCCCTACCCCTTCCGAGACTCATTGAGCCCGTGCTCACCTTGTACATATTTGCAGTGATAACCTACTTGATAAAGATTGATTTCTAAGAATACCCGGTGTGGTCACTCTGTGTCGTGTGGTGCCAGAAGTACGATCCTAGATACGAGATTCTTCCCCCTGGGGAGTCTCCCGCCAGTGCCCGGCTACGATACTTCGAGGGTGGGTCTCAGGGTAGTCAGAACCCCTTCCAGGCTCCTCTGAGGTCGCCCTCTAACATTTGTGGCAAGCGACGGGATTCGGGCCCATCACCTAGAGATCGTACCGTGAACGACGGAAGCACTACCGACAAACATGGCAGAAGGAAGCGCCGTGAGCCCCGCAGAAACCAACGCCAACAGGGTGTTCCAGGTGGAGCATCTAGAAGAATACACACACAAAGAGCTAAAGCAATTTTGCAAAGAACTTAAAATCGCTACCACTGGTCTCAACACTAAAGAAGATTTGCAGAAAGCACTGAAAACTTGGGTGGAGACCGGGGCCTCCCGCCCAGAAGGCACGGGGGAGCGCCCCGACGAAGCCGAACCCCCCCCAAAGTGAAAGCAGCAGCAATCAGGTGCGAGGCATCGTACCAGACGGGGGCCTATCCCCGGAAGAGCTCGCGGACAGAGAGAGAAGTCGCAATCATGAACTCGAGTTAGCCAAACTCAAAATCGAGGGCGAATTGAAGTTAGCGGAAAAAAAGCTAGCAGTAGAGCAAATGCGTGTACAAGGCGAACTAGAAGAAAAGAAGCTCCAACGGGAGCACGAAGGAAGGAAGCTCCAACTGGAGCACGAACGCAGCTTGAAGGAACTCGAGCTCAAGGCCAGAAACGAGGAAGGGAGGCCCCCGGGAAACCGAGAGACGGCCTCCCCAGCGGAACAGAAGGTCCACATCCCTAAGGATGTGGTCAAGGAATATTATAAAAACGATGACATTCAGCAATGGTTCAGGGCCTACGAGGTCGCCATGACCTCCCATCGGATCCCGCAGAAGGACTGGGGGGCGGGGTTGTGGGGGCGGTTTCTGAGCGAAGGAAGGGACACCCTGCTCGACCTACCCCTCTCCCTGCAGACCTCCTACAGCCACATGAAAGAGGCTCTACTCACAAGATACGGCCTCACCCCAGAAATGTACCGTCAGCGATTCCGGGACTGCAGGAAGATCCCGGGCACCACCTGGGTGGAGTATGTAAACTTCTTCAGTCGGGCCTTCGATGGGTGGATCAAGGGCAGCAAAGTCACCACCCTTGCCGAACTCACTGACCTCATGTTGTGGGAACACCTGGCTGCGAACTGCTTCATAGAACTACGTCAGCATCTGCTTGACAGCAAGCTCACAGATCCCCGGAAGCTAGCTGTGGAGGCCGACCGCTGGACCAACACCCGGGTCTCCCGGGGCATGGTAGGAGAGTACCCCCGAGCCAGTCAGGGACCACCCCGCCAGAGAGGGGGAGGGAACCAGGGAGGGCCGAGAGAGTCCCAGCCTAGCCCTCCGAAGACACAACCTCCACCTTTCCCGGCGCCCCCCCACCAGTGACAGGGCCCCCTGGGAGACGGGGACACCGGATGACCGTCACATGTTTCCGCTGCCAGAAACCCGGGCACTACGCCAATGACCCAGAGTGCCCCATGGCCACCCAAGTCTCCCCTACCACCCCTGCGAGACAGATAGCCAACGTAGCCCTGGGGGAGGAGGTTGAGGAAGCCGAGGAGTGGGAACCCGCAGCGATGGCCCTAGTATCCCTGGGAGATAGGGAGATGATCCCTGGTAGCCTCCTACCCTCCAACACACAGAAATACAGGCAGCTCGTCAAAATCAATGGCCACCAAGTAGGGGCCCTGCGGGACACCGGGGCCAGTATCACCGGTGTCCTCAGGCACCTAGTACCCGAGGAGCAGATCCTCCCCAACGTCTTTTGCCCCGTAATATCCGCAGACAATAGAGAAAGTATGTGTCAGGTAGCCCTGGTGCCGTTTGAGTGGGGAGGGGTGATAGGTAAACTCAAGGTGGCCGTAAGAACCTCCCAGTCGGTCGACTGCCTCTTGGGGAACGACCTGGAGAGTTCTCCCTGGAAGCACGTCGAGCGCAAGGCCCACCTAGGAATGATGGGACTCCCCGAGTGGGTGTGCGCCACCACCCGATCTATGTCGGCCCGACTCACTCCCCGGAGAGAAGTCGAAAGCACCCCGATTGAAGAGATCAGAACAGTTCCCGCCGAGGGTCCTCCCGTCCCCCCATCAGAAGGGTCCGTCGCCCGCGACGAACCCGTACCATCCGACCCCGCCCCGGTCCCCGAGTTGGGAGATCTACCCGAGTTGGCCCATTGGCGCCACGAGGGCGGGCCCACCCGGGAAGAATTTTGCCGGGAGCAAGCCACTTGTCCTTCCCTGGTCGGGCTGCGGCGCCAGGCCGAGGGCCAAGCCGCAGGTGACCAGACCGGGACGCACCGAATCTATTGGGAAAATAACATCTTGTACAGTGAGCAGAAGTCGGTGGAGCTGGGATCCGGACGGGTACTGGTGGTACCCCTCCGCTTCCGAGACTTCCTCCGGGGCTTAGCCCATGACGTCCCCCCCGCCGGCCACCTGGGTCAGGACAAGACCTACAGCCGTCTTGTGACCCATTTTTACTGGCCTAGAATGAGAGCAGCGGTAGAAGCCCACTGCAAGTCCTGCCCCACGTGCCAGGCTAGTGGGAAGAGTGGGGGGAAGCGCAAGGCTCCCCTCCAACCCTTCCCGGTCGTCAGTACCCCTTTTGAACGAGTCGGAATCGACGTCGTGGGACCACTGGACCCCCCCACCTCCCAAGGTCACCGTTTCATCTTGGTCCTAGTGGACCACGCCACCCGCTATCCTGAGGCTATTCCCCTACGCACCATTACGGCCCCCGTGGTGGGCTGGGCCCTGATGGGGATCTTTTCCAGGGTGGGTTTTCCCCGCGAGGTCGTGAGCGATCGCGGCACTAATTTTATCTCGAAATATATGACGTCCCTGTGGCAACAATGTGGGGTGTCCTATAAGTTCACCACCCTGTACCATCCCCAAGGGAACGGCCTAGTAGAAAGGTTTAATAGGACTTTGAAAGGGATGATCGCTGGCCTAGAAGAGCCCCTCCGGCGTAAGTGGGACGTCCTGCTCCCCTGCCTCTTGTTCGCTTACCGGGAGGTCCCCCAGAAGTCCTTAGGGTTTAGCCCGTTTGAATTACTCTATGGGCACCCCGTCCGAGGTCCCCTCAGTTTGGTTAAGGAAGGGTGGGAGGCAGCACCCCAGACCACCCCCCGAGATGTGTTCCAGTACGTCCTGGCCCTCCGGAACCAGACCAGGAAGTTCCGAGAACTGGCCGAGGCCAACCTGGAGGCAAGTCAAGAAGAGATGAAGCGCTGGTACGACCAGAATGCCACTCTGGTCGAGTTCCAGCCGGGCCAGCAGGTGTGGGTCATGGCCCCCGTGAAGCCTGGCGCCCTCCAGGACCGATGGACTGGGCCCTACAAAGTGGTTGAGCGGAAGAGTCAAGTCACATACTTGGTGGACGTCCAGTCGCCTCGGGATCCCCTCCGGGTCCTGCACGTGAACCGCCTCAAGCCTCACTTCGTGCGGACAGAACTGAGCCTCCTGCTGGCCACCGATGACGGGGCCGAAGATGAGTCGGATCCCCTCCCGGACCTCCTGTGTGTCAAGGAGCAGGATGGCTCCGTGGAAGGAGTGAACCTCTCCCCAGCCCTCCCTGCCCAGCAACAAGCGGACTGCCGCCAGCTCCTAAGACAATTTTCCGACCTCTTCTCCCTGACCCCCCGGGTCACCAACTGGTGTGTTCATGACGTGGACACCGGGGACAGCCCGCCGGTGAGACACCGAGCCTACCGTGTTCCTGACCGGGTCCGGTCCTGCATTCAAGCTGAAGTCTCGAAGATGTTGACCCTGCGGGTGATCGAGCCCTCTGACAGTCCCTGGGCCAGCCCCGTGGTCCTGGTCCCGAAGGCAGCAGCCCCCGGTGTCGCCCCCGAGCTCCGATTCTGCGTAGACTACCGGGGGCTCAATGACGTAACCCGAGCCGATGCCCACCCCATTCCACGAGCCGACGAACTCATTGACCGACTAGGGGCAGCCCGGTTCCTCAGCACATTCGTTCTCACCTGCGGATACTGGCAGATTGCACTCACCGAAGGGGCCAAGGAGCGGTCCGCTTTCTCCACCCCCGATGGGCACTACCGCTTCCGCGTAATGCCCTTCGGGATGAAAAATGCCCCGGCCACTTTCCAGCGACTGGTGAATAGGGTCCTGGCCGGGCTAGAGCCGTTCAGCGCGGCATATCTGGACGACATCGCTGTTTTCAGTTCAGAATGGAGTGAGCACCTCCAGCACCTCCGGAGGGTGCTAACCGCCCTGCGCCAGGCAGGCCTCACAGTAAAAGCCAGCAAGTGCCAGATCGGGCAAGGATCCGTAGTCTATCTGGGGCACCCGGTCGGGAGCGGCCAGGTCGCCCCTCTACAGCCAAAGATCGACGCCATCCTGGCCTGGGAACCACCCATCACCCAAACGGAGGTCCGAGCCTTTCTGGGACTCACTGTCTACTACCGAAGATTCATTCGGGGGTATGGCAGCCTTGTCGGCCCTCTCACAGAACTCACGTCGAAGAGACAGCCAAAGAAAGTGCAGTGGACGGCTGCCTGCCAGGAAGCTTTCGATGCCCTAAAAAAGGCCATGTGTACTGCCCCCGTCCTCCAGGCCCCCGACTACGCCAAGGAGTTCATAGTCCAGACCGATGCCTCCGAGCATGGCATTGGGGCCGTCCTGTCCCAAGTGAATGACCAAGGCCTAGACCAGCCCGTCGCCTTCCTCAGTCGGCGGCTGTTGCCCCGAGAACAGAGATGGAGCACCATAGAGCGCGAAGCCTTTGCCGTGGTCTGGGCACTCAAAAAGCTACGACCCTACCTGTTCGGCACCCATTTCAGAGTCCAAACTGACCATCGGCCCTTGCGATGGCTCATGCAGATGCGAGGAGAAAACCCCAAGCTACTGCGGTGGTCAATCTCCCTCCAGGGGATGGATTTCACCGTAGAACACCGCCCTGGTACGGACCACGCCAACGCTGACGGCCTCTCCCGGTTCTTCCGCCTCAGCGAAGAGAACCCCCCAAGATGATGGGCAGTTCTCTCCGGCTTTCAGCTGGGGGGGACGCGTGTTGGACCCGGCCTCGTAGAATGGCCCGACGTGCCCCCGCACCACCGAAACCTGGTACCTGCAGCCCCAAGCACAAGGCCCAGCCGACCCTCCCCACCAGGACACACGCACCGACCCGGACATCCCCGTCCATGGCCTCTCCCCTTTCGGCCACCCCGGGCCCGCGTGCCCACTTCATGCACCAAGATGGCCGCCCGGCCCCAGCCCGACCCGGGCCTAGAGGCGCCACTCCGGCTGGAGGACATCACGCTTCCAGGGGATGAGAGAGGGAGGAGCAGTTTCTATCGCACCTCTGAACTCCCCTGGGACAATGGGTTTCGATCGGCCCTCCGGCCTCCCTGAGGGCTGGCTCCGTGCCTGCTGGGTGTCTGGGACTCCTCCCGACCCGGCCCTGAAAGGATCAAAAGACAATAGCAGGAAATCCCGACAAGCGACCCCCAGGTGACAAGACCCCTGCCTGCACAGACTCCGGACATCAAAGAGGGGTCGACCTATAACAAGGGGGGCTCTGGGTCTGTCCGCAGATTCGACGCTGGAACAACAAGAGCCTGCCGACGTGGTCGCGGCTCCTGAAACTTGGACCCTCCTGAGCCCTGCTGAGTGACTCGCGGCTCCCTGAAGATCGTAAGACCTCCGAACTTGTACCTGAGCCTGCTGAGTGACTCGCGGCTCCCTGAAGATCATAAGACCTCCGAACTTGTACCTGAGCCTGCTGAGTGACTCGCGGCTCCCTGAAGATCATAAGACCTCCGAACTTGTACCTGAGCCTGCTGAGTGACTCGCGGCTCCCTGAAGATCGTAAGACCTCCGAACTTGTGCCTGAGCCTGCTGAGTGACTCGCGGCTCCTTGAAGCTCGTAAGACCTCCGAACCTGTACCTGAGCCCGCTGAGTGACTCGCGGCTCCAACAGACTCTCATGGTCCCGCCGGACCCCGACTACAACAACGTATCCCCCAGCTCGAGGATTGTGAGCTGTGCGCCGGATACGTCCCTGCCTTGAACCTTTACCAGAGACTGTCCCGCTACCCCCTACCCCTTCCGAGACTCATTGAGCCCGTGCTCACCTTGTACATATTTGCAGTGATAACCTACTTGATAAAGATTGATTTCTAAGAATACCCGGTGTGGTCACTCTGTGTCGTGTGGTGCCAGAAGTACGATCCTAGATACGAGATTCTTCCCCCTGGGGAGTCTCCCGCCAGTGCCCGGCTACGATACTTCGAGGGTGGGTCTCAGGGTAGTCAGAACCCCTTCCAGGCTCCTCTGAGGTCGCCCTCTAACAGTACTCATCACTTAACAGCGGGCAAAAAAAAAACAATCAGAAAGATTGTTAAAAAAAAAACATTTCAGTAAAATACCAGAAAATACAAATCATACATATATGAAATGCTTACAGATTACAACATTTTATAACTTTAACTTATAAAAACTGTAAATGTTGCCGCATTAAAATAATCACCGAATAAATGACCACCAAAAAGTCCATAATTCAAAAATATGCCTTTCCTTGAGGCCAAATGGCATTTTTGCACTTCTTCTTTATGTAAATTGTCCAATGGTAGTCCTATTAAATTATAATAATAAATTCCTCAGATACTGAATTATCTTCCTAAAACTTTGGCTTTAAAAATATTAGGTTGGAATTTTGTAATTCCCTAGGCAAACGTTGTTTGAAAACCAACTGGGCATCATTACAAAGTGTCCAGCCTTTGTCACATTTTAGATAGGCAGTATAATGTCCAGATGTGGTGGAAGGACCATCATGGAAAATTATTGCAATTGCTACAAAAGTCCTTCCTGATATTGATTCTTGTGTTACTTCAAACTGCTTTATTAAAGTATCCAATTTTCTTCCATCAGCTGTACAACGTTGCATCATTAAAATTATGTATTTTCCATATTTTGTTAAGAATAATGTGGATAACATTTCTGATTTACATTGGCTACACTCCATGTTTTGAATTGCACCTTTCACTAATTTAGTGAAACACACTGATTTACAGTCTGGTAATGTTAAATACAGAAATCTCTCAGTGTCTACATTGGTGCTACATGTATACATGCAATTTTCACAATGATGTTCCCATTTGTAAGAAAGGCCAAAAATATTTTCTAATTCTACACCTTCATTTTCAAAAATGGTAAGCATATACATTAAAAATTCCTGAGCATCTTGTTGGATATTTTGTGTAAATTGTGTAGAACCAGAACACACATCCAAAAGACTACGAACATCTGAAACAGATTGTATTTTACTTCTATCTGTTGTCAATTTTTCATAAACAGAATGCAACAGAGAACAAAATCTTTTTTGCCGATTCTCCATAATTTGTTCTTGCAAACCTTCAAGATAAAAAACAACATTGACCACTACATTAGCATAGCAGTTGACACTAGAACTATTTTCAAACTGATAACCAACAATCTCTTCAACAGTGTCCATTTTCTTTTTACCTGCAATCGCAACATTATCTTGTTCTTTTCCCTTCTTGACATCTTCTGTACAGATATTCTCTAACCTTCTTTTTCGACTAACCATACGCTTTTCAAATACAGGATATTGACCTAAATTTGGAGCATACACCCTTCTTAACCTATTATACTCTTTTACACAGTTTGCATCTGCAGTAACCTTTGTCTCATCCAAATCAATCAAAAACAAACCAGATAATGTTCTGACTCACGACAAAGCAACATATGCCATACCCTCTTTAAATACAGTAGATCCAATGTTCACCAATGCACTGTCTACACTTAATCCTTGAGATTTATGAATAGTCACTGCATATGCCAGAGAAAATGGAAATTGTTTCCTACGGATATATAAATCTTTAACAAGCAAAAAACGAACTGAACAACGACCAATTTCTTTAACTTCATCAATCTGATCAAATTTAATTTTTAAAAATTCAATTCCTTCTTTTTTCTGATAATTCACAAAATCCACCACTTTTCCCATTGCACCATTAACTAAACCTTTCTCTACATCCAAATTACGCCTTAAAATTACCCGACAGTTTACACACACATAGGTGCCAATTCGGATCCTGGAAAAATCGGGTACGAACCGTCGGTCGGAGCATTTTCTCCGTCCGACTCGTACCCAGGAAAAAAACATTACAAACATGCAAGTACGATTCGCACGGAAACAGCATTTCCGTACGAATCGTAAAAATCACCGACCGACGAAAATATACATACAAATGTGATCCGGGAAAGCGCCGACGTGACGTCGGGACGCATGCAGGCTGCGTTTCACGAACCAGTAAGTACGATCCGCACCGACGTCACCCCGCACGGATAAAATTCTCCGCCTGCCAAAAACTGCCGGGAAATCAGGACGACGCACGCAAGGAGCACCTGTACGCGACGGACAGCCATGGACCCGAACCTACGTGTCATCCCAGCCCTCATAGCAGTCCACCTGCTCTACAGGAACCGACGCAGATGCCGCAGAAGGTCAGAACAACACCCAGGGGCAAAGGGGGGGGCAGGGGCAGGACCCAAAACCCCCACCCAAGTCACAAATCATACATGCCCTGGACATACATGACCTTCAGGGCCTGGTCACTTCGAGGGGTGGGGGCGTGTCCAGCAACGGAAGTGGATGTACACGCGAACCGGCAACACAACAAGTCCGGTACGTACCACGCACACCCCTACGTCACCCCAATAATGGCGGTACGGCCCGTACCCATGTTCCAAAGGCCTGGGTACGGGCCGTACCCCCACCCGTGTATGTACGGCGCGTACCAACACCCCACCCGTGGATGTACGGACCGTACCAACACCCGCGTACGTATGGAGCGTACCCCCACCCCAACAGTGTATGTATGGAGCGTACCCCCACCCCAACAGTGTATGTATGGAGCGTACCCCCACCCCAACAGTGTATGTACGGACCGTACCCCCACCGTGTAAGCATGGAGCGTACCCAGACCCGCGTATGTTCGGAGCGTACCCCCACCCGTGTATGTACGGACCGTACCCACACCCGCGTACGTATGGAGCGTACCCTCACCCCAACAGTGTATGTACGGACCGTACCCCCATCCGTGTATGCATGGAGCATACCCAGACCCGCGTATGTTCGGAGCGTACCCCCACCTGTGTATGTACGGACCGTACCCACACCCGCGTACGTATGGAGCGTACCCCCACCCCAACAGTGTATGTACGGACCGTACCCCCACCCATGTATGCATGGAGCGTACCCACACCCGCGTACGTATGGAGCGTACCCCCACCCCAACAGTGTATGTATGGAGCGTACACCCACCCCAACAGTGTATGTATGGAGCGTACCCCCACCCGTGTATGTACGGACCGTACCCACACCCTAGTCTGTATGGAGCGTACCCCCACCCCAACAGTGTATGTATGGAGCGTACCCCCACCCCAACAGTGTATGTATGGAGTGTACCCCCACCCGTGTAAGTACAGACCGTACCCACACCCGCGTACATATGGAGCGTACCCCCACCCCAACAGTGTATGTATGGAGCGTACCACCACCCCAACAGTGTATGTACGGACCGTACCCCCACCCAAGTATGTATGGAGCGTACATGGCCAGACACAGGAGGGCTGGGTGCAGAGTCCCCCCAGCAGTGCCCAGACGCAGGAGGGGTGGGTGCCTATCATTCCCAGCAGTGCCCAGACGCAGGAGGGGTGAGTGTAGAGTCCCCCCAGCAGTGCCCAGACACAGGAGGGGTGTGTGCCTATCATTCCCAGCAGTGCCCAGACGCAGGAGGGGTGGGTGCCTATCACTCCCAGCAGTGCCCAGACACAGGAGGGGTGGTTGTAGAGTCCCCCCAGCAGTGCCCAGACACAGGAGGGGTGGGTGCAGAGTCCTCCCAGCAGTGCCCAGACGCAGGAGGGGTGGGTGTAGAGTCCCCCCAGCAGTGCCCAGACACAGGAGGGGTGTGTGCCTATCATTCCCAGCAGTGCCCAGACGCAGGAGGGGTGGGTGCCTATCACTCCCAGCAGTGCCCAGACACAGGAGGGGTGGGTGTAGAGTCCCCCCAGCAGTGCCCAGACACAGGAGGGGTGGGTGCCTATCATTCCCAGCAGTGCCCAGGCACAGGAGGGGTGGGTGCAGAGTCCTCCCAGCAGTGCCCAGACACAGGAGGGCTGGGTGCAGAGTCCCCCCAGCAGTGACCAGACGCAGGAGGGGTGGGTGCCTATCATTCCCAGCAGTGCCCAGACGCAGGAGGGGTGGGTGCAGAGTCCCCCCAGCAGTGCCCAGACACAGGAGGGGTGTGTGCAGAGTCCTCCCAGCAGTGCCCAGACACAGGAGGGGTGGGTGTAGAGTCCCCCCAGCAGTGCCCAGACACAGGAGGGGTGGGTGCCTATCATTCCCAGCAGTGCCCAGACACAGGAGGGGTGGGTGCAGAGTCCTCCCAGCAGTGCCCAGACACAGGAGGGCTGGGTGCAGAGTCCCCCCAGCAGTGACCAGACGCAGGAGGGGTGGGTGCCTATCATTCCCAGCAGTGCCCAGATGCAGGAGGGGTGGGTGTAGAGTCCCCCCAGCAGTGCCCAGACGCAGGAGGGGGGGGTGCCTATCACTCCCAGCAGTGCCCAGACATAGGAGGGGTGGGTGCAGAGTCCCCCCAGCAGTGCCCAGAAACAGGAGGGGTGGGTGCAGAGTCCCCCCAGCAGTGCCCAGACACAGGAGGGGTGTGTGCAGAGTCCTCCCAGCAGTGTCCAGACGCCGGAGGGGTGTGTGCAGAGTCCTCCCAGCAGTGCCCAGACACAGGAGGGGTGTGTGCAGAGTCCCCCCAGCAGTGCCCAGATGCAGGAGGGGTGGGTGTAGAGTCCCCCCAGCAGTGCCCAGACACAGGAGGGCTGTGTGCCTATCATTCCCAGCAGTGCCCAGATGCAGGAGGGGTGTGTCCAGAGTCCTCCCAGCAGTGCCCAGACACAGGAGGGGTGTGTGCAAAGTCCTCCCAGCAGTGCCCAGACGCAGGAGGGGTGGGTGTAGAGTCCCCCCAGCAGTGCCCAGACACAGGAGGGGTGTGTGCCTATCATTCCCAGCAGTGCCCAGACGCAGGAGGGGTGGGTGCCTATCACTCCCAGCAGTGCCCAGACACAGAAGGGGTGGGTGTAGAGTCCCCCCAGCAGTGCTCAGACACAGGAGGGGTGGGTGCCTATCATTCCCAGCAGTGCCCAGACACCGGAGGGGTGGGTGCAGAGTCCTCCCAGCAGTGCCCAGACGCAGGAGGGGTGGGTGTAGAGTCCCCCCAGCAGTGCCCAGACACAGGAGGGGTGTGTGCCTGTAATTCCCAGCAGTGCCCAGACGCAGGAGGGGTGGGTGCCTATCACTGCCAGCAGTGCCCAGACACAGGAGGGGTGGGTGTAGAGTCCCCCCAGCAGTGCCCAGACACAGGAGGGGTGGGTGCCTATCATTTCCAGCAGTGCCCAGACACAGGAGGGGTGGGTGCAGAGTCCTCCCAGCAGTGCCCAGACGCAGGAGGGGTGGGTGTAGAGTCCCCCCAGCAGTGCCCAGACACAGGAGGGGTGTGTGCCTATCAGTCCCAGCAGTGCCCAGACGCAGGAGGGGTGGGTGCCTATCACTCCCAGCAGTGCCCAGACACAAGAGGGGTGGGTGTAGAGTCCCCCCAGCAGTGCCCAGACACAGGAGGGGTGGGTGCCTATCATTCCCAGCAGTGCCCAGACACCGGAGGGGTGGGTGCAGAGTCCTCCCAGCAGTGCCCAGACGCAGGAGGGGTGGGTGTAGAGTGCCCCCAGCAGTGCCCAGACACAGGAGGGGTGTGTGCCTATAATTCCCAGCAGTGCCCAGACGCAGGAGGGGTGGGTGCCTATCACTCCCAGCAGTGCCCAGACACAGGAGGGGTGGGTGTAGAGTCCCCCCAGCAGTGCCCAGACACAGGAGGGGTGGGTGCCTATCATTTCCAGCAGTGCCCAGACACAGGAGGGGTGGGTGCAGAGTCCTCCCAGCAGTGCCCAGACGCAGGAGGGGTGGGTGTAGAGTCCCCCCAGCAGTGCCCAGACACAGGAGGGGTGTGTGCCTATCATTCCCAGCAGTGCCCAGACGCAGGAGGGGTGGGTGCCTATCACTCCCAGCAGTGCCCAGACACAAGAGGGGTGGGTGTAGAGTCCCCCCAGCAGTGCCCAGACACAGGAGGGGTGGGTGCCTATCATTCCCAGCAGTGCCCAGACACAGGAGGGGTGGGTGCAGAGTCCTCCCAGCAGTGCCCAGACACAGGTGGGGTGGGTGTAGAGTCCCCCAGCAGTGCCCAGACACAGGAGGGGTGTGTGCCTATCATTCCCAGCAGTGCCCAGACGCAGGAGGGGTGGGTGCCTATCACTCCCAGAAGTGCCCAGACATAGGAGGGGTGGGTGCAGAGTCACCCCAGCAGTGCCCAGACACAGGAGGGGTGGGTGCAGAGTCCCCACAGCAGTGCCCAGACACAGGAGGGGTGGGTGTAGAGTCCCCCCAGCAGTGCCCAGACACAGGAGGGGTGTGTGCCTATCATTCCCAGCAGTGCCCAGACGCAGGAGGGGTGGGTGCCTTTCACTCCCAGCAGTGCCCAGACATGGGAGGGGTGGGTGCAGAGTCCCCCCAGCAGTGCCCAGACACAGGAGGGGTGGGTGCAGAGTCCCCACAGCAGTGCCCAGACACAGGAGGGGTGGGTGTAGAGTCCCCCCATGTGTGCCCAGACACAGGAGGGGTGTGTGCCTATCATTCCCAGCAGTGCCCAGACGCAGGAGGGGTGTGTGCAGAGTCCTCCCAGCAGTGCCCAGACACAGGAGGGGTGTGTGCAGAGTCCTCCCAGCAGTGCCCAGACGCAGGAGGGGTGGGTGTAGAGTCCCCCCAGCAGTGCCCAGACACAGGATGGGTGTGTGCCTATGTTAGAAATGGGATTTCTGGTTGGCTAAGGCTTGCGCCAAAGTCAGGCAGAAACCACCACTCTAGTCAGGGCTGGGGAGTTACACGCCAAAGATAACCCCTGCTCACCCCCTTGGTAGCTTGGCACGAGCAGTCAGGCTTATCTCTGAGGCGATGTGTAAAGCGTTTGCGCGCGCACCCAGCAACAACACCCAAGGCCCACCACAAAGGAAACTCCACACAAGGTATTCTATAAAAATAGCCTTTGTATTATACACAACACATTAGATAAAAACACACACTCTACAATGTGCCAACAGGCACGGACAGAATTTACAAGGGATTATATATACAGTGGACAGGGCCACCTGGACCACTGTCAGGAAGTAGCACTTTTTAGAACATAGGAATAATACTGTAGTACAAAATAACATATGTAGCACACAACCAGTAATTACTGGTATCAGGTAAGTACCACCTACGCAACCCTAACCACCTTAGGAAAATATTGCGCAGGGAATCAGGACCTCACTAGCACCACCTGTACTAGGGAGAAAACAACCACCTAAGTATCACAATACCTGTAGGGGTCTAAGCACATAAACACATGATGCATAACATTCAGAGGTGTAAAGCAAAGCACATGACGCATAAACACATTCAGAGGTGCAGGAAAGGAACAATGGCGCAAAAACTCACATTAGCCACTATCTGTGGCAGTCCCTAGGCCAACTGGCCGTGAAGGGGCAAAGGCGCCCTGTGTCCAGCCAAGTCAGGGTGCGCCTGCGCAGGCTGCGCAAACCAAGGTGCACAAAGCACAACCTACACGTAGCAGTTGCCCACTAAGTGCTGGGCAACTGGAGAGATGCTGGGGCACCACTGTGCCTTCCTAAATAAATATGGCAGGGGTTGGAGCCTCTCCTGGGCTCTAAGAAAACACTTGTGGCCCCCTGAGCCTCGCAGGCTCTGATCAATATTGTGGGGCAAGGTGGGAGTGGCCCGCTGCCATCTGGGGCCACTCAATCGCCAAGGAAATGCCCCCGTATGCGTTTGGAGCGTGCACTGCGCTCTCCACAAACAATGCGCTGCCGTTGGAGTCCCTCTGGACTCTGAACATAAATATGCCCTCTGCGTTGGAGCCTCGTGGGCTTGACCAAACACAATCCCCACGTTGGAGCGCCTCGCGCTCAAAGACAATCGCTGCCACAGTCGGTGGAGCCTCGGGGCTCTAGTGACCCCAGGAATAATGCCCCCGTTGTGGGAGGGGCCGAGCAACAGGACCAGCGCTGGGCGCTGCCGGGGAGGACCGAACCCAGGGCCCCGTCTCACCCCCAGTAGCTGACACTCACCGGGTGAACGCGCAGGTCCCGGGCGACGGCAGCGCTTCGTGGAGTCCCGCTCAGGGACTCGGGAATCCTTCGCCAGCACCGATCCCCGGATCCGCTGGCTTCCTCCGGCGACGCGGGACTCTCCTTTTCAGGCGGAGGCGGGGTAGGCTCCCGCCCTCGTCTTCTGGGCCTCCGTCACAGGAGCGCGGGGTAGGCTCCCGTCCGCTTCCTGTTTGAGGCTAGGCCCCGCCCACGTCCCTCACAGATTTGCCTGACTTCCTGTGCGTCCCGAACCGGGCTGCAGCGGTGATTTTTCCCGTCACAAGAGGGGTGGGCTCCCTCGTAATAAGTAATATACGGTGGGGTGGGCACCCGCCGTAAGAAAATAATTAAATAAGCGGGGTAGGCACCCGCAAGCGCACCACAATGCCGGGTGGGCACCGGCCTCCAGAATAAAGCGCTCCTAGCGCTACGGCCAACGTAAAAGCGCTCTAGAAGCGCTGGGGGCACCAAATAAAGCGCTCCTAGCGCTAAGGCAAATAAGAAGCGCTTCCAGGTGCTTTGGGGACACAAATAAAGCGCTTCCAGCGCTGTAGGATGAAAAGCACCACAAAGTCCAGCAAAGTTCTTCCCTGCATGCAGCAGGGCAGGGGTGGGGGGCAAGGCTGGACCCAGAGCCAGCTCACTGGGCCTCCAGGCAGGGAGGTAGTCCAAGTGGCGGTCCTCTGGTCCAGCAGCAGCAGCAGCCCCCCTCAGGTAAGATCCTGGCAGAGAACAGATTCTGTGGGGACACAGCCCCATTTTTATACAGTCAAACCCTTTGTTCTGGGTTCAGGGTGAGGGGGGAAAACCAGTCGCAGCTGGTTGGGGAGCACCCTTGATGTGCTCAGCCCCTCACTCTATTCACTGGCAGGGCTAGGGTCGTCAGTCGCACCACAGGGGGCGGGGCCAGCATTGTGTGTGGAAAACCCTGTCCTATTCAGGACCCAGGTGTACTCCTCCCACCCATCTAGCTGCTGATCTCCCCATTCACCACTGGGTGACTCATCCTGACTCTGGGGAATCCCTAGCCCGTCACATGACACGACCAGCCAATCACGCGACAGACACACTGCACACAGAAGTGCCCACTTCTAGAAGTGGCACTTCCACACTAGGTACATGCACGCCGCACACATCATCGCGCAGCATTCACTCCCACGAGTCCGCACATACCAAACTCGGGCCTGCACACCCCACGCATCAGGAACTACTAGGGACACATACACTCCCCATGCATTCCTATGGGAGGGCAGGCCTATCTCACCACATGCACTCAGAGCACGCACGCACTTTACCCTGGGACACAGGGAAAGTGCGCAGAGACCAAACAATTACCACACCAAGTCATCAGTAAAAAGCAAAAAAAAAAGTTCAGGGGTGAACCTGCCAGAAGGGCCAAGTCCAACACAACCCCCTTCCAGCCAAAACGCAGGGTAGACCAATCACCACCGTGATGGACTTCCCTGCTTGGGGCGATAGAAAACGGACGCGGGCCCGCAACTGCAGGGACACCCTCCGGTTCTACGCCACGGTGAACCTATGGAATTCTTTCTAACACCACTGTCTGGACCAACTGGGCTATCCCACTGGTACTCCCAAGCTGTCCGCGGCCAAGACCAGGCCCTAGGCCACCCAGGTGCCACCGGTCCTTGCCTAACCACAGAGTGGGGGGTAGTAACCCCTGGCACATAGCGGCCATTCTCCACTCTTCCTCTCTGAAAGACAGGACTAGACTGCCACTGGTTCTCCAGCCTAGGGTCTACACCCTCAGGCGGACCAGGAGTCTCAGGGAAAGCTCTCCTCCCCCTACCTCTTCTCCTAGGGTTCCTCCTCCTCTGGCGAGGGGTACACCTAGAACGCCATTCCAACCCAGGGTTTAACCCCTCAGGTTGTACCGGGGGCAGAGGTGGGCTCTCCCACCCTCTGCACCCCCTTCCAGAACCCTGCTCCCTACCAACTGGGGCGGTACCTCTGGAAGAAGAACTGGTCGGGACGCTGATTACAGACGTCCCACCCTTCAGGTCAGGCTGATCCTGAACCTGGCCTCCCAACCTCCGGCCTAGAACCTTTGGTGGAATAATTGCCTGGCACGCCAGGACTTCTGGGGATTTCCACTCCATCCCCCTGAGGCTATCAAAGGACACATATGTCGAGCGACTGTCTGTCTGGCGCTGATCTCCCGTCCCCTGTCCACCTGACAGTGCGCGGAGATCCCCCAGAACAGAAGTGGTGCCACCCTGGTCACTACACGGGATCCTAGCCCAACTGGGTAGTCCCTGACCCACAGGCTCTTCCACTGGGAAACTCATCCCCCAATCACTCCTCACACTGGACTCCTGTACCCTCCCTACCGGAGCGGTACTGCCAGACTCTAGAACCACAGGAGCCCTGGTTACAGGTGCTCCAGGTCCTCTACTCACCAGGAGATCTTCCTCAAATGGGCTAACAGGACAGCCTAGGTCCCCAACTTGGTGTTCCCTCATGGAACCATCCAAGTCCTGAGGCAGGGTTTCGTACGTCCGGGGACCCTCGGTCACCCTCTCACTCCTGCTCCACTGAGCCAGGCAGTGAGCCCCTACACCCTCCTCGCTATCCTGGGACCTAGCTGGGCTACACTGAGCCTCTTCCACCACGCTGGGCTGGAAGATACCTGACCCACTACTTTTGGAGTCACTCCCTAATGACTCTAGAGAACCTCTAGCCCTTTCCCAGCGCTCTGCTTCATCTCCAAGCTCAAATGGGGCAGACACCCCACACCCCAACAGGTGTTGGCGCAACCCCGGTGCACAACAATTGAGCAGGTGTTCTCTGAGAATCAGATCACACAGTTTATCATAATCAGATTCTGCGGGAACTCTTATCCAATCAAACAGTGCATCCTCACATTCATCCACAAACTCCTCCCAAGACTGGTGAGACAGTTTCCTACTGCCCCTGAATTTCAACCTTAACTCCTCCTCCTGGGGAACAGGTACCAGACTGGGGGGACTGGGATTTCCTACACTGGAATCTACATCGCTACTACCACTGGACTCCACCCTCCCTGGGGAGTCCAGAAAATTAAAACTGCGCGCAGGGGATAGTCTACCCTCCAGAGCTACTTTGCCTCTGGTGGAGGCCCTCTCAGCCTCCTCTACCCTCTCCCGCGCCAAGACCCACTCAGTCTCTCGCTGTTGCTTCCTGGCCTCCAGCTGCGCCATAGCCTGAGCATGCTCTAACCTGAGCTTCTCTAACGCCAGCTGGTGCTCCCTTTCTTTCCTCCTATCTTCCCACTCCTCTGGGGACAGGGACAGGGATGAGGCGCTGCCTCCTACGCTGGACCCAGCAAGGGACGCCCTACCTATGGGGTCCTCACTCTCTACTGGCGTCCAGGTATTGTCATCCTCTACCTCCTCTTCTGAGTCTTCAGGGCTCCCCACAGACCCACCACCCTCCAGGTGTGAGGCCTGGGCCCTTTCCGTACTGCGCTCAAGATCCCTTTGCCTCTTAACCCACTGGATCATGTGGCCCCTAAGTTCACACATAGTGTCTGACTCTCTCACCCCTATGCCTCTCTCTCTACAGAACCTTTCCAACTCCTGCATACTGTAATAAATTAGATCACTGAGATCAAAAGCAGGCTCCATTCTGGCAGACGTTCTAGAGAAAAGATCACACAGGGAACCTAGGGGTCTGCGTTTAACAGGAGCACACAATTCACAAAAAGATTCAGCAAGCTCTCTATCCCAGAGAACTCACACTCACTTGCCTAGTGCCACACACCACTCATCCACACCCAACCCTCCCCTCGGACTGGTAAGGCAGTTTCTACCACCCCTGATTCCTCAACCTGACCACCACGTGACACAGGTACCAACTCTGGGCGCAGGGCGGGGGACAAATGTACTGGACACTATTACGCTGCCACCACTGGATCCCACCCTCTGGTGAATCCAGAAACACAATGCACTAAGGGGGATGATCTACCCTCCCGAGCTAGGGAGACCTAACTCACAGTGCACAAAACCACATTTCCAAAGAAATGACAATTAAAAACAAACTTAGAACAATAATTGTGAGAAGTTGGCCTGGTATATGATGCTCACTAGTTAAAGTGATCACCTTGTACCATGCCAAGCAACCCTTATGGTGTGGTTGTAAGTCAACCTTTTCGGACTAGCTGCCCTAGTGGTAGCGTAGGCTAAGCAGTCTTTGAGGCTAAACTCGTGAAGCGTGTTAAGCCAGCTGTTTTACCAAATGCAACCCCCTTTTATACCAATGAAAGGACACCACACAGATATATATTCAAAATATATATGTATTTATTTCTCAAAGTAACCCCTAGTCTCTTTATGAGCACAGGAGCACAAATCGTCAAACAAGATTATCACAGAATACACAGAAGTTGCACGTTATATGGATAGGCCCTGGTGGCCACTCAAACCATATACTAAAATAGTGGTATAAGTACCACGAACAGAAAAGGGAAAAGGCCTAGGGCCTCTAGAATCGCTGGGCCTACAAGGAGCTAACGTCAGTTAGTGACCAGGAGGTCCACGGGTGGCGTGTGCAGAGCAAATAGTCACACGCGTGCTCCCATAGGTTTCAATGGGTGCGTAAAAAGTACAAAGTTACTGCAAAGAGGATCTTCCGGATGGACTAGGAACTCAAGATTTGGAACACAGGCACTAGAGATGTAATACTACACTTGGGCACAGGTGTGCCAGCTTTACCTCACCCACAGGAAGCGGGTGCATAGGCCTCGAAGTGCGTCGGGTTTCTTCTATCTGTTCCGTGGAGCTTGAAGACAAAGATGCTGCAGGCGGTCGGTCCGGGAGAGATGCAGTGGATCCAAGAGTGGATCAGAGATGTTGAAGACCTGTAAGCAGAGGGGACAGTGTTCACAGTCACTAGCCAGTGACCAGCGTGGCACCAGGTGGGTACCAGGCGATGTCGGGTGCAAACAGGTGATGAGGGGTAGCTTGTCTCCGCAGCCACGTGGTCCCTGAAGGTCGACGACGTCCAGGAGTCGGCTCACGAGCTGTCCCACGCAGGCTCTCGCTGTCGGCGGTGTCGGCGACTTGATCGAAGCAAACAAGCCTTGGCAAAAGCAATTGTAGGAGGATTCGGAAATCAGCTGTTGGTTCTGACCAGCAAGGTCAGAGGGATTGCTCCTTTGGAGGGGAGCAAGGGCCAGTCTGGAGCAACCAGACCAGCAGTGTATTTCGTAGAGTTCGTCGCCAAGATGGCCACTAGCCAGCGGGCCAGCAACCGGTTAGGCGCGTCGAGTGGCAAAATGCAGAAGGGCCCCACGCAGATTGTGGAGATGCTGGAGGGCTCACCTTTGGTGCAGATGCTGCTCGGGGGTTGGGCTTCTCAGATCCCAAAGCACAACTTGGAGGGAGCCTCGGTTGTTGCACTTGTCAGCTTGTCGTAGTCGTTCCAAGATGGCTGGCTCCACGTGTCTCGGTGCCTCCACAGGTCTCCTCTTTTCAGGGACTGTGGATCGGGCGGTGAGAGGTCTGGAGGTGCAGGTCTTGTCAGTCTCTGGGCTCGGGCTCCGGCGGGAGGCGGCGGCAAAGCAGACGTTGATGCGCTGGATGGTGCTTGCGTTAGCAAGGTGGTCACTCCCTGACCACAGGGGAGATTGGCTTCAGTCCTCTGTGCAGCAGAGCGTCGAAGTTCCCGTCTTCTTCTTAGTGTTAAGTTGATTTCAGGATGTCTGAAGTCTTAGGACACAGCTCCTACCTTTAAGCGGATTCTAGGGGCCGGACTACCTGCTAGGTCCCTCCCTATGGGTGGGACCAGGAAGGGGGGTGGTCACACGCCCAATCCTTTGTCCAGCTCGCCCCAGGCCCGGGACTGGTGTGCCCCAGGACCGGTTTGAACTGGCATATGCACCGAGGCTCCTTGTGAGCCACAGGCATGTCTGGTTTCTTTCAAGCCCTACCTGACCAATACACAAAATCCTGTCTGGGGTGGTGCACGCACCTCCCCTGGCAGGAAACCCTTTGTCCACACCTCCCAAGCTGGAAGGACTCCCAGCAGCAGGAGGGCAGACTTGTGTCTGTGGTGGCAGCATCCATTTTGTGGAGCTGAGGCTATGTCTGATTTTACCCGGGTTTCAGGCACTGTACATGTCGTGTCCCTCTAGAAGGGTGGAATGCTAACCCCGTCGCCAGAATTGGCGAGGGGTTAGTATTCCAATTCGTATGACACCTTACTCGACATGTTTTGATAAAGCCAAACCAAAGATAGCATTTAACCGCGAGGTTCATAATGCACTTAAGAGTATATGGTATGACGATATCTGGAAACAGTAGAAGGAAGTTGTTCCGACCACTGCAGACAGGCTCAGCTCATGCCAGAGCACCATCTCACATGGAACCAAGCACTCTGCCTTCAGGATTGTTAAGGCCTGCCATAGGAGTGACTTATAGGTTACCAGGTGTCCCATTTAAGGTTAGGTATAGGTATACTACACCTAAGTAAGAGGTGATTACACCAACTTACCCCAGCTGAGTGATCAGCCAGTTGTGTCAGATTGTTAGGCCAAGCCTGGGGTGGCATAATACATGCTTCAGCCCTTGGCAGGCCTTGGGTACACCAATGCCCTGGGTACCTAGTGTACACTGGTACAGGGGCTGACAGGGTGATCCAACCAATTGGGTATGTACCTAGGGTACATGGAGTCCATTTTAAAGAGAGAACAGCCAGGCTGAGATCCTGAATAGCAGGATCTCAGGCCAACTAAGTCGAAAAACCAGCTAGACACTAGGCAAAAATTTGGGGGTAACCATAGTCAGATATCCACCTTCCTACACAACCCCCCCCCCAAACGAAGGGAGATAAGGCTGACCTTGACCAGGTAAGCCTATATTGCCCAAGTGGCCATATAAGGAGGAACCAGCACTGGCATGGTTACCCCCTGTCTCATGGTCCACTAAGCAATCCCTCACCCTAAGGGTATCAGAGGGTCTCCACCATAGGGAATCTCTACCTTTGGTGTGTCTTGGCAAAGTAAAAGGCTGGTGTTGAGATGGAGTACTGAAGTGAGTGTCCTCAAAGTGAGGCCTCAGCTTCCTCCAATCCCCCTCCACCATGGATGCCTTTCTTTCCTTAACTGAGTTGCACTGTGCTCTCAGGGTCAGCCTCTGGCTACCTAAAGCTGGAGGCTGGGTCCCTTTTGTGGGCTTACTGGAGGGACAGGTCAGGTCTGGGGCCCTAAGGTCCCATGTTTGCCTGTACCCAACAGAATCCCTCTGGGGGAGGTCCCTAACTACCTGTAAAGGAGATCCCTCAGGAATGTGTTTACCCATCACCTGACTAGGGCTACTAGCCAGGCAATCCTCATTCTTTTGATGGGGGGGTTCTTGTGGACAGGGGCCCTCTTGGGGTCCACTGGCCTCCCTGACCTCTGCAGCCCTGGGCTGACTGAGGCAGGGTAGAGAGAGGCAGGCTACCTGCACCAGACTGGGTCCCACCTTGGAAGGGGCCACTGACATCAGAGGCTCTGCCAGGCCAGGCCTGGCTACCTCTGGGGCAGTTCCTTCACAAGGGGTGAGGTCAGCTCCCTGAGGAGGCTGACTTTTTCCTAATGTCTGGGGAGAGGGAGACTTTTCTTCCTCCCCACTACTCTCTGTTTGTGTGGAGTGATCCATAGTTTCAGGCTTCACTACACCTATGTCAGTCTGAGTATAGGCTGAGACCATTACAGCCTTGCCAACCTTTTCAGGGGGGCACTCAGTTTGTGTTTGAGCTGTGACTGTCACAGCTCTGCCAGTCTCTACAGGGAAGTCTGTCTGTGCCTGGGCTGTGGCTACCACTGCCCTTCCAACCTTTCCAGGGAGGAAATCTATTTGGACAGGGGTTGTGAATGGCACAACCCCACTACCCTTTTGTGAAAGGCCTACCATTTTAGAATGGGTGTCTTGTTCAACTCCAGCCCAAGCTGAGAGTTCTAAGTCATTCCCCAGTAAGCAGTCTACAGGCAAGGTTGGGGACACTGCCACCCTTTTAGGGCCAGTGACACCTCCCCAGCTGAGACATACCTCTGCCATGGGATGACTGTTCTGTTTGCCATCAATGTTGGTCACCTGGTAGGAGAAACCAGGCAAAAGCTGCTCAGAGGGAACTAGCCAATGGGCCACCATTGTGATGCTAGCTCCAGTGTCTCTGTAGGCCTCAGCTTTTGTACCATTGATGTAGGGCTCCTGTCTGTACCTACCCAAAGTGTTGGGACAGGCAGTGAAGTTGGCAAACCCCATGCCACCGTCACAGACAAGAGTATCTGCTGCAGGGGAATTGGCTAAGCCAGGGTCCCCCTGTGTTCCCCAAGTAAACCCACCCAAATTTTTGGGGGCACTCCCACCACCTGGGGGATTACTGCTGACAGTAATAGGTGGTGTGACAGGAGTAATTGGAGGAACAGTTTTGTTTGTAGCCCTTGGGCAACTGCTGTCAGTTTTCCAATGCCCAGGAGTTTTACACTCATGGCAGTAGGGCTTTTTACCTGTGGTAGAGGAGGGAGCTTGGGACCCACCACCCTGTGTGGAGTTTTGGGGCCCTGAGGAAGATTTCTCTTTTGTTTTATCCCCACCCTTCTCTTGAGGTTTGGTGGTATCTTTCTTTTGGTCACCACCCTGATTCTTAGGCCTGATCCTGGTCCTGACCCATTTATCTGCCCTCTTTCCCAATTCTTGGGGAGAGGTCAAATCTGAGTCTACCAGGTGTTGATGGAGGAGCTGGTTTTGACAGTTACTTAAAATCTGTTCTCTCATCATCAAATTGTACAATCCTGTATAATCAGATACCTTACTTCCCAGCAACCAACCCTCCAAAGCCTTAGTGGCACATTCAACATATTCAGACCAGTCCTGAGTCTGTGTCTTCTGGGTGTCTCTGAACATTAACCTGTACTGTTCAGTGGTTAAGCCTAACCCATCAACTAGGACACTCTTCAGGACTCTGTAGTTTCTGACATCCTCCTCCCTAACAGTGAGGAGTCTGTCTCTGCCTCTTCCTTCAAAGGAGAGCCAGAGGATCGCTGCCCACTGGTCTTCAGGAACCTGCTGTACTTTGCAGGCTCTCTCAAGAGCAGTTATCCATTTGTGGATATCATCCCCACTTTTGTAGGGGGGCACAACCTTAGACAGGTTCCTATTATCAAAGACCCTATCTTTGTCCTTAGGGACAATGCTGCCACCAGTGGGTATAGACCCACTCTCTCTAGGTTGCCTAGCCTTCCTCAGTTTTTCTTCCATCAGGGCTACTTCTAGCTCCTGCTTCCTGATCCTCAGCTGGGCTTCCTGCATTCTGGCCTCATGTTCCCTCCTCTGAGGGGTGGTTGTAGGAGAGTAGGGTCTGCAATCCTATGATCACCCAGATTTTTTTGCTTTTGCTTCATTGGTTTACGACTTTCTCCGGCTGTGGGCCTGCCAATCAGACCCACAGCCTAGCTGTTCTCTCTCGAAATTAACACACATGTACGTTAGGTGCATCCACTAATTGGAACTGGGCCGCCTTGTCAGTCCCTGTCTCAGCATACCACAGGTATCCAGGGCATCGGTGTACCCAGGGCCTACCAGGGGCTGAAACATGTATTATGCCACCCCTGGAATGGCCGCCCAAATCTGACACAACTGGCTGCACGACAGCTGGGGCCACGTGGTGTAATCACCCGTTGCTGTAGGTGTAGTATTCCTACACCTAAACCCTAACATGGACACATGGGTTCCTATCAGTCACTCCTATGGCAGGCCTTATCAATCCTGAAGGCAGAGTGCAGGGGATCATGTGGGACGGTGCTCTGGCGCGAGGTGAGCCCGTCGACGGCTTGTGGAACCAAGTCCTAATAGCCGTTCCATGGTGACGCGGGCCAACTACTTTTAATGCCTTATAATCCTAGCGGTTATTTGCTAACTTTGGCCTCGCATCACCTACACATGTCGAGTAAGGTGTCATACGAATGGGAATACGAACCCCTCGCCAGTCCGGGTGACGGGGTTGGCATTCCCCCCCTTTTAGAGGGACACGACATGGAAGTAACCTTGAACCCCGGTTAAAGTTGACTCAAGCCTCAGCATCACAAAATGGATGCTGCCACCAGACACAAGTCTGACCTCCCGCTGCTGGGGGACCTTCCAGCAAAGGGAGCTTGGACAAAGGGTTTCCTGTCGAGGGCGGTGTTAGCACCGTCCCAGACAGGGTTTGTGTATCCCAGGTGGGCAGGGCTGAAAGGAAGGTGACTGCAAGTGGCACCCCGGTGCTCACTGTGCATAGCCCGGCTCAAACCAGTTTCGGGGGCACACCGGCCCCTGAGCTGGCGCGAAGCCGGACAAAGGATAGGGGTGTAACCACCCCCCTCCTGGCTCCACCCATAGGTAGAACCTAGTCACGGGCCAGCCCCTTTTCTTAGAATAAAGGTAGGAGCGAGTCCCCTTCCCAAATTGGATAATCAGATAATCGGATACCTCCGAATCACGAACCACTTTCCACGAAAGGAACTCTTGACTATTTCTGAAGACTCTCCCTTGTGGCTAAGGAGTAGCCACCCTGCACCAGCAGGCACCACCTAAGCGCTTGCGGTTTGCTGTAAGTCTCTCCTACGGATCAAGACTGCCCAGCTCGACGAGACCCGAGTTCCCTGCCATCTCTGACCTTTTACCTCCCTCATCAGCTCAGCTGAGAGTCGTAGGTGTGACGAGACCTGCGGGACCGGCTATCTTCAGGACCTGCACGACGCTTATCTAGCACGCCCACCGAGGGACCCTCGAGTGAGTGCACCTAGGGTTTGAGAAACCCTAAACCCTGAGCAGCTCCAGCATCGAAGTCTGTCTCCCCAGCATCCACGAGATCTGCGTGGGGGGCCCTTCCGCTCCTTGCTGTTCACCGCGTTGTCCGACCACTTGCCGACCGGCTTGTGGCCCGCTTCACGACACACCACGTTTTGTTTCATCACTAGTCTGGTTGCTCCAGACTGGCTCTTGCTCCCCTTCAACAGAGGAGTACCCCGGACCCTCCTGGTCCACTCCCGACGCCATCTTGACTCCCCCGCTTGGGTGGCCACTGCCAAGATCCGCTGCCCCTTCCTGGGCCCAGCATCATCGACAGTAGACACCTTCGTGGGACAGCTCGCCCTCCATCCTGGTCGCCACCGCGCCTCCTGGTCCGAGGAACAGCCGAGTCCGACGTCACCCACTCACCTGGTCGAGGTGACTTCCGCCGGTACCCTCCTGGTACCCACACGATCGCTGGCTAGCGGTTGAGAACTGAGTCCCCTCTGCTTTCAGGTTTCCTTCACCACCGATCCAGGCTTGGATCGCTCTGAACATCGTCACTGGTCGCCTGCCAGCAACTTCTTCTTTCAGGCTCCTGAGACTACACGAGGACTCCCGACATCTTGACGAACTTCACGCAGCCGCAGCCTCCGGGCTAGGTAACTCGAGCATCTCGGTGCTCCATCGCAGGTTCGCTCTACAAGTGTCCAGTTCCTTTTTCGTTTAGTCCCACTGATCGGATCACTCCGGGATCAGTATCTCCAGACTCTAACCATTCGCATTTCACTGTTAGTGTAGGTGGTTTCTCGTGCCCCTCGGGCATTTGTGTAAATTGTGCAACTGAAGTATTTTCCTAAGAGTTTTGTAGTGTGCTTAGCTCCCTGACTCATAAAGAGCCAGGGTAGTCCTGTTATAAATAAATATCCTTTTATTTTCATAACAACTTGTGTGGTGTCCTTTCACTTGGTGTTCAAGGGGTATATGTGATGGTAAACAGCTGGCTTAACACGCCCTCTAGAGTTTAGCCTAAGACTGCTCGTATCCACGCTACTAGGATAGCTGGTCTAAAAGGTTGACTTACAACCAATCATCAATAAGGGTCGTTTGGAATGATACACAGTGATCACTAGAATAGTGAGCACTACATATCAGGCCAACTTCTCACATTGGTGAGCAGCGGTTGGGATTTGAGCTTGCTGTTGTTTTACCACACACGTATCCTAAGAATATCGCAGTGAAAGATCACATAAGTACCCAGGTACATATAACTTAACTTAGAATACTCCGAGTTCTACTGAACCGGCTGTTGTAGTGTAACAGGGCTTAGCACACCCTGACTACAACTCCTAGCAAGGGATCAGTAGGTAAACCCATAGTGTAGGTAGGTGCAACACTTACACCTCACTAGAAAAGCATGTCGATCCACGGAGAGTCTTCGCAGACTCCCTTAGTGGTCAGTGACCCTCCACAGGTCGTGTCACGATATGCAACTCTTAGCTTCAAGGAGATGCGACAACTGTGTGCCTCCAGGAAGCTAAACCAGGGTTCTAACCCTACCATCGCAATACTGATAGGTCTCTTAGAGGCGTACGATGCTAGGAGGTCCTCTAACACAGGTCCCCCCAGTGCAGATGGGAACATGCCGCCCTTAGAGGGAACCCTCGGTGACCCGGACCTCGACCCTCACACAGAGGAGGAGGACGAGGACGAGTTATCGGGAGACGAGGCAGACAAAGGTCCAGCGGTAGTCGGCAGGCTTACAAGGACCAACTTAAGCAGGCATGAGAATGGAACTGGGGGAGCCCCGGGCCCACGCTCAAGCAGGCTTAACCTTGGGAACGGACGAGCTAGGTCTCTCTCCAGAGGCTCTGGCAGATCGGTTCATACACATGTCTCTCAGGCATCCTCTCAGAGAGGAATGACTTCCCCTCAGAGGAGGGAGCATGAAGCGAAGATGCGGGAGGTCAATCTGAGGATCGAGCGGGAAGAACTTGCCCTCGCCAAAGAAAGACTTGCCTTGGCCCGAGAACAGAAATTAAGTGGGTTAGATCCCACTGGTGGCAGCATTCTCCTTAGAGAGAAAGACAGGGGTATAGACACTAGACACCTGAGTAAAATCGTGCCCCCCTTTAAACAAGGGGACGACATCCACAAGTGGATAACTGCCTTGGAGAGGGCCTGCACTGTCCAGTGCGTCCCCCCAAGTCAGTGGGCAGCTATACTGTGGCTTTCCTTTGAAGGTAAAGGAAGGGACAAGCTCCTCACTACAAGAGCTGAGGATGCTAACAACTACCAGGTCCTGAAGAACACACTGATTGATGGGTTCGGCTTAACCACGGAACAGTACCGGGTGCTGTTCCGGGACACCCAGAAAATTCAGTCTCAGGATTGGGCTGACTTTGTCGATTGTGCCACTAAGGCTTTGGAAGGCTGGTTGCTGGGTAGCAAGGTTACTGATTACACAGGATTGTACAATCTTATCATGCGAGAACAGATTTTAAACAACTGTCAGAACCAATTGTTGCATCAGCACCTTGTCGACTCGGATCTGACCTCTCCCCAAGAATTGGGAAAGAAGGCGGACAGATGGGTCAGAACAAGGGTCAAGCAGAACCAGAATCAGAACCAGGGTGGTCAGAAGAAAGCAGACCAGAAGGGTAACAAGAACGAACAAAATGACCAGAAGTCTTCGACAGGTCCCCAACAAACCAAAGAGGGTGGGGGTCAGGCTTCGCAGAAGAAGATGACTCAAGAAGGCCAGTCAAAAAGGTGGTGCCAATACTGTAAAAGTAAGACTCACTGGTTTAGTGAGTGCACCAAGAAAGGAGGGCAAACTCCTGCCACTGCAGCCCCTAAGGCACCTGCACCCCCTAGTACAGTCAGCAGTGGTAGTGCGCCTCCCAAGGCATTAGTTGGGTTAACCTTGGGAACCGAGGGGAGTGACGACTTAGTCGGCACGCTCACTCAGGCCGTCCTTGTCTGTACAGGGGATATGGATATGTCCCCTGACGCCAGTCCCAATACTTTGGGCAAATACAGACAGACACCTTTGATAAATGGAAGAGTGGCTCAGGCCTACAGGGACACGTGTGCCAGTGTCACCATGGTGACGCCTAACTTCGTGGACCCTGGACAGATCATGCTAGGTACCAGTTACCTAGTGACCAATGCCAGCAACGTCACTACCAATCACAGTATGGCAGTTGTTGATTTCTCCTGGGGAGGGGTAAGTGGCCCGAAAAAGGTTGTGGTTAGTTCAGACCTCCCCGTAGAATGTCTGTTGGGCAATGATTTGGAAACGTCACAATGGTCAGAGGTGGAGCAGAGGACTCACATGGAGATGTTAGGCTTGCCAGCACATGTCCTTGCTGTGACCAGGTCACAGGCCAAAAGATGCCCCACTGAACAGGTGCTGGATCCTGGAAGAACGGACCAGGCACCTTCCAAGAAAAGGAGCAGTAAGGGTAAGGCTTCGCCTTCCCCCTTGCCCCAGGTCGTGGATCAAGTCTCCGAGGAGGCTGACCTTAAAGAACTGAGGGAAACTGAGCCGCAAGAGCTTGAACCTGGTCAGGTTGAGTTTCTGGGCTCAGGGGGACCCTCCAGGGAAGACCTGGGGAAGGCACAGTTAGACTGCCCCTCCCTTGAACCCCTCAGACAGCAGGCCGCTGCTGAGGCTGCAGGGAACGCCACAGGTACCCACAAAGTGTACTGGGACGATGGACTCCTGTACTCCGAGGCAAGAGACCCCAAACCTGGTGCGACCAGGAGGTTGGTCATCCCCTTGTCTCTGAGAGGTTTCCTTCTCACCTTGGCCCACGAGATTCCCCTTGCAGGTCACTTAGGCCAGAATAAGACTTGGGACAGACTTGTTCCACACTTTCACTGGCCCCACATGTCCGAAGATACGAAGGAGTTTTGCTGCTCCTGTGTCACTTGCCAAGCCAGTGGTAAGTCAGGTGGCACGACAAAGGCCCCCCTCATACCACTGCCAGTGGTGGGGGTACCCTTTGAACGAGTGGGGATCGACATTGTCGGACCAATGGAACCCCAGACAGCATCAGGGCACAAGTTCATACTGGTGGTTGTGGACCACGCCACCAGGTATCCTGAAGCTATTCCCCTTAGGACCACTACAGCACCTGTGGTGGCACAGGCCCTACTTGGAGTGTTCTCCAGAGTGGGCTTCCCTAAGGAGGTCATCTCAGACAGAGGTGCAAACTTCATGTCGGGATATCTGACTGCTATGTGGAAGGAATGTGGTGTCAACTACAAGTTCACCACACCCTATCACCCACAATGCAATGGGCTGGTTGAGAGATTCAACCGGACCCTAAAAGGGATGATTCACGGACTACCTGAAAAGCTTCGGCGGAGATGGGATGTCCTGATACCCTGCCTCTTGTTCGCCTACAGAGAGGTCCCACAGAAGGGGGTTGGCTACAGCCCTTTCGAGCTTCTGTTCGGACATCCTGTAAGGGGACCCCTTTGTTTGGTAAAGGAAGGATGGGAGAGACCTCTCAGAAAGCCGGCATCAAACATTGTGGACTATGTGCTCGGTCTCCGCTCGCGGATGGCGGAGTACATGGAAAAGGCGTCTAAAAACCTGGAGGCGAGCCAAGAATTACAGAAAGCTTGGCACGACCAAAAGGCTGTCCTGACTGTGTACCAGCCTGGACAGAAGGTGTGGGTGCTGGAGCCAGTGGCCCCAGCAGCACTCAAAGACAAATGGTCTGGGCCCCACACGATCGTTGAGCAAAAGGGAGAGGTCACCTACTTGGTAGACCTGGGAACTCCTCGGAGCCCCCACAGGGTGCTCCATGTAAACAGGCTCAAGGCATATGTCGACAGGGAGGGCATGGGCTTGCTCATGGCCACAGATGAGGGACAGGAGGAGGAGAGTGACCCTCTCCCAGACCTGCTCTCTCAGAACCCTGACGATGGATCAGTAGATGGTGTTGTCTTTTGTGGCAGCCTCTCTGGACATCAACAAGAGGATTGTAAACAGGTTCTTCAATCCTTTCGACATATGTTCTCTCTGACACCCAGTCAGACCAAGTGGTGTACCCATGAGGTCGACACTGGGGACAGTCTGCCCGTCAAGAGTAAAATCTATCGGCAACCTGATCATGTCAGAGACTGCATCAAGACAGAGGTGCAGAAAATGTTGGAGCTGGGAGTCATTGAACCCTCGGACAGCCCCTGGGCTAGTCCCGTAGTGCTCGTGCCGAAACCTCACACCCAGGGCGGTAAGAAAGAGATGAGGTTCTACGTGGACTACAGAGGTCTCAATGCAGTCACTAAGACTGACGCCCACCCGATACCAAGAGCAGACGAACTTATCGACCGGTTGGCCTCGGCCAGCTACTTAAGTACGTTTGACCTGACAGCTGGGTATTGGCAAATCAGGTTAGCTGAGGAGGCCAAGCCCAAAACAGCATTTTCTACCCCGGGTGGGCACTATCAGTTCGTGGTAATGCCCTTTGGGTTGAAAAATGCACCTGCCACCTTCCAAAGGCTGGTGAATCGAGTTCTCACTGGGTTGGACGACTTCTGTGCGGCGTATCTGGACGATATCGCTGTCTTTAGCTCCACCTGGGAGGATCACCTGGTCCACCTGAGGAAAGTGTTAGAGGCCCTGCAGAAGGCAGGCCTCACTATCAAGGCCACCAAGTGCCAGATAGGGCAGACACAGGTTGTATACCTGGGCCTCCTTGTAGGTGGAGGCCAGGTTCAACCGTTGGAGAGCAAAATACAGGCCATCCAGGACTGGGCTCCTCCAACCAGCCAGACTCAGGTTCGAGCTTTCTTGGGCCTGACTGGTTATTACCGGAAATTTGTCAGAAATTATGGATCCATTGTGACCCCGCTAAACGACCTGACAAGTAAAAAGATGCCAAAAAAAGTTCAGTGGACAGCAAGCTGTCAGAAGGCATTCGATGACCTAAAGCAGGCCATGTGCACAGCACCTATCCTAAAGAGTCCAGACTACTCCAAACCATTCATTGTCCAAACAGACGCTTCGGAGCTGGGTGTGGGAGCTGTTCTATCGCAACTGAATTTTGATGGTCATGACCAGCCCATAGCTTTTATTAGCAGGAGGCTGACCCCCAGAGAGAAGAATTGGTCAGCTATTGAGAGGGAGGCCTTTGCTGTGGTTTGGGCCCTGAAGAAGTTGAGGCCATACTTGTTTGGCACTCACTTCAAGATTCAGACCGACCATAAGCCCCTCTTGTGGCTAAATCAAATGAAGGGTGAAAACCCCAAACTACTTAGGTGGTCCATTTCCCTACAGGGGATGGACTTCACAGTGGAGCATAGACCTGGCACTGATCATGGCAATGCAGATGGGCTCTCCAGGTATTTCCACTTAGAGCAAGAAGACTCACCTGGTCAAGGTTAGCTTATTGTCCCAAAGTTTGGGGGGGGGTCATGTAGGAGAGTAGGGTCTGCAATCCTATGATCACCCAGATTTTTTTGCTTTTGCTTCATTGGTTTACGACTTTCTCCGGCTGTGGGCCTGCCAATCAGACCCACAGCCTAGCTGTTCTCTCTCGAAATTAACACACATGTACGTTAGGTGCATCCACTAATTGGAACTGGGCCGCCTTGTCAGTCCCTGTCTCAGCATACCACAGGTATCCAGGGCATCGGTGTACCCAGGGCCTACCAGGGGCTGAAGCATGTATTATGCCACCCCTGGAATGGCCGCCCAAATCTGACACAACTGGCTGCACGACAGCTGGGGCCACGTGGTGTAATCACCCGTTGCTGTAGGTGTAGTATTCCTACACCTAAACCCTAACATGGACACATGGGTTCCTATCAGTCACTCCTATGGCAGGCCTTATCAATCCTGAAGGCAGAGTGCAGGGGATCATGTGGGACGGTGCTCTGGCGCGAGCTGAGCCCGTCGACGGCTTGTGGAACCAAGTCCTAATAGCCGTTCCATGGTGACGCGGGCCAACTACTTTTAATGCCTTATAATCCTAGCGGTTATTTGCTAACTTTGGCCTCGCATCACCTACACATGTCGAGTAAGGTGTCATACGAATGGGAATACGAACCCCTCGCCAGTCCGGGTGACGGGGTTGGCATTCCCCCCCTTTTAGAGGGACACGACATGGAAGTAACCTTGAACCCCGGTTAAAGTTGACTCAAGCCTCAGCATCACAAAATGGATGCTGCCACCAGACACAAGTCTGACCTCCCGCTGCTGGGGGACCTTCCAGCAAAGGGAGCTTGGACAAAGGGTTTCCTGTCGAGGGCGGTGTTAGCACCGTCCCAGACAGGGTTTGTGTATCCCAGGTGGGCAGGGCTGAAAGGAAGGTGACTGCAAGTGGCACCCCGGTGCTCACTGTGCATAGCCCGGCTCAAACCAGTTTCGGGGGCACACCGGCCCCTGAGCTGGCGCGAAGCCGGACAAAGGATAGGGGTGTAACCACCCCCCTCCTGGCTCCACCCATAGGTAGAACCTAGTCACGGGCCAGCCCCTTTTCTTAGAATAAAGGTAGGAGCGAGTCCCCTTCCCAAATTGGATAATCAGATAATCGGATACCTCCGAATCACGAACCACTTTCCACGAAAGGAACTCTTGACTATTTCTGAAGACTCTCCCTTGTGGCTAAGGAGTAGCCACCCTGCACCAGCAGGCACCACCTAAGCGCTTGCGGTTTGCTGTAAGTCTCTCCTACGGATCAAGACTGCCCAGCTCGACGAGACCCGAGTTCCCTGCCATCTCTGACCTTTTACCTCCCTCATCAGCTCAGCTGAGAGTCGTAGGTGTGACGAGACCTGCGGGACCGGCTATCTTCAGGACCTGCACGACGCTTATCTAGCACGCTGTGAGAAGTTGGCCTGGTATATGATGCTCACTAGTTAAAGTGATCACCTTGTACCATGCCAAGCAACCCTTATGGTGTGGTTGTAAGTCAACCTTTTCGGACTAGCTGCCCTAGTGGTAGCGTAGGCTAAGCAGTCTTTGAGGCTAAACTAGTGATGCGTGTTAAGCAAGCTGTTTTACCAATAGTAACCCCCTTTTATACCAATGAAAGGACACCACACAGATATATATTCAAAATATATATGTATTTATTTCTCAAAGTAACCCCTAGTCTCTTTATGAGCACAGGAGCACAAATCGTCAAACAAGATTATCACAGAATACACAGAAGTTGCACTTTATATGGATAGGCCCTGGTGGCCACTCGAACCATATACTAAAATAGTGGTATAAGTACCACGAACAGAAAAGGGAAAAGGCCTAGGGCCTCTAGAATCGCTGGGCCTACAAGGAGCTAACGTCAGTTAGTGACCAGGAGGTCCACGGGTGGCGTGTGCAGAGCAAATAGTCACACGCGGGCTCCCATAGGTTTCAATGGGTGCGTAAAAAGTACAAAGTTACTGCAAAAGGAATCTTCCGGATGACCTAGGAACTTAAGATTTGGAACACAGGCACTAGAGATGTATTACTACACATGGGCACCGGAGTACCAGCTTTACCTCACCCACAGGAAGCGGGTGCATAGGCCTCAAAGTGCGTCGGGTTTCTTCTATCTGTTCCGTTGAGCCTGGGACAAAGATGCTGCAGGCGGTCGGTCGGGAAGAGATGCAGTGGATCCAAGAGTGGATCGGAGATGTTAAAGACCTGTAAGCAGAGGGGACAGTGTTCACAGTCACTAGCCAGTGACCAGCGTGGCACCAGGTGGGTACCAGGCGATGTCGGGTGCAAACAGGTGATGAGGGGTAGCTTGTCTCCGCAGCCACGTGGTCCCTGAAGGTCGACGACGTCCAGGAGTCGGCTCACGAGCTGTCCCACGCAGGCTCTCGCTGTCGGCGGTGTCGGCGACTTGATTGAAGCAAACAAGCCTTGGCAAAAGCAATTGTAGAAGGATTCGGAAATCAGCTGTTGGTTCTGACCAGCAAGGTCAGAGGGATTGCTCCTTTGGAGGGGAGCAAGGGCCAGTCTGGAGCAACCAGACCAGCGGTGTTTGTCGTAGATTTCGTCGCCAAGATGGCCACTAGCCAGCGGGCCAGCAACCGGTTAGGCGCGTCGAGTGGCAAAATGCAGAAGGGCCCCACGCAGATCGTGGAGATGCTGGAGGGCTCACCTTTGGTGCAGATGCTGCTCGAGGGTTGGGCTTCTCAGGACCCAAAGCACAACTTGGAGGGAGCCTCGGTTGTTGCACTGGTCAGCTTGTCGTAGTCGTTTCAAGATGGCTGGCTCCACGTGTCTCGGTGCCTCCACGGGTCTCCTCTTTGCAGGGACTGTGGATCGGGCGGTGAGAGGTCTGGAGGTCCAGGTCTTGTCAGTCTCTGGGCTCGGGCTCCGGCGGGAGGCGGCGGCAAAGCAGACGGTGATTCGCTGGATGGTGCTTGCGTTAGCAAGGTGGTCACTCCCTGACCACAGGGGAGATTTTCTTCAGTCTTCTGTGCAGCAGAATGTCGAAGTTCCCGTCTTCTTCTTAGTTTCAAGTTGATTCCAGGATGTCTGAAGTCTTAGGACACAGCTCCTACCTTTATTCGGATTCTAGGGGCCGGACTACCTGCTAGGTCCCTCCCTATGGGTGGGACCAGGAAGGGGGGTGGTTACACCCCCAATCCTTTGTCCAGCTCGCCCCAGGCCCGGGACTGGTGTGCCCCAGGACCGGTTTGAACTGGCATATGCACCGAGGCTCCTTGTGAGCCACAGGCATGTCTGGTTTCTTTCAAGCCCTACCTGACCAATACACAAAATCCTGTCTGGGGTGGTGCATGCACCTCCCCTGGCAGGAAACCCTTTGTCCACACCTCCCAAGCTGGAAGGACTCCCAGCAGCAGGAGGGCAGACTTGTGTCTGTGGTGGCAGCATCCATTTTGTGGAGCTGAGGCTATGTCTGATTTTACCCGGGTTTCAGGTACTGTACATGTCGTGTCCCTCTAGAAGGGTGGAATGCTAACCCCGTCGCCAGAATTGGCGAGGGGTTAGTATTCCAATTCGTATGACACCTTACTCGACATGTTTTGATAAAGCCAAACCAAAGATAGCATTTAACCGCGAGGTTCATAATGCACTTAAGAGTATATGGTATGACGATATCTGGAAACAGTAGAAGGAAGTTGTTCCGACCACTGCAGACAGGCTCAGCTCATGCCAGAGCACCATCTCACATGGAACCAAGCACTCTGCCTTCAGGATTGTTAAGGCCTGCCATAGGAGTGACTTATAGGTTACCAGGTGTCCCATTTAAGTTTAGGTATAGGTATACTACACCTAAGTAAGAGGTGATTACACCAACTTACCCCAGCTGAGTGATCAGCCAGTTGTGTCAGATTGTTAGGCCAAGCCTGGGGTGGCATAATACATGCTTCAGCCCCTGGCAGGCCTTGGATACACCAATGCCCTGGGTACCTAGTGTACACTGGTACAGGGGCTGACAGGGTGATCCAACCAATTGGGTATGTACCTAGGGTACATGGAGTCCATTTTACAGAGAGAGCAGATAGCCTGAGAGCCTGAATGGCAGGATCTCAGGCCAACTAAGTCGAAAAACCAGCTAGACACTAGGCAAAAATTTGGGGGTAACCATAGTCAGATATCCACCTTCCTACACAACCCCCCCCCAAACGAAGGGAGATAAGGCTGACCTTGACCAGGTAAGCCTATATTGCCCAAGTGGCCATATAAGGAGGAACCAGCACTGGCATGGTTACCCCCTGTCTCATGGTCCACTAAGCAATCCCTCACCCTAAGGGTATCAGAGGGTCTCCACCATAGGGAATCTCTACCTGTGGTGTGTCTTGGCAAAGTAAAAGGCTGGTGTTGAGATGGAGTACTGAAGTGAGTGTCCTCAAAGTGAGGCCTCAGCTTCCTCCAATCATCCTCCACCATGGATGCCTTTCTTTCTTTAACTGAGTTGCACTGTGCTCTCAGGGTCAGCCTCTGGCTACCTAAAGCTGGAGGCTGGGTCCCTTTTGTGGGCTTACTGGAGGGACAGGTCAGGTTTGGGGCCCTAAGGTCCCATGTTTGCCTGTGCCCAACAGAATCCCCCTGGGGGAGGTCCCTAACTACCTGTAAAGGAGATCCCTCAGGAATGTTTTTACCCATCACCTGACTAGGGCTACTAGCCAGGCAATCCTCATTCTTTTGATGGGGGGGTTCTTGTGGACAGGGGCCCTCTGGGGGTCCACTGGCCTCCCTGACCTCTGCAGCCCTGGGCTGACTGAGGCAGGGTAGAGAGAGGCAGGCTACCTGCACCAGACTGGATCCCACCTTGGAAGGGGCCACTGACATCAGAGGCTCTGCCAGGCCAGGCCTGGCTACCTCTGGGGCAGTTCCTTCACAAGGGGTGAGGTCAGATCCCTGAGGAGGCTGACCTTTTCCTAATGTCTGGGGAGAGGGAGACTTTTCTTCCTCCCCACTACTCTCAGTTTGTGTGGAGTGATCCATTGTTTCAGGCTTCACTACACCTATGTCAGTCTGAGTATAGGCTGAGACCATTACAGCCTTGCCAACCTTTTCAGGGGGGCACTCAGTTTGTGTTTGAGCTGTGACTGTCACAGCTCTGCCAGTCCCTACAGGGAAGTCTGTCTGTGCCTGGGCTGTGGCTACCACTGCCCTTCCAACCTTTTCAGGGAGGAAATCTATTTGGACAGGGGTTGTGAATGGCACAACCCCCCTACCCTTTTGTGAAAGGCCTACCATTTTAGAATGGGTGTCTTGTTCAACTCCAGCCCAAGCTGAGAGTTCTAAGTCATTCCCCAGTAAGCAGTCTACAGGCAAGGTTGGGGACACTGCTACCCTTTTAGGGCCAGTGACCCCTCCCCAGCTGAGACATACCTCTGCCATGGGATGACTGTTCTGTTTGCCATCAATGTTAGTCACCTGGTAGGAGAAACCGGGCAAAAGCTGCTCAGAGGGAACTAGCCAATGGGCCACCATTGTGATGCTAGCCCCAGTGTCTCTGTAGGCCTCAGCTTTTGTACCATTGATGTAGGGCTCCTGTCTGTACCTACCCAAAGTGTTGGGACAGGCAGTGAAGTTGGCAAACCCCATGCCACCATCACAGACAAGAGTGGTTGCTGTAGGGGAATTGGCTAAGCCAGGGTCCCCCTGTGTTCCCCAAGTAAACCCACCCAGATTTCTGGGGGCACTCCCACCACCTGGGGGATTACTGCTGACAGTAATAGGTGGTGTGACAGGAGTAATTGGAGGAACAGTTTTGTTTTTAGCCCTTGGGCAACCGCTGTCAGTTTTCCAATGCCCAGGAGTTTTACACTCATGGCAGTAGGGCTTTTTAGCTGTGGTAGAGGAGGGAGCTTGGGACCCACCACCCTGTGTGGAGTTTTGGGGCCCTGAGGAAGGTTTCTCTTTTTCTTTATCCCCACCCTTCTCTTGAGGCTTGGTGGTATCTTTCTTTTGGTCACCACCCTGGTTTTTAGGCCTGATCCTGGTCCTGACCCATTTATCTGCCCTCTTTCCCAATTCTTGGGGAGAGGTCAAATCTGAGTCTACCAGGTGTTGATGGAGAAGCTGGTTTTGACAATTACTTAAAATCTGCTCTCTCATCATCAAATTGTACAATCCTGTATAATCAGACACCTTACTTCCCAGCAACCAACCCTCCAAAGCCTTAGTGGCACATTCCACATATTCAGACCAGTCCTGAGTCTGTGTCTTCTGGGTGTCTCTGAACATTAACCTGTACTGTTCAGTGGTTAAGCCTAACCCATCAACTAGGACACTCTTCAGGACTCTGTAATTTCTGACATCCTCTTCTCTAACAGTGAGGAGTCTATCTCTGCCTCTCCCCTCAAAGGAGAGCCATAAGATTGCTGCCCACTGGTCTTCAGGAACCTGCTGCACTTTGCAGGCTCTCTCAAGAGCAGTCATCCATTTGTGGATGTCATCCCCACTTTTGTAGGGGGGCACAATCTTGGACAGGTTCCTATTGTCAAAGACCCTATCTTTGTCCCTAGGGACATTGCTGCCACCAGTGGGTATAGACCCACTCTCTCTAGGCTGCCTAGCCTTGTTCAGTTTTTCTTCCATCAGGGCTACTTCTAGCTCCTGCTTCCTGATCCTCAGCTGGGCTTCCTGCATTCTGGCCTCATGTTCCCTCCTCTGAGGGGTGGTCAGTCTCCTTCTGGAGTGACCTTGAGAGCCTCTAGAGCCATGGGAAGCATTGGAGTCACCTGAGCGATTCCTTTGCCTTCCAAGCCCTGTGTTAAGTCCACTGGGGAGATCCAATGGGGTGAACCCACTGTCAGTCCCCAACAGCCTTAGTTTAGCTGGGCCAAGTATAACACTTGGCACTGGGCTAGTTCTCCCTTCATCCCCACTCACATCTGTATCCCCATCACTTTCTTCCTCTGTGGTAGGCATCCCATCTAAGGGGTGACTATTGGAAGGGGGTACCTCTGTGGCATCTTCAGAAGGGGGGCCTCCTGTTCCTGACCCTAAGGGGGCTAACTGGGAAGCTTTCCTGAGTTCTCTCTGATTCTCATCATTCTGTAAGAGTTCTCTGAGCTCAGCAGAGTTTGGGTTCTTGGGCTGTTTAAGGCCTCTAAGAGTTGCCAAATGCCTGAGCTCATTCTGATTAAGGGTAGCAAAGCTGGATGGTGCCCTCTGGGGGTCACTCTCAACAGAGATGGGTACAGTGGACCCCTCTGCCCCGGCCATTGCTCTTAAGTGTGGGTGGATGTGTTGCAATCTACCTACACTTGTGTTTACCTACTAAACCTATCTAGTAGTTGTAGTCAGGGTGTGCTACTCCCTTTGCTCTACAACAACTAAGTTCAGTAGAACTTATGTATATCTAATCTTGTTTTATATGTACCTACAGGTACCTATGTGATCTTTCAATTGGTAACCAAGAGATTACAATGGTAAAACACAGCAAGCTCAAATCCAACCGCTGCTCACCAATGTGAGAAGTTGGCCTGGTATATGATGCTCACTAGTTAAAGTGATCACCTTGTACCATGCCAAGCAACCCTTATGGTGTGGTTGTAAGTCAACCTTTTCGGACTAGCTGCCCTAGTGGTAGCGTAGGCTAAGCAGTCTTTGAGGCTAAACTCGTGATGCGTGTTAAGCAAGCTGTTTTACCAATAGTAACCCCCTTTTATACCAATGGAAGGACACCACACAGATATATATTCAAAATATATATGTATTTATTTCTCAAAGTAACCCCTAGTCTCTTTATGAGCACAGGAGCACAAATCGTCAAACAAGATTATCACAGAATACACAGAAGTTGCACTTTATATGGATAGGCCCTGGTGGCCACTCGAACCATATACTAAAATAGTGGTATAAGTACCACGAACAGAAAAGGGAAAAGGCCTAGGGCCTCTAGAATCGCTGGGCCTACAAGGAGCTAACGTCAGTTAGTGACCAGGAGGTCCACGGGTGGCGTGTGCAGAGCAAATAGTCACACGCGGGCTCCCATAGGTTTCAATGGGTGCGTAAAAAGTACAAAGTTACTGCAAAAGGAATCTTCCGGATGACCTAGGAACTTAAGATTTGGAACACAGGCACTAGAGATGTATTACTACACATGGGCACCGGAGTACCAGCTTTACCTCACCCACAGGAAGCGGGTGCATAGGCCTCAAAGTGCGTCGGGTTTCTTCTATCTGTTCCGTTGAGCCTGGGACAAAGATGCTGCAGGCGGTCGGTCGGGAAGAGATGCAGTGGATCCAAGAGTGGATCGGAGATGTTAAAGACCTGTAAGCAGAGGGGACAGTGTTCACAGTCACTAGCCAGTGACCAGCGTGGCACCAGGTGGGTACCAGGCGATGTCGGGTGCAAACAGGTGATGAGGGGTAGCTTGTCTCCGCAGCCACGTGGTCCCTGAAGGTCGACGACGTCCAGGAGTCGGCTCACGAGCTGTCCCACGCAGGCTCTCGCTGTCGGCGGTGTCGGCGACTTGATTGAAGCAAACAAGCCTTGGCAAAAGCAATTGTAGAAGGATTCGGAAATCAGCTGTTGGTTCTGACCAGCAAGGTCAGAGGGATTGCTCCTTTGGAGGGGAGCAAGGGCCAGTCTGGAGCAACCAGACCAGCGGTGTTTGTCGTAGATTTCGTCGCCAAGATGGCCACTAGCCAGCGGGCCAGCAACCGGTTAGGCGCGTCGAGTGGCAAAATGCAGAAGGGCCCCACGCAGATCGTGGAGATGCTGGAGGGCTCACCTTTGGTGCAGATGCTGCTCGAGGGTTGGGCTTCTCAGGACCCAAAGCACAACTTGGAGGGAGCCTCGGTTGTTGCACTGGTCAGCTTGTCGTAGTCGTTTCAAGATGGCTGGCTCCACGTGTCTCGGTGCCTCCACGGGTCTCCTCTTTGCAGGGACTGTGGATCGGGCGGTGAGAGGTCTGGAGGTCCAGGTCTTGTCAGTCTCTGGGCTCGGGCTCCGGCGGGAGGCGGCGGCAAAGCAGACGGTGATTCGCTGGATGGTGCTTGCGTTAGCAAGGTGGTCACTCCCTGACCACAGGGGAGATTTTCTTCAGTCTTCTGTGCAGCAGAATGTCGAAGTTCCCGTCTTCTTCTTAGTTTCAAGTTGATTCCAGGATGTCTGAAGTCTTAGGACACAGCTCCTACCTTTATTCGGATTCTAGGGGCCGGACTACCTGCTAGGTCCCTCCCTATGGGTGGGACCAGGAAGGGGGGTGGTTACACCCCCAATCCTTTGTCCAGCTCGCCCCAGGCCCGGGACTGGTGTGCCCCAGGACCGGTTTGAACTGGCATATGCACCGAGGCTCCTTGTGAGCCACAGGCATGTCTGGTTTCTTTCAAGCCCTACCTGACCAATACACAAAATCCTGTCTGGGGTGGTGCATGCACCTCCCCTGGCAGGAAACCCTTTGTCCACACCTCCCAAGCTGGAAGGACTCCCAGCAGCAGGAGGGCAGACTTGTGTCTGTGGTGGCAGCATCCATTTTGTGGAGCTGAGGCTATGTCTGATTTTACCCGGGTTTCAGGTACTGTACATGTCGTGTCCCTCTAGAAGGGTGGAATGCTAACCCCGTCGCCAGAATTGGCGAGGGGTTAGTATTCCAATTCGTATGACACCTTACTCGACATGTTTTGATAAAGCCAAACCAAAGATAGCATTTAACCGCGAGGTTCATAATGCACTTAAGAGTATATGGTATGACGATATCTGGAAACAGTAGAAGGAAGTTGTTCCGACCACTGCAGACAGGCTCAGCTCATGCCAGAGCACCATCTCACATGGAACCAAGCACTCTGCCTTCAGGATTGTTAAGGCCTGCCATAGGAGTGACTTATAGGTTACCAGGTGTCCCATTTAAGTTTAGGTATAGGTATACTACACCTAAGTAAGAGGTGATTACACCAACTTACCCCAGCTGAGTGATCAGCCAGTTGTGTCAGATTGTTAGGCCAAGCCTGGGGTGGCATAATACATGCTTCAGCCCCTGGCAGGCCTTGGATACACCAATGCCCTGGGTACCTAGTGTACACTGGTACAGGGGCTGACAGGGTGATCCAACCAATTGGGTATGTACCTAGGGTACATGGAGTCCATTTTACAGAGAGAGCAGATAGCCTGAGAGCCTGAATGGCAGGATCTCAGGCCAACTAAGTCGAAAAACCAGCTAGACACTAGGCAAAAATTTGGGGGTAACCATAGTCAGATATCCACCTTCCTACACACGCCCACCGAGGGACCCTCGAGTGAGTGCATTTAGGGTTTGAGAAACCCTAAACCCTGAGCAGCTCCAGCATCGAAGTCTGTCTCCCCAGCATCCACGAGATCTGCGTGGGGGGCCCTTCCGCTCCTTGCTGTTCACCGCGTTGTCCGACCACTTGCCGACCGGCTTGTGGCCCGCTTCACGACACACCACGTTTTGTTTCATCACTAGTCTGGTTGCTCCAGACTGGCTCTTGCTCCCCTTCAACAGAGGAGTACCCCGGACCCTCCTGGTCCACTCCCGACGCCATCTTGACTCCCCCGCTTGGGTGGCCACTGCCAAGATCCGCTGCCCCTTCCTGGGCCCAGCATCATCGACAGTAGACACCTTCGTGGGACAGCTCGCCCTCCATCCTGGTCGCCACCGCGCCTCCTGGTCCGAGGAACAGCCGAGTCCGACGTCACCCACTCACCTGGTCGAGGTGACTTCCGCCGGTACCCTCCTGGTACCCACACGATCGCTGGCTAGCGGTTGAGAACTGAGTCCCCTCTGCTTTCAGGTTTCCTTCACCACCGATCCAGGCTTGGATCGCTCTGAACATCGTCACTGGTCGCCTGCCAGCAACTTCTTCTTTCAGGCTCCTGAGACTACACGAGGACTCCCGACATCTTGACGAACTTCACGCAGCCGCAGCCTCCGGGCTAGGTAACTCGAGCATCTCGGTGCTCCATCGCAGGTTCGCTCTACAAGTGTCCAGTTCCTTTTTCGTTTAGTCCCACTGATCGGATCACTCCGGGATCAGTATCTCCAGACTCTAACCATTCGCATTTCACTGTTAGTGTAGGTGGTTTCTCGTGCCCCTCGGGCATTTGTGTAAATTGTGCAACTGAAGTATTTTCCTAAGAGTTTTGTAGTGTGCTTAGCTCCCTGACTCATAAAGAGCCAGGGTAGTCCTGTTATAAATAAATATCCTTTTATTTTCATAACAACTTGTGTGGTGTCCTTTCACTTGGTGTTCAAGGGGTATATGTGATGGTAAACAGCTGGCTTAACACGCCCTCTAGAGTTTAGCCTAAGACTGCTCGTATCCACGCTACTAGGATAGCTGGTCTAAAAGGTTGACTTACAACCAATCATCAATAAGGGTCGTTTGGAATGATACACAGTGATCACTAGAATAGTGAGCACTACATATCAGGCCAACTTCTCACAGTGGTCATCCTTTTCCTGGAGTGACCTTGAGAGCCTCTAGAGCCATGAGAAGCATTGGAGTCACCTGAGCGATTCCTTTGCCTCCCAAGCCCTGTGTTAAGTCCACTGGGGAGATCCAATGGGGTAAACCCATTGTCAGTCCCCAATAGCCTTAGTTTAGCTGGGCCAAGTATAATACTTGGCACTGGGCTAGTTCTCCCTTCATCATCACTACTTTCTGTATCCTCACCACTTTCCTCCCCTGTAGTATGATTCTCATCTAAGGGATGGCTATTGGTACTGGGTACCTCTGTAGTATCTTCAGAAGGGGGGCCTCCTGTTCCTGACCCTAAGGGGGCTAACTGGGAAGCTTTCTTGAGTGCTCTCTGATTCTCATCATTCTGTAAGAGCTCTCTGAGCTCAGCAGAGTTTGGGTTCTTGGGCTGTTTAAGGCCTCTAAGAGTTGCCAAATGCCTGAGCTCATTCTGATTAAGGGTAGCAAAGCTGGATGTTGCCCTCTGGGGGGTCACTCTCAACAGAGATGGGTACAGTGGACCCCTCTGCCCCGGCCATTGCTCTTAAGTGTGGGTGGATGTGTTGCAATCTACCTACACTTGTGTTTACCTACTAAACCTATCTAGTAGTTGTAGTCAGGGTGTGCTACTCCCTTTGCTCTACAACAACTAAGTTCAGTAGAACTTATGTATATCTAATCTTGTTTTATATGTACCTACAGGTACCTATGTGATCTTTCAATTGGTAACCAAGAGATTACAATGGTAAAACACAGCAAGCTCAAATCCAACCGCTGCTCACCAATGTGAGAAGTTGGCCTGGTATATGATGCTCACTAGTTAAAGTGATCACCTTGTACCATGCCAAGCAACCCTTATGGTGTGGTTGTATGTCAACCTTTTCGGACTAGCTGCCCTAGTGGTAGCGTAGGCTAAGCAGTCTTTGAGGCTAAACTCGTGAAGCGTGTTAAGCCAGCTGTTTTACCAAATGTAACCCCCTTTTATACCAATGAAAGGACACCACACAGATATATATTCAAAATATATATGTATTTATTTCTCAAAGTAACCCCTAGTCTCTTTATGAGCACAGGAGCACAAATCGTCAAACAAGATTATCACAGAATACACAGAAGTTGCACGTTATATGGATAGGCCCTGGTGGCCACTCAAACCATATACTAAAATAGTGGTATAAGTACCACGAACAGAAACGGGAAAAGGCCTAGGGCCTCTAGAATCGCTGGGCCTACAAGGAGCTAACGTCAGTTAGTGACCAGGAGGTCCACGGGTGGCGTGTGCAGAGCAAATAGTCACACGCGTGCTCCCATAGGTTTCAATGGGTGCGTAAAAAGTACAAAGTTACTGCAAAGAGGATCTTCCGGATGGACTAGGAACTCAAGATTTGGAACACAGGCACTAGAGATGTAATACTACACTTGGGCACAGGTGTGCCAGCTTTACCTCACCCACAGGAAGCGGGTGCATAGGCCTCGAAGTGCGTCGGGTTTCTTCTATCTGTTCCGTGGAGCTTGAAGACAAAGATGCTGCAGGCGGTCGGTCCGGGAGAGATGCAGTGGATCCAAGAGTGGATCGGAGATGTTGAAGACCTGTAAGCAGAGGGGACAGTGTTCACAGTCACTAGCCAGTGACCAGCGTGGCACCAGGTGGGTACCAGGCGATGTCGGGTGCAAACAGGTGATGAGGGGTAGCTTGTCTCCGCAGCCACGTGGTCCCTGAAGGTCGACGACGTCCAGGAGTCGGCTCACGAGCTGTCCCACGCAGGCTCTCGCTGTCGGCGGTGTCGGCGACTTGATCGAAGCAAACAAGCCTTGGCAAAAGCAATTGTAGGAGGATTCGGAAATCAGCTGTTGGTTCTGACCAGCAAGGTCAGAGGGATTGCTCCTTTGGAGGGGAGCAAGGGCCAGTCTGGAGCAACCAGACCAGCAGTGTATTTCGTAGAGTTCGTCGCCAAGATGGCCACTAGCCAGCGGGCCAGCAACCGGTTAGGCGCGTCGAGTGGCAAAATGCAGAAGGACCCCACGCAGATCGTGGAGATGCTGGAGGGCTCACCTTTGGTGCAGATGCTGCTCCGGGGTTGGGCTTCTCAGATCCCAAAGCACAACTTGGAGGGAGCCTCGGTTGTTGCACTTGTCAGCTTGTCGTAGTCGTTCCAAGATGGCTGGCTCCACGTGTCTCGGTGCCTCCACGGGTCTCCTCTTTTCAGGGACTGTGGATCGGGCGGTGAGAGGTCTGGAGGTCCAGGTCTTGTCAGTCTCTGGGCTCGGGCTCCGGCGGGAGGCGGCGGCAAAGCAGACGTTGATTCGCTGGATGGTGCTTGCGTTAGCAAGGTGGTCACTCCCTGACCACAGGGGAGATTGGCTTCAGTCCTCTGTGCAGCAGAGCGTCGAAGTTCCCGTCTTCTTCTTAGTGTTAAGTTGATTTCAGGATGTCTGAAGTCTTAGGACACAGCTCCTACCTTTAAGCGGATTCTAGGGGCCGGACTACCTGCTAGGTCCCTCCCTATGGGTGGGACCAGGAAGGGGGGTGGTCACACCCCCAATCCTTTGTCCAGCTCGCCCCAGGCCCGGGACTGGTGTGCCCCAGGACCGGTTTGAACTGGCATATGCACCGAGGCTCCTTGTGAGCCACAGGCATGTCTGGTTTCTTTCAAGCCCTACCTGACCAATACACAAAATCCTGTCTGGGGTGGTGCACGCACCTCCCCTGGCAGGAAACCCTTTGTCCACACCTCCCAAGCTGGAAGGACTCCCAGCAGCAGGAGGGCAGACTTGTGTCTGTGGTGGCAGCATCCATTTTGTGGAGCTGAGGCTATGTCTGATTTTACCCGGGTTTCAGGCACTGTACATGTCGTGTCCCTCTAGAAGGGTGGAATGCTAACCCCGTCGCCAGAATTGGCGAGGGGTTAGTATTCCAATTCGTATGACACCTTACTCGACATGTTTTGATAAAGCCAAACCAAAGATAGCATTTAACCGCGAGGTTCATAATGCACTTAAGAGTATATGGTATGACGATATCTGGAAACAGTAGAAGGAAGTTGTTCCGACCACTGCAGACAGGCTCAGCTCATGCCAGAGCACCATCTCACATGGAACCAAGCACTCTGCCTTCAGGATTGTTAAGGCCTGCCATAGGAGTGACTTATAGGTTACCAGGTGTCCCATTTAAGGTTAGGTATAGGTATACTACACCTAAGTAAGAGGTGATTACACCAACTTACCCCAGCTGAGTGATCAGCCAGTTGTGTCAGATTGTTAGGCCAAGCCTGGGGTGGCATAATAAATGCTTCAGCCCTTGGCAGGCCTTGGGTACACCAATGCCCTGGGTACCTAGTGTACACTGGTACAGGGGCTGACAGGGTGATCCAACCAATTGGGTATGTACCTAGGGTACATGGAGTCCATTTTAAAGAGAGAACAGCCAGGCTGAGATCCTGAATAGCAGGATCTCAGGCCAACTAAGTCGAAAAACCAGCTAGACACTAGGCAAAAATTTGGGGGTAACCATAGTCAGATATCCACCTTCCTACAGTCAGTGTCAGTCAGTCAGTGTCAGTCAGTCAATGTTAGTCAGTGTCAGTCAGTCAATGTTAGTCAGTGTCAGTCAGTCAGTGTCAGTCAGTCAGAGTCAGTCAGCGTCAGTCAGTGTCAGTCAGTGTCAGTCAGTCAGTTTCAGTCAGTCAGTGTGAGAAGTTGGCCTGGTATATGCTGTTCACTAGTTCTAGTGACCACCTTGTACCATGCCAAGCAACCCTTATGGTGTGGTTGTAAGTCAACCTTTTCGGACTAGCTGCCCTAGTGGTAGCGTAGGCTAAGCAGTCTTTGAGGCTAAACTCGTGAAGCGTGTTAAGCAAGCTGTTTTACCAATAGTAACCCCCTTTTATACCAATGAAAGGACACCACACAGATATATATTCAAAATATATATGTATTTATTTCTCAAAGTAACCCCTAGTCTCTTTATGAGCACAGGAGCACAAATCGTCAAACAAGATTATCACAGAATACACAGAAGTTGCACTTTATATGGATAGGCCCTGGTGGCCACTCGAACCATATACTAAAATAGTGGTATAAGTACCACGAACAGAAAAGGGAAAAGGCCTAGGGCCTCTAGAATCGCTGGGCCTACAAGGAGCTAACGTCAGTTAGTGACCAGGAGGTCCACGGGTGGCGTGTGCAGAGCAAATAGTCACACGCGGGCTCCCATAGGTTTCAATGGGTGCGTAAAAAGTACAAAGTTACTGCAAAAGGAATCTTCCGGATGACCTAGGAACTTAAGATTTGGAACACAGGCACTAGAGATGTATTACTACACATGGGCACCGGAGTACCAGCTTTACCTCACCCACAGGAAGCGGGTGCATAGGCCTCAAAGTGCGTCGGGTTTCTTCTATCTGTTCCGTTGAGCCTGGGACAAAGATGCTGCAGGCGGTCGGTCGGGAAGAGATGCAGTGGATCCAAGAGTGGATCGGAGATGTTGAAGACCTGTAAGCAGAGGGGACAGTGTTCACAGTCACTAGCCAGTGACCAGCGTGGCACCAGGTGGGTACCAGGCGATGTCGGGTGCAAACAGGTGATGAGGGGTAGCTTGTCTCCGCAGCCACGTGGTCCCTGAAGGTCGACGACGTCCAGGAGTCGGCTCACGAGCTGTCCCACGCAGGCTCTCGCTGTCGGCGGTGTCGGCGACTTGATCGAAGCAAACAAGCCTTGGCAAAAGCAATTGCAGGAGGATTCGGAAATCAGCTGTTGGTTCTGACCAGCAAGGTCAGAGGGATTGCTCCTTTGGAGGTGAGCAAGGGCCAGTCTGGAGCAACCAGACCAGCGGTGTTTGTCGTAGATTTCGTCGCCAAGATGGCCACTAGCCAGCGGGCCAGCAACCGGTTAGGCGCGTCGAGTGGCAAAATGCAGAAGGGCCCCACGCAGATCGTGGAGATGCTGGAGGGCTCACCTTTGGTGCAGATGCTGCTCGAGGGTTGGGCTTCTCAGGACCCAAAGCACAACTTGGAGGGCGCCTCGGTTGTTGCACTGGTCAGCTTGTCGTAGTCGTTCCAAGATGGCTGGCTCCACGTGTCTCGGTGCCTCCACGGGTCTCCTCTTTTCAGGGACTGTGGATCGGGCGGTGAGAGGTCTGGAGGTCCAGGTCTTGTCAGTCTCTGGGCTCGGGCTCCGGCGGGAGGCGGCGGCAAAGCAGACGGTGATTCGCTGGATGGTGCTTGCGTTAGCAAGGTGGTCACTCCCTGACCACAGGGGAGATTTTCTTCAGTCTTCTGTGCAGCAGAATGTCGAAGTTCCCGTCTTCTTCTTAGTTTCAAGTTGATTCCAGGATGTCTGAAGTCTTAGGACACAGCTCCTACCTTTAAGCGGATTCTAGGGGCCGGACTACCTGCTAGGTCCCTCCCTAAGGGTGGGACCAGGAAGGGGGGTGGTTACACCCCCAATCCTTTGTCCAGCTCGCCCCAGGCCCGGGACTGGTGTGCCCCAGGACCGGTTTGAACTGGCATATGCACCGAGGCTCCTTGTGAGCCACAGGCATGTCTGGTTTCTTTCAAGCCCTACCTGACCAATACACAAAATCCTGTCTGGGGTGGTGCACGCACCTCCCCTGGCAGGAAACCCTTTGTCCACACCTCCCAAGCTGGAAGGACTCCCAGCAGCAGGAGGGCAGACTTGTGTCTGTGGTGGCAGCATCCATTTTGTGGAGCTGAGGCTATGTCTGATTTTACCCGGGTTTCAGGTACTGTACATGTCGTGTCCCTCTAGAAGGGTGGAATGCTAACCCCGTCGCCAGAATTGGCGAGGGGTTAGTATTCCAATTCGTATGACACCTTACTCGACATGTTTTGATAAAGCCAAACCAAAGATAGCATTTAACCGCGAGGTTCATAATGCACTTAAGAGTATATGGTATGACGATATCTGGAAACAGTAGAAGGAAGTTGTTCCGACCACTGCAGACAGGCTCAGCTCATGCCAGAGCACCATCTCACATGGAACCAAGCACTCTGCCTTCAGGATTGTTAAGGCCTGCCATAGGAGTGACTCATAGGTTACCAGGTGTCCCATTTAAGGTTAGGTATAGGTATACTACACCTAAGTAAGAGGTGATTACACCAACTTACCCCAGCTGAGTGATCAGCCAGTTGTGTCAGATTGTTAGGCCAAGCCTGGGGTGGCATAATACATGCTGCAGCCCCTGGCAGGCCTTGGGTACACCAATGCCCTGGGTACCTAGTGTACACTGGTACAGGGGCTGACAGGGTGATCCACTTCCAATTGGTTATGCACCTAGGGTGCATAGTTGTAATTTAGTAGAGAGAACAGCAGGCTGGGGGTCTGATTGGCAGGCCCACAGCCTCAATATGTCAAAAACCAGTGAAGCAAAAAGCAAAAATTTGGGGTGACCATAGGATAGCAGACCCTACTCTCCTACACAACCCCCCCCCCAAACGCTGGGACATTAAACTAGCCTTGACCAGTCTCGTCTTCATGTCCTAAGTGGAAGTACCTGGAGAGACCATCTGCATTCCCATGGTCAGTACCTGGCCGGTGCTCCACTGTAAAGTCCATCCCCTGTAGGGAAATGGACCACCTAAGCAGTTTGGGGTTTTCACCCTTCATCTGATTTAGCCACAAGAGGGGCTTATGGTCGGTCTGAATCTTGAAGTGAGTGCCAAACAAGTATGGCCTCAGCTTCTTCAGGGCCCACACCACAGCAAAGGCCTCCCTCTCAATAGCTGACCAATTCTTCTCTCTGGGGGTCAACCTTCTGCTAATAAAAGCAATGGGTTGGTCTTGACCATCTACATTAAGTTGTGACAGCACAGCTCCCACACCCAACTCAGAAGCATCTGTTTGGACAATAAACTCTTTGGAGTAGTCAGGACTTTTCAGGATAGGTGCAGAGCACATGGCCTCCTTCAGGTCATCAAATGCCTTTTGACAGCTTACTGTCCACTGAACCTTTTTGGGCATCTTCTTGGATGTCAGATCATTAAGAGGAGTCACAATGGACCCATAGTTCTTAACAAACTTCCTGTAATACCCAGTCAAGCCCAAGAAAGCTCGAACTTGAGTCTGGGTGGTTGGAGGGGACCAGTCCTTGATGGATTGTATCTTACTCTCCAGTGGTTGAACTTGGCCCCCACCTACAAGGTGGCCCAAATATACAACCTTACTCTGCCCTATCTGGCACTTAGTAGCCTTGATAGTGAGGCCTGCCCTCTGCAGGGCCTCAAGAGCCTTCTTCAGGTGGATCAGGTGATCCTCCCAGGTGGAGCTAAAGACAGCAATGTCATCAAGATATGCTGCACAAAAGTCATCCAACCCAGTAAGGACTTGGTTCACCAGCCTTTGGAAGGTGGCAGGTGCATTCTTCAGACCAAAGGGCATCACCACAAACTGATAATGCCCACCTGGGGTTGAGAATGCTGTTTTGGCCTTAGACTCCTCAGCTAATCTGATTTGCCAATAGCCAGCTGTCAAGTCAAATGTGCTCAAAAACTTTGCAGAAGCTAGTTTGTCTATGAGCTCATCTGCCCTTGGAATAGGGTGTGCATCTGTCCTGGTGACAGCATTGAGTCCTCTGTAGTCCACACAGAACCTCATCTCTCTCTTGCCATCTTTGGTGTGAGGTTTGGGGACCAGAACCACTGGGCTAGCCCAGGGGCTCTCTGAGGGTTCAATGACACCTAATTCCAGCATTTTATGTACCTCAGCCTTTATACAGTCCCTGACGTGGTCAGGTTGTCTGTAAAGTTTGTTCTTTACAGGCAGACTGTCACCAGTGTCCACAACATGGGTACACCAGTCAGTTTGACTAGGTATCAAGGAAAACATATGTGAAAATGATTGTAGAACCTGTCTACATTCAGTCTGCTGATGGGCAGTGAGGTTGCCTCCAAGGGTCACTCCTTCAACTGAGCCATCTTCAGGGTTCTGAGACAACAGGTCTGGGAGAGGGTCACTCTCTTCCTCCTGTCCCTCATCTGTAGCCATGAGCAAGCCCATGTCTGCCCTGTCAACATATGCTTTAAGCCTGTTAACATGGAGTACCCTGTGGGGACTCCTGGGAGTTCCTAGGTCCACCAAGTAGGTGACCTCTCCCTTCTTTTCCAGGATTGTATGGGGTCCAGACCATTTGTCTTGGAGTGCTGCTGGGGCCACTGGCTCCAACACCCATACCTTCTGTCCTGGCTGATACTCAACCAAGACAGCCTTTTGGTCATGCCAAGCTTTCTGTAAGGCCTGGCTTGCCTCAAGGTTTTTAGATGCCTTCTCCATATACTCAGCCATCCTGGAGCGGAGACCAAGTACATAGTCCACTATGTCTAGCTTAGGCTTTTTGAGAGGTAACTCCCATCCTTCCTTCACCAAACACAGTGGGCCTCTCACAGGGTGCCCAAACAACAATTCAAAGGGGCTGTAGCCAACTCCTTTTTGTGGGACCTCTCTGTAAGCAAACAGAAGGCAGGGTAGAAGGATATCCCATCTTCGCCTGAGCTTTTCAGGTAATCCTTTGATCATACCCTTTAGGGTCTTGTTGAATCTCTCAACAAGCCCATTGCATTGTGGGTGATAAGGGGTGGTGAACTTGTAGTTGACACCACATTCCTTCCACATAGCTGTCAAGTATCCTGACATAAAGTTGGTACCTCTGTCAGATACTACCTCCTTAGGAAACCCCACTCTGGAGAATACTCCCAGCAGGGCCCTGGCCACAACAGGTGCTGTAGTGGTCCTAAGGGGAATTGCCTCTGGATACCTGGTGGCATGATCCACTACCACCAGTATAAATCTGTGCCCAGATGCAGTGGGAGGATCCATGGGACCCACTATGTCTATTCCCACTCTTTCAAAGGGAACCCCCACCACAGGTAGTGGTATCAGGGGGGCCTCTGTTGTGCCACCTGATTTGCCACTGGCTTGGCAGGTAACACAGGAGCGACAAAACTCCTTTGTATCTTCATTCATATGAGGCCAGTGAAAGTGAGGGACAAGTCTGTCCCAGGTCTTGTTCTGGCCTAGGTGTCCTGCTAAAGGAATATCATGGGCCAAGGTAAGAAGGAAGCCCCTAAATTGCAGAGGTATAACCAACCTCCTGGTTGCACCAGGCTTGGGGTCTCTAGCCTCTGAATAAAGGAGCCCTTCATCCCAATACACTTTATGGGTACCTTGAGCATTCCCAGCAGCCTCAGCAGCAGCCAGCTGTCTGAGGGGTTCAAGAGAGGGACAGGATAACTGAGCCTGCCTCAAGTCAGCCCTTGAAGGTCCCCCTGTCCCCAGAAACTCAACCTGATCAGGTTCAAGCTCTTCAGGGACAGTTCCTTCAGGGTCCTCTAGATCAGCTTCCTGGGAAGGCTGATCATCACTCTGAGGCAGGGGGGAAGGCACAGCCTTGACCCTCCTGTTCTTCTTCTTGGTAGGTGCTTGGTCCATTGTTCCAGGATCCAAGACCTGAGGTTCAGTGAGGCACTTTTTGGCCTGTGACCTGGTCACAGCAAGGACATGTGATGATATACCTAACATCTCTGCATGAGTCCTGTACTCCACTTCTGACCATAGAGAACTCTCTAGGTCATTGCCCAACAAACATTCTACTGGGAGGTCTGCACTAACCACAACCCTTTTGAGGCCAGTTACCCCTCCCCATGAGAAGTTAACAACTGCCACACTATGTGAAGTAGTGGCATTGCTGGCATTGGTCACCAGGTAGTTCTCACCTGGTATGTACTGTCCAGGATCCACAAAGCCTGGTGTCACCATAGTGACACTGGCACATGTGTCCCTGTAGGCTTGAGCCACTTTGTCATTAATTAAAGGAGTCTGTCTGTACTTGCCCAGGTTACTGGGGCTCACAGTCAGGGACAAATCAATGTCCCCATCACAGATCAAGACTGCCTGTGTCAGGGTTCTGTCTAAGTCAGAATCTCCTTCAGTTCCCATAGTGATTCCCACTACACCCTTTGTCTGGGGACCAACACTGCTAACAGTAGTACTGGGAGCAGGTGCCTTAGGGGCAACAGTGTTGGGGGCTCCACCCTTTTTGCAATCACTAGTCCAGTGAGTTGTATTTTTACAATGATTGCACCAGGGTTTCTTCTGACCTTCTTTCTTCTTCTTGGACTGTTGGGACCCACCCTCCTTAGCAGTAGTTTGGGGCCCTGTTGAAGACTTCTGGTCTTTAGGTTTCTGATCTCCACCCTTTTGGTCTGTTTTCTTCTGATCACCCCCTTGGCCCTGGTTCTGGTTCTTTTGCTTAACCCTGGTTCTGACCCATTTGTCTGCCTTCTTTCCCAATTCTTGGGGAGAGGTCAGATCAGAGTCAACCAAGTGTTGATGCAGTTGCTGGTTTTGACAGTTATTTAAAATCTGTTCTCTCATCATCAAATTATACAATCCTGTAAAATCAGATACCTTACTTCCCAGCAACCAACCCTCCAAAGCCTTAGTGGCACATTCAATGTATTCAGACCAGTCCTGAGTCTGTGTCTTTTGGGTGTCTCTGAACATTAACCTGTACTGCTCAGTGGTTAAGCCTAACCCATCAACTAGAACACTCTTCAGGACTCTGTAGTTTCTGACATCCTCTTCTCTAACAGTGAGGAGTCTGTCTCTGCCTCTTCCTTCAAAGGAGAGCCAGAGGATTGCTGCCCACTGATCTTCAGGAACCTGCTGCACTTTGCAGGCTCTCTCAAGAGCAGTTATCCACTTGTGGATGTCATCCCCACTTTTGTAGGGGGGCACAACCTTAGACAGGTTTCTATTGTCGAAAACCCTATCTTTGTCCTTAGGGACAATGCTGCCACCAGTGGGTATGGACCCACTCTCTTTATGCTGTCTAGCCTTGCTAAGTTTCTCTTCCATCAGGGCTACTTCTAGCTCCTGCTTCCTGATCCTCAGCTGGGCCTCTTGCATCTTGGCCTCATGTTCCCTCCTCTGAGGGGTGGTCATCCTTCTCCTGGAGTGACCTTGAGAGCCTCTAGAGCCATGGGAAGCATTGGAGTCACCTGAGCGATTCCTTTGCCTTCCAAGCCCTGTGTTAAGTCCACTGGGGAGATCCAGTGGGTTGAACCCACTGTCAGTCCCCAATAGCCTTGGTTTAGCTGGGCCAAGTATAATACTTGGCACTGGGCTAGTTCTCCCTTCATCCTCACTACTGTCAGTATCCTTTTCACTCTCATCCTCTGTGGTAGGCATCCCATCTAAGGGGTGACTATTGGGAAGGGGTACTTCAGTGGCATCTTTAGAAGGGGGGCCTCCTGTTCCTGTCCCTAAGGGGGCTAACTGGGAAGCTTTCTTGAGTGCTCTCTGATTCTCATCATTCTGTAAGAGCTCTCTGAGCTCAGCAGAGTTTGGGTTCTTGGGCTGTTTAAGGCCTCTAAGAGTTGCCAAATGCCTGAGCTCATTCTGATTAAGGGTAGCAAAGCTGGATGGTGCCCTCTGGGGGTCACTCTCAACAGAGATGGGTACAGTGGACCCCTCTGCCCCGGCCATTGCTCTTAAGTGTGGGTGGATGTGTTGCAATCTACCTACACTTGGGTTTACCTACTAAACCTATCTAGTAGTTGTAGTCAGGGTGTGCTACTCCCTTTGCTCTACAACAACTAAGTTCAGTAGAACTTATGTATATCTAATCTTGTTTTATATGTACCTACAGGTACCTATGTGATCTTTCAATTGGTAACCAAGAGATTACAATGGTAAAACACAGCAAGCTCAAATCCAACCGCTGCTCACCAATGTGAGAAGTTGGCCTGGTATATGCTGTTCACTAGTTCTAGTGACCACCTTGTACCATGCCAAGCAACCCTTATGGTGTGGTTGTAAGTCAACCTTTTCGGACTAGCTGCCCTAGTGGTAGCGTAGGCTAAGCAGTCTTTGAGGCTAAACTCGTGAAGCGTGTTAAGCAAGCTGTTTTACCAATAGTAACCCCCTTTTATACCAATGAAAGGACACCACACAGATATATATTCAAAATATATATGTATTTATTTCTCAAAGTAACCCCTAGTCTCTTTATGAGCACAGGAGCACAAATCGTCAAACAAGATTATCACAGAATACACAGAAGTTGCACTTTATATGGATAGGCCCTGGTGGCCACTCGAACCATATACTAAAATAGTGGTATAAGTACCACGAACAGAAAAGGGAAAAGGCCTAGGGCCTCTAGAATCGCTGGGCCTACAAGGAGCTAACGTCAGTTAGTGACCAGGAGGTCCACGGGTGGCGTGTGCAGAGCAAATGGTCACACGCGGGCTCCCATAGGTTTCAATGGGTGCGTAAAAAGTACAAAGTTACTGCAAAAGGAATCTTCCGGATGACCTAGGAACTTAAGATTTGGAACACAGGCACTAGAGATGTATTACTACACATGGGCACCGGAGTACCAGCTTTACCTCACCCACAGGAAGCGGGTGCATAGGCCTCAAAGTGCGTCGGGTTTCTTCTATCTGTTCCGTTGAGCCTGGGACAAAGATGCTGCAGGCGGTCGGTCGGGAAGAGATGCAGTGGATCCAAGAGTGGATCGGAGATGTTGAAGACCTGTAAGCAGAGGGGACAGTGTTCACAGTCACTCGCCAGTGACCAGCGTGGCACCAGGTGGGTACCAGGCGATGTCGGGTGCAAACAGGTGATGAGGGGTAGCTTGTCTCCGCAGCCACGTGGTCCCTGAAGGTCGACGACGTCCAGAAGTCGGCTCACGAGCTGTCCCACGCAGGCTCTCGCTGTCGGCGGTGTCGGCGACTTGATCGAAGCAAACAAGCCTTGGCAAAAGCAATTGCAGGAGGATTCGGAAATCAGCTGTTGGTTCTGACCAGCAAGGTCAGAGGGATTGCTCCTTTGGAGGTGAGCAAGGGCCAGTCTGGAGCAACCAGACCAGCGGTGTTTGTCGTAGATTTCGTCGCCAAGATGGCCACTAGCCAGCGGGCCAGCAACCGGTTAGGCGCGTCGAGTGGCAAAATGCAGAAGGGCCCCACGCAGATCGTGGAGATGCTGGAGGGCTCACCTTTGGTGCAGATGCTGCTCGAGGGTTGGGCTTCTCAGGACCCAAAGCACAACTTGGAGGGCGCCTCGGTTGTTGCACTGGTCAGCTTGTCGTAGTCGTTCCAAGATGGCTGGCTCCACGTGTCTCGGTGCCTCCACGGGTCTCCTCTTTTCAGGGACTGTGGATCGGGCGGTGAGAGGTCTGGAGGTCCAGGTCTTGTCAGTCTCTGGGCTCGCGCTCCGGCGGGAGGCGGCGGCAAAGCAGACGGTGATTCGCTGGATGGTGCTTGCGTTAGCAAGGTGGTCACTCCCTGACCACAGGGGAGATTTTCTTCAGTCTTCTGTGCAGCAGAATGTCGAAGTTCCCGTCTTCTTCTTAGTTTCAAGTTGATTCCAGGATGTCTGAAGTCTTAGGACACAGCTCCTACCTTTAAGCGGATTCTAGGGGCCGGACTACCTGCTAGGTCCCTCCCTAAGGGTGGGACCAGGAAGGGGGGTGGTTACACCCCCAATCCTTTGTCCAGCTCGCCCCAGGCCCGGGACTGGTGTGCCCCAGGACCGGTTTGAACTGGCATATGCACCGAGGCTCCTTGTGAGCCACAGGCATGTCTGGTTTCTTTCAAGCCCTACCTGACCAATACACAAAATCCTGTCTGGGGTGGTGCACGCACCTCCCCTGGCAGGAAACCCTTTGTCCACACCTCCCAAGCTGGAAGGACTCCCAGCAGCAGGAGGGCAGACTTGTGTCTGTGGTGGCAGCATCCATTTTGTGGAGCTGAGGCTATGTCTGATTTTACCCGGGTTTCAGGTACTGTACATGTCGTGTCCCTCTAGAAGGGTGGAATGCTAACCCCGTCGCCAGAATTGGCGAGGGGTTAGTATTCCAATTCGTATGACACCTTACTCGACATGTTTTGATAAAGCCAAACCAAAGATAGCATTTAACCGCGAGGTTCATAATGCACTTAAGAGTATATGGTATGACGATATCTGGAAACAGTAGAAGGAAGTTGTTCCGACCACTGCAGACAGGCTCAGCTCATGCCAGAGCACCATCTCACATGGAACCAAGCACTCTGCCTTCAGGATTGTTAAGGCCTGCCATAGGAGTGACTCATAGGTTACCAGGTGTCCCATTTAAGGTTAGGTATAGGTATACTACACCTAAGTAAGAGGTGATTACACCAACTTACCCCAGCTGAGTGATCAGCCAGTTGTGTCAGATTGTTAGGCCAAGCCTGGGGTGGCATAATACATGCTGCAGCCCCTGGCAGGCCTTGGGTACACCAATGCCCTGGGTACCTAGTGTACACTGGTACAGGGGCTGACAGGGTGATCCACTTCCAATTGGTTATGCACCTAGGGTGCATAGTTGTAATTTAGTAGAGAGAACAGCAGGCTGGGGGTCTGATTGGCAGGCCCACAGCCTCAATATGTCAAAAACCAGTGAAGCAAAAAGCAAAAATTTGGGGTGACCATAGGATAGCAGACCCTACTCTCCTACAGTCAGTGTCAGTCAGTCAGTGTCAGTCAGTCAATGTCAGTCAGTCAGTGTCAGTCAGTCAGTGTTAGTCAGTCAATGTCAGCCAGTCAGTCAATGTCAGTCAGTCAGTGTCAGTCAGTCAGTGTCAGTCAGTCAATGTCAGTCAGTCAGTCAGTGTCAGTCAGTCAGTGTCAGTCAGTGTCAGTCAGTCAGTTTCAGTCAGTGTCAGACAGTGTCAGACAGTCATTGTCAGACTGTCAGTGTCAGTCAGTGTCAGTCAGTGTCAGTCAGTCAGTGTCAGTAATCAGTGTCAGTCAGTCAGTGTTAGTCAGTCAGTGTTAGTCAGTCAGTGTCAGTCAGTCAGTGTCAGTAATCAGTGTCAGTCAGTGTCAGTCAGTGTCAGTCAGTGTCAGTCAGTGAGTGTCAGTCAGTCGGTTTCAGTCAGTTTCAATCAGTGTCAGTCAGTCATTGTCAGTCAGTGTCAGTCAGTCAGTGTCAGTCAGTCAGTGTCAGTCAGTCAATGTCAGTCAGTCAATGTCAGTCAGTCAGTTTCAGTCAGTGTCACTCAGTCCGTTTCAGTCAGTGTCAGTCAGTGAGTGTCAGTCAGTGAGTGAGTGTCAGTCAGTGAGTGTCAGTCAGTGAGTTTCAGTGAGTGTCAGTCAGTGTCAGTCAGTGTCAGTCAGTGTCAGTCAGTGTCAGTCAGTGTCAGTCAGTTTCAGTCAGTGTCAGTCAGTGTCAGTCAGTCAATATCAGTCAGTCAGTGGCAGTCAGTCAGTGGAAGTCAGTCAGTGGCAGTCAGTCAGTGGCAGTCAGTCACTGTCAGTCAGTGTCAGTCAGTGTCAGTCAGTCAGGGTCAGTCAGTCAGTGTCAGTCAGTGTCAGTCAGAGTCAGTCAGTGTCAGTCAGTGTCTGTCAGTCAGTCAGTCAGTTTCAGTCAGTCAGTGTCTGTCAGTCAGTCAGTGTCTGTCAGTCAGTCAGTGTCAGTCAGTCAGTGTCAGTCAGTCAGTGTCAGTCAGTCAGTGTCAGACAGTCAGTAATTGTCAGCCAGTGTCAGTCAGTCAGTGTCAGTCAGTCAGTGTCAGTCTGTCAGTGTCAGTCTGTCAGTGTCAGTCAGTCATTGTCAGTCAGTCATTGTCAGTCTGTCAGTGTCAGTGTCAGTCAGTCAGTGTCAGTCAGTGTCAGTCAGTCAATGTCAGTCAGTCATTGTCAGTCAGTGTCATTCAGTCAGTGTCAGTCAGTGTCAGTCAGTCAATGTTAGTCAGTGTCAGTCAGTCAGTGTCAGTGAGTGTCAGTCAGTCAGTGTCAGTCAGTGTCAGTCAGTCAGTGTCAGTCAGTGTCAGTCAGTCAGTGTCAGTTAGTGTCAGTCAGTGTCAGTCAGTCAATTTTAGTCAGTGTCAGTCAGTCAATGTTAGTCAGTGTCAGTCAGTGTCAGTCAGTCAGTGTCAGTCAGTCAGTTTCAGTCCGTCAGTGTCAGTCAGTCAGTTTCAGTCAGTCATTTTCAGTCAGTCAGTTTCAGTCAGTCAGTGTCAGTCAGTCAGTGTCAGTCAGTCAGTGTCAGTCAGTCAGTGTCAGTCAGTCAGTGTCAGTCAGTCATTGTCAGTCAGTCAGTGTCTGTCAGTCAGTGTCTGTCAGTCAGTGTCAGTCAGTGTCAGTCAGTCAGGGTCAGTCAGTCAGGGTCAGTCAGTCAGTGTCAGTCAGTCAGTGTCAGTCAGTGTCTGTCAGTCAGTCAGTTTCAGTCAGTCAGTTTCTGTCAGTCAGTCAGTTTCAGTCAGTCAGTGTCAGTCAGTCAGTGTCAGTCAGTCAGTAATTGTCAGCCAGTGTCAGTCAGTCAGTGTCAGTCAGTCAGTGTCAGTCAGTCAGTGTCAGTCTGTCAGTGTCAGTCAGTCATTGTCAGTCAGTCATTGTCAGTCTGTCAGTGTCAGTCTGTGAGTGTCAGTCTGTGAGTGTCAGCCTGTGAGTGTCAGTCTGTGAGTGTCAGTCTGTGAGTGTCAGTCTGTGAGTGTCAGTCTGTGAGTGTCAGTCAGTCAGTGTCAGTCAGTCAGTGTCAGTCAGTCAGTGTCAGTCAGTCATTGTCAGTCAGTCAGTGTCTGTCAGTCAGTGTCAGTCAGTCAGTGTCAGTCAGTGTCAGTCAGTCAATGTCAGTCAGTCATTGTCAGTCAGTGTCATTCAGTCAGTGTCAGTCAGTGTCAGTCAGTCAATGTTAGTCAGTGTCAGTCAGTCAGTGTCAGTGAGTGTCAGTCAGTCAGTGTCAGTCAGTGTCAGTCAGTCAGTGTCAGTCAGTGTCAGTCAGTCAGTGTCAGTCAGTGTCAGTCAGTGTCAGTCAGTCAATTTTAGTCAGTGTCAGTCAGTCAATGTTAGTCAGTGTCAGTCAGTGTCAGTCAGTCAGTGTCAGTCAGTCAGTTTCAGTCCGTCAGTGTCAGTCAGTCAGTTTCAGTCAGTCATTTTCAGTCAGTCAGTTTCAGTCAGTCAGTGTCAGTCAGTCAGTGTCAGTCAGTGTCAGTCAGCCAGTGTCAATTAGTGTCAGTCAGTGAGTGTCAGTCAGTAATTGTCAGTCAGTCAGTGTCAGTCAGTGTCAGTCAGTGTCAGTCAGTCAATGTCAGTCAGTCATTGTCAGTCAGTGTCATTCAGTCAGTGTCAGTCAGTGTCAGTCAGTCAATGTTAGTCAGTGTCAGTCAGTCAGTGTCAGTCAGTGTCAGTCAGTCAGTGTCAGTCAGTCAGTGTCAGTCAGTGTCAGTCAGTCAGTCAGTCAGTCAGTGTCAGTCAGTTTCAGTCAGCCAGTTTCAGTCAGCCAGTTTCAGTCAGTCCGTGTCATTCAGTCAGTGTCAGTCAGTGTCAATTAGTGTCAGTCAGTCAGTGTCAGTCAGTGTCAGTCGGGCAGTGTCCGTGTCAGTCAGTTTCAGTCAGTCAGTGTCAGTTAGTGTCAGTCAGTGTCAGTTAGTGTCAGTCAGTGAGTGTTAGTCAGTGTCAGTCAGTCAGTCAGTCAGTGTCAGTCAGTCAGTGTCAGTCACTGTCAGTCAGTGTCAGTCAGTGTCAGTCAGTGTGTCAGTCAGTCAGTGTCAGTCAGTCAGTGTCAGTCAGTCAATGTCAGTCAGTCAGTGTCAGTCAGTGTCAGTCAGTTTCAGTCAGAATCAATCAGTGTCAGTCAGTCAGTGTCAGTCAGTCAGTGTCAGTCAGTCAGTGTCAGTCAGTGTATGTCAGTGTCAATCAGTCAATCAGTCAGCGTCAGTCAGTCAGTGTCAGTCGGTCAGTGTCCGTGTCAGTCAGTGTCAGTTAGTGTCAGTCAGTATCAGTCAGTGAGTGTCAGTCAGTGAGTGTTAGTCAGTGTCAGTCAGTCAGTCAGTGTCAGTCAGTGTCAGCCAGTCAGTTTCAGTCAGTGTCAGTCAGTCAGTTTCAGTCAGTCAGTGTCAGTCAGTCAGTGTCAATTAGTGTCAGTCAGTGTCAGTCAGTCAGTGTCAGATGTCAGTGTCAGTCAGTGTCAGTCAGTCAGTGTCAGTCAGTGTCAGTCAGTGTCAGTCAGTGTCAGTGTCAGTCAGTGTCCGTCAGTGTCAGTCAGTCAGTTTCAGTCAGTCAGTGTCAGTCAGTCAGTGTCAATTAGTGTCAGTCAGTGTCAGTAAGTCAGTGTCAGTCAGTGTCAGATGTCAGTGTCAGTCAGTGTCAGTCAGTGTCAGATGTCAGTGTCAGTCAGTGTCAGTCAGTCAGTGTCCGTCAGTGTCAGTCAGTGTCAGTCAGTCAGTGTCAGTCAGTCAGTGTTAGTCACTGTCAGTCAGTGTCAGTCAGTGTGTCAGTCAGTCAGTTAGTCAGTGTCAGTCAGTGTGAGAAGTTGGCCTGGTATATGATGCTCACTAGTTAAAGTGATCACCTTGTACCATGCCAAGCAACCCTTATGGTGTGGTTGTAAGTCAACCTTTTCGGACTAGCTGCCCTAGTGGTAGCGTAGGCTAAGCAGTCTTTGAGGCTAAACTCGTGAAGCGTGTTAAGCCAGCTGTTTTACCAAATGCAACCCCCTTTTATACCAATGAAAGGACACCACACAGATATATATTCAAAATATATATGTATTTATTTCTCAAAGTAACCCCTAGTCTCTTTATGAGCACAGGAGCACAAATCGTCAAACAAGATTATCACAGAATACACAGAAGTTGCACGTTATATGGATAGGCCCTGGTGGCCACTCGAACCATATACTAAAATAGTGGTATAAGTACCACGAACAGAAAAGGGAAAAGGCCTAGGGCCTCTAGAATCGCTGGGCCTACAAGGAGCTAACGTCAGTTAGTGACCAGGAGGTCCACGGGTGGCGTGTGCAGAGCAAATAGTCACACGCGTGCTCCCATAGGTTTCAATGGGTGCATAAAAAGTACAAAGTTACTGCAAAGAGGATCTTCCGGATGGACTAGGAACTCAAGATTTGGAACACAGGCACTAGAGATGTAATACTACACTTGGACACAGATGTGCCAGCTTTACCTCACCCACAGGAAGCGGGTGCATAGGCCTCGAAGTGCGTCGGGTTTCTTCTATCTGTTCCGTGGAGCTTGAAGACAAAGATGCTGCAGGCGGTCGGTCCGGGAGAGATGCAGTGGATCCAAGAGTGGATCGGAGATGTTGAAGACCTGTAAGCAGAGGGGACAGTGTTCACAGTCACTAGCCAGTGACCAGCGTGGCACCAGGTGGGTACCAGGCAATGTCGGGTGCAAACAGGAAGAAAGGTGTAGCTTGTCTCTGCAGCCACGTGGTCCCTGGAGGTCGACGACGTCCAGGAGTCGAGTCACGAGCTGTCCCACGCAGGCTCTCGCTGTCGGCGGTGTCAGCGACTTGATCGAAGCAAACAAGCCTTGGCAAAAGCAATTGTTGTAGGAAAAGGAAATAAGCTGATGGTTCTGACCAGCAAGGTCAGAAGGACTGCTCCTTTGGAGGGGAGCAAGGGCTAGTCTGGAGCAACCAGACCAGCGGTGTATTTCTTGAAGTTCGTCGCCAAGATGGCTACTAGCCAGCGGGCCAGCAACCGGTTAGGCGCGTCGAGTGGCAAAATGCAGAAGGGCCCCACGCAGATCGTGGAGATGCTGGAGGGCTCACCTTTGGTGCAGATGCTGCTCGGGGGTTGTGCTTCTCAGATCCCAAAGCACAACTTGGAGGGAGCCTCGGTTGTTGCACTTGTCAGCTTGTCGTAGTCGTTCCAAGATGGCTGGCTCCACGTGTCTCGGTGCCTCCACGGGTCTCCTCTTTTCAGGGACTGTGGATCGGGCGGTGAGAGGTCTGGAGGTCCAGGTCTTGTCAGTCTCTGGGCTTGGGCTCCGGCGGGAGGCGGCGGCAAAGCAGACGTTGATTCGCTGGATGGTGCTTGCGTTAGCAAGGTGGTCACTCCCTGACCACAGGGGAGATTGGCTTCAGTCCTCTGTGCAGCAGAGCGTCGAAGTTCCCGTCTTCTTCTTAGTTTTAAGTTGATTCCAGGATGTCTGAAGTCTTAGGACACAGCTCCTACCTTTAAGCGGATTCTAGGGGCCGGACTACCTGCTAGGTCCCTCCCTATGGGTGGGACCAGGAAGGGGGGTGGTTACACCCCCAATCCTTTGTCCAGCTCGCCCCAGGCCCGGGACTGGTGTGCCCCAGGACCGGTTTGAACTGGCATATGCACCGAGGCTCCTTGTGAGCCACAGGCATGTCTGGTTTCTTTCAAGCCCTACCTGACCAATACACAAAATCCTGTCTGGGGTGGTGCACGCACCTCCCCTGGCAGGAAACCCTTTGTCCACACCTCCCAAGCTGGAAGGACTCCCAGCAGCAGGAGGGCAGACTTGTGTCTGTGGTGGCAGCATCCATTTTGTGGAGCTGAGGCTATGTCTGATTTTACCCGGGTTTCAGGCACTGTACATGTCGTGTCCCTCTAGAAGGGTGGAATACTAACCCCGTCGCCAGAATTGGCGAGGGGTTAGTATTCCAATTCGTATGACACCTTACTCGACATGTTTTGATAAAGCCAAACCAAAGATAGCATTTAACCGCGAGGTTCATAATGCACTTAAGAGTATATGGTATGACGATATCGGGAAACAGTAGAAGGAAGTTGTTCCGACCACTGCAGACAGGCTCAGCTCATGCCAGAGCACCATCTCACATGGAGCCACGCACTCTGCCTTCAGGATTGTTAAGGCCTGCCATAGGAGTGACTTATAGGTTACCAGGTGTCCCATTTAAGGTTAGGTATAGGTATACTACACCTAAGTAAGAGGTGATTACACCAACTTACCCCAGCTGAGTGATCAGCCAGTTGTGTCAAATTGTTAGGCCAAGCCTGGGGTGGCATAATACATGCTGCAGCCCCTGGCAGGCCTTGGGTACACCAATGCCCTGGGTACCTAGTGTACACTGGTACAGGGGCTGACAGGGTGATCCACTTCCAATTGGTTATGCACCTAGGGTGCATAGTTTTAATTTAGTAGAGAGAACAGCAGGCTGGGGGTCTGATTGGCAGGCCCACAGCCTCAATATGTCAAAAACCAGTGAAGCAAAAAGCAAAAATTTGGGGTGACCATAGGATAGCAGACCCTACTCTCCTACAGTCAGTCAGTGTCAGTCAGCGTCAGTCAGTCAATGTCAGTCAGTCAGTGTCAGTCATTGTCAGTCAGAGTCAGTCAGTGTCAGACAGTGTCAGACAGTGTCAGTCAGTGTCAGTCAGTTTCAGTCAGTCAGTCAGTGTCAGTCAGTCAGTTTCAGTCAGTCAGTTTCAGTCAGTCAGTTTCAGTCAGTGTCAGTGTCAGTCAGTGTCAGCCAGTCAGTCAGTGTCAGACAGTCAGTGTCAGACAGTCAGTGTCAGACAGTCAGTGTCAGTCAGTCAGTATCAGTCAGTCAGTCAGTGTCAGTAATCAGTGTCAGTCAGTCAGTGAGTGTCAGTCAGTCAGTCAGTCAGTCAGTCAGTGTCAATCAGTCAGTGTCAGTAATCAGTGTCAGTCAGTCAGTGTCAGTCATTGTCAGTCAGTGTCAGTCAGTCAATGTCAGTAAGCCAATGTCAGTCAGTCAGTTTCAGTCAGAGTCAGTCAGTCAGTTTCAGTCAGTCAGTGTCAGTCAGTGAGTGTCAGTCACCGAGTGTCAGTCAGTGAGTGTCAGTGAGTATCAGTGAGTGTCAGTCAGTGTCAGTCAGTGTCAGTCAGTCAATGTCAGTCAGTCAGTGTCAGTCAGTCAGTATCAGTCAGTCAGTGTCAGTCAGTCAGTGGCAGTCAGTCAGTGGCAGTCAGTCAGTGGCAGTCAGTCAGTGGCAGTCAGTCAGTGGCAGTCAGTCAGTGTCAGTCAGTGTCAGTCAGTCAGGGTCAGTCAGTCAGTGGCAGTCAGTCAGTGTCAGTCAGTTTCAGTCAGTGTCAGTCAGTCAGGGTCAGTCAGTCAGTCAGTCAGTGTCAGTAATCAGTGTCAGTCAGTCAGTGTTAGTCAGTCAGTGTTAGTCAGTCAGTGTCAGTCAGTCAGTGTCAGTAAGTCAGTGTCAGTCAGTCAGTGTTAGTCAGTCAGTGTTAGTCAGTCAGTGTCAGTCAGTCAGTGTTAGTCAGTCAGTGTTAGTCAGTCAGTGTCAGTCAGTCAGTGTCAGTCTGTCAGTGTCAGTCAGTCAGTGTTAGTCAGTCAGTGTTAGTCAGTCAGTGTCAGTCAGTCAGTGTCAGTGAGTGTCAGTCAGTGTCAGTCAGTGTCAGTCTTTCAATGTCAGTCAGTCAGTGTCAGTCAGTCAGTGTCAGTCAGTGTCAGTCAGTCATTGTCAGTCAGTCAATGTCAGTCAGTCAATGTCAGTCAGTCAGTGTCAGTCAGTTTCAGTCAGTCAGTCAGTGTCAGTTTCAGTCAGTGTCAGACAGGGTCAGACAGTCAGTGTCAGACAGTCAGTGTCAGTCAGTCAGTCAGTCAGTGTCAGTCAGTCAGTGTCAGTCAGTCAGTGTCAGTAATCAGTGTCTATCAGTCAGTGTCAGTCAGTCAATGTCAGTCAGTCATTGTCAGTCAGTGTCAGTCAGTCAATGTTAGTCAGTGTCAGTCAGTCAATGTTAGTCAGTGTCAGTCAGTCAGAGTTAGTCAGTGTCAGTCAGTCAGTTTCAGTCAGTCAGCACCAGTCAGTCAGTGCTAGTCAGTCAGTGTCTGTCAGTCAGTCAGTCAGTGTCAGTCAGTCAGTGTCAGTCAGTGTCAGTCAGTCAATGTCAGTCAGTCAGTGTCAGTCAGTCAGTGTCAGTCAGTCAATGTCAGTCAGTCAATGTCAGTCAGTGTAGGAGAGTAGGGTCTGCTATCCTATGGTCACCCCAAATTTTTGCTTTTTGCTTCACTGGTTTTTGACATATTGAGGCTGTGGGCCTGCCAATCAGACCCCCAGCCTGCTGTTCTCTCTACTAAATTAAAACTATGCACCCTAGGTGCATAACCAATTGGAAGTGGATCACCCTGTCAGCCCCTGTACCAGTGTACACTAGGTACCCAGGGCATTGGTGTACCCAAGGCCTGCCAGGGGCTGCAGCATGTATTATGCCACCCCAGGCTTGGCCTAACAATCTGACACAACTGGCTGATCACTCAGCTGGGGTAAGTTGGTGTAATCACCTCTTACTTAGGTGTAGTATACCTATACCTAACCTTAAATGGGACACCTGGTAACCTCTAAGTCACTCCTATGGCAGGCCTTAACAATCCTGAAGGCAGAGTGCTTGGTTCCATGTGAGATGGTGCTCTGGCATGAGCTGAGCCTGTCTGCAGTGGTCGGAACAACTTCCTTCTACTGTTTCCAGATATCGTCATACCATATACTCTTAAGTGCATTATGAACCTCGCGGTTAAATGCTATCTTTGGTTTGGCTTTATCAAAACATGTCGAGTAAGGTGTCATACGAATTGGAATACTAACCCCTCGCCAATTCTGGCGACGGGGTTAGCATTCCACCCTTCTAGAGGGACACGACATGTACAGTACCTGAAACCCGGGTAAAATCAGACATAGCCTCAGCTCCACAAAATGGATGCTGCCACCACAGACACAAGTCTGCCCTCCTGCTGCTGGGAGTCCTTCCAGCTTGGGAGGTGTGGACAAAGGGTTTCCTGCCAGGGGAGGTGCGTGCACCACCCCAGACAGGATTTTGTGTATTGGTCAGGTAGGGCTTGAAAGAAACCAGACATGCCTGTGGCTCACAAGGAGCCTCGGTGCATATGCCAGTTCAAACCGGTCCTGGGGCACACCAGTCCCGGGCCTGGGGCGAGCTGGACAAAGGATTGGGGGTGTAACCACCCCCCTTCCTGGTCCCACCCATAGGGAGGGACCTAGCAGGTAGTCCGGCCCCTAGAATCCGCTTAAAGGTAGGAGCTGTGTCCTAAGACTTCAGACATCCTGGAATCAACTTGAAACTAAGAAGAAGACGGGAACTTCGACATTCTGCTGCACAGAAGACTGAAGAAAATCTCCCCTGTGGTCAGGGAGTGACCACCTTGCTAACGCAAGCACCATCCAGCGAATCACCGTCTGCTTTGCCGCCGCCTCCCGCCGGAGCCCGAGCCCAGAGACTGACAAGACCTGGACCTCCAGACCTCTCACCGCCCGATCCACAGTCCCTGAAAAGAGGAGACCCGTGGAGGCACCGAGACACGTGGAGCCAGCCATCTTGGAACGACTACGACAAGCTGACCAGTGCAACAACCGAGGCTCCCTCCAAGTTGTGCTTTGGGTCCTGAGAAGCCCAACCCTCGAGCAGCATCTGCACCAAAGGTGAGCCCTCCAGCATCTCCACGATCTGCGTGGGGCCCTTCTGCATTTTGCCACTCGACGCGCCTAACCGGTTGCTGGCCCGCTGGCTAGTGGCCATCTTGGCGACGAAATCTACGACAAACACCGCTGGTCTGGTTGCTCCAGACTGGCCCTTGCTCCCCTCCAAAGGAGCAATCCCTCTGACCTTGCTGGTCAGAACCAACAGCTGATTTCCGAATCCTCCTGCAATTGCTTTTGCCAAGGCTTGTTTGCTTCGATCAAGTCGCCGACACCGCCGACAGCGAGAGCCTGCGTGGGACAGCTCGTGAGCCGACTCCTGGACGTCGTCGACCTTCAGGGACCACGTGGCTGCGGAGACAAGCTACCCCTCATCACCTGTTTGCACCCGACATCGCCTGGTACCCACCTGGTGCCACGCTGGTCACTGGCTAGTGACTGTGAACACTGTCCCCTCTGCTTACAGGTCTTCAACATCTCCGATCCACTCTTGGACCCACTGCATCTCTTCCCGACCGACCGCCTGCAGCATCTTTGTCCCAGGCTCAACGGAACAGATAGAAGAAACCCGACGCACTTTGAGGCCTATGCACCCGCTTCCTGTGGGTGAGGTAAAGCTGGCACTCCGGTGCCCATGTGTAGTAATACATCTCTAGTGCCTGTGTTCCAAATCTTAAGTTCCTAGGTCATCCGGAAGATTCCTTTTGCAGTAACTTTGTACTTTTTACGCACCCATTGAAACCTATGGGAGCCCGCGTGTGACTATTTGCTCTGCACACGCCACCCGTGGACCTCCTGGTCACTAACTGACGTTAGCTCCTTGTAGGCCCAGCGATTCTAGAGGCCCTAGGCCTTTTCCCTTTTCTGTTCGTGGTACTTATACCACTATTTTAGTATATGGTTCGAGTGGCCACCAGGGCCTATCCATATAAAGTGCAACTTCTGTGTATTCTGTGATAATCTTGTTTGACGATTTGTGCTCCTGTGCTCATAAAGAGACTAGGGGTTACTTTGAGAAATAAATACATATATATTTTGAATATATATCTGTGTGGTGTCCTTTCATTGGTATAAAAGGGGGTTACTATTGGTAAAACAGCTTGCTTAACACGCATCACGAGTTTAGCCTCAAAGACTGCTTAGCCTACGCTACCACTAGGGCAGCTAGTCCAAAAAGGTTGACTTACAACCACACCATAAGGGTTGCTTGGCATGGTACAAGGTGGTCACTAGAACTAGTGAACAGCATATACCAGGCCAACTTCTCACATTGGTGAGCAGCGGTTGGATTTGAGCTTGCTGTGTTTTACCATTGTAATCTCTTGGTTACCAATTGAAAGATCACATAGGTACCTGTAGGTACATATAAAACAAGATTAGATATACTTAAGTTCTACTGAACTTAGTTGTTGTAGAGCAAAGGGAGTAGCACACCCTGACTACAACTACTAGATAGGTTTAGTAGGTAAACCCAAGTGTAGGTAGATTGCAACACATCCACCCACACTTAAGAGCAATGGCCGGGGCAGAGGGGTCCACTGTACCCATCTCTGTTGAGAGTGACCCCCAGAGGGCACCATCCAGCTTTGCTACCCTTAATCAGAATGAGCTCAGGCATTTGGCAACTCTTAGAGGCCTTAAACAGCCCAAGAACCCAAACTCTGCTGAGCTCAGAGAGCTCTTACAGAATGATGAGAATCAGAGAGCACTCAAGAAAGCTTCCCAGTTAGCCCCCTTAGGGACAGGAACAGGAGGCCCCCCTTCTAAAGATGCCACTGAAGTACCCCTTCCCAATAGTCACCCCTTAGATGGGATGCCTACCACAGAGGATGAGAGTGAAAAGGATACTGACAGTAGTGAGGATGAAGGGAGAACTAGCCCAGTGCCAAGTATTATACTTGGCCCAGCTAAACCAAGGCTATTGGGGACTGACAGTGGGTTCAACCCACTGGATCTCCCCAGTGGACTTAACACAGGGCTTGGAAGGCAAAGGAATCGCTCAGGTGACTCCAATGCTTCCCATGGCTCTAGAGGCTCTCAAGGTCACTCCAGGAGAAGGATGACCACCCCTCAGAGGAGGGAACATGAGGCCAAGATGCAAGAGGCTCAGCTGAGGATCAGGAAGCAGGAGCTAGAAGTAGCCCTGATGGAAGAGAAACTTAGCAAGGCTAGACAGCATAAAGAGAGTGGGTCTATACCCACTGGTGGCAGCATTGTCCCTAAGGACAAAGATAGGGTCTTTGACAATAGGAACCTGTCTAAGGTTGTGCCCCCCTACAAAAGTGGGGATGACATCCACAAATGGATAACTGCTCTTGAGAGAGCCTGCAAAGTACAGCAGGTTCCTGAAGACCAGTGGGCAGCAATCCTCTGGCTCTCCTTTGAAGGAAGAGGCAGAGACAGACTCCTCACTGTTAGAGAAGAGGATGTCAGAAACTACAGAGTCCTGAAGAGTGTTCTGGTAGATGGGTTAGGCTTAACCACTGAACAGTACAGGTTAATGTTCAGAGACACCCAAAAGACACAGACTCAGGACTGGTCTGAATACATTGAATGTGCCACTAAGGCTTTGGAGGGTTGGTTGCTGGGAAGTAAGGTATCTGATTTTACAGGATTGTATAATTTGATGATGAGAGAGCAGATTTTAAATAACTGTCAAAACCAGCAACTGCATCAACACTTGGTTGACTCTGATCTGACCTCTCCCCAAGAATTGGGAAAGAAGGCAGACAAATGGGTCAGAACCAGGGTTAAGCAAAAGAACCAGAACCAGGGCCAAGGGGGTGATCAGAAGAAAACAGACCAAAAGGGTGGAGATCAGAAACCTAAAGACCAGAAGTCTTCAACAGGGCCCCAAACTACTACTAAGGAGGGTGGGTCCCAACAGTCCAAAAAGAAGAAAGAAGGTCAGAAGAAACCCTGGTGCAATCATTGTAAAAATACAACTCACTGGACTAGTGATTGCAAAAAGGGTGGAGCCCCCAACACTGTTGCCCCTAAGGCACCTGCTCCCAGTACTACTGTTAGCAGTGTTGGTCCCCAGACAAAGGGTGTAGTGGGAATCACTATGGGAACTGAAGGAGATTCTGACTTAGACAGAACCCTTACACAGGCAGTCTTGATCTGTGATGGGGACATTGATTTGTCCCTGACTGTGAGCCCCAGTAACCTGGGCAAGTACAGACAGACTCCTTTAATTAATGACAAAGTGGCTCAAGCCTACAGGGACACATGTGCCAGTGTCACTATGGTGACACCAGGCTTTGTGGATCCTGGACAGTACATACCAGGTGAGAACTACCTGGTGACCAATGCCAGCAATGCCACTACTTCACATAGTGTGGCAGTTGTTAACTTCTCATGGGGAGGGGTAACTGGCCTCAAAAGGGTTGTGGTTAGTGCAGACCTCCCAGTAGAATGTTTGTTGGGCAATGACCTAGAGAGTTCTCTATGGTCAGAAGTGGAGTACAGGACTCATGCAGAGATGTTAGGTATATCATCACATGTCCTTGCTGTGACCAGGTCACAGGCCAAAAAGTGCCTCACTGAACCACAGGTCTTGGATCCTGGAACAATGGACCAAGCACCTACCAAGAAGAAGAACAGGAGGGTCAAGGCTGTGCCTTCCCCCCTGCCTCAGAGTGATGATCAGCCTTCCCAGGAAGCTGATCTAGAGGACCCTGAAGGAACTGTCCCTGAAGAGCTTGAACCTGATCAGGTTGAGTTTCTGGGGACAGGGGGACCTTCAAGGGCTGACTTGAGGCAGGCTCAGTTATCCTGTCCCTCTCTTGAACCCCTCAGACAGCTGGCTGCTGCTGAGGCTGCTGGGAATGCTCAAGGTACCCATAAAGTGTATTGGGATGAAGGGCTCCTTTATTCAGATGCTAGAGACCCCAAGCCTGGTGCAACCAGGAGGTTGGTCATACCTCTGCAATTTAGGGGCTTCCTTCTTACCTTGGCCCATGACATTCCTTTAGCAGGACACTTAGGCCAGAACAAGACTTGGGACAGGCTTGTCCCTCACTTTCACTGGCCTCATATGAATGAAGATACAAAGGAGTTTTGTCGCTCCTGTGTTACCTGCCAAGCCAGTGGCAAATCAGGTGGCACAACAAAGGCCCCCCTAATACCACTACCTGTGGTGGGGGTCCCCTTTGAAAGAGTGGGAATAGACATAGTGGGTCCCATGGATCCTCCCACTGCATCTGGACACAGATTTATACTGGTGGTAGTGGATCATGCCACCAGGTATCCAGAGGCAATTCCCCTTAGGACCACTACAGCTCCTGTTGTGGCCAGGGCCCTGCTGGGAGTATTCTCCAGAGTGGGGTTTCCTAAGGAGGTAGTATCTGACAGAGGTACCAACTTTATGTCAGGATACTTGACAGCTATGTGGAAGGAATGTGGTGTCAACTACAAGTTCACCACCCCTTATCACCCACAATGCAATGGGCTTGTTGAGAGATTCAACAAGACCCTAAAGGGTATGATCAAAGGATTACCTGAAAAGCTCAGGCGAAGATGGGATATCCTTCTACCCTGCCTTCTGTTTGCTTACAGAGAGGTCCCACAAAAAGGAGTTGGCTACAGCCCCTTTGAATTGTTGTTTGGGCACCCTGTGAGAGGCCCACTGTGTTTGGTGAAGGAAGGATGGGAGTTACCTCTCAAAAAGCCTAAGCTAGACATAGTGGACTATGTACTTGGTCTCCGCTCCAGGATGGCTGAGTATATGGAGAAGGCATCTAAAAACCTTGAGGCAAGCCAGGCCTTACAGAAAGCTTGGCATGACCAAAAGGCTGTCTTGGTTGAGTATCAGCCAGGACAGAAGGTATGGGTGTTGGAGCCAGTGGCCCCAGCAGCACTCCAAGACAAATGGTCTGGACCCCATACAATCCTGGAAAAGAAGGGAGAGGTCACCTACTTGGTCGACCTAGGAACTCCCAGGAGTCCCCACAGGGTACTCCATGTTAACAGGCTTAAAGCATATGTTGACAGGGCAGACATGGGCTTGCTCATGGCTACAGATGAGGGACAGGAGGAAGAGAGTGACCCTCTCCCAGACCTGTTGTCTCAGAACCCTGAAGATGGCTCAGTTGAAGGAGTGACCCTTGGAGGCAACCTCACTGCCCATCAGCAGACTGAATGTAGACAGGTTCTACAATCATTTTCACATATGTTTTCCTTGATACCTAGTCAAACTGACTGGTGTACCCATGTTGTGGACACTGGTGACAGTCTGCCTGTAAAGAACAAACTTTACAGACAACCTGACCACGTCAGGGACTGTATAAAGGCTGAGGTACATAAAATGCTGGAATTAGGTGTCATTGAACCCTCAGAGAGCCCCTGGGCTAGCCCAGTGGTTCTGGTCCCCAAACCTCACACCAAAGATGGCAAGAGAGAGATGAGGTTCTGTGTGGATTACAGAGGACTCAATGCTGTCACCAGGACAGATGCACACCCTATTCCAAGGGCAGATGAGCTCATAGACAAACTAGCTTCTGCAAAGTTTTTGAGCACATTTGACTTGACAGCTGGCTATTGGCAAATCAGGTTAGCTGAGGAGTCTAAGGCCAAAACAGCATTCTCAACCCCAGGTGGGCATTATCAGTTTGTGGTGATGCCCTTTGGTCTGAAGAATGCACCTGCCACCTTCCAAAGGCTGGTGAACCAAGTCCTTACTGGGTTGGATGACTTTTGCGCAGCATATCTTGATGACATTGCTGTCTTTAGTTCCACCTGGGAGGATCACCTGATCCACCTGAAGAAGGCTCTTGAGGCTCTGCAAAGGGCAGGCCTCACTATCAAGGCTACTAAGTGCCAGATAGGGCAGAGTAAGGTTGTGTATTTGGGCCACCTTGTAGGTGGGGGCCAAGTTCAACCACTGGAGAGTAAGATACAGTCCATCAAGGATTGGTCCCCTCCAACCACCCAGACTCAAGTTCGAGCTTTCTTGGGCTTGACTGGGTATTACAGGAAGTTTGTTAAGAACTATGGGTCCATTGTGACTCCTCTTAATGATCTGACATCCAAGAAGATGCCCAAAAAGGTTCAGTGGACAGTAAGCTGTCAAAAGGCATTTGATGACCTGAAGGAGGCCATGTGCTCTGCACCTATCCTGAAAAGTCCTGACTACTCCAAAGAGTTTATTGTCCAAACAGATGCTTCTGAGTTGGGTGTGGGAGCTGTGCTGTCACAACTTAATGTAGATGGTCAAGACCAACCCATTGCTTTTATTAGCAGAAGGTTGACCCCCAGAGAGAAGAATTGGTCAGCTATTGAGAGGGAGGCCTTTGCTGTGGTGTGGGCCCTGAAGAAGCTGAGGCCATACTTGTTTGGCACTCACTTCAAGATTCAGACCGACCATAAGCCCCTCTTGTGGCTAAATCAGATGAAGGGTGAAAACCCCAAACTGCTTAGGTGGTCCATTTCCCTACAGGGGATGGACTTTACAGTGGAGCACCGGCCAGGTACTGACCATGGGAATGCAGATGGTCTCTCCAGGTACTTCCACTTAGGACATGAAGACGAGACGGGTCAAGGCTAGTTTAATGTCCCAGCGTTTGGGGGGGGGTTGTGTAGGAGAGTAGGGTCTGCTATCCTATGGTCACCCCAAATTTTTGCTTTTTGCTTCACTGGTTTTTGACATATTGAGGCTGTGGGCCTGCCAATCAGACCCCCAGCCTGCTGTTCTCTCTACTAAATTAAAACTATGCACCCTAGGTGCATAACCAATTGGAAGTGGATCACCCTGTCAGCCCCTGTACCAGTGTACACTAGGTACCCAGGGCATTGGTGTACCCAAGGCCTGCCAGGGGCTGCAGCATGTATTATGCCACCCCAGGCTTGGCCTAACAATCTGACACAACTGGCTGATCACTCAGCTGGGGTAAGTTGGTGTAATCACCTCTTACTTAGGTGTAGTATACCTATACCTAACCTTAAATGGGACACCTGGTAACCTCTAAGTCACTCCTATGGCAGGCCTTAACAATCCTGAAGGCAGAGTGCTTGGTTCCATGTGAGATGGTGCTCTGGCATGAGCTGAGCCTGTCTGCAGTGGTCGGAACAACTTCCTTCTACTGTTTCCAGATATCGTCATACCATATACTCTTAAGTGCATTATGAACCTCGCGGTTAAATGCTATCTTTGGTTTGGCTTTATCAAAACATGTCGAGTAAGGTGTCATACGAATTGGAATACTAACCCCTCGCCAATTCTGGCGACGGGGTTAGCATTCCACCCTTCTAGAGGGACACGACATGTACAGTACCTGAAACCCGGGTAAAATCAGACATAGCCTCAGCTCCACAAAATGGATGCTGCCACCACAGACACAAGTCTGCCCTCCTGCTGCTGGGAGTCCTTCCAGCTTGGGAGGTGTGGACAAAGGGTTTCCTGCCAGGGGAGGTGCGTGCACCACCCCAGACAGGATTTTGTGTATTGGTCAGGTAGGGCTTGAAAGAAACCAGACATGCCTGTGGCTCACAAGGAGCCTCGGTGCATATGCCAGTTCAAACCGGTCCTGGGGCACACCAGTCCCGGGCCTGGGGCGAGCTGGACAAAGGATTGGGGGTGTAACCACCCCCCTTCCTGGTCCCACCCATAGGGAGGGACCTAGCAGGTAGTCCGGCCCCTAGAATCCGCTTAAAGGTAGGAGCTGTGTCCTAAGACTTCAGACATCCTGGAATCAACTTGAAACTAAGAAGAAGACGGGAACTTCGACATTCTGCTGCACAGAAGACTGAAGAAAATCTCCCCTGTGGTCAGGGAGTGACCACCTTGCTAACGCAAGCACCATCCAGCGAATCACCGTCTGCTTTGCCGCCGCCTCCCGCCGGAGCCCGAGCCCAGAGACTGACAAGACCTGGACCTCCAGACCTCTCACCGCCCGATCCACAGTCCCTGAAAAGAGGAGACCCGTGGAGGCACCGAGACACGTGGAGCCAGCCATCTTGGAACGACTACGACAAGCTGACCAGTGCAACAACCGAGGCTCCCTCCAAGTTGTGCTTTGGGTCCTGAGAAGCCCAACCCTCGAGCAGCATCTGCACCAAAGGTGAGCCCTCCAGCATCTCCACGATCTGCGTGGGGCCCTTCTGCATTTTGCCACTCGACGCGCCTAACCGGTTGCTGGCCCGCTGGCTAGTGGCCATCTTGGCGACGAAATCTACGACAAACACCGCTGGTCTGGTTGCTCCAGACTGGCCCTTGCTCCCCTCCAAAGGAGCAATCCCTCTGACCTTGCTGGTCAGAACCAACAGCTGATTTCCGAATCCTCCTGCAATTGCTTTTGCCAAGGCTTGTTTGCTTCGATCAAGTCGCCGACACCGCCGACAGCGAGAGCCTGCGTGGGACAGCTCGTGAGCCGACTCCTGGACGTCGTCGACCTTCAGGGACCACGTGGCTGCGGAGACAAGCTACCCCTCATCACCTGTTTGCACCCGACATCGCCTGGTACCCACCTGGTGCCACGCTGGTCACTGGCTAGTGACTGTGAACACTGTCCCCTCTGCTTACAGGTCTTCAACATCTCCGATCCACTCTTGGACCCACTGCATCTCTTCCCGACCGACCGCCTGCAGCATCTTTGTCCCAGGCTCAACGGAACAGATAGAAGAAACCCGACGCACTTTGAGGCCTATGCACCCGCTTCCTGTGGGTGAGGTAAAGCTGGCACTCCGGTGCCCATGTGTAGTAATACATCTCTAGTGCCTGTGTTCCAAATCTTAAGTTCCTAGGTCATCCGGAAGATTCCTTTTGCAGTAACTTTGTACTTTTTACGCACCCATTGAAACCTATGGGAGCCCGCGTGTGACTATTTGCTCTGCACACGCCACCCGTGGACCTCCTGGTCACTAACTGACGTTAGCTCCTTGTAGGCCCAGCGATTCTAGAGGCCCTAGGCCTTTTCCCTTTTCTGTTCGTGGTACTTATACCACTATTTTAGTATATGGTTCGAGTGGCCACCAGGGCCTATCTGTGAGAAGTTGGCCTGGTATATGCTGTTCACTAGTTCTAGTGACCACCTTGTACCATGCCAAGCAACCCTTATGGTGTGGTTGTAAGTCAACCTTTTCGGACTAGCTGCCCTAGTGGTAGCGTAGGCTAAGCAGTCTTTGAGGCTAAACTCGTGAAGCGTGTTAAGCAAGCTGTTTTACCAATAGTAACCCCCTTTTATACCAATGAAAGGACACCACACAGATATATATTCAAAATATATATGTATTTATTTCTCAAAGTAACCCCTAGTCTCTTTATGAGCACAGGAGCACAAATCGTCAAACAAGATTATCACAGAATACACAGAAGTTGCACTTTATATGGATAGGCCCTGGTGGCCACTCGAACCATATACTAAAATAGTGGTATAAGTACCACGAACAGAAAAGGGAAAAGGCCTAGGGCCTCTAGAATCGCTGGGCCTACAAGGAGCTAACGTCAGTTAGTGACCAGGAGGTCCACGGGTGGCGTGTGCAGAGCAAATAGTCACACGCGTGCTCCCATAGGTTTCAATGGGTGCGTAAAAAGTACAAAGTTACTGCAAAAGGAATCTTCCGGATGACCTAGGAACTTAAGATTTGGAACACAGGCACTAGAGATGTATTACTACACATGGGCACCGGAGTACCAGCTTTACCTCACCCACAGGAAGCGGGTGCATAGGCCTCAAAGTGCGTCGGGTTTCTTCTATCTGTTCCGTTGAGCCTGGGACAAAGATGCTGCAGGCGGTCGGTCGGGAAGGGATGCAGTGGATCCAAGAGTGGATCGGAGATGTTGAAGACCTGTAAGCAGAGGGGACAGTGTTCACAGTCACTAGCCAGTGACCAGCGTGGCACCAGGTGGGTACCAGGCGATGTCGGGTGCAAACAGGTGATGAGGGGTAGCTTGTCTCCGCAGCCACGTGGTCCCTGAAGGTCGACGACGTCCAGGAGTCGGCTCACGAGCTGTCCCACGCAGGCTCTCGCTGTCGGCGGTGTCGGCGACTTGATCGAAGCAAACAAGCCTTGGCAAAAGCAATTGCAGGAGGATTCGGAAATCAGCTGTTGGTTCTGACCAGCAAGGTCAGAGGGATTGCTCCTTTGGAGGGGAGCAAGGGCCAGTCTGGAGCAACCAGACCAGCGGTGTTTGTCGTAGATTTCGTCGCCAAGATGGCCACTAGCCAGCGGGCCAGCAACCGGTTAGGCGCGTCGAGTGGCAAAATGCAGAAGGGCCCCACGCAGATCGTGGAGATGCTGGAGGGCTCACCTTTGGTGCAGATGCTGCTCGAGGGTTGGGCTTCTCAGGACCCAAAGCACAACTTGGAGGGAGCCTCGGTTGTTGCACTGGTCAGCTTGTCGTAGTCGTTCCAAGATGGCTGGCTCCACGTGTCTCGGTGCCTCCACGGGTCTCCTCTTTGCAGGGACTGTGGATCGGGCGGTGAGAGGTCTGGAGGTCCAGGTCTTGTCAGTCTCTGGGCTCGGGCTCCGGCGGGAGGCGGCGGCAAAGCAGACGGTGATTCGCTGGATGGTGCTTGCGTTAGCAAGGTGGTCACTCCCTGACCACAGGGGAGATTTTCTTCAGTCTTCTGTGCAGCAGAATGTCGAAGTTCCCGTCTTCTTCTTAGTTTCAAGTTGATTCCAGGATGTCTGAAGTCTTAGGACACAGCTCCTACCTTTATTCGGATTCTAGGGGCCGGACTACCTGCTAGGTCCCTCCCTATGGGTGGGACCAGGAAGGGGGGTGGTTACACCCCCAATCCTTTGTCCAGCTCGCCCCAGGCCCGGGACTGGTGTGCCCCAGGACCGGTTTGAACTGGCATATGCACCGAGGCTCCTTGTGAGCCACAGGCATGTCTGGTTTCTTTCAAGCCCTACCTGACCAATACACAAAATCCTGTCTGGGGTGGTGCACGCACCTCCCCTGGCAGGAAACCCTTTGTCCACACCTCCCAAGCTGGAAGGACTCCCAGCAGCAGGAGGGCAGACTTGTGTCTGTGGTGGCAGCATCCATTTTGTGGAGCTGAGGCTATGTCTGATTTTACCCGGGTTTCAGGTACTGTACATGTCGTGTCCCTCTAGAAGGGTGGAATGCTAACCCCGTCGCCAGAATTGGCGAGGGGTTAGTATTCCAATTCGTATGACACCTTACTCGACATGTTTTGATAAAGCCAAACCAAAGATAGCATTTAACCGCGAGGTTCATAATGCACTTAAGAGTATATGGTATGACGATATCTGGAAACAGTAGAAGGAAGTTGTTCCGACCACTGCAGACAGGCTCAGCTCATGCCAGAGCACCATCTCACATGGAACCAAGCACTCTGCCTTCAGGATTGTTAAGGCCTGCCATAGGAGTGACTCATAGGTTACCAGGTGTCCCATTTAAGGTTAGGTATAGGTATACTACACCTAAGTAAGAGGTGATTACACCAACTTACCCCAGCTGAGTGATCAGCCAGTTGTGTCAGATTGTTAGGCCAAGCCTGGGGTGGCATAATACATGCTGCAGCCCCTGGCAGGCCTTGGGTACACCAATGCCCTGGGTACCTAGTGTACACTGGTACAGGGGCTGACAGGGTGATCCACTTCCAATTGGTTATGCACCTAGGGTGCATAGTTGTAATTTAGTAGAGAGAACAGCAGGCTGGGGGTCTGATTGGCAGGCCCACAGCCTCAATATGTCAAAAACCAGTGAAGCAAAAAGCAAAAATTTGGGGTGACCATAGGATAGCAGACCCTACTCTCCTACACAACCCCCCCCCAAACGCTGGGACATTAAACTAGCCTTGACCAGTCTCGTCTTCATGTCCTAAGTGGAAGTACCTGGAGAGACCATCTGCATTCCCATGGTCAGTACCTGGCCGGTGCTCCACTGTAAAGTCCATCCCCTGTAGGGAAATGGACCACCTAAGCAGTTTGGGGTTTTCACCCTTCATCTGATTTAGCCACAAGAGGGGCTTATGGTCGGTCTGAATCTTGAAGTGAGTGCCAAACAAGTATGGCCTCAGCTTCTTCAGGGCCCACACCACAGCAAAGGCCTCCCTCTCAATAGCTGACCAATTCTTCTCTCTGGGGGTCAACCTTCTGCTAATAAAAGCAATGGGTTGGTCTAGACCATCTACATTAAGTTGTGACAGCACAGCTCCCACACCCAACTCAGAAGCATCTGTTTGGACAATAAACTCTTTGGAGTAGTCAGGACTTTTCAGGATAGGTGCAGAGCACATGGCCTCCTTCAGGTCATCAAATGCCTTTTGACAGCTTACTGTCCACTGAACCTTTTTGGGCATCTTCTTGGATGTCAGATCATTAAGAGGAGTCACAATGGACCCATAGTTCTTAACAAACTTCCTGTAATACCCAGTCAAGCCCAAGAAAGCTCGAACTTGAGTCTGGGTGGTTGGAGGGGACCAGTCCTTGATGGATTGTATCTTACTCTCCAGTGGTTGAACTTGGCCTCCACCCACAAGGTGGCCCAAATATACAACCTTACTCTGCCCTATCTGGCACTTAGTAGCCTTGATAGTGAGGCCTGCCCTCTGCAGGGCCTCAAGAGCCTTCTTCAGGTGGATCAGGTGATCCTCCCAGGTGGAGCTAAAGACAGCAATGTCATCCAGATATGCTGCACAAAAGTCATCCAACCCAGTAAGGACTTGGTTCACCAGCCTTTGGAAGGTGGCAGGTGCATTCTTCAGACCAAAGGGCATCACCACAAACTGATAATGCCCACCTGGGGTTGAGAATGCTGTTTTGGCCTTAGACTCCTCAGCTAATCTGATTTGCCAATAGCCAGCTGTTAAGTCAAATGTGCTCAAAAACTTTGCAGAAGCTAGTTTGTCTATGAGCTCATCTGCCCTTGGAATAGGGTGTGCATCTGTCCTGGTGACAGCATTGAGTCCTCTGTAATCCACACAGAACCTCATCTCTCTCTTGCCATCTTTGGTGTGAGGTTTGGGGACCAGAACCACTGGGCTAGCCCAGGGGCTCTCTGAGGGTTCAATGACACCTAATTCCAGCATTTTATGTACCTCAGCCTTTATACAGTCCCTGACGTGGTCAGGTTGTCTGTAAAGTTTGTTCTTTACAGGCAGACTGTCACCAGTGTCCACAACATGGGTACACCAGTCAGTTTGACTAGGTATCAAGGAAAACATATGTGAAAATGATTGTAGAACCTGTCTACATTCAGTCTGCTGATGGGCAGTGAGGTTGCCTCCAAGGGTCACTCCTTCAACTGAGCCATCTTCAGGGTTCTGAGACAACAGGTCTGGGAGAGGGTCACTCTCTTCCTCCTGTCCCTCATCTGTAGCCATGAGCAAGCCCATGTCTGCCCTGTCAACATATGCTTTAAGCCTGTTAACATGGAGTACCCTGTGGGGACTCCTGGGAGTTCCTAGGTCCACCAAGTAGGTGACCTCTCCCTTCTTTTCCAGGATTGTATGGGGTCCAGACCATTTGTCTTGGAGTGCTGCTGGGGCCACTGGCTCCAACACCCATACCTTCTGTCCTGGCTGATACTCAACCAAGACAGCCTTTTGGTCATGCCAAGCTTTCTGTAAGGCCTGGCTTGCCTCAAGGTTTTTAGATGCCTTCTCCATATACTCAGCCATCCTGGAGCGGAGACCAAGTACATAGTCCACTATGTCTAGCTTAGGCTTTTTGAGAGGTAACTCCCATCCTTCCTTCACCAAACACAGTGGGCCTCTCACAGGGTGCCCAAACAACAATTCAAAGGGGCTGTAGCCAACTCCTTTTTGTGGGACCTCTCTGTAAGCAAACAGAAGGCAGGGTAGAAGGATATCCCATCTTCGCCTGAGCTTTTCAGGTAATCCTTTGATCATACCCTTTAGGGTCTTGTTGAATCTCTCAACAAGCCCATTGCATTGTGGGTGATAAGGGGTGGTGAACTTGTAGTTGACACCACATTCCTTCCACATAGCTGTCAAGTATCCTGACATAAAGTTGGTACCTCTGTCAGATACTACCTCCTTAGGAAACCCCACTCTGGAGAATACTCCCAGCAGGGCCCTGGCCACAACAGGAGCTGTAGTGGTCCTAAGGGGAATTGCCTCTGGGTACCTGGTGGCATGATCCACTACCACCAGTATAAATCTGTGCCCAGATGCAGTGGGAGGATCCATGGGACCCACTATGTCTATTCCCACTCTTTCAAAGGGAACCCCCACCACAGGTAGTGGTATCAGGGGGGCCTTTGTTGTGCCACCTGATTTGCCACTGGCTTGGCAGGTAACACAGGAGCGACAAAACTCCTTTGTATCTTCATTCATATGAGGCCAGTGAAAGTGAGGGACAAGTCTGTCCCAGGTCTTGTTCTGGCCTAGGTGTCCTGCTAAAGGAATGTCATGGGCCAAGGTAAGAAGGAAGCCCCTAAATTGCAGAGGTATAACCAACCTCCTGGTTGCACCAGGCTTGGGGTCTCTAGCCTCTGAATAAAGGAGCCCTTCATCCCAATACACTTTATGGGTACCTTGAGCATTCCCAGCAGCCTCAGCAGCAGCCAGCTGTCTGAGGGGTTCAAGAGAGGGACAGGATAACTGAGCCTGCCTCAAGTCAGCCCTTGAAGGTCCCCCTGTCCCCAGAAACTCAACCTGATCAGGTTCAAGCTCTTCAGGGACAGTTCCTTCAGGGTCCTCTAGATCAGCTTCCTGGGAAGGCTGATCATCACTCTGAGGCAGGGGGGAAGGCACAGCCTTGACCCTCCTGTTCTTCTTCTTGGTAGGTGCTTGGTCCATTGTTCCAGGATCCAAGACCTGTGGTTCAGTGAGGCACTTTTTGGCCTGTGACCTGGTCACAGCAAGGACATGTGATGATATCCCTAACATCTCTGCATGAGTCCTGTACTCCACTTCTGACCATAGAGAACTCTCTAGGTCATTGCCCAACAAACATTCTACTGGGAGGTCTGCACTAACCACAACCCTTTTGAGGCCAGTTACCCCTCCCCATGAGAAGTTAACAACTGCCACACTGTGTGAAGTAGTGGCATTGCTGGCATTGGTCACCAGGTAGTTCTCACCTGGTATGTACTGTCCAGGGTCCACAAAGCCTGGTGTCACCATAGTGACACTGGCACATGTGTCCCTGTAGGCTTGAGCCACTTTGTCATTAATTAAAGGAGTCTGTCTGTACTTGCCCAGGTTACTGGGGCTCACAGTCAGGGACAAATCAATGTCCCCATCACAGATCAAGACTGCCTGTGTAAGGGTTCTGTCTAAGTCAGAATCTCCTTCAGTTCCCATAGTGATTCCCACTACACCCTTTGTCTGGGGACCAACACTGCTAACAGTAGTACTGGGAGCAGGTGCCTTAGGGGCAACAGTGTTGGGGGCTCCACCCTTTTTGCAATCACTAGTCCAGTGAGTTGTATTTTTACAATGATTGCACCAGGGTTTCTTCTGACCTTCTTTCTTCTTCTTGGACTGTTGGGACCCACCCTCCTTAGCAGTAGTTTGGGGCCCTGTTGAAGACTTCTGGTCTTTAGGTTTCTGATCTCCACCCTTTTGGTCTGTTTTCTTCTGATCACCCCCTTGGCCCTGGTTCTGGTTCTTTTGCTTAACCCTGGTTCTGACCCATTTGTCTGCCTTCTTTCCCAATTCTTGGGGAGAGGTCAGATCAGAGTCAACCAAGTGTTGATGCAGTTGCTGGTTTTGACAGTTATTTAAAATCTGTTCTCTCATCATCAAATTATACAATCCTGTAAAATCAGATACCTTACTTCCCAGCAACCAACCCTCCAAAGCCTTAGTGGCACATTCAATGTATTCAGACCAGTCCTGAGTCTGTGTCTTTTGGGTGTCTCTGAACATTAACCTGTACTGCTCAGTGGTTAAGCCTAACCCATCAACTAGAACACTCTTCAGGACTCTGTAGTTTCTGACATCCTCTTCTCTAACAGTGAGGAGTCTGTCTCTGCCTCTTCCTTCAAAGGAGAGCCAGAGGATTGCTGCCCACTGATCTTCAGGAACCTGCTGTACTTTGCAGGCTCTCTCAAGAGCAGTTATCCACTTGTGGATGTCATCCCCACTTTTGTAGGGGGGCACAACCTTAGACAGGTTTCTATTGTCGAAAACCCTATCTTTGTCCTTAGGGACAATGCTGCCACCAGTGGGTATAGACCCACTCTCTTTATGCTGTCTAGCCTTGCTAAGTTTCTCTTCCATCAGGGCTACTTCTAGCTCCTGCTTCCTGATCCTCAGCTGGGCCTCTTGCATCTTGGCCTCATGTTCCCTCCTCTGAGGGGTGGTCATCCTTCTCCTGGAGTGACCTTGAGAGCCTCTAGAGCCATGGGAAGCATTGGAGTCACCTGAGCGATTCCTTTGCCTTCCAAGCCCTGTGTTAAGTCCACTGGGGAGATCCAGTGGGTTGAACCCACTGTCAGTCCCCAATAGCCTTGGTTTAGCTGGGCCAAGTATAATACTTGGCACTGGGCTAGTTCTCCCTTCATCCTCACTACTGTCAGTATCCTTTTCACTCTCATCCTCTGTGGTAGGCATCCCATCTAAGGGGTGACTATTGGGAAGGGGTACTTCAGTGGCATCTTTAGAAGGGGGGCCTCCTGTTCCTGTCCCTAAGGGGGCTAACTGGGAAGCTTTCTTGAGTGCTCTCTGATTCTCATCATTCTGTAAGAGCTCTCTGAGCTCAGCAGAGTTTGGGTTCTTGGGCTGTTTAAGGCCTCTAAGAGTTGCCAAATGCCTGAGCTCATTCTGATTAAGGGTAGCAAAGCTGGATGGTGCCCTCTGGGGGTCACTCTCAACAGAGATGGGTACAGTGGACCCCTCTGCCCCGGCCATTGCTCTTAAGTGTGGGTGGATGTGTTGCAATCTACCTACACTTGGGTTTACCTACTAAACCTATCTAGTAGTTGTAGTCAGGGTGTGCTACTCCCTTTGCTCTACAACAACTAAGTTCAGTAGAACTTAAGTATATCTAATCTTGTTTTATATGTACCTACAGGTACCTATGTGATCTTTCAATTGGTAACCAAGAGATTACAATGGTAAAACACAGCAAGCTCAAATCCAACCGCTGCTCACCAATGTGAGAAGTTGGCCTGGTATATGCTGTTCACTAGTTCTAGTGACCACCTTGTACCATGCCAAGCAACCCTTATGGTGTGGTTGTAAGTCAACCTTTTCGGACTAGCTGCCCTAGTGGTAGCGTAGGCTAAGCAGTCTTTGAGGCTAAACTCGTGAAGCGTGTTAAGCAAGCTGTTTTACCAATAGTAACCCCCTTTTATACCAATGAAAGGACACCACACAGATATATATTCAAAATATATATGTATTTATTTCTCAAAGTAACCCCTAGTCTCTTTATGAGCACAGGAGCACAAATCGTCAAACAAGATTATCACAGAATACACAGAAGTTGCACTTTATATGGATAGGCCCTGGTGGCCACTCGAACCATATACTAAAATAGTGGTATAAGTACCACGAACAGAAAAGGGAAAAGGCCTAGGGCCTCTAGAATCGCTGGGCCTACAAGGAGCTAACGTCAGTTAGTGACCAGGAGGTCCACGGGTGGCGTGTGCAGAGCAAATAGTCACACGCGTGCTCCCATAGGTTTCAATGGGTGCGTAAAAAGTACAAAGTTACTGCAAAAGGAATCTTCCGGATGACCTAGGAACTTAAGATTTGGAACACAGGCACTAGAGATGTATTACTACACATGGGCACCGGAGTACCAGCTTTACCTCACCCACAGGAAGCGGGTGCATAGGCCTCAAAGTGCGTCGGGTTTCTTCTATCTGTTCCGTTGAGCCTGGGACAAAGATGCTGCAGGCGGTCGGTCGGGAAGGGATGCAGTGGATCCAAGAGTGGATCGGAGATGTTGAAGACCTGTAAGCAGAGGGGACAGTGTTCACAGTCACTAGCCAGTGACCAGCGTGGCACCAGGTGGGTACCAGGCGATGTCGGGTGCAAACAGGTGATGAGGGGTAGCTTGTCTCCGCAGCCACGTGGTCCCTGAAGGTCGACGACGTCCAGGAGTCGGCTCACGAGCTGTCCCACGCAGGCTCTCGCTGTCGGCGGTGTCGGCGACTTGATCGAAGCAAACAAGCCTTGGCAAAAGCAATTGCAGGAGGATTCGGAAATCAGCTGTTGGTTCTGACCAGCAAGGTCAGAGGGATTGCTCCTTTGGAGGGGAGCAAGGGCCAGTCTGGAGCAACCAGACCAGCGGTGTTTGTCGTAGATTTCGTCGCCAAGATGGCCACTAGCCAGCGGGCCAGCAACCGGTTAGGCGCGTCGAGTGGCAAAATGCAGAAGGGCCCCACGCAGATCGTGGAGATGCTGGAGGGCTCACCTTTGGTGCAGATGCTGCTCGAGGGTTGGGCTTCTCAGGACCCAAAGCACAACTTGGAGGGAGCCTCGGTTGTTGCACTGGTCAGCTTGTCGTAGTCGTTCCAAGATGGCTGGCTCCACGTGTCTCGGTGCCTCCACGGGTCTCCTCTTTGCAGGGACTGTGGATCGGGCGGTGAGAGGTCTGGAGGTCCAGGTCTTGTCAGTCTCTGGGCTCGGGCTCCGGCGGGAGGCGGCGGCAAAGCAGACGGTGATTCGCTGGATGGTGCTTGCGTTAGCAAGGTGGTCACTCCCTGACCACAGGGGAGATTTTCTTCAGTCTTCTGTGCAGCAGAATGTCGAAGTTCCCGTCTTCTTCTTAGTTTCAAGTTGATTCCAGGATGTCTGAAGTCTTAGGACACAGCTCCTACCTTTATTCGGATTCTAGGGGCCGGACTACCTGCTAGGTCCCTCCCTATGGGTGGGACCAGGAAGGGGGGTGGTTACACCCCCAATCCTTTGTCCAGCTCGCCCCAGGCCCGGGACTGGTGTGCCCCAGGACCGGTTTGAACTGGCATATGCACCGAGGCTCCTTGTGAGCCACAGGCATGTCTGGTTTCTTTCAAGCCCTACCTGACCAATACACAAAATCCTGTCTGGGGTGGTGCACGCACCTCCCCTGGCAGGAAACCCTTTGTCCACACCTCCCAAGCTGGAAGGACTCCCAGCAGCAGGAGGGCAGACTTGTGTCTGTGGTGGCAGCATCCATTTTGTGGAGCTGAGGCTATGTCTGATTTTACCCGGGTTTCAGGTACTGTACATGTCGTGTCCCTCTAGAAGGGTGGAATGCTAACCCCGTCGCCAGAATTGGCGAGGGGTTAGTATTCCAATTCGTATGACACCTTACTCGACATGTTTTGATAAAGCCAAACCAAAGATAGCATTTAACCGCGAGGTTCATAATGCACTTAAGAGTATATGGTATGACGATATCTGGAAACAGTAGAAGGAAGTTGTTCCGACCACTGCAGACAGGCTCAGCTCATGCCAGAGCACCATCTCACATGGAACCAAGCACTCTGCCTTCAGGATTGTTAAGGCCTGCCATAGGAGTGACTCATAGGTTACCAGGTGTCCCATTTAAGGTTAGGTATAGGTATACTACACCTAAGTAAGAGGTGATTACACCAACTTACCCCAGCTGAGTGATCAGCCAGTTGTGTCAGATTGTTAGGCCAAGCCTGGGGTGGCATAATACATGCTGCAGCCCCTGGCAGGCCTTGGGTACACCAATGCCCTGGGTACCTAGTGTACACTGGTACAGGGGCTGACAGGGTGATCCACTTCCAATTGGTTATGCACCTAGGGTGCATAGTTGTAATTTAGTAGAGAGAACAGCAGGCTGGGGGTCTGATTGGCAGGCCCACAGCCTCAATATGTCAAAAACCAGTGAAGCAAAAAGCAAAAATTTGGGGTGACCATAGGATAGCAGACCCTACTCTCCTACACTATCCATATAAAGTGCAACTTCTGTGTATTCTGTGATAATCTTGTTTGACGATTTGTGCTCCTGTGCTCATAAAGAGACTAGGGGTTACTTTGAGAAATAAATACATATATATTTTGAATATATATCTGTGTGGTGTCCTTTCATTGGTATAAAAGGGGGTTACTATTGGTAAAACAGCTTGCTTAACACGCATCACGAGTTTAGCCTCAAAGACTGCTTAGCCTACGCTACCACTAGGGCAGCTAGTCCAAAAAGGTTGACTTACAACCACACCATAAGGGTTGCTTGGCATGGTACAAGGTGGTCACTAGAACTAGTGAACAGCATATACCAGGCCAACTTCTCACAGTCAGTCAATGTCAGTCAGTCAGTGTCAGTCAGTCAGTGTCAGTCAGACAGTGTCAGTTTCAGTTAGAGTCAGTCAGTGTCAGTCAGTCAGTTTCAGTCAGTGTCAGTGTCAGACAGTGTCAGACAGTCAGTGTCAGACAGTCAGTGTCAGTCAGTCAGAGTCAGTGTCAGTCAGTGTCAGTCAGTCAGTGTCAGTAATCAGTGTCAGTCAGTCAGTGTCAGTCAGTCAGTGTCAGTAATCAGTGTCAGTCAGTCAGTGTCAGTGAGTGTCAGTGAGTGTCAGTCAGTGTCAGTCAGTGTCAGTCAGTCGGTTTCAGTCAGTTTCAGTCAGTGTCAGTCTGTCATTGTCAGTCAGTCAGTGTCAGTCAGTCATTGTCAGTCAGTCAATGTCAGTCAATGTCAGTCAGTCAGTGTCAGTCAGTTTCAGTCAGTGTCAGTCAGTCAGTTTCAGTCAGTTTCAGTCAGTGTTAGTCAGTGTCAGTCAGTGAGTGTCAGTCAGTGAGTGAGTGTCAGTCACTGAGTGTCAGTCAGTGAGTGTCAGTCAGTCAGTGTCAGTCAGTGTCAGTCAGTGTCAGTCAGTGTCAGTCAGTTGCAGTCAGTGTCAGTCAGTCAGTGGCAGTCAGTCAGTGGCAGTCAGTCAGTGGCAGTCAGTGTCAGTCAGTCAGGGTCAGTCAGTCAGTGTCAGTCAGTCAGTGTCAGTCAGAGTCAGTCAGTCAGTGTCAGTCAGTCAGTTTCAGTCAGTCAGTGTCTGTCAGTCAGTCAGTGTCAGTCAGTCAGTCAGTGTCAGTCAGTCAGTGTCAGTCAGTCAGTGTCAGTCAGTCAGTAATTGTCAGCCAGTGTCAGTCAGTCAGTGTCAGTCAGTCAGTGTCAATCTGTCAGTGTCAGTCAGTCATTGTCAGTCAGTCAGTGTCAGTCAGTCAGTGTCAGTCAGTCAGTGTCAGTCAGTGTCAGTCAGTCAGTGTCAGTCTGTCAGTGTCAGTCTGTGAGTGTCAGTCAGTGAGTGTCAGTCAGTGAGTGTCAGTCAGTCAGTGTCAGTCAGTCATTGTCAGTCAGTCAGTGTCAGTCAGTCAGTGTCAGTCAGTCATTGTCAGTCAGTCAGTTTCAGTCAGTGTCAGTCAGTCAATGTCAGTCAGTCATTGTCAGTCAGTGTCAGTCAGTCAATGTTAGTCAGTGTCAGTCAGTCAATGTTAGTCAGTGTCAGTCAGTCAATGTCAGTCAATTAGAGTCAGTCAGTGTCGGTCAGAGTCAGTCAGAGTCAGTCAGTGTCAGTCAGTGTCAGTCAGTGTCAGTTTCAGTCAGAGTCAGTCAGTGTCAGTCAGTCAGTTTCAGTCAGTCAGTTTCAGTCAGTGTCAGTGTCAGTCAGTCAGTCAGTGTCAGACATTCAGTGTCAGACAGTCAGTGTCAGTCAGTCAGTGTCAGTCAGTCAGTGTCAGTAATCAGTGTCAGTCAGTCAGTGAGTGTCAGTCAGTGTCAGTCAGTCAGTCAGTGTCAATCAGTCAGTGTCAATCAGTCAGTGTCAGTAATCAGTGTCAGTCAGTCATTGTCAGTCAGTGTCAGTCAGTCAGTGTCAGTCAGTGTCACTCAGTGTCAGTCAGTCACTGTCAGGCAGTCAATGTCAGTCAGCCAATGTCAGTCAGTCAGTTTCAGTCAGTGTCAGTCAGTCAGTTTCAGTCAGTGTCAGTCAGTCAGTGTCAGTCAGTCAGTGTCAGTCACTGAGTGTCAGTCAGTGAGTGTCAGTCAGTGAGTGTCAGTCAGTGAGTGTCAGTGAGTGTCAGTGAGTGTCAGTCAGTGTCAGTCAGTGTCAGTCAGTCAATTTCAGTTAGTCAGTGTCAGTCAGTCTGTGTCATACAGTCAGTGGCAGTCATTCAGTCGCAGTCAGTCAGTGTCAGTCAGTGTCAGTCAGTCAGGGTTAGTCAGTCAGTGTCAGTCAGCCAGTGTCAGTCAGTTTCACTCAGTCAGGGTCACTCAGTCAGTGTCAGTCAGTTTCAGTCAGTGTCAGTCAGTCAGGGTCAGTCAGTCAGTGTCAGTCAGTGTCAGTAATCAGTGTCAGTCAGTCAGTGTTAGTCAGTCAGTGTTAGTCAGTCAGTGTCAGTCAGTCAGTGTCAGTAAGTCAGTGTCAGTAATCAGTGTCAGTCAGTCAGTGTTAGTCAGTCAGTGTTAGTCAGTCAGTGTCAGTCAGTCAGTGTCAGTAATCAGTGTCAGTCAGTCAGTGTTAGTCAGTCAGTGTTAGTCAGTCAGTGTCAGTCAGTCAGTGTTAGTCAGTCAGTGTTAGTCAGTCAGTGTCAGTCAGTCAGTGTCAGTCAGTGTCAGTCAGTGTCAGTCAGTGTCAGTCAGTGTCAGTGAGTGTCAGTGAGTGTCAGTCAGTGTCAGTCAGTGTCAGTCAGTGTCAGTCAGTGTCAGTCAGTCAGTGTCAGTCAGTCAGTGTCAGTCAGTCAGTGTCAGTCAGTGTCAGTCAGTGTCAGTCAGTGTCAGTCAGTCATTGTCAGTCAGTCAATGTCAGTCAGTCAATGTCAGTCAGTCAATGTCAGTCAGTCAGTGTCAGTCAGTTTCAGTCAGTCAGTCAGTGTCAGTTTCAGTCAGTGTCAGACAGTGTCAGACAGTCAGTGTCAGACAGTCAGTGTCAGTCAGTCAGTGTCAGTCAGTCGATGTCAGTCAGTGTCAGTCAGTCAGTGTCAGTCAGTCAGTGTCAGTAATCAGTGTCTGTCAGTCAGTGTCTGTCAGTCAGTGTCAGTCAGTCAATGTCAGTCAGTTATTGTCAGTCAGTGTCAGTCAGTGTCAGTCAGTCAATGTTGGTCAGTGTCAGTCAGTCAATGTTAGTCAGAGTCAGTCAGAGTCAGTCAGTGTCAGTCAGTCAGTTTCAGTCAGTCAGTGCCAGTCAGTCAGTGTCTGTCAGTCAGTCAGTGTCAGTCAGTCAGTGTCAGTCAGTCAATGTCAGTCAGTCAGTCAGTGTTAGTCAGTCAATGTCAGTCAGTCAGTCATGTCAGTCAGTCAGTGTCAGTCAGTCAGTGTCAGTCAGTCAATGTCAGTCAGTCAATGTCAGTCAGTCAGTGTCAGTCAGTCAGTGTCAGTCAGTCAGTGTCAGTCAGTTTCAGTCAGAGTCAGTCAGTGTCAGTCAGTCAGAGTCAGTCAGTGTCAGTCAGTCAGTTTCAGTCAGTGTCAGTGTCAGACAGTGTCAGACAGTCAGCGTCAGACAGTCAGTGTCAGTCAGTCAGTGTCAGTCAGTCAGTGTCAGTCAGTGTCAGTCAGTCAGTGTCAGTAATCAGTGTCAGTCAGTCAGTGTTAGTCAGTCAGTGTCAGTCAGTCAGTGTCAGTAATCAGTGTCAGTCAGTCAGTGTCAGTAATCAGTGTCAGTCAGTCAGTGTCAGTGAGTGTCAGTGAGTGTCAGTCAGTGTCAGTCAGTGTCAGTCAGTCAGTGTCAGTCAGTGTCAGTCAGTGTCAGTCAGTCAGGGTCAGTCAGTCAGTGTCAGTCAGTGTCAGTAATCAGTGTCAGTCAGTCAGTGTTAGTCAGTCAGTGTTAGTCAGTCAGTGTTAGTCAGTCAGTGTCAGTCAGTCAGTGTCAGTAAGTCAGTGTCAGTAATCAGTGTCAGTCAGTCAGTGTTAGTCAGTCAGTGTTAGTCAGTCAGTGTCAGTCAGTCAGTGTCAGTCATCAGTGTCAGTCAGTCAGTGTTAGTCAGTCAGTGTTAGTCAGTCAGTGTTAGTCAGTCAGTGTCAGTCAGTCAGTGTTAGTCAGTCAGTGTTAGTCAGTCAGTGTTAGTCAGTCAGTGTCAGTCAGTCAGTGTCAGTCAGTGTCAGTGAGTGTCAGTCAGTGTCAGTCAGTGTCAGTCAGTGTCAGTCAGTCAGTGTCAGTCAGTCAGTGTCAGTCAGGGTCAGTCAGTGTCAATCAGACATTGTCAGTCAGTCAATGTCAGTCAGTCAATGTCAGTCAGTCAGTGTCAGTCAGTTTCAGTCTGTCAGTGTCAGTCAGTCAGTGTCAGTAATCAGTGTCTGTCAGTCAGTGTCTGTCAGTCAGTGTCAGTCAGTCAATGTCAGTCAATGTCAGTCAGTCAGTGTCAGTCAGTTTCAGTCAGTCAGTCAGTGTCAGTTTCAGTCAGTGTCAGACAGTGTCAGACAGTCAGTGTCAGACAGTCAGTGTCAGTCAGTCAGTGTCAGTCAGTCAATGTCAGTCAGTGTCAGTCAGTGTCAGTCAGTCAGTGTCAGTAATCAGTGTCTGTCAGTCAGTGTCTGTCAGTCAGTGTCAGTCAGTCAATGTCAGTCAGTCATTGTCAGTCAGTGTCAGTCAGTGTCAGTCAGTCAATGTTAGTCAGTGTCAGTCAGTCAATGTTAGTCAGTGTCAGTCAGTCAGAGTCAGTCAGTGTCAGTCAGTCAGTGCCAGTCAGTCAATGTCAGTCAGTGTCCGTCAGTCAGTGTCAGTCAGTCAATGTCAGTCAGTCAGTCAATGTCAGTCAGTCAGTTTCAGTCAGTCAGTTTCAGTCAGTCAGTTTCAGTCAGTGTCAGTGTCAGTCAGTGTCAGCCAGTCAGTCAGTGTCAGACAGTCAGTGTCAGACAGTCAGTGTCAGACAGTCAGTGTCAGTCAGTCAGTGTCAGTCAGTGTCAGTCAGTCAGTGTCAGTAATCAGTGTCAGTCAGTCAGTGAGTGTCAGTCAGTCAGTCAGTCAGTCAGTCAGTGTCAATCAGTCAGTGTCAGTAATCAGTGTCAGTCAGTCAGTGTCAGTCATTGTCAGTCAGTGTCAGTCAGTCAATGTCAGTAAGCCAATGTCAGTCAGTCAGTTTCAGTCAGAGTCAGTCAGTCAGTTTCAGTCAGTCAGTGTCAGTCAGTGAGTGTCAGTCACCGAGTGTCAGTCAGTGAGTGTCAGTGAGTGTCAGTGAGTGTCAGTCAGTGTCAGTCAGTGTCAGTCAGTCAGTGTCAGTCAGTCAATGTCAGTCAGTCAGTCAATGTCAGTCAGTCAGTTTCAGTCAGTCAGTTTCAGTCAGTCAGTTTCAGTCAGTGTCAGTGTCAGTCAGTGTCAGCCAGTCAGTCAGTGTCAGACAGTCAGTGTCAGACAGTCAGTGTCAGACAGTCAGTGTCAGTCAGTCAGTGGCAGTCAGTGTCAGTCAGTCAGTGTCAGTAATCAGTGTCAGTCAGTCAGTGAGTGTCAGTCAGTCAGTCAGTCAGTGTCAATCAGTCAGTGTCAGTAATCAGTGTCAGTCAGTCAGTGTCAGTCATTGTCAGTCAGTGTCAGTCAGTCAATGTCAGTAAGCCAATGTCAGTCAGTCAGTTTCAGTCAGAGTCAGTCAGTCAGTTTCAGTCAGTCAGTGTCAGTCAGTGAGTGTCAGTCACCGAGTGTCAGTCAGTGAGTGTCAGTGAGTGTCAGTGAGTGTCAGTCAGTGTCAGTCAGTGTCAGTCAGTCAATGTCAGTCAGTCAGTGTCAGTCAGTCAGTGTCAGTCAGTCAGTGGCAGTCAGTCAGTGGCAGTCAGTCAGTGGCAGTCAGTCAGTGGCAGTCAGTCAGTGGCAGTCAGTCAGTGTCAGTCAGTGTCAGTCAGTCAGGGTCAGTCAGTCAGTGTCAGTCAGTCAGTGTCAGTCAGTTTCAGTCAGTCAGTCAGGGTCAGTCAGTCAGTCAGTGTCAGTAATCAGTGTCAGTCAGTCAGTGTTAGTCAGTCAGTGTTAGTCAGTCAGTGTCAGTCAGTCAGTGTCAGTAAGTCAGTGTCAGTCAGTCAGTGTTAGTCAGTCAGTGTTAGTCAGTCAGTGTCAGTCAGTCAGTGTTAGTCAGTCAGTGTTAGTCAGTCAGTGTCAGTCAGTCAGTGTCAGTCTGTCAGTGTCAGTCAGTCAGTGTTAGTCAGTCAGTGTTAGTCAGTCAGTGTCAGTCAGTCAGTGTCAGTGAGTGTCAGTCAGTGTCAGTCAGTGTCAGTCTTTCAATGTCAGTCAGTCAGTGTCAGTCAGTGTCAGTCAGTGTCAGTCAGTCATTGTCAGTCAGTCAATGTCAGTCAGTCAATGTCAGTCAGTCAGTGTCAGTCAGTTTCAGTCAGTCAGTCAGTGTCAGTTTCAGTCAGTGTCAGACAGGGTCAGACAGTCAGTGTCAGTAATCAGTGTCTATCAGTCAGTGTCAGTCAGTCAATGTCAGTCAGTCATTGTCAGTCAGTGTCAGTCAGTCAATGTTAGTCAGTGTCAGTCAGTCAATGTTAGTCAGTGTCAGTCAGTCAGAGTCAGTCAGTGTCAGTCAGTCAGTTTCAGTCAGTCAGCACCAGTCAGTCAGTGCCAGTCAGTCAGTGTCTGTCAGTCAGTCAGTCAGTGTCAGTCAGTCAGTGTCAGTCAGTGTCAGTCAGTGTCAGTCAGTCAATGTCAGGCAGTCAGTGTCAGTCAGTCAGTGTTAGTCAGTCAATGTCAGTCAGTCACTCAATGTCAGTCAGTCAGTGTCAGTCAGTCAGTGTCAGTCAGTCAATGTCAGTCAGTCAATGTCAGTCAGTCAGTGTCAGTCAGTCAGTGTCAGTCAGACAGTGTCAGTTAGAGTCAGTCAGTGTCAGTCAGTCAGTTTCAGTCAGTGTCAGTGTCAGACAGTGTCAGACAGTCAGTGTCAGACAGTCAGTGTCAGTCAGTCAGAGTCAGTGTCAGTCAGTCAGAGTCAGTGTCAGTCAGTGTCAGTCAGTCAGTGTCAGTAATCAGTGTCAGTCAGTCAGTGTCAGTCAGTCAGTGTCAGTAATCAGTGTCAGTCAGTCAGTGTCAGTGAGTGTCAGTCAGTGTCAGTCAGTGTCAGTCAGTGTCAGTCAGTGTCAGTCAGTCGGTTTCAGTCAGTTTCAGTCAGTGTCAGTCTGTCATTGTCAGTCAGTCAGTGTCAGTCAGTCATTGTCAGTCAGTCAATGTCAGTCAATGTCAGTCAGTCAGTGTCAGTCAGTTTCAGTCAGTGTCAGTCAGTCAGTTTCAGTCAGTTTCAGTCAGTGTCAGTCAGTGTCAGTCAGTGTCAGTCAGTTGCAGTCAGTGTCAGTCAGACAGTGTCAGTCAGTGTCAGTCAGTCAATGTCAGTCAGTCCGTGGCAGTCAGTCAGTGGCAGTCAGTCAGTGTTAGTCAGTCAGTGTTAGTCAGTCAGTGTTAGTCAGTCAGTGTCAGTCAGTCAGTGTCAGTAACCAGTGTCAGTCAGTGTCAGTCAGTGTCAGTCAGTGTCAGTCAGTGAGTGTCAGTCAGTCGGTTTCAGTCAGTTTCAATCAGTGTCAGTCAGTCATTGTCAGTCAGTGTCAGTCAGTCAGTGTCAGTCAGTCAGTGTCAGTCAGTCAATGTCAGTCAGTCAATGTCAGTCAGTCAGTTTCAGTCAGTGTCAGTCAGTCCGTTTCAGTCAGTGTCAGTCAGTGAGTGTCAGTCAGTGAGTGAGTGTCAGTCAGTCAGTGTCAGTCAGTGTCAGTCAGTGTCAGTCAGTGTCAGTCAGTGTCAGTCAGTTTCAGTCAGTGTCAGTCAGTGTCAGTCAGTCAATGTCAGTCAGTCAGTGGCAGTCAGTCAGTGGAAGTCAGTCAGTGGCAGTCAGTCAGTGGCAGTCAGTCACTGTCAGTCAGTGTCAGTCAGTGTCAATCAGTCAGGGTCAGTCAGTCAGTGTCAGTCAGTGTCAGTCAGAGTCAGTCAGTGTCTGTCAGTCAGTCAGTCAGTCAGTCAGTTTCAGTCAGTCAGTGTCTGTCAGTCAGTCAGTGTCTGTCAGTCAGTCAGTGTCAGTCAGTCAGTGTCAGTCAGTCAGTGTCAGTCAGTCAGTGTCAGACAGTCAGTAATTGTCAGCCAGTGTCAGTCAGTCAGTGTCAGTCAGTCAGTGTCAGTCTGTCAGTATCAGTCTGTCAGTGTCAGTCAGTCATTGTCAGTCAGTCATTGTCAGTCTGTCAGTGTCAGTGTCAGTCAGTGAGTGTCAGTCTGTGAGTGTCAGTCTGTGAGTGTCAGTCTGTGAGTTTCAGTCAGTCAGTGTCAGTCAGTCAGTGTCAGTCAGTCAGTGTCAGTCAGTCAGTGTCAGTCAGTCAGTGTCAGTCAGTCAGTGTCTGTCAGTCAGTGTCTGTCAGTCAGTGTCAGTCAGTGTCAGTCAGTCAGGGTCAGTCAGTCAGGGTCAGTCAGTCAGTGTCAGTCAGTCAGTGTCAGTCAGTGTCTGTCAGTCAGTCAGTTTCAGTCAGTCAGTTTCTGTCAGTCAGTCAGTTTCAGTCAGTCAGTGTCAGTCAGTCAGTGTCAGTCAGTCAGTAATTGTCAGCCAGTGTCAGTCAGTCAGTGTCAGTCAGTCAGTGTCAGTCAGTCAGTGTCAGTCTGTCAGTGTCAGTCAGTCATTGTCAGTCAGTCATTGTCAGTCTGTCAGTGTCAGTCTGTGAGTGTCAGTCTGTGAGTGTCAGTCTGTGAGTGTCAGTCTGTGAGTGTCAGTCTGTGAGTGTCAGTCTGTGAGTGTCAGTCAGTCAGTGTCAGTCAGTCAGTGTCAGTCAGTCAGTGTAAGTCAGTCATTGTCAGTCAGTCAGTGTCTGTCAGTCAGTGTCAGTCAGTCAGTGTCAGTCAGTGTCAGTCAGTCAATGTCAGTCAGTCATTGTCAGTCAGTGTCATTCAGTCAGTGTCAGTCAGTGTCAGTCAGTCAATGTTAGTCAGTGTCAGTCAGTCAGTGTCAGTGAGTGTCAGTCAGTCAGTGTCAGTCAGTGTCAGTCAGTCAGTGTCAGTCAGTGTCAGTCAGTCAGTGTCAGTCAGTGTCAGTCAGTGTCAGTCAGTCAATTTTAGTCAGTGTCAGTCAGTCAATGTTAGTCAGTGTCAGTCAGTGTCAGTCAGTCAGTGTCAGTCAGTCAGTTTCAGTCCGTCAATGTCAGCCAGTCAGTTTCAGTCAGTCATTTTCAGTCAGTCAGTTTCAGTCAGTCAGTGTCAGTCAGTCAGTGTCAGTCAGTGTCAGTCAGCCAGTGTCAATTAGTGTCAGTCAGTGAGTGTCAGTCAGTAATTGTCAGTCAGTCAGTGTCAGTCAGTGTCAGTCAGTGTCAGTCAGTCAATGTCAGTCAGTCATTGTCAGTCAGTGTCATTCAGTCAGTGTCAGTCAGTGTCAGTCAGTCAATGTTAGTCAGTGTCAGTCAGTGTCAGTCAGTCAATGTCAGTAAGCCAATGTCAGTCAGTCAGTTTCAGTCAGAGTCAGTCAGTCAGTGTCAGTCAGTCAGTGTCAGTCAGTGTCAGTCAGTCAGTCAGTCAGTGTCAGTCAGTTTCAGTCAGCCAGTTTCAGTCAGCCAGTTTCAGTCAGTCCGTGTCAGTCAGTCAGTGTCAGTCAGTGTCAATTAGTGTCAGTCAGTCAGTGTCAGTCAGTGTCAGTCGGGCAGTGTCTGTGTCAGTCAGTGTCAGTCAGTCAGTGTCAGTTAGTGTCAGTCAGTGTCAGTTAGTGTCAGTCAGTGAGTGTCAGTCAGTCAGTCAGTCAGTGTCAGTCAGTCAGTGTCAGTCACTGTCAGTCAGTGTCAGTCAGTGTCAGTCAGTGTGTCAGTCAGTCAGTGTCAGTCAGTCAGTGTCAGTCAGTCAATGTCAGTCAGTCAGTGTGTAGGAGAGTAGGGTCTGCTATCCTATGGTCACCCCAAATTTTTGCTTTTTGCTTCACTGGTTTTTGACATATTGAGGCTGTGGGCCTGCCAATCAGACCCCCAGCCTGCTGTTCTCTCTACTAAATTAAAACTATGCACCCTAGGTGCATAACTGTAGGAGAGTAGGGTCTGCTATCCTATGGTCACCCCAAATTTTTGCTTTTTGCTTCACTGGTTTTTGACATATTGAGGCTGTGGGCCTGCCAATCAGACCCCCAGCCTGCTGTTCTCTCTACTAAATTAAAACTATGCACCCTAGGTGCATAACCAATTGGAAGTGGATCACCCTGTCAGCCCCTGTACCAGTGTACACTAGGTACCCAGGGCATTGGTGTACCCAAGGCCTGCCAGGGGCTGAAGCATGTATTATGCCACCCCAGGCTTGGCCTAACAATCTGACACAACTGGCTGATCACTCAGCTGGGGTAAGTTGGTGTAATCACCTCTTACTTAGGTGTAGTATACCTATACCTAACCTTAAATGGGACACCTGGTAACCTATAAGTCACTCCTATGGCAGGCCTTAACAATCCTGAAGGCAGAGTGCTTGGTTCCATGTGAGATGGTGCTCTGGCATGAGCTGAGCCTGTCTGCAGTGGTCGGAACAACTTCCTTCTACTGTTTCCAGATATCGTCATACCATATACTCTTAAGTGCATTATGAACCTCGCGGTTAAATGCTATCTTTGGTTTGGCTTTATCAAAACATGTCGAGTAAGGTGTCATACGAATTGGAATACTAACCCCTCGCCAATTCTGGCGACGGGGTTAGCATTCCACCCTTCTAGAGGGACACGACATGTACAGTACCTGAAACCCGGGTAAAATCAGACATAGCCTCAGCTCCACAAAATGGATGCTGCCACCACAGACACAAGTCTGCCCTCCTGCTGCTGGGAGTCCTTCCAGCTTGGGAGGTGTGGACAAAGGGTTTCCTGCCAGGGGAGGTGCATGCACCACCCCAGACAGGATTTTGTGTATTGGTCAGGTAGGGCTTGAAAGAAACCAGACATGCCTGTGGCTCACAAGGAGCCTCGGTGCATATGCCAGTTCAAACCGGTCCTGGGGCACACCAGTCCCGGGCCTGGGGCGAGCTGGACAAAGGATTGGGGGTGTAACCACCCCCCTTCCTGGTCCCACCCATAGGGAGGGACCTAGCAGGTAGTCCGGCCCCTAGAATCCGCTTAAAGGTAGGAGCTGTGTCCTAAGACTTCAGACATCCTGGAATCAACTTGAAACTAAGAAGAAGACGGGAACTTCGACATTCTGCTGCACAGAAGACTGAAGAAAATCTCCCCTGTGGTCAGGGAGTGACCACCTTGCTAACGCAAGCACCATCCAGCGCATCAACGTCTGCTTTGCCGCCGCCTCCCGCCGGAGCCCGAGCCCAGAGACTGACAAGACCTGGACCTCCAGACCTCTCACCGCCCGATCCACAGTCCCTGAAAAGAGGAGACCCGTGGAGGCACCGAGACACGTGGAGCCAGCCATCTTGGAACGACTACGACAAGCTGACAAGTGCAACAACCGAGGCTCCCTCCAAGTTGTGCTTTGGGTCCTGAGAAGCCCAACCCTCGAGCAGCATCTGCACCAAAGGTGAGCCCTCCAGCATCTCCACGATCTGCGTGGGGCCCTTCTGCATTTTGCCACTCGACGCGCCTAACCGGTTGCTGGCCCGCTGGCTAGTGGCCATCTTGGCGACGAAATCTACGACAAATACCGCTGGTCTGGTTGCTCCAGACTGGCCCTTGCTCCCCTCCAAAGGAGCAATCCATCTGACCTTGCTGGTCAGAACCAACAGCTGATTTCCGAATCCTCCTGCAATTGCTTTTGCCAAGGCTTGTTTGCTTCGATCAAGTCGCCGACACCGCCGACAGCGAGAGCCTGCGTGGGACAGCTCGTGAGCCGACTCCTGGACGTCGTCGACCTTCAGGGACCACGTGGCTGCGGAGACAAGCTACCCCTCATCACCTGTTTGCACCCGACATCGCCTGGTACCCACCTGGTGCCACGCTGGTCACTGGCTAGTGACTGTGAACACTGTCCCCTCTGCTTACAGGTCTTCAACATCTCCGATCCACTCTTGGATCCACTGCATCTCTTCCCGACCGACCGCCTGCAGCACTTTTGTCTACAGGCCCCACGGAACAGATAGAAGAAACCCGACGCACTTCGAGGCCTATGCACCCGCTTCCTGTGGGTGAGGTAAAGCTGGCACACCTGTGCCCAAGTGTAGTATTACATCTCTAGTGCCTGTGTTCCAAATCTTAAGTTCCTAGGTCATCCGGAAGATTCCTTTTGCAGTAACTTTGTACTTTTTACGCACCCATTGAAACCTATGGGAGCACGCGTGTGACTATTTGCTCTGCACACGCCACCCGTGGACCTCCTGGTCACTAACTGACGTTAGCTCCTTGTAGGCCCAGCGATTCTAGAGGCCTTAGGCCTTTTCCCTTTTCTGTTCGTGGTACTTATACCACTATTTTAGTATATGGTTTGAGTGGCCACCAGGGCCTATCCATATAAAGTGCAACTTCTGTGTATTCTGTGATAATCTTGTTTGACGATTTGTGCTCCTGTGCTCATAAAGAGACTAGGGGTTACTTTGAGAAATAAATACATATATATTTTGAATATATATCTGTGTGGTGTCCTTTCATTGGTATAAAAGGGGGTTACTATTGGTAAAACAGCTTGCTTAACACGCTTCACGAGTTTAGCCTCAAAGACTGCTTAGCCTACGCTACCACTAGGGCAGCTAGTCCAAAAAGGTTGACTTACAACCACACCATAAGGGTTGCTTGGCATGGTACAAGGTGGTCACTAGAACTAGTGAACAGCATATACCAGGCCAACTTCTCACATTGGTGAGCAGCGGTTGGATTTGAGCTTGCTGTGTTTTACCATTGTAATCTCTTGGTTACCAATTGAAAGATCACATAGGTACCTGTAGGTACATATAAAACAAGATTAGATATACTTAAGTTCTACTGAACTTAGTTGTTGTAGAGCAAAGGGAGTAGCACACCCTGACTACAACTACTAGATAGGTTTAGTAGGTAAACCCAAGTGTAGGTAGATTGCAACACATCCACCCACACTTAAGAGCAATGGCCGGGGCAGAGGGGTCCACTGTACCCATCTCTGTTGAGAGTGACCCCCAGAGGGCACCATCCAGCTTTGCTACCCTTAATCAGAATGAGCTCAGGCATTTGGCAACTCTTAGAGGCCTTAAACAGCCCAAGAACCCAAACTCTGCTGAGCTCAGAGAGCTCTTACAGAATGATGAGAATCAGAGAGCACTCAAGAAAGCTTCCCAGTTAGCCCCCTTAGGGTCAGGAACAGGAGGCCCCCCTTCTGAAGATACTACAGAGGTACCCAGTTCCAATAGTCACCCCTTAGATGGGATGCCTACCACAGAGGATGAGAGTGAAAAGGATACTGACAGTAGTGAGGATGAAGGGAGAACTAGCCCAGTGCCAAGTATTATACTTGGCCCAGCTAAACCAAGGCTATTGGGGACTGACAGTGGGTTCAACCCACTGGATCTCCCCAGTGGACTTAACACAGGGCTTGGAAGGCAAAGGAATCGCTCAGGTGACTCCAATGCTTCCCATGGCTCTAGAGGCTCTCAAGGTCACTCCAGGAAAAGGATGACCACCCCTCAGAGGAGGGAACATGAGGCCAGAATGCAGGAAGCCCAGCTGAGGATCAGGAAGCAGGAGCTAGAAGTAGCCCTGATGGAAGAAAAACTGAACAAGGCTAGGCAACCTAGAGAGAGTGGGTCTATACCCACTGGTGGCAGCATTGTCCCTAAGGACAAAGATAGGGTTTTCGATAATAGAAACCTGTCTAAGGTTGTGCCCCCCTACAAAAGTGGGGATGACATCCACAAGTGGATAACTGCTCTTGAGAGAGCCTGCAAAGTACAGCAGGTTCCTGAAGATCAGTGGGCAGCAATCCTCTGGCTCTCCTTTGAAGGAAGAGGCAGAGACAGACTCCTCACTGTTAGAGAAGAGGATGTCAGAAACTACAGAGTCCTGAAGAGTGTTCTAGTTGATGGGTTAGGCTTAACCACTGAGCAGTACAGGTTAATGTTCAGAGACACCCAAAAGACACAGACTCAGGACTGGTCTGAATACATTGAATGTGCCACTAAGGCTTTGGAGGGTTGGTTGCTGGGAAGTAAGGTATCTGATTTTACAGGATTGTATAATTTGATGATGAGAGAACAGATTTTAAATAACTGTCAAAACCAGCAACTGCATCAACACTTGGTTGACTCTGATCTGACCTCTCCCCAAGAATTGGGAAAGAAGGCAGACAAATGGGTCAGAACCAGGGTTAAGCAAAAGAACCAGAACCAGGGCCAAGGGGGTGATCAGAAGAAAACAGACCAAAAGGGTGGAGATCAGAAACCTAAAGACCAGAAGTCTTCAACAGGGCCCCAAACTACTGCTAAGGAGGGTGGGTCCCAACAGTCCAAGAAGAAGAAAGAAGGTCAGAAGAAACCCTGGTGCAATCATTGTAAAAATACAACTCACTGGACTAGTGATTGCAAAAAGGGTGGAGCCCCCAACACTGTTGCCCCTAAGGCACCTGCTCCCAGTACTACTGTTAGCAGTGTTGGTCCCCAGACAAAGGGTGTAGTGGGAATCACTATGGGAACTGAAGGAGATTCTGACTTAGACAGAACCCTTACACAGGCAGTCTTGATCTGTGATGGGGACATTGATTTGTCCCTGACTGTGAGCCCCAGTAACCTGGGCAAGTACAGACAGACTCCTTTAATTAATGACAAAGTGGCTCAAGCCTACAGGGACACATGTGCCAGTGTCACTATGGTGACACCAGGCTTTGTGGACCCTGGACAGTACATACCAGGTGAGAACTACCTGGTGACCAATGCCAGCAATGCCACTACTTCACACAGTGTGGCAGTTGTTAACTTCTCATGGGGAGGGGTAACTGGCCTCAAAAGGGTTGTGGTTAGTGCAGACCTCCCAGTAGAATGTTTGTTGGGCAATGACCTAGAGAGTTCTCTATGGTCAGAAGTGGAGTACAGGACTCATGCAGAGATGTTAGGTATATCATCACATGTCCTTGCTGTGACCAGGTCACAGGCCAAAAAGTGCCTCACTGAACCACAGGTCTTGGATCCTGGAACAATGGACCAAGCACCTACCAAGAAGAAGAACAGGAGGGTCAAGGCTGTGCCTTCCCCCCTGCCTCAGAGTGATGATCAGCCTTCCCAGGAAGCTGATCTAGAGGACCCTGAAGGAACTGTCCCTGAAGAGCTTGAACCTGATCAGGTTGAGTTTCTGGGGACAGGGGGACCTTCAAGGGCTGACTTGAGGCAGGCTCAGTTATCCTGTCCCTCTCTTGAACCCCTCAGACAGCTGGCTGCTGCTGAGGCTGCTGGGAATGCTCAAGGTACCCATAAAGTGTATTGGGATGAAGGGCTCCTTTATTCAGAGGCTAGAGACCCCAAGCCTGGTGCAACCAGGAGGTTGGTTATACCTCTGCAATTTAGGGGCTTCCTTCTTACCTTGGCCCATGACATTCCTTTAGCAGGACACCTAGGCCAGAACAAGACCTGGGACAGACTTGTCCCTCACTTTCACTGGCCTCATATGAATGAAGATACAAAGGAGTTTTGTCGCTCCTGTGTTACCTGCCAAGCCAGTGGCAAATCAGGTGGCACAACAAAGGCCCCCCTGATACCACTACCTGTGGTGGGGGTTCCCTTTGAAAGAGTGGGAATAGACATAGTGGGTCCCATGGATCCTCCCACTGCATCTGGGCACAGATTTATACTGGTGGTAGTGGATCATGCCACCAGGTATCCAGAGGCAATTCCCCTTAGGACCACTACAGCTCCTGTTGTGGCCAGGGCCCTGCTGGGAGTATTCTCCAGAGTGGGGTTTCCTAAGGAGGTAGTATCTGACAGAGGTACCAACTTTATGTCAGGATACTTGACAGCTATGTGGAAGGAATGTGGTGTCAACTACAAGTTCACCACCCCTTATCACCCACAATGCAATGGGCTTGTTGAGAGATTCAACAAGACCCTAAAGGGTATGATCAAAGGATTACCTGAAAAGCTCAGGCGAAGATGGGATATCCTTCTACCCTGCCTTCTGTTTGCTTACAGAGAGGTCCCACAAAAAGGAGTTGGCTACAGCCCCTTTGAATTGTTGTTTGGGCACCCTGTGAGAGGCCCACTGTGTTTGGTGAAGGAAGGATGGGAGTTACCTCTCAAAAAGCCTAAGCTAGACATAGTGGACTATGTACTTGGTCTCCGCTCCAGGATGGCTGAGTATATGGAGAAGGCATCTAAAAACCTTGAGGCAAGCCAGGCCTTACAGAAAGCTTGGCATGACCAAAAGGCTGTCTTGGTTGAGTATCAGCCAGGACAGAAGGTATGGGTGTTGGAGCCAGTGGCCCCAGCAGCACTCCAAGACAAATGGTCTGGACCCCATACAATCCTGGAAAAGAAGGGAGAGGTCACCTACTTGGTCGACCTAGGAACTCCCAGGAGTCCCCACAGGGTACTCCATGTTAACAGGCTTAAAGCATATGTTGACAGGGCAGACATGGGCTTGCTCATGGCTACAGATGAGGGACAGGAGGAAGAGAGTGACCCTCTCCCAGACCTGTTGTCTCAGAACCCTGAAGATGGCTCAGTTGAAGGAGTGACCCTTGGAGGCAACCTCACTGCCCATCAGCAGACTGAATGTAGACAGGTTCTACAATCATTTTCACATATGTTTTCCTTGATACCTAGTCAAACTGACTGGTGTACCCATGTTGTGGACACTGGTGACAGTCTGCCTGTAAAGAACAAACTTTACAGACAACCTGACCACGTCAGGGACTGTATAAAGGCTGAGGTACATAAAATGCTGGAATTAGGTGTTATTGAACCCTCAGAGAGCCCCTGGGCTAGCCCAGTGGTTCTGGTCCCCAAACCTCACACCAAAGATGGCAAGAGAGAGATGAGGTTCTGTGCGGACTACAGAGGACTCAATGCTGTCACCAGGACAGATGCACACCCTATTCCAAGGGCAGATGAGCTCATAGACAGACTAGCTTCTGCAAAGTTTTTGAGCACATTTGACTTGACAGCTGGCTATTGGCAAATCAGGTTAGCTGAGGAGTCTAAGGCCAAAACAGCATTCTCAACCCCAGGTGGGCATTATCAGTTTGTGGTGATGCCCTTTGGTCTGAAGAATGCACCTGCCACCTTCCAAAGGCTGGTGAACCAAGTCCTTACTGGGTTGGATGACTTTTGCGCAGCATATCTTGATGACATTGCTGTCTTTAGTTCCACCTGGGAGGATCACCTGATCCACCTGAAGAAGGCTCTTGAGGCTCTGCAAAGGGCAGGCCTCACTATCAAGGCTACTAAGTGCCAGATAGGGCAGAGTAAGGTTGTATATTTGGGCCACCTTGTAGGTGGAGGCCAAGTTCAACCACTGGAGAGTAAGATACAATCCATCAAGGACTGGTCCCCTCCAACCACCCAGACTCAAGTTCGAGCTTTCTTGGGCTTGACTGGGTATTACAGGAAGTTTGTTAAGAACTATGGGTCCATTGTGACTCCTCTTAATGATCTGACATCCAAGAAGATGCCCAAAAAGGTTCAGTGGACAGTAAGCTGTCAAAAGGCATTTGATGACCTGAAGGAGGCCATGTGCTCTGCACCTATCCTGAAAAGTCCTGACTACTCCAAAGAGTTTATTGTCCAAACAGATGCTTCTGAGTTGGGTGTGGGAGCTGTGCTGTCACAACTTAATGTAGATGGTCAAGACCAACCCATTGCTTTTATTAGCAGAAGGTTGACCCCCAGAGAGAAGAATTGGTCAGCTATTGAGAGGGAGGCCTTTGCTGTGGTGTGGGCCCTGAAGAAGCTGAGGCCATACTTGTTTGGCACTCACTTCAAGATTCAGACCGACCATAAGCCCCTCTTGTGGCTAAATCAGATGAAGGGTGAAAACCCCAAACTGCTTAGGTGGTCCATTTCCCTACAGGGGATGGACTTTACAGTGGAGCACCGGCCAGGTACTGACCATGGGAATGCAGATGGTCTCTCCAGGTACTTCCACTTAGGACATGAAGACGAGACTGGTCAAGGCTAGTTTAATGTCCCAGCGTTTGGGGGGGGGTTGTGTAGGAGAGTAGGGTCTGCTATCCTATGGTCACCCCAAATTTTTGCTTTTTGCTTCACTGGTTTTTGACATATTGAGGCTGTGGGCCTGCCAATCAGACCCCCAGCCTGCTGTTCTCTCTACTAAATTAAAACTATGCACCCTAGGTGCATAACCAATTGGAAGTGGATCACCCTGTCAGCCCCTGTACCAGTGTACACTAGGTACCCAGGGCATTGGTGTACCCAAGGCCTGCCAGGGGCTGAAGCATGTATTATGCCACCCCAGGCTTGGCCTAACAATCTGACACAACTGGCTGATCACTCAGCTGGGGTAAGTTGGTGTAATCACCTCTTACTTAGGTGTAGTATACCTATACCTAACCTTAAATGGGACACCTGGTAACCTATAAGTCACTCCTATGGCAGGCCTTAACAATCCTGAAGGCAGAGTGCTTGGTTCCATGTGAGATGGTGCTCTGGCATGAGCTGAGCCTGTCTGCAGTGGTCGGAACAACTTCCTTCTACTGTTTCCAGATATCGTCATACCATATACTCTTAAGTGCATTATGAACCTCGCGGTTAAATGCTATCTTTGGTTTGGCTTTATCAAAACATGTCGAGTAAGGTGTCATACGAATTGGAATACTAACCCCTCGCCAATTCTGGCGACGGGGTTAGCATTCCACCCTTCTAGAGGGACACGACATGTACAGTACCTGAAACCCGGGTAAAATCAGACATAGCCTCAGCTCCACAAAATGGATGCTGCCACCACAGACACAAGTCTGCCCTCCTGCTGCTGGGAGTCCTTCCAGCTTGGGAGGTGTGGACAAAGGGTTTCCTGCCAGGGGAGGTGCATGCACCACCCCAGACAGGATTTTGTGTATTGGTCAGGTAGGGCTTGAAAGAAACCAGACATGCCTGTGGCTCACAAGGAGCCTCGGTGCATATGCCAGTTCAAACCGGTCCTGGGGCACACCAGTCCCGGGCCTGGGGCGAGCTGGACAAAGGATTGGGGGTGTAACCACCCCCCTTCCTGGTCCCACCCATAGGGAGGGACCTAGCAGGTAGTCCGGCCCCTAGAATCCGCTTAAAGGTAGGAGCTGTGTCCTAAGACTTCAGACATCCTGGAATCAACTTGAAACTAAGAAGAAGACGGGAACTTCGACATTCTGCTGCACAGAAGACTGAAGAAAATCTCCCCTGTGGTCAGGGAGTGACCACCTTGCTAACGCAAGCACCATCCAGCGCATCAACGTCTGCTTTGCCGCCGCCTCCCGCCGGAGCCCGAGCCCAGAGACTGACAAGACCTGGACCTCCAGACCTCTCACCGCCCGATCCACAGTCCCTGAAAAGAGGAGACCCGTGGAGGCACCGAGACACGTGGAGCCAGCCATCTTGGAACGACTACGACAAGCTGACAAGTGCAACAACCGAGGCTCCCTCCAAGTTGTGCTTTGGGTCCTGAGAAGCCCAACCCTCGAGCAGCATCTGCACCAAAGGTGAGCCCTCCAGCATCTCCACGATCTGCGTGGGGCCCTTCTGCATTTTGCCACTCGACGCGCCTAACCGGTTGCTGGCCCGCTGGCTAGTGGCCATCTTGGCGACGAAATCTACGACAAATACCGCTGGTCTGGTTGCTCCAGACTGGCCCTTGCTCCCCTCCAAAGGAGCAATCCATCTGACCTTGCTGGTCAGAACCAACAGCTGATTTCCGAATCCTCCTGCAATTGCTTTTGCCAAGGCTTGTTTGCTTCGATCAAGTCGCCGACACCGCCGACAGCGAGAGCCTGCGTGGGACAGCTCGTGAGCCGACTCCTGGACGTCGTCGACCTTCAGGGACCACGTGGCTGCGGAGACAAGCTACCCCTCATCACCTGTTTGCACCCGACATCGCCTGGTACCCACCTGGTGCCACGCTGGTCACTGGCTAGTGACTGTGAACACTGTCCCCTCTGCTTACAGGTCTTCAACATCTCCGATCCACTCTTGGATCCACTGCATCTCTTCCCGACCGACCGCCTGCAGCACTTTTGTCTACAGGCCCCACGGAACAGATAGAAGAAACCCGACGCACTTCGAGGCCTATGCACCCGCTTCCTGTGGGTGAGGTAAAGCTGGCACACCTGTGCCCAAGTGTAGTATTACATCTCTAGTGCCTGTGTTCCAAATCTTAAGTTCCTAGGTCATCCGGAAGATTCCTTTTGCAGTAACTTTGTACTTTTTACGCACCCATTGAAACCTATGGGAGCACGCGTGTGACTATTTGCTCTGCACACGCCACCCGTGGACCTCCTGGTCACTAACTGACGTTAGCTCCTTGTAGGCCCAGCGATTCTAGAGGCCTTAGGCCTTTTCCCTTTTCTGTTCGTGGTACTTATACCACTATTTTAGTATATGGTTTGAGTGGCCACCAGGGCCTATCCATATAAAGTGCAACTTCTGTGTATTCTGTGATAATCTTGTTTGACGATTTGTGCTCCTGTGCTCATAAAGAGACTAGGGGTTACTTTGAGAAATAAATACATATATATTTTGAATATATATCTGTGTGGTGTCCTTTCATTGGTATAAAAGGGGGTTACTATTGGTAAAACAGCTTGCTTAACACGCTTCACGAGTTTAGCCTCAAAGACTGCTTAGCCTACGCTACCACTAGGGCAGCTAGTCCAAAAAGGTTGACTTACAACCACACCATAAGGGTTGCTTGGCATGGTACAAGGTGGTCACTAGAACTAGTGAACAGCATATACCAGGCCAACTTCTCACAATAACCAATTGGAAGTGGATCACCCTGTCAGCCCCTGTACCAGTGTACACTAGGTACCCAGGGCATTGGTGTACCCAAGGCCTGCCAGGGGCTGCAGCATGTATTATGCCACCCCAGGCTTGGCCTAACAATCTGACACAACTGGCTGATCACTCAGCTGGGGTAAGTTGGTGTAATCACCTCTTACTTAGGTGTAGTATACCTATACCTAACCTTAAATGGGACACCTGGTAACCTATAAGTCACTCCTATGGCAGGCCTTAACAATCCTGAAGGCAGAGTGCTTGGTTCCATGTGAGATGGTGCTCTGGCATGAGCTGAGCCTGTCTGCAGTGGTCGGAACAACTTCCTTCTACTGTTTCCAGATATCGTCATACCATATACTCTTAAGTGCATTATGAACCTCGCGGTTAAATGCTATCTTTGGTTTGGCTTTATCAAAACATGTCGAGTAAGGTGTCATACGAATTGGAATACTAACCCCTCGCCAATTCTGGCGACGGGGTTAGCATTCCACCCTTCTAGAGGGACACGACATGTACAGTACCTGAAACCCGGGTAAAATCAGACATAGCCTCAGCTCCACAAAATGGATGCTGCCACCACAGACACAAGTCTGCCCTCCTGCTGCTGGGAGTCCTTCCAGCTTGGGAGGTGTGGACAAAGGGTTTCCTGCCAGGGGAGGTGCATGCACCACCCCAGACAGGATTTTGTGTATTGGTCAGGTAGGGCTTGAAAGAAACCAGACATGCCTGTGGCTCACAAGGAGCCTCGGTGCATATGCCAGTTCAAACCGGTCCTGGGGCACACCAGTCCCGGGCCTGGGGCGAGCTGGACAAAGGATTGGGGGTGTAACCACCCCCCTTCCTGGTCCCACCCATAGGGAGGGACCTAGCAGGTAGTCCGGCCCCTAGAATCCGAATAAAGGTAGGAGCTGTGTCCTAAGACTTCAGACATCCTGGAATCAACTTGAAACTAAGAAGAAGACGGGAACTTCGACATTCTGCTGCACAGAAGACTGAAGAAAATCTCCCCTGTGGTCAGGGAGTGACCACCTTGCTAACGCAAGCACCATCCAGCGCATCAACGTCTGCTTTGCCGCCGCCTCCCGCCGGAGCCCGAGCCCAGAGACTGACAAGACCTGGACCTCCAGACCTCTCACCGCCCGATCCACAGTCCCTGAAAAGAGGAGACCCGTGGAGGCACCGAGACACGTGGAGCCAGCCATCTTGGAACGACTACGACAAGCTGACCAGTGCAACAACCGAGGCTCCCTCCAAGTTGTGCTTTGGGTCCTGAGAAGCCCAACCCTCGAGCAGCATCTGCACCAAAGGTGAGCCCTCCAGCATCTCCACGATCTGCGTGGGGCCCTTCTGCATTTTGCCACTCGACGCGCCTAACCGGTTGCTGGCCCGCTGGCTAGTGGCCATCTTGGCGACGAAATCTACGACAAACACCGCTGGTCTGGTTGCTCCAGACTGGCCCTTGCTCCCCTCCAAAGGAGCAGTTCCTCTGACCTTGCTGGCCAGAACCATCAGCTTAAACTCCTTGCCTACAACAATTGCTTTTGCCAAGGCTTGTTTGCTTCGATCAAGTCGCCGACACCGCCGACAGCGAGAGCCTGCGTGGGACAGCTCGTGACTCGACTCCTGGACGTCGTCGACCTTCAGGGACCACGTGGCTGCAGAGTCAAGCTACACCTTCCTTCCTGTTTGCACCCGACATTGCCTGGTACCCACCTGGTGCCACGCTGGTCACTGGCTAGTGACTGTGAACACTGTCCCCTCTGCTTACAGGTCTTCAACATCTCCGATCCACTCTTGGATCCACTGCATCTCTTCCCGACCGACCGCCTGCAGCACTTTTGTCTACAGGCCCCACGGAACAGATAGAAGAAACCCGACGCACTTCGAGGCCTATGCACCCGCTTCCTGTGGGTGAGGTAAAGCTGGCACTCCGGTGCCCAAGTGTAGTAATACATCTCTAGTGCCTGTGTTCCAAATCTTAAGTTCCTAGGTCATCCGGAAGATTCCTTTTGCAGTAACTTTGTACTTTTTACGCACCCATTGAAACCTATGGGAGCACGCGTGTGACTATTTGCTCTGCACACGCCACCCGTGGACCTCCTGGTCACTAACTGACGTTAGCTCCTCGTAGGCCCAGCGATTCTAGAGGCCCTAGGCCTTTTCCCTTTTCTGTTCGTGGTACTTATACCACTATTTTAGTATATGGTTCGAGTGGCCACCAGGGCCTATCCATATAAAGTGCAACTTCTGTGTATTCTGTGATAATCTTGTTTGACGATTTGTGCTCCTGTGCTCATAAAGAGACTAGGGGTTACTTTGAGAAATAAATACATATATATTTTGAATATATATCTGTGTGGTGTCCTTTCATTGGTATAAAAGGGGGTTGCATTTGGTAAAACAGCTGGCTTAACACGCTTCACGAGTTTAGCCTCAAAGACTGCTTAGCCTACGCTACCACTAGGGCAGCTAGTCCGAAAAGGTTGACTTACAACCACACCATAAGGGTTGCTTGGCATGGTACAAGGTGATCACTTTAACTAGTGAGCATCATATACCAGGCCAACTTCTCACATTGGTGAGCAGCGGTTGGATTTGAGCTTGCTGTGTTTTACCATTGTAATCTCTTGGTTACCAATTGAAAGATCACATAGGTACCTGTAGGTACATATAAAACAAGATTAGATATACATAAGTTCTACTGAACTTAGTTGTTGTAGAGCAAAGGGAGTAGCACACCCTGACTACAACTACTAGATAGGTTTAGTAGGTAAACCCAAGTGTAGGTAGATTGCAACACATCCACCCACACTTAAGAGCAATGGCCGGGGCAGAGGGGTCCACTGTACCCATCTCTGTTGAGAGTGACCCCCAGAGGGCACCATCCAGCTTTGCTACCCTTAATCAGAATGAGCTCAGGCATTTGGCAACTCTTAGAGGCCTTAAACAGCCCAAGAACCCAAACTCTGCTGAGCTCAGAGAGCTCTTACAGAATGATGAGAATCAGAGAGCACTCAAGAAAGCTTCCCAGTTAGCCCCCTTAGGGACAGGAACAGGAGGCCCCCCTTCTAAAGATGCCACTGAAGTACCCCTTCCCAATAGTCACCCCTTAGATGGGATGCCTACCACAGAGGATGAGAGTGAAAAGGATACTGACAGTAGTGAGGATGAAGGGAGAACTAGCCCAGTGCCAAGTGTTATACTTGGCCCAGCTAAACCAAGGCTATTGGGGACTGACAGTGGGTTCAACCCACTGGATCTCCCCAGTGGACTTAACACAGGGCTGGGAAGGCAAAGGAATCGCTCAGGTGACTCCAATGCTTCCCATGGCTCTAGAGGCTCTCAAGGTCACTCCAGGAGAAGGATGACCACCCCTCAGAGGAGGGAACATGAGGCCAAGATGCAAGAGGCCCAGCTGAGGATCAGGAAGCAGGAGCTAGAAGTAGCCCTGATGGAAGAGAAACTTAGCAAGGCTAGACAGCATAAAGAGAGTGGGTCTATACCCACTGGTGGCAGCATTGTCCCTAAGGACAAAGATAGGGTTTTCGATAATAGAAACCTGTCTAAGGTTGTGCCCCCCTACAAAAGTGGGGATGACATCCACAAGTGGATAACTGCTCTTGAGAGAGCCTGCAAAGTACAGCAGGTTCCTGAAGATCAGTGGGCAGCAATCCTCTGGCTCTCCTTTGAAGGAAGAGGCAGAGACAGACTCCTCACTGTTAGAGAAGAGGATGTCAGAAACTACAGAGTCCTGAAGAGTGTTCTAGTTGATGGGTTAGGCTTAACCACTGAGCAGTACAGGTTAATGTTCAGAGACACCCAAAAGACACAGACTCAGGACTGGTCTGAATACATTGAATGTGCCACTAAGGCTTTGGAGGGTTGGTTGCTGGGAAGTAAGGTATCTGATTTTACAGGATTGTATAATTTGATGATGAGAGAACAGATTTTAAATAACTGTCAAAACCAGCAACTGCATCAACACTTGGTTGACTCTGATCTGACCTCTCCCCAAGAATTGGGAAAGAAGGCAGACAAATGGGTCAGAACCAGGGTTAAGCAAAAGAACCAGAACCAGGGCCAAGGGGGTGATCAGAAGAAAACAGACCAAAAGGGTGGAGATCAGAAACCTAAAGACCAGAAGTCTTCAACAGGGCCCCAAACTACTGCTAAGGAGGGTGGGTCCCAACAGTCCAAGAAGAAGAAAGAAGGTCAGAAGAAACCCTGGTGCAATCATTGTAAAAATACAACTCACTGGACTAGTGATTGCAAAAAGGGTGGAGCCCCCAACACTGTTGCCCCTAAGGCACCTGCTCCCAGTACTACTGTTAGCAGTGTTGGTCCCCAGACAAAGGGTGTAGTGGGAATCACTATGGGAACTGAAGGAGATTCTGACTTAGACAGAACCCTTACACAGGCAGTCTTGATCTGTGATGGGGACATTGATTTGTCCCTGACTGTGAGCCCCAGTAACCTGGGCAAGTACAGACAGACTCCTTTAATTAATGACAAAGTGGCTCAAGCCTACAGGGACACATGTGCCAGTGTCACTATGGTGACACCAGGCTTTGTGGACCCTGGACAGTACATACCAGGTGAGAACTACCTGGTGACCAATGCCAGCAATGCCACTACTTCACACAGTGTGGCAGTTGTTAACTTCTCATGGGGAGGGGTAACTGGCCTCAAAAGGGTTGTGGTTAGTGCAGACCTCCCAGTAGAATGTTTGTTGGGCAATGACCTAGAGAGTTCTCTATGGTCAGAAGTGGAGTACAGGACTCATGCAGAGATGTTAGGTATATCATCACATGTCCTTGCTGTGACCAGGTCACAGGCCAAAAAGTGCCTCACTGAACCACAGGTCTTGGATCCTGGAACAATGGACCAAGCACCTACCAAGAAGAAGAACAGGAGGGTCAAGGCTGTGCCTTCCCCCCTGCCTCAGAGTGATGATCAGCCTTCCCAGGAAGCTGATCTAGAGGACCCTGAAGGAACTGTCCCTGAAGAGCTTGAACCTGATCAGGTTGAGTTTCTGGGGACAGGGGGACCTTCAAGGGCTGACTTGAGGCAGGCTCAGTTATCCTGTCCCTCTCTTGAACCCCTCAGACAGCTGGCTGCTGCTGAGGCTGCTGGGAATGCTCAAGGTACCCATAAAGTGTATTGGGATGAAGGGCTCCTTTATTCAGAGGCTAGAGACCCCAAGCCTGGTGCAACCAGGAGGTTGGTCATACCTCTGCAATTTAGGGGCTTCCTTCTTACCTTGGCCCATGACATTCCTTTAGCAGGACACTTAGGCCAGAACAAGACTTGGGACAGGCTTGTCCCTCACTTTCACTGGCCTCATATGAATGAAGATACAAAGGAGTTTTGTCGCTCCTGTGTTACCTGCCAAGCCAGTGGCAAATCAGGTGGCACAACAAAGGCCCCCCTAATACCACTACCTGTGGTGGGGGTCCCCTTTGAAAGAGTGGGAATAGACATAGTGGGTCCCATGGATCCTCCCACTGCATCTGGACACAGATTTATACTGGTGGTAGTGGATCATGCCACCAGGTATCCGGAGGCAATTCCCCTTAGGACCACTACAGCTCCTGTTGTGGCCAGGGCCCTGCTGGGAGTATTCTCCAGAGTGGGGTTTCCTAAGGAGGTAGTATCTGACAGAGGTACCAACTTTATGTCAGGATACTTGACAGCTATGTGGAAGGAATGTGGTGTCAACTACAAGTTCACCACCCCTTATCACCCACAATGCAATGGGCTTGTTGAGAGATTCAACAAGACCCTAAAGGGTATGATCAAAGGATTACCTGAAAAGCTCAGGCGAAGATGGGATATCCTTCTACCCTGCCTTCTGTTTGCTTACAGAGAGGTCCCACAAAAAGGAGTTGGCTACAGCCCCTTTGAATTGTTGTTTGGGCACCCTGTGAGAGGCCCACTGTGTTTGGTGAAGGAAGGATGGGAGTTACCTCTCAAAAAGCCTAAGCTAGACATAGTGGACTATGTACTTGGTCTCCGCTCCAGGATGGCTGAGTATATGGAGAAGGCATCTAAAAACCTTGAGGCAAGCCAGGCCTTACAGAAAGCTTGGCATGACCAAAAGGCTGTCTTGGTTGAGTATCAGCCAGGACAGAAGGTATGGGTGTTGGAGCCGGTGGCCCCAGCAGCACTCCAAGACAAATGGTCTGGACCCCATACAATCCTGGAAAAGAAGGGAGAGGTCACCTACTTGGTGGACCTAGGAACTCCCAGGAGTCCCCACAGGGTACTCCATGTTAACAGGCTTAAAGCATATGTTGACAGGGCAGACATGGGCTTGCTCATGGCTACAGATGAGGGACAGGAGGAAGAGAGTGACCCTCTCCCAGACCTGTTGTCTCAGAACCCTGAAGATGGCTCAGTTGAAGGAGTGACCCTTGGAGGCAACCTCACTGCCCATCAGCAGACTGAATGTAGACAGGTTCTACAATCATTTTCACATATGTTTTCCTTGATACCTAGTCAAACTGACTGGTGTACCCATGTTGTGGACACTGGTGACAGTCTGCCTGTAAAGAACAAACTTTACAGACAACCTGACCACGTCAGGGACTGTATAAAGGCTGAGGTACATAAAATGCTGGAATTAGGTGTCATTGAACCCTCAGAGAGCCCCTGGGCTAGCCCAGTGGTTCTGGTCCCCAAACCTCACACCAAAGATGGCAAGAGAGAGATGAGGTTCTGTGTGGACTACAGAGGACTCAATGCTGTCACCAGGACAGATGCACACCCTATTCCAAGGGCAGATGAGCTCATAGACAAACTAGCTTCTGCAAAGTTTTTGAGCACATTTGACTTGACAGCTGGCTATTGGCAAATCAGGTTAGCTGAGGAGTCTAAGGCCAAAACAGCATTCTCAACCCCAGGTGGGCATTATCAGTTTGTGGTGATGCCCTTTGGTCTGAAGAATGCACCTGCCACCTTCCAAAGGCTGGTGAACCAAGTCCTTACTGGGTTGGATGACTTTTGTGCAGCATATCTTGATGACATTGCTGTCTTTAGTTCCACCTGGGAGGATCACCTGATCCACCTGAAGAAGGCTCTTGAGGCTCTGCAAAGGGCAGGCCTCACTATCAAGGCTACTAAGTGCCAGATAGGGCAGAGTAAGGTTGTGTATTTGGGCCACCTTGTAGGTGGGGGCCAAGTTCAACCACTGGAGAGTAAGATACAGTCCATCAAGGATTGGTCCCCTCCAACCACCCAGACTCAAGTTCGAGCTTTCTTGGGCTTGACTGGGTATTACAGGAAGTTTGTTAAGAACTATGGGTCCATTGTGACTCCTCTTAATGATCTGACATCCAAGAAGATGCCCAAAAAGGTTCAGTGGACAGTAAGCTGTCAAAAGGCATTTGATGACCTGAAGGAGGCCATGTGCTCTGCACCTATCCTGAAAAGTCCTGACTACTCCAAAGAGTTTATTGTCCAAACAGATGCTTCTGAGTTGGGTGTGGGAGCTGTGCTGTCACAACTTAATGTAGATGGTCAAGACCAACCCATTGCTTTTATTAGCAGAAGGTTGACCCCCAGAGAGAAGAATTGGTCAGCTATTGAGAGGGAGGCCTTTGCTGTGGTGTGGGCCCTGAAGAAGCTGAGGCCATACTTGTTTGGCACTCACTTCAAGATTCAGACCGACCATAAGCCCCTCTTGTGGCTAAATCAGATGAAGGGTGAAAACCCCAAACTGCTTAGGTGGTCCATTTCCCTACAGGGGATGGACTTTACAGTGGAGCACCGGCCAGGTACTGACCATGGGAATGCAGATGGTCTCTCCAGGTACTTCCACTTAGGACATGAAGACGAGACTGGTCAAGGCTAGTTTAATGTCCCAGCGTTTGGGGGGGGGTTGTGTAGGAGAGTAGGGTCTGCTATCCTATGGTCACCCCAAATTTTTGCTTTTTGCTTCACTGGTTTTTGACATATTGAGGCTGTGGGCCTGCCAATCAGACCCCCAGCCTGCTGTTCTCTCTACTAAATTAAAACTATGCACCCTAGGTGCATAACCAATTGGAAGTGGATCACCCTGTCAGCCCCTGTACCAGTGTACACTAGGTACCCAGGGCATTGGTGTACCCAAGGCCTGCCAGGGGCTGCAGCATGTATTATGCCACCCCAGGCTTGGCCTAACAATCTGACACAACTGGCTGATCACTCAGCTGGGGTAAGTTGGTGTAATCACCTCTTACTTAGGTGTAGTATACCTATACCTAACCTTAAATGGGACACCTGGTAACCTATAAGTCACTCCTATGGCAGGCCTTAACAATCCTGAAGGCAGAGTGCTTGGTTCCATGTGAGATGGTGCTCTGGCATGAGCTGAGCCTGTCTGCAGTGGTCGGAACAACTTCCTTCTACTGTTTCCAGATATCGTCATACCATATACTCTTAAGTGCATTATGAACCTCGCGGTTAAATGCTATCTTTGGTTTGGCTTTATCAAAACATGTCGAGTAAGGTGTCATACGAATTGGAATACTAACCCCTCGCCAATTCTGGCGACGGGGTTAGCATTCCACCCTTCTAGAGGGACACGACATGTACAGTACCTGAAACCCGGGTAAAATCAGACATAGCCTCAGCTCCACAAAATGGATGCTGCCACCACAGACACAAGTCTGCCCTCCTGCTGCTGGGAGTCCTTCCAGCTTGGGAGGTGTGGACAAAGGGTTTCCTGCCAGGGGAGGTGCATGCACCACCCCAGACAGGATTTTGTGTATTGGTCAGGTAGGGCTTGAAAGAAACCAGACATGCCTGTGGCTCACAAGGAGCCTCGGTGCATATGCCAGTTCAAACCGGTCCTGGGGCACACCAGTCCCGGGCCTGGGGCGAGCTGGACAAAGGATTGGGGGTGTAACCACCCCCCTTCCTGGTCCCACCCATAGGGAGGGACCTAGCAGGTAGTCCGGCCCCTAGAATCCGAATAAAGGTAGGAGCTGTGTCCTAAGACTTCAGACATCCTGGAATCAACTTGAAACTAAGAAGAAGACGGGAACTTCGACATTCTGCTGCACAGAAGACTGAAGAAAATCTCCCCTGTGGTCAGGGAGTGACCACCTTGCTAACGCAAGCACCATCCAGCGCATCAACGTCTGCTTTGCCGCCGCCTCCCGCCGGAGCCCGAGCCCAGAGACTGACAAGACCTGGACCTCCAGACCTCTCACCGCCCGATCCACAGTCCCTGAAAAGAGGAGACCCGTGGAGGCACCGAGACACGTGGAGCCAGCCATCTTGGAACGACTACGACAAGCTGACCAGTGCAACAACCGAGGCTCCCTCCAAGTTGTGCTTTGGGTCCTGAGAAGCCCAACCCTCGAGCAGCATCTGCACCAAAGGTGAGCCCTCCAGCATCTCCACGATCTGCGTGGGGCCCTTCTGCATTTTGCCACTCGACGCGCCTAACCGGTTGCTGGCCCGCTGGCTAGTGGCCATCTTGGCGACGAAATCTACGACAAACACCGCTGGTCTGGTTGCTCCAGACTGGCCCTTGCTCCCCTCCAAAGGAGCAGTTCCTCTGACCTTGCTGGCCAGAACCATCAGCTTAAACTCCTTGCCTACAACAATTGCTTTTGCCAAGGCTTGTTTGCTTCGATCAAGTCGCCGACACCGCCGACAGCGAGAGCCTGCGTGGGACAGCTCGTGACTCGACTCCTGGACGTCGTCGACCTTCAGGGACCACGTGGCTGCAGAGTCAAGCTACACCTTCCTTCCTGTTTGCACCCGACATTGCCTGGTACCCACCTGGTGCCACGCTGGTCACTGGCTAGTGACTGTGAACACTGTCCCCTCTGCTTACAGGTCTTCAACATCTCCGATCCACTCTTGGATCCACTGCATCTCTTCCCGACCGACCGCCTGCAGCACTTTTGTCTACAGGCCCCACGGAACAGATAGAAGAAACCCGACGCACTTCGAGGCCTATGCACCCGCTTCCTGTGGGTGAGGTAAAGCTGGCACTCCGGTGCCCAAGTGTAGTAATACATCTCTAGTGCCTGTGTTCCAAATCTTAAGTTCCTAGGTCATCCGGAAGATTCCTTTTGCAGTAACTTTGTACTTTTTACGCACCCATTGAAACCTATGGGAGCACGCGTGTGACTATTTGCTCTGCACACGCCACCCGTGGACCTCCTGGTCACTAACTGACGTTAGCTCCTCGTAGGCCCAGCGATTCTAGAGGCCCTAGGCCTTTTCCCTTTTCTGTTCGTGGTACTTATACCACTATTTTAGTATATGGTTCGAGTGGCCACCAGGGCCTATCCATATAAAGTGCAACTTCTGTGTATTCTGTGATAATCTTGTTTGACGATTTGTGCTCCTGTGCTCATAAAGAGACTAGGGGTTACTTTGAGAAATAAATACATATATATTTTGAATATATATCTGTGTGGTGTCCTTTCATTGGTATAAAAGGGGGTTGCATTTGGTAAAACAGCTGGCTTAACACGCTTCACGAGTTTAGCCTCAAAGACTGCTTAGCCTACGCTACCACTAGGGCAGCTAGTCCGAAAAGGTTGACTTACAACCACACCATAAGGGTTGCTTGGCATGGTACAAGGTGATCACTTTAACTAGTGAGCATCATATACCAGGCCAACTTCTCACACAGTGTCAGTTAGTGTCAGTCAGTTTCAGTCAGAATCAGTCAGTGTCAGTCAGTCAGTGTCAGTCAGTCAGTGTCAGTCAGTCAGTGTCAGTCAGTGTATGTCAGTGTCAATCAGTCAATCAGTCAGCGTCAGTCAGTCAGTGTCAGTCGGTCAGTGTCCGTGTCAGTCAGTGTCAGTTAGTGTCAGTCAGTATCAGTCAGTGAGTGTCAGTCAGTGAGTGTTAGTCAGTGTCAGTCAGTCAGTCAGTGTCAGTCAGTGTCAGCCAGTCAGTTTCAGTCAGTGTCAGTCAGTCAGTTTCAGTCAGTCAGTGTCAGTCAGTCAGTGTCAATTAGTGTCAGTCAGTGTCAGTCAGTCAGTGTCAGTCAGTGTCAGATGTCAGTGTCAGTCAGTGTCAGTCAGTCAGTGTCAGTCAGTGTCAGTCAGTGTCAGTCAGTGTCAGTGTCAGTCAGTGTCCGTCAGTGTCAGTCAGTCAGTTTCAGTCGGTCAGTGTCAGTCAGTCAGTGTCAGTCAGTCAGTAAGTCAGTGTCAGTCAGTGTCAGATGTCAGTGTCAGTCAGTGTCAGTCAGTGTCAGATGTCAGTGTCAGTCAGTGTCAGTCAGTCAGTGTCCGTCAGTGTCAGTCAGTGTCAGTCAGTCAGTGTCAGTCAGTGTGAGAAGTTGGCCTGGTATATGCTGTTCACTAGTTCTAGTGACCACCTTGTACCATGCCAAGCAACCCTTATGGTGTGGTTGTAAGTCAACCTTTTTGGACTAGCTGCCCTAGTGGTAGCGTAGGCTAAGCAGTCTTTGAGGCTAAACTCGTGATGCGTGTTAAGCCAGCTGTTTTACCAAATGCAACCCCCTTTTATACCAATGAAAGGACACCACACAGGTATATATTCAAAATATATATGTATTTATTTATCAAAGTAACCCCTAGTCTCTTTATGAGCACAGGAGCACAAATCGTCAAACAAGATTATCACAGAATACACAGAAGTTGCACTTTATATGGATAGGCCCTGGTGGCCACTCGAACCATATACTAAAATAGTGGTATAAGTACCACGAACAGAAAAGGGAAAAGGCCTAGGGCCTCTAGAATCGCTGGGCCTACAAGGAGCTAACGTCAGTTAGTGACCAGGAGGTCCACGGGTGGCGTGTGCAGAGCAAATAGTCAGACGCGTGCTCCCATAGGTTTCAATGGGTGCGTAAAAAGTACAAAGTTACTGCAAAAGGAATCTTCCGGATGACCTAGGAACTTAAGATTTGGAACACAGGCACTAGAGATGTATTACTACCCTTGGGCACAGGTGTGCCAGCTTTACCTCACCCACAGGAAGCGGGTGCATAGGCCTCGAAGTGCGTCGGGTTTCTTCTATCTGTTCCGTGGAGCTTGAAGACAAAGATGCTGCAGGCGGTCGGTCCGGGAGAGATGCAGTGGATCCAAGAGTGGATCGGAGATGTTGAAGACCTGTAGGCAGAGGGGACAGTGTTCACAGTCACTAGCCAGTGACCAGCGTGGCACCAGGTGGGTACCAGGCGATGTCGGGTGCAAACAGGTGATGAGGGGTAGCTTGTCTCCGCAGCCACGTGGTCCCTGAAGGTCGACGACGTCCAGGAGTCGGCTCACGAGCTGTCCCACGCAGGCTCTCGCTGTCGGCGGTGCCGGCGACTTGATCGAAGCAAACAAGCCTTGGCAAAAGCAATTGCAGGAGGATTCGGAAATCAGCTGTTGGTTCTGACCAGCAAGGTCAGAGGGATTGCTCCTTGGGAGGGGAGCAAGGGCCAGTCTGGAGCAACCAGACCAGCGGTGTTTGTCGTAGATTTCGTCGCCAAGATGGCCACTAGCCAGCGGGCCAGCAACCGGTTAGGCGCGTCGAGTGGCAAAATGCAGAAGGGCCCCACGCAGATCGTGGAGATGCTGGAGGGCTCACCTTTGGTGCAGATGCTGCTCGAGGGTTGGGCTTCTCAGGACCCAAAGCACAACTTGGAGGGAGCCTCGGTTGTTGCACTGGTCAGCTTGTCGTAGTCGTTCCAAGATGGCTGGTTCCACGTGTCTCGGTGCCTCCACGGGTCTCCTCTTTTCAGGGACTGTGGATCGGGCGGTGAGAGGTCTGGAGGTCCAGGTCTTGTCAGTCTCTGGGCTCGGGCTCCGGCGGGAGGCGGCGGCAAAGCAGACGGTGATTCGCTGGATGGTGCTTGCGTTAGCAAGGTGGTCACTCCCTGACCACAGGGGAGATTTTCTTCAGTCTTCTGTGCAGCAGAATGTCGAAGTTCCCGTCTTCTTCTTAGTTTCAAGTTGATTCCAGGATGTCTGAAGTCTTAGGACACAGCTCCTACCTTTATTCGGATTCTAGGGGCCGGACTACCTGCTAGGTCCCTCCCTATGGGTGGGACCAGGAAGGGGGGTGGTTACACCCCCAATCCTTTGTCCAGCTCGCCCCAGGCCCGGGACTGGTGTGCCCCAGGACCGGTTTGAACTGGCATATGCACCGAGGCTCCTTGTGAGCCACAGGCATGTCTGGTTTCTTTCAAGCCCTACCTGACCAATACACAAAATCCTGTCTGGGGTGGTGCACGCACCTCCCCTGGCAGGAAACCCTTTGTCCACACCTCCCAAGCTGGAAGGACTCCCAGCAGCAGGAGGGCAGACTTGTGTCTGTGGTGGCAGCATCCATTTTGTGGAGCTGAGGCTATGTCTGATTTTACCCGGGTTTCAGGCACTGTACATGTCGTGTCCCTCTAGAAGGGTGGAATGCTAACCCCGTCGCCAGAATTGGCGAGGGGTTAGTATTCCAATTCGTATGACACCTTACTCGACATGTTTTGATAAAGCCAAACCAAAGATAGCATTTAACCGCGAGGTTCATAATGCACTTAAGAGTATATGGTATGACGATATCTGGAAACAGTAGAAGGAAGTTGTTCCGACCACTGCAGACAGGCTCAGCTCATGCCAGAGCACCATCTCACATGGAACCAAGCACTCTGCCTTCAGGATTGTTAAGGCCTGCCATAGGAGTGACTTATAGGTTACCAGGTGTCCCATTTAAGTTTAGGTATAGGTATACTACACCTAAGTAAGAGGTGATTACACCAACTTACCCCAGCTGAGTGATCAGCCAGTTGTGTCAGATTGTTAGGCCAAGCCTGGGGTGGCATAATACATGCTTCAGCCCCTGGCAGGCCTTGGATATACCAATGCCCTGGGTACCTAGTGTACACTGGTACAGGGGCTGACAGGGTGATCCAACCAATTGGGTATGTACCTAGGGTACATGGAGTCCATTTTACAGAGAGAGCAGATAGCCTGAGAGCCTGAATGGCAGGATCTCAGGCCAACTAAGTCGAAAAACCAGCTAGACACTAGGCAAAAATTTGGGGGTAACCATAGTCAGATATCCACCTTCCTACACAACCCCCCCCCAAACGAAGGGAGATAAGGCTGACCTTGACCAGGTAAGCCTATATTGCCCAAGTGGCCATATAAGGAGGAACCAGCACTGGCATGGTTACCCCCTGTCTCATGGTCCACTAAGCAATCCCTCACACTAAGGGTATCAGAGGGTCTCCACCATAGGGAATCTCTACCTGTGGTGTGTCTTGGCAAAGTAAAAGGCTGGTGTTGAGATGGAGTACTGAAGTGAGTGTCCTCAAAGTGAGGCCTCAGCCTCCTCCAATCATCCTCCACCATGGATGCCTTTCTTTCTTTAACTGAGTTGCACTGTGCTCTCAGGGTCAGCCTCTGGCTACCTAAAGCTGGAGGCTGGGTCCCTTTTGTGGGCTTACTGGAGGGACAGGTCAGGTTTGGGGCCCTAAGGTCCCATGTTTGCCTGTGCCCAACAGAATCCCCCTGGGGGAGGTCCCTAACTACCTGTAAAGGAGATCCCTCAGGAATGTTTTTACCCATCACCTGACTAGGGCTACTAGCCAGGCAATCCTCATTCTTTTGATGGGGGGGTTCTTGTGGACAGGGGCCCTCTGGGGGTCCACTGGCCTCCCTGACCTCTGCAGCCCTGGGCTGACTGAGGCAGGGTAGAGAGAGGCAGGCTACCTGCACCAGACTGGATCCCACCTTGGAAGGGGCCACTGACATCAGAGGCTCTGCCAGGCCAGGCCTGGCTACCTCTGGGGCAGTTCCTTCACAAGGGGTGAGGTCAGATCCCTGAGGAGGCTGACCTTTTCCTAATGTCTGGGGAGAGGGAGACTTTTCTTCCTCCCCACTACTCTCAGTTTGTGTGGAGTGATCCATTGTTTCAGGCTTCACTACACCTATGTCAGTCTGAGTATAGGCTGAGACCATTACAGCCTTGCCAACCTTTTCAGGGGGGCACTCAGTTTGTGTTTGAGCTGTGACTGTCACAGCTCTGCCAGTCCCTACAGGGAAGTCTGTCTGTGCCTGGGCTGTGGCTACCACTGCCCTTCCAACCTTTTCAGGGAGGAAATCTATTTGGACAGGGGTTGTGAATGGCACAACCCCCCTACCCTTTTGTGAAAGGCCTACCATTTTAGAATGGGTGTCTTGTTCAACTCCAGCCCAAGCTGAGAGTTCTAAGTCATTCCCCAGTAAGCAGTCTACAGGCAAGGTTGGGGACACTGCTACCCTTTTAGGGCCAGTGACCCCTCCCCAGCTGAGACATACCTCTGCCATGGGATGACTGTTCTGTTTGCCATCAATGTTAGTCACCTGGTAGGAGAAACCGGGCAAAAGCTGCTCAGAGGGAACTAGCCAATGGGCCACCATTGTGATGCTAGCCCCAGTGTCTCTGTAGGCCTCAGCTTTTGTACCATTGATGTAGGGCTCCTGTCTGTACCTACCCAAAGTGTTGGGACAGGCAGTGAAGTTGGCAAACCCCATGCCACCATCACAGACAAGAGTGGTTGCTGTAGGGGAATTGGCTAAGCCAGGGTCCCCCTGTGTTCCCCAAGTAAACCCACCCAGATTTCTGGGGGCACTCCCACCACCTGGGGGATTACTGCTGACAGTAATAGGTGGTGTGACAGGAGTAATTGGAGGAACAGTTTTGTTTTTAGCCCTTGGGCAACCGCTGTCAGTTTTCCAATGCCCAGGAGTTTTACACTCATGGCAGTAGGGCTTTTTAGCTGTGGTAGAGGAGGGAGCTTGGGACCCACCACCCTGTGTGGAGTTTTGGGGCCCTGAGGAAGGTTTCTCTTTTTCTTTATCCCCACCCTTCTCTTGAGGCTTGGTGGTATCTTTCTTTTGGTCACCACCCTGGTTTTTAGGCCTGATCCTGGTCCTGACCCATTTATCTGCCCTCTTTCCCAATTCTTGGGGAGAGGTCAAATCTGAGTCTACCAGGTGTTGATGGAGAAGCTGGTTTTGACAATTACTTAAAATCTGCTCTCTCATCATCAAATTGTACAATCCTGTATAATCCGACACCTTACTTCCCAGCAACCAACCCTCCAAAGCCTTAGTGGCACATTCCACATATTCAGACCAGTCCTGAGTCTGTGTCTTCTGGGTGTCTCTGAACATTAACCTGTACTGTTCAGTGGTTAAGCCTAACCCATCAACTAGGACACTCTTCAGGACTCTGTAATTTCTGACATCCTCTTCTCTAACAGTGAGGAGTCTATCTCTGCCTCTCCCCTCAAAGGAGAGCCATAAGATTGCTGCCCACTGGTCTTCAGGAACCTGCTGCACTTTGCAGGCTCTCTCAAGAGCAGTCATCCATTTGTGGATGTCATCCCCACTTTTGTAGGGGGGCACAATCTTGGACAGGTTCCTATTGTCAAAGACCCTATCTTTGTCCCTAGGGACATTGCTGCCACCAGTGGGTATAGACCCACTCTCTCTATGCTGCCTAGCCTTGCTCAGTTTTTCTTCCATCAGGGCTACTTCTAGCTCCTGCTTCCTGATCCTCAGCTGGGCTTCCTGCATTCTGGCCTCATGTTCCCTCCTCTGAGGGGTGGTCAGTCTCCTTCTGGAGTGACCTTGAGAGCCTCTAGAGCCATGGGAAGCATTGGAGTCACCTGAGCGATTCCTTTGCCTTCCAAGCCCTGTGTTAAGTCCACTGGGGAGATCCAATGGGGTGAACCCACTGTCAGTCCCCAATAGCCTTAGTTTAGCTGGGCCAAGTATAACACTTGGCACTGGGCTAGTTCTCCCTTCATCCCCACTCACATCTGTATCCCCATCACTTTCTTCCTCTGTGGTAGGCATCCCATCTAAGGGGTGACTATTGAAAGGGGGTACCTCTGTGGCATCTTCAGAAGGGGGGCCTCCTGTTCCTGACCCTAAGGGGGCTAACTGGGAAGCTTTCCTGAGTTCTCTCTGATTCTCATCATTTTGTAAGAGTTCTCTGAGCTCAGCAGAGGTAGGGTTCTTGGGCTGTTTAAGGCCTCTAAGAGTTGCCAAATGCCTGAGCTCATTCTGATTAAGGGTAGCAAAGCTGGATGTTGCCCTCTGGGGGTCACTCTCAACAGAGATGGGTACAGTGGACCCCTCTGCCCCGGCCATTGCTCTTAAGTGTGGGTGGATGTGTTGCAATCTACCTACACTTGTGTTTACCTACTAAACCTATCTAGTAGTTGTAGTCAGGGTGTGCTACTCCCTTTGCTCTACAACAACTAAGTTCAGTAGAACTTATGTATATCTAATCTTGTTTTATATGTACCTACAGGTACCTATGTGATCTTTCAATTGGTAACCAAGAGATTACAATGGTAAAACACAGCAAGCTCAAATCCAACCGCTGCTCACCAATGTGAGAAGTTGGCCTGGTATATGCTGTTCACTAGTTCTAGTGACCACCTTGTACCATGCCAAGCAACCCTTATGGTGTGGTTGTAAGTCAACCTTTTTGGACTAGCTGCCCTAGTGGTAGCGTAGGCTAAGCAGTCTTTGAGGCTAAACTCGTGATGCGTGTTAAGCCAGCTGTTTTACCAAATGCAACCCCCTTTTATACCAATGAAAGGACACCACACAGGTATATATTCAAAATATATATGTATTTATTTATCAAAGTAACCCCTAGTCTCTTTATGAGCACAGGAGCACAAATCGTCAAACAAGATTATCACAGAATACACAGAAGTTGCACTTTATATGGATAGGCCCTGGTGGCCACTCGAACCATATACTAAAATAGTGGTATAAGTACCACGAACAGAAAAGGGAAAAGGCCTAGGGCCTCTAGAATCGCTGGGCCTACAAGGAGCTAACGTCAGTTAGTGACCAGGAGGTCCACGGGTGGCGTGTGCAGAGCAAATAGTCAGACGCGTGCTCCCATAGGTTTCAATGGGTGCGTAAAAAGTACAAAGTTACTGCAAAAGGAATCTTCCGGATGACCTAGGAACTTAAGATTTGGAACACAGGCACTAGAGATGTATTACTACCCTTGGGCACAGGTGTGCCAGCTTTACCTCACCCACAGGAAGCGGGTGCATAGGCCTCGAAGTGCGTCGGGTTTCTTCTATCTGTTCCGTGGAGCTTGAAGACAAAGATGCTGCAGGCGGTCGGTCCGGGAGAGATGCAGTGGATCCAAGAGTGGATCGGAGATGTTGAAGACCTGTAGGCAGAGGGGACAGTGTTCACAGTCACTAGCCAGTGACCAGCGTGGCACCAGGTGGGTACCAGGCGATGTCGGGTGCAAACAGGTGATGAGGGGTAGCTTGTCTCCGCAGCCACGTGGTCCCTGAAGGTCGACGACGTCCAGGAGTCGGCTCACGAGCTGTCCCACGCAGGCTCTCGCTGTCGGCGGTGCCGGCGACTTGATCGAAGCAAACAAGCCTTGGCAAAAGCAATTGCAGGAGGATTCGGAAATCAGCTGTTGGTTCTGACCAGCAAGGTCAGAGGGATTGCTCCTTGGGAGGGGAGCAAGGGCCAGTCTGGAGCAACCAGACCAGCGGTGTTTGTCGTAGATTTCGTCGCCAAGATGGCCACTAGCCAGCGGGCCAGCAACCGGTTAGGCGCGTCGAGTGGCAAAATGCAGAAGGGCCCCACGCAGATCGTGGAGATGCTGGAGGGCTCACCTTTGGTGCAGATGCTGCTCGAGGGTTGGGCTTCTCAGGACCCAAAGCACAACTTGGAGGGAGCCTCGGTTGTTGCACTGGTCAGCTTGTCGTAGTCGTTCCAAGATGGCTGGTTCCACGTGTCTCGGTGCCTCCACGGGTCTCCTCTTTTCAGGGACTGTGGATCGGGCGGTGAGAGGTCTGGAGGTCCAGGTCTTGTCAGTCTCTGGGCTCGGGCTCCGGCGGGAGGCGGCGGCAAAGCAGACGGTGATTCGCTGGATGGTGCTTGCGTTAGCAAGGTGGTCACTCCCTGACCACAGGGGAGATTTTCTTCAGTCTTCTGTGCAGCAGAATGTCGAAGTTCCCGTCTTCTTCTTAGTTTCAAGTTGATTCCAGGATGTCTGAAGTCTTAGGACACAGCTCCTACCTTTATTCGGATTCTAGGGGCCGGACTACCTGCTAGGTCCCTCCCTATGGGTGGGACCAGGAAGGGGGGTGGTTACACCCCCAATCCTTTGTCCAGCTCGCCCCAGGCCCGGGACTGGTGTGCCCCAGGACCGGTTTGAACTGGCATATGCACCGAGGCTCCTTGTGAGCCACAGGCATGTCTGGTTTCTTTCAAGCCCTACCTGACCAATACACAAAATCCTGTCTGGGGTGGTGCACGCACCTCCCCTGGCAGGAAACCCTTTGTCCACACCTCCCAAGCTGGAAGGACTCCCAGCAGCAGGAGGGCAGACTTGTGTCTGTGGTGGCAGCATCCATTTTGTGGAGCTGAGGCTATGTCTGATTTTACCCGGGTTTCAGGCACTGTACATGTCGTGTCCCTCTAGAAGGGTGGAATGCTAACCCCGTCGCCAGAATTGGCGAGGGGTTAGTATTCCAATTCGTATGACACCTTACTCGACATGTTTTGATAAAGCCAAACCAAAGATAGCATTTAACCGCGAGGTTCATAATGCACTTAAGAGTATATGGTATGACGATATCTGGAAACAGTAGAAGGAAGTTGTTCCGACCACTGCAGACAGGCTCAGCTCATGCCAGAGCACCATCTCACATGGAACCAAGCACTCTGCCTTCAGGATTGTTAAGGCCTGCCATAGGAGTGACTTATAGGTTACCAGGTGTCCCATTTAAGTTTAGGTATAGGTATACTACACCTAAGTAAGAGGTGATTACACCAACTTACCCCAGCTGAGTGATCAGCCAGTTGTGTCAGATTGTTAGGCCAAGCCTGGGGTGGCATAATACATGCTTCAGCCCCTGGCAGGCCTTGGATATACCAATGCCCTGGGTACCTAGTGTACACTGGTACAGGGGCTGACAGGGTGATCCAACCAATTGGGTATGTACCTAGGGTACATGGAGTCCATTTTACAGAGAGAGCAGATAGCCTGAGAGCCTGAATGGCAGGATCTCAGGCCAACTAAGTCGAAAAACCAGCTAGACACTAGGCAAAAATTTGGGGGTAACCATAGTCAGATATCCACCTTCCTACACACAGTCAGTGTCAGTCACTGTCAGTCAGTGTCAGTCAGTGTGTCAGTCAGTCAGTTAGTCAGTGTCAGTCAGTCAGTGTCAGTCAGCGTCAGTCAGTCAATGTCAGTCAGTCAGTGTCAGTCATTGTCAGTCAGAGTCAGTCAGTGTCAGACAGTGTCAGACAGTGTCAGTCAGTGTCAGTCAGTTTCAGTCAGTCAGTCAGTGTCAGTCAGTCAGTTTCAGTCAGTCAGTTTCAGTCAGTGTCAGTGTCAGTCAGTGTCAGCCAGTCAGTCAGTGTCAGCCAGTCAGTGTCAGACAGTCAGTGTCAGACAGTCAGTGCCAGTCAGTCAGTGTCAGTCAGTGTCAGTCAGTCAGTGTCAGTAATCAGTGTCAGTCAGTCAGTGAGTGTCAGTCAGTCAGTCAGTCAGTCAGTCAGTGTCAATCAGTCAGTGTCAGTAATCAGTGTCAGTCAGTCAGTGTCAGTCATTGTCAGTCAGTGTCAGTCAGTCAATGTCAGTAAGCCAATGTCAGTCAGTCAGTTTCAGTCAGAGTCAGTCAGTCAGTTTCAGTCAGTCAGTGTCAGTCAGTGAGTGTCAGTCAACGAGTGTCAGTCAGTGAGTGTCAGTGAGTGTCAGTGAGTGTCAGTCAGTGTCAGTCAGTGTCAGTCAGTCAGTGTCAGTCAGTCAATGTCAGTCAGTCAGTCAATGTCAGTCAGTCAGTTTCAGTCAGTCAGTTTCAGTCAGTCAGTTTCAGTCAGTGTCAGTGTCAGTCAGTTTCAGTCAGTGTCAGTGTCAGTCAGTGTCAGCCAGTCAGTCAGTGTCAGACAGTCAGTGTCAGACAGTCAGTGTCAGACAGTCAGTATCAGACAGTCAGTGTCAGTCAGTCAGTGTCAGTCAGTGTCAGTCAGTCAGTGTCAGTAATCAGTGTCAGTCAGTCAGTGAGTGTCAGTCAGTCAGTCAGTCAGTCAGTCAGTGTCAATCAGTCAGTGTCAGTAATCAGTGTCAGTCAGTCAGTGTCAGTCATTGTCAGTCAGTGTCAGTCAGTCAATGTCAGTAAGCCAATGTCAGTCAGTCAGTTTCAGTCAGAGTCAGTCAGTCAGTTTCAGTCAGTCAGTCAGTGTCAGTCAGTGAGGGTCAGTCACCGAGTGTCAGTCAGTGAGTGTCAGTGAGTGTCAGTGAGTGTCAGTCAGTGTCAGTCAGTGTCAGTCAGTCAATGTCAGTCAGTCAGTGTCAGTCAGTCAGTGTCAGTCAGTCAGTGTCAGTCAGTCAGTGTCAGTCAGTCAGTGGCAGTCAGTCAGTGGCAGTCAGTCAGTGGCAGTCAGTCAGTGGCAGTCAGTCAGTGTCAGTCAGTCAGGGTCAGTCAGTCAGTGTCAGTCAGTCAGTGTCAGTCAGTTTCAGTCAGTGTCAGTCAGTCAGGGTCAGTCAGTCAGTCAGTGTCAGTAATCAGTGTCAGTCAGTCAGTGTTAGTCAGTCAGTGTTAGTCAGTCAGTGTCAGTCAGTCAGTGTCAGTAAGTCAGTGTCAGTCAGTCAGTGTTAGTCAGTCAGTGTTAGTCAGTCAGTGTCAGTCAGTCAGTGTTAGTCAGTCAGTGTTAGTCAGTCAGTGTCAGTCAGTCAGTGTCAGTCTGTCAGTGTCAGTCAGTCAGTGTTAGTCAGTCAGTGTTAGTCAGTCAGTGTCAGTCAGTCAGTGTCAGTGAGTGTCAGTCAGTGTCAGTCTTTCAATGTCAGTCAGTCAGTGTCAGTCAGTCAGTGTCAGTCAGTGTCAGTCAGTCATTGTCAGTCAGTCAATGTCAGTCAGTCAATGTCAGTCAGTCAGTGTCAGTCAGTTTCAGTCAGTCAGTCAGTGTCAGTTTCAGTCAGTGTCAGACAGGGTCAGGCAGTCAGTGTCAGACAGTCAGTGTCAGTCAGTCAGTGTCAGTCAGTCAGTGTCAGTCAGTCAGTGTCAGTAATCAGTGTCTATCAGTCAGTGTCAGTCAGTCAATGTCAGTCAGTCATTGTCAGTCAGTGTCAGTCAGTCAATGTTAGTCAGTTTCAGTCAGCCAGTCAGTGTCAGTTTCAGTCAGTGTCAGACAGGGTCAGACAGTCAGTGTCAGACAGTCAGTGTCAGACAGTCAGTGTCAGTCAGTCAGTGTCAGTCAGTCAGTGTCAGTCAGTCAGTGTCAGTAATCAGTGTCTATCAGTCAGTGTCAGTCAGTCAATGTCAGTCAGTCATTGTCAGTCAGTGTCAGTCAGTCAATGTTAGTCAGTGTCAGTCAGTCAATGTTAGTCAGTGTCAGTCAGTCAGAGTCAGTCAGTGTCAGTCAGTCAGTTTCAGTCAGTCAGCACCAGTCAGTCAGTGCCAGTCAGTCAGTGTCTGTCAGTCAGTCAGTCAGTGTCAGTCAGTCAGTGTCAGTCAGTGTCAGTCAGTCAATGTCAGGCAGTCAGTGTCAGTCAGTCAGTGTTAGTCAGTCAATGTCAGTCAGTCACTCAATGTCAGTCAGTCAGTGTCAGTCAGTCAGTGTCAGTCAGTCAATGTCAGTCAGTCAATGTCAGTCAGTCAGTGTCAGTCAGTCAGTGTCAGTCAGACAGTGTCAGTTTCAGTTAGAGTCAGTCAGTGTCAGTCAGTCAGTTTCAGTCAGTGTCAGTGTCAGACAGTGTCAGACAGTCAGTGTCAGACAGTCAGTGTCAGTCAGTCAGAGTCAGTGTCAGTCAGTGTCAGTCAGTCAGTGTCAGTAATCAGTGTCAGTCAGTCAGTGTCAGTCAGTCAGTGTCAGTAATCAGTGTCAGTCAGTCAGTGTCAGTGAGTGTCAGTGAGTGTCAGTCAGTGTCAGTCAGTGTCAGTCAGTCGGTTTCAGTCAGTTTCAGTCAGTGTCAGTCTGTCATTGTCAGTCAGTCAGTGTCAGTCAGTCATTGTCAGTCAGTCAATGTCAGTCAATGTCAGTCAGTCAGTGTCAGTCAGTTTCAGTCAGTGTCAGTCAGTCAGTTTCAGTCAGTTTCAGTCAGTGTCAGTCAGTGTCAGTCAGTGAGTGTCAGTCAGTGAGTGAGTGTCAGTCACTGAGTGTCAGTCAGTGAGTGTCAGTCAGTCAGTGTCAGTCAGTGTCAGTCAGTGTCAGTCAGTGTCAGTCAGTTGCAGTCAGTGTCAGTCAGACAGTGTCAGTCAGTGTCAGTCAGTCAATGTCAGTCAGTCAGTGGCAGTCAGTCAGTGGCAGTCAGTCAGTGGCAGTCAGTGTCAGTCAGTCAGGGTCAGTCAGTCAGTGTCAGTCAGTCAGTGTCAGTCAGAGTCAGTCAGTCAGTGTCAGTCAGTCAGTTTCAGTCAGTCAGTGTCTGTCAGTCAGTCAGTGTCAGTCAGTCAGTCAGTGTCAGTCAGTCAGTGTCAGTCAGTCAGTGTCAGTCAGTCAGTAATTGTCAGCCAGTGTCAGTCAGTCAGTGTCAGTCAGTCAGTGTCAATCTGTCAGTGTCAGTCAGTCATTGTCAGTCAGTCAGTGTCAGTCAGTCAGTGTCAGTCAGTCAGTGTCAGTCAGTGTCAGTCAGTCAGTGTCAGTCTGTCAGTGTCAGTCTGTGAGTGTCAGTCAGTGAGTGTCAGTCAGTGAGTGTCAGTCAGTCAGTGTCAGTCAGTCAGTGTCAGTCAGTCACTGTCAGTCAGTCAGTTTCAGTCAGTGTCAGTCAGTCAATGTCAGTCAGTCATTGTCAGTCAGTGTCAGTCAGTCAATGTTAGTCAGTGTCAGTCAGTCAATGTTAGTCAGTGTCAGTCAGTCAATGTCAGTCAATTAGAGTCAGTCAGTGTCGGTCAGAGTCAGTCAGAGTCAGTCAGTGTCAGTCAGTGTCAGTCAGTGTCAGTTTCAGTCAGAGTCAGTCAGTGTCAGTCAGTCAGTTTCAGTCAGTCAGTTTCAGTCAGTGTCAGAGTCAGTCAGTGTCAGTCAGTCAGTCAGTGTCAGACATTCAGTGTCAGACAGTCAGTGTCAGTCAGTCAGTGTCAGTCAGTCAGTGTCAGTAATCAGTGTCAGTCAGTCAGTGAGTGTCAGTCAGTGTCAGTCAGTTTCAGTCAGTGTCAGTCAGTCAGGGTCAGTCAGTCAGTCAGTGTCAGTAATCAGTGTCAGTCAGTCAGTGTTAGTCAGTCAGTGTTAGTCAGTCAGTGTCAGTCAGTCAGTGTCAGTAAGTCAGTGTCAGTCAGTCAGTGTTAGTCAGTCAGTGTTAGTCAGTCAGTGTCAGTCAGTCAGTGTTAGTCAGTCAGTGTTAGTCAGTCAGTGTCAGTCAGTCAGTGTCAGTCTGTCAGTGTCAGTCAGTCAGTGTTAGTCAGTCAGTGTTAGTCAGTCAGTGTCAGTCAGTCAGTGTCAGTGAGTGTCAGTCAGTGTCAGTCTTTCAATGTCAGTCAGTCAGTGTCAGTCAGTCAGTGTCAGTCAGTGTCAGTCAGTCATTGTCAGTCAGTCAATGTCAGTCAGTCAATGTCAGTCAGTCAGTGTCAGTCAGTTTCAGTCAGTCAGTCAGTGTCAGTTTCAGTCAGTGTCAGACAGGGTCAGACAGTCAGTGTCAGACAGTCAGTGTCAGTCAGTCAGTGTCAGTCAGTCAGTGTCAGTCAGTCAGTGTCAGTAATCAGTGTCTATCAGTCAGTGTCAGTCAGTCAATGTCAGTCAGTCATTGTCAGTCAGTGTCAGTCAGTCAATGTTAGTCAGTTTCAGTCAGCCAGTCAGTGTCAGTTTCAGTCAGTGTCAGACAGGGTCAGACAGTCAGTGTCAGACAGTCAGTGTCAGACAGTCAGTGTCAGTCAGTCAGTGTCAGTCAGTCAGTGTCAGTCAGTCAGTGTCAGTAATCAGTGTCTATCAGTCAGTGTCAGTCAGTCAATGTCAGTCAGTCATTGTCAGTCAGTGTCAGTCAGTCAATGTTAGTCAGTGTCAGTCAGTCAATGTTAGTCAGTGTCAGTCAGTCAGAGTCAGTCAGTGTCAGTCAGTCAGTTTCAGTCAGTCAGCACCAGTCAGTCAGTGCCAGTCAGTCAGTGTCTGTCAGTCAGTCAGTCAGTGTCAGTCAGTCAGTGTCAGTCAGTGTCAGTCAGTCAATGTCAGGCAGTCAGTGTCAGTCAGTCAGTGTTAGTCAGTCAATGTCAGTCAGTCACTCAATGTCAGTCAGTCAGTGTCAGTCAGTCAGTGTCAGTCAGTCAATGTCAGTCAGTCAATGTCAGTCAGTCAGTGTCAGTCAGTCAGTGTCAGTCAGACAGTGTCAGTTTCAGTTAGAGTCAGTCAGTGTCAGTCAGTCAGTTTCAGTCAGTGTCAGTGTCAGACAGTGTCAGACAGTCAGTGTCAGACAGTCAGTGTCAGTCAGTCAGAGTCAGTGTCAGTCAGTGTCAGTCAGTCAGTGTCAGTAATCAGTGTCAGTCAGTCAGTGTCAGTCAGTCAGTGTCAGTAATCAGTGTCAGTCAGTCAGTGTCAGTGAGTGTCAGTGAGTGTCAGTCAGTGTCAGTCAGTGTCAGTCAGTCGGTTTCAGTCAGTTTCAGTCAGTGTCAGTCTGTCATTGTCAGTCAGTCAGTGTCAGTCAGTCATTGTCAGTCAGTCAATGTCAGTCAATGTCAGTCAGTCAGTGTCAGTCAGTTTCAGTCAGTGTCAGTCAGTCAGTTTCAGTCAGTTTCAGTCAGTGTCAGTCAGTGTCAGTCAGTGAGTGTCAGTCAGTGAGTGAGTGTCAGTCACTGAGTGTCAGTCAGTGAGTGTCAGTCAGTCAGTGTCAGTCAGTGTCAGTCAGTGTCAGTCAGTGTCAGTCAGTTGCAGTCAGTGTCAGTCAGACAGTGTCAGTCAGTGTCAGTCAGTCAATGTCAGTCAGTCAGTGGCAGTCAGTCAGTGGCAGTCAGTCAGTGGCAGTCAGTGTCAGTCAGTCAGGGTCAGTCAGTCAGTGTCAGTCAGTCAGTGTCAGTCAGAGTCAGTCAGTCAGTGTCAGTCAGTCAGTTTCAGTCAGTCAGTGTCTGTCAGTCAGTCAGTGTCAGTCAGTCAGTCAGTGTCAGTCAGTCAGTGTCAGTCAGTCAGTGTCAGTCAGTCAGTAATTGTCAGCCAGTGTCAGTCAGTCAGTGTCAGTCAGTCAGTGTCAATCTGTCAGTGTCAGTCAGTCATTGTCAGTCAGTCAGTGTCAGTCAGTCAGTGTCAGTCAGTCAGTGTCAGTCAGTGTCAGTCAGTCAGTGTCAGTCTGTCAGTGTCAGTCTGTGAGTGTCAGTCAGTGAGTGTCAGTCAGTGAGTGTCAGTCAGTCAGTGTCAGTCAGTCAGTGTCAGTCAGTCACTGTCAGTCAGTCAGTTTCAGTCAGTGTCAGTCAGTCAATGTCAGTCAGTCATTGTCAGTCAGTGTCAGTCAGTCAATGTTAGTCAGTGTCAGTCAGTCAATGTTAGTCAGTGTCAGTCAGTCAATGTCAGTCAATTAGAGTCAGTCAGTGTCGGTCAGAGTCAGTCAGAGTCAGTCAGTGTCAGTCAGTGTCAGTCAGTGTCAGTTTCAGTCAGAGTCAGTCAGTGTCAGTCAGTCAGTTTCAGTCAGTCAGTTTCAGTCAGTGTCAGAGTCAGTCAGTGTCAGTCAGTCAGTCAGTGTCAGACATTCAGTGTCAGACAGTCAGTGTCAGTCAGTCAGTGTCAGTCAGTCAGTGTCAGTAATCAGTGTCAGTCAGTCAGTGAGTGTCAGTCAGTGTCAGTCAGTCAGTCAGTGTCAATCAGTCAGTGTCAATCAGTCAGTGTCAGTAATCAGTGTCAGTCAGTCATTGTCAGTCAGTGTCAGTCAGTCAGTGTCAGTCAGTGTCACTCAGTGTCAGTCAGTCACTGTCAGGCAGTCAATGTCAGTCAGCCAATGTCAGTCAGTCAGTTTCAGTCAGTGTCAGTCAGTCAGTTTCAGTCAGTTTCAGTCAGTGTCAGTCAGTCAGTGTCAGTCAGTCAGTGTCAGTCACTGAGTGTCAGTCAGTGAGTGTCAGTCAGTGAGTGTCAGTCAGTGAGTGTCAGTGAGTGTCAGTGAGTGTCAGTCAGTGTCAGTCAGTGTCAGTCAGTCAATTTCAGTTAGTCAGTGTCAGTCAGTCTGTGTCATACAGTCAGTGGCAGTCATTCAGTCGCAGTCAGTCAGTGTCAGTCAGTCAGGGTCAGTCAGTCAGTGTCAGTCAGCCAGTGTCAGTCAGTTTCACTCAGTCAGGGTCAGTCAGTCAGTGTCAGTCAGTTTCAGTCAGTGTCAGTCAGTCAGGGTCAGTCAGTCAGTGTCAGTCAGTGTCAGTAATCAGTGTCAGTCAGTCAGTGTTAGTCAGTCAGTGTTAGTCAGTCAGTGTCAGTCAGTCAGTGTCAGTAAGTCAGTGTCAGTAATCAGTGTCAGTCAGTCAGTGTTAGTCAGTCAGTGTTAGTCAGTCAGTGTCAGTCAGTCAGTGTCAGTAATCAGTGTCAGTCAGTCAGTGTTAGTCAGTCAGTGTTAGTCAGTCAGTGTCAGTCAGTCAGTGTTAGTCAGTCAGTGTTAGTCAGTCAGTGTCAGTCAGTCAGTGTCAGTCAGTGTCAGTCAGTGTCAGTCAGTGTCAGTCAGTGTCAGTCAGTCAGTGTCAGTGAGTGTCAGTCAGTGTCAGTCAGTGTCAGTCAGTGTCAGTCAGTCAGTGTCAGTCAGTGTCAGTCAGTCAGCGTCAGTCAGTGTCAGTCAGTGTCAGTCAGTGTCAGTCAGTCATTGTCAGTCAGTCAATGTCAGTCAGTCAATGTCAGTCAGTCAATGTCAGTCAGTCAGTGTCAGTCAGTTTCAGTCAGTCAGTCAGTGTCAGTTTCAGTCAGTGTCAGACAGTGTCAGACAGTCAGTGTCAGACAGTCAGTGTCAGTCAGTCAGTGTCAGTCAGTCGATGTCAGTCAGTGTCAGTCAGTCAGTGTCAGTCAGTCAGTGTCAGTAATCAGTGTCTGTCAGTCAGTGTCTGTCAGTCAGTGTCAGTCAGTCAATGTCAGTCAGTCATTGTCAGTCAGTGTCAGTCAGTGTCAGTCAGTCAATGTTGGTCAGTGTCAGTCAGTCAATGTTAGTCAGAGTCAGTCAGAGTCAGTCAGTGTCAGTCAGTCAGTTTCAGTCAGTCAGTGCCAGTCAGTCAGTGTCTGTCAGTCAGTCAGTGTCAGTCAGTCAGTGTCAGTCAGTCAATGTCAGTCAGTCAGTCAGTGTTAGTCAGTCAATGTCAGTCAGTCAGTCATGTCAGTCAGTCAGTGTCAGTCAGTCAGTGTCAGTCAGTCAGTGTCAGTCAGTCAATGTCAGTCAGTCAATGTCAGTCAGTCAGTGTCAGTCAGTCAGTGTCAGTCAGTCAGTGTCAGTCAGTTTCAGTCTGAGTCAGTCAGTGTCAGTCAGTCAGAGTCAGTCAGTGTCAGTCAGTCAGTTTCAGTCAGTGTCAGTGTCAGACAGTGTCAGACAGTCAGCGTCAGACAGTCAGTGTCAGTCAGTCAGTGTCAGTCAGTCAGTGTCAGTCAGTGTCAGTCAGTCAGTGTCAGTAATCAGTGTCAGTCAGTCAGTGTTAGTCAGTCAGTGTCAGTCAGTCATTGTCAGTAATCAGTGTCAGTCAGTCAGTGTCAGTAATCAGTGTCAGTCAGTCAGTGTCAGTGAGTGTCAGTGAGTGTCAGTCAGTGTCAGTCAGTGTCAGTCAGTCAGTGTCAGTCAGTGTCAGTCAGTGTCAGTCAGTCAGGGTCAGTCAGTCAGTGTCAGTCAGTGTCAGTAATCAGTGTCAGTCAGTCAGTGTTAGTCAGTCAGTGTTAGTCAGTCAGTGTTAGTCAGTCAGTGTCAGTCAGTCAGTGTCAGTAAGTCAGTGTCAGTAATCAGTGTCAGTCAGTCAGTGTTAGTCAGTCAGTGTTAGTCAGTCAGTGTCAGTCAGTCAGTGTCAGTCATCAGTGTCAGTCAGTCAGTGTTAGTCAGTCAGTGTTAGTCAGTCAGTGTTAGTCAGTCAGTGTCAGTCAGTCAGTGTTAGTCAGTCAGTGTTAGTCAGTCAGTGTTAGTCAGTCAGTGTCAGTCAGTCAGTGTCAGTCAGTGTCAGTCAGTGTCAGTCAGTGTCAGTCAGTGTCAGTCAGTGTCAGTCAGTGTCAGTCAGTCAGTGTCAGTCAGTCAGTGTCAGTCAGTGTCAGTCAGTGTCAATCAGTCATTGTCAGTCAGTCAATGTCAGTCAGTCAATGTCAGTCAGTCAATGTCAGTCAGTCAGTGTCAGTCAGTTTCAGTCAGTCAGTCAGTGTCAGTTTCAGTCAGTGTCAGACAGTGTCAGACAGTCAGTGTCAGACAGTCAGTGTCAGTCAGTCAGTGTCAGTCAGTCAATGTCAGTCAGTGTCAGTCAGTCAGTGTCAGTCAGTCAGTGTCAGTAATCAGTGTCTGTCAGTCAGTGTCTGTCAGTCAGTGTCAGTCAGTCAATGTCAGTCAGTCAATGTCAGTCAGTCAGTGTCAGTCAGTTTCAGTCAGTCAGTCAGTGTCAGTTTCAGTCAGTGTCAGACAGTCAGTGTCAGACAGTCAGTGTCAGTCAGTCAGTGTCAGTCAGTCAATGTCAGTCAGTGTCAGTCAGTGTCAGTCAGTCAGTGTCAGTAATCAGTGTCTGTCAGTCAGTGTCTGTCAGTCAGTGTCAGTCAGTCAATGTCAGTCAGTCATTGTCAATTAGTGTCAGTCAGTGTCAGTCAGTCAATGTTAGTCAGTGTCAGTCAGTCAATGTTAGTCAGTGTCAGTCAGTCAGAGTCAGTCAGTGTCAGTCAGTCAGTGCCAGTCAGTCAATGTCAGTTAGTGTCCGTCAGTCAGTGTCAGTCAGTCAATGTCAGTCAGTCAGTCAATGTCAGTCAGTCAGTTTCAGTCAGTCAGTTTCAGTCAGTCAGTTTCAGTCAGTGTCAGTGTCAGTCAGTGTCAGCCAGTCAGTCAGTGTCAGACAGTCAGTGTCAGACAGTCAGTGTCAGACAGTCAGTGTCAGTCAGTCAGTGTCAGTCAGTGTCAGTCAGTCAGTGTCAGTAATCAGTGTCAGTCAGTCAGTGAGTGTCAGTCAGTCAGTCAGTCAGTGTCAATCAGTCAGTGTCAGTAATCAGTGTCAGTCAGTCAGTGTCAGTCATTGTCAGTCAGTGTCAGTCAGTCAATGTCAGTAAGCCAATGTCAGTCAGTCAGTTTCAGTCAGAATCAGTCAGTCAGTTTCAGTCAGTCAGTCAGTGTCAGTCAGTGAGTGTCAGTCACCGAGTGTCAGTCAGTGAGTGTCAGTGAGTGTCAGTGAGTGTCAGTCAGTGTCAGTCAGTGTCAGTCAGTCAATGTCAGTCAGTCAGTGTCAGTCAGTCAGTGTCAGTCAGTCAGTGTCAGTCAGTCAGTGGCAGTCAGTCAGTGGCAGTCACTCAGTGGCAGTCAGTCAGTGGCAGTCAGTCAGTGTCAGTCAGTCAGTGTCAGTCAGTCAGGGTCAGTCAGTCAGTGTCAGTCAGTCAGTGTCAGTCAGTTTCAGTCAGTGTCAGTCAGTCAGGGTCAGTCAGTCAGTCAGTGTCAGTAATCAGTGTCAGTCAGTCAGTGTTAGTCAGTCAGTGTTAGTCAGTCAGTGTCAGTCAGTCAGTGTCAGTAAGTCAGTGTCAGTCAGTCAGTGTTAGTCAGTCAGTGTTAGTCAGTCAGTGTCAGTCAGTCAGTGTTAGTCAGTCAGTGTTAGTCAGTCAGTGTCAGTCAGTCAGTGTCAGTCTGTCAGTGTCAGTCAGTCAGTGTCAGACAGTCAGTGTCAGTCAGTCAGTGTCAGTCAGTGTCATTCAGTCAGTGTCAGTAATCAGTGTCAGTCAGTCAGTGAGTGTCAGTCAGTCAGTCAGTCAGTAAGTCAGTGTCAATCAGTCAGTGTCAGTAATCAGTGTCAGTCAGTCAGTGTCAGTCATTGTCAGTCAGTGTCAGTCAGTCAATGTCAGTAAGCCAATGTCAGTCAGTCAGTTTCAGTCAGAGTCAGTCAGTCAGTTTCAGTCAGTCAGTCAGTGTCAGTCAGTGAGTGTCAGTCACCGAGTGTCAGTCAGTGAGTGTCAGTGAGTGTCAGTGAGTGTCAGTGAGTGTCAGTCAGTGTCAGTCAGTGTCAGTCAGTCAATGTCAGTCAGTCAGTCAATGTCAGTCAGTCAGTTTCAGTCAGTCAGTTTCAGTCAGTCAGTTTCAGTCAGTGTCAGTCAGTGTCAGCCAGTCAGTCAGTGTCAGACAGTCAGTGTCAGACAGTCAGTGTCAGACAGTCAGTGTCAGTCAGTCAGTGTCAGTCAGTGTCAGTCAGTCAGTTTCAGTAATCAGTGTCAGTCAGTCAGTGAGTGTCAGTCAGTCAGTCAGTCAGTCAGTGTCAATCAGTCAGTGTCAGTAATCAGTGTCAGTCAGTCAGTGTCAGTCATTGTCAGTCAGTCAGTGTTAGTCAGTCAGTGTTAGTCAGTCAGTGTTAGTCAGTCAGTGTCAGTCAGTCAGTGTCAGTAAGTCAGTGTCAGTAATCAGTGTCAGTCAGTCAGTGTTAGTCAGTCAGTGTTAGTCAGTCAGTGTCAGTCAGTCAGTGTCAGTCATCAGTGTCAGTCAGTCAGTGTTAGTCAGTCAGTGTTAGTCAGTCAGTGTTAGTCAGTCAGTGTCAGTCAGTCAGTGTTAGTCAGTCAGTGTTAGTCAGTCAGTGTTAGTCAGTCAGTGTCAGTCAGTCAGTGTCAGTCAGTGTCAGTGAGTGTCAGTCAGTGTCAGTCAGTGTCAGTCAGTGTCAGTCAGTCAGTGTCAGTCAGTCAGTGTCAGTCAGTGTCAGTCAGTGTCAATCAGTCATTGTCAGTCAGTCAATGTCAGTCAGTCAATGTCAGTCAGTCAATGTCAGTCAGTCAGTGTCAGTCAGTTTCAGTCAGTCAGTCAGTGTCAGTTTCAGTCAGTGTCAGACAGTGTCAGACAGTCAGTGTCAGACAGTCAGTGTCAGTCAGTCAGTGTCAGTCAGTCAATGTCAGTCAGTGTCAGTCAGTCAGTGTCAGTCAGTCAGTGTCAGTAATCAGTGTCTGTCAGTCAGTGTCTGTCAGTCAGTGTCAGTCAGTCAATGTCAGTCAGTCAATGTCAGTCAGTCAGTGTCAGTCAGTTTCAGTCAGTCAGTCAGTGTCAGTTTCAGTCAGTGTCAGACAGTGTCAGACAGTCAGTGTCAGACAGTCAGTGTCAGTCAGTCAGTGTCAGTCAGTCAATGTCAGTCAGTGTCAGTCAGTGTCAGTCAGTCAGTGTCAGTAATCAGTGTCTGTCAGTCAGTGTCTGTCAGTCAGTGTCAGTCAGTCAATGTCAGTCAGTCATTGTCAGTCAGTGTCAGTCAGTGTCAGTCAGTCAATGTTAGTCAGTGTCAGTCAGTCAATGTTAGTCAGTGTCAGTCAGTCAGAGTCAGTCAGTGTCAGTCAGTCAGTGCCAGTCAGTCAATGTCAGTCAGTGTCCGTCAGTCAGTGTCAGTCAGTCAATGTCAGTCAGTCAGTCAATGTCAGTCAGTCAGTTTCAGTCAGTCAGTTTCAGTCAGTCAGTTTCAGTCAGTGTCAGTCAGTGTCAGCCAGTCAGTCAGTGTCAGACAGTCAGTGTCAGACAGTCAGTGTCAGACAGTCAGTGTCAGTCAGTCAGTGTCAGTCAGTGTCAGTCAGTCAGTGTCAGTAATCAGTGTCAGTCAGTCAGTGAGTGTCAGTCAGTCAGTCAGTGTCAATCAGTCAGTGTCAGTAATCAGTGTCAGTCAGTCAGTGTCAGTCATTGTCAGTCAGTGTCAGTCAGTCAATGTCAGTAAGCCAATGTCAGTCAGTCAGTTTCAGTCAGAGTCAGTCAGTCAGTTTCAGTCAGTCAGTGTCAGTCAGTGAGTGTCAGTCACCGAGTGTCAGTCAGTGAGTGTCAGTGAGTGTCAGTCAGTGTCAGTCAGTGTCAGTCAGTGTCAGTCAGTCAGTGTCAGTCAGTCAATGTCAGTCAGTCAGTCAATGTCAGTCAGTCAGTTTCAGTCAGTCAGTTTCAGTCAGTCAGTTTCAGTCAGTGTCAGTGTCAGTCAGTGTCAGCCAGTCAGTCAGTGTCAGACAGTCAGTGTCAGACAGTCAGTGTCAGACAGTCAGTGTCAGTCAGTCAGTGTCAGTCAGTGTCAGTCAGTCAGTGTCAGTAATCAGTGTCAGTCAGTCAGTGAGTGTCAGTCAGTCAGTCAGTCAGTCAGTGTCAATCAGTCAGTGTCAGTAATCAGTGTCAGTCAGTCAGTGTCAGTCATTGTCAGTCAGTGTCAGTCAGTCAATGTCAGTAAGCCAATGTCAGTCAGTCAGTTTCAGTCAGAGTCAGTCAGTCAGTTTCAGTCAGTCAGTGTCAGTCAGTGAGTGTCAGTCACCGAGTGTCAGTCAGTGAGTGTCAGTGAGTGTCAGTCAGTGTCAGTCAGTGTCAGTCAGTGTCAGTCAGTCAATGTCAGTCAGTCAGTGTCAGTCAGTCAGTGTCAGTCAGTCAGTGTCAGTCAGTCAGTGGCAGTCAGTCAGTGGCAGTCAGTCAGTGGCAGTCAGTCAGTGTCAGTCAGTCAGTGTCAGTCAGTGTCAGTCAGTCAGGGTCAGTCAGTCAGTGTCAGTCAGTCAGTGTCAGTCAGTTTCAGTCAGTGTCAGTCAGTCAGGGTCAGTCAGTCAGTCAGTGTCAGTAATCAGTGTCAGTCAGTCAGTGTTAGTCAGTCAGTGTTAGTCAGTCAGTGTCAGTCAGTCAGTCAGTGTCAGTAAGTCAGTGTCAGTCAGTCAGTGTTAGTCAGTCAGTGTTAGTCAGTCAGTGTCAGTCAGTCAGTGTTAGTCAGTCAGTGTTAGTCAGTCAGTGTCAGTCAGTCAGTGTCAGTCTGTCAGTGTCAGTCAGTCAGTGTTAGTCAGTCAGTGTTAGTCAGTCAGTGTCAGTCAGTCAGTGTCAGTGAGTGTCAGTCAGTGTCAGTCAGTGTCAGTCTTTCAATGTCAGTCAGTCAGTGTCAGTCAGTCAGTGTCAGTCAGTGTCAGTCAGTCATTGTCAGTCAGTCAATGTCAGTCAGTCAATGTCAGTCAGTCAGTGTCAGTCAGTTTCAGTCAGTCAGTCAGTGTCAGTTTCAGTCAGTGTCAGACAGGGTCAGACAGTCAGTGTCAGACAGTCAGTGTCAGTCAGTCAGTGTCAGTCAGTCAGTGTCAGTCAGTCAGTGTCAGTAATCAGTGTCTATCAGTCAGTGTCAGTCAGTCAATGTCAGTCAGTCATTGTCAGTCAGTGTCAGTCAGTCAATGTTAGTCAGTGTCAGTCAGTCAATGTTAGTCAGTGTCAGTCAGTCAGAGTCAGTCAGTGTCAGTCAGTCAGTTTCAGTCAGTCAGCACCAGTCAGTCAGTGCCAGTCAGTCAGTGTCTGTCAGTCAGTCAGTCAGTGTCAGTCAGTCAGTGTCAGTCAGTGTCAGTCAGTCAATGTCAGGCAGTCAGTGTCAGTCAGTCAGTGTTAGTCAGTCAATGTCAGTCAGTCACTCAATGTCAGTCAGTCAGTGTCAGTCAGTCAGTGTCAGTCAGTCAATGTCAGTCAGTCAATGTCAGTCAGTCAGTGTCAGTCAGTCAGTGTCAGTCAGACAGTGTCAGTTTCAGTTAGAGTCAGTCAGTGTCAGTCAGTCAGTTTCAGTCAGTGTCAGTGTCAGACAGTGTCAGACAGTCAGTGTCAGACAGTCAGTGTCAGTCAGTCAGAGTCAGTGTCAGTCAGTGTCAGTCAGTCAGTGTCAGTAATCAGTGTCAGTCAGTCAGTGTCAGTCAGTCAGTGTCAGTAATCAGTGTCAGTCAGTCAGTGTCAGTGAGTGTCAGTGAGTGTCAGTCAGTGTCAGTCAGTGTCAGTCAGTCGGTTTCAGTCAGTTTCAGTCAGTGTCAGTCTGTCATTGTCAGTCAGTCAGTGTCAGTCAGTCATTGTCAGTCAGTCAATGTCAGTAAATGTCAGTCAGTCAGTGTCAATCAGTTTCAGTCAGTGTCAGTCAGTCAGTTTCAGTCAGTTTCAGTCAGTGTCAGTCAGTGTCAGTCAGTGTCAGTCAGTTGCAGTCAGTGTCAGTCAGACAGTGTCAGTCAGTGTCAGTCAGTCAATGTCAGTCAGTCAGTGGCAGTCAGTCAGTGGCAGTCAGTCAGTGTTAGTCAGTCAGTGTTAGTCAGTCAGTGTTAGTCAGTCAGTGTCAGTCAGTCAGTGTCAGTAACCAGTGTCAGTCAGTGTCAGTCAGTGTCAGTCAGTGTCAGTCAGTGAGTGTCAGTCAGTCGGTTTCAGTCAGTTTCAATCAGTGTCAGTCAGTCATTGTCAGTCAGTGTCAGTCAGTCAGTGTCAGTCAGTCAGTGTCAGTCAGTCAATGTCAGTCAGTCAATGTCAGTCAGTCAGTTTCAGTCAGTGTCAGTCAGTCCGTTTCAGTCAGTGTCAGTCAGTGAGTGTCAGTCAGTGAGTGAGTGTCAGTCAGTGAGTGTCAGTGAGTGTCAGTCAGTGAGTTTCAGTGAGTGTCAGTCAGTGTCAGTCAGTGTCAGTCAGTGTCAGTCAGTGTCAGTCAGTGTCAGTCAGTTTCAGTCAGTGTCAGTCAGTGTCAGTCAGTCAATGTCAGTCAGTCAGTGGCAGTCAGTCAGTGGAAGTCAGTCAGTGGCAGTCAGTCAGTGGCAGTCAGTCACTGTCAGTCAGTGTCAGTCAGTGTCAGTCAGTCAGGGTCAGTCAGTCAGTGTCAGTCAGTGTCAGTCAGAGTCAGTCAGTGTCTGTCAGTCAGTCAGTCAGTCAGTCAGTTTCAGTCAGTCAGTGTCTGTCAGTCAGTCAGTGTATGTCAGTCAGTCAGTGTCAGTCAGTCAGTGTCAGTCAGTCAGTGTCAGTCAGTCAGTGTCAGACAGTCAGTAATTGTCAGCCAGTGTCAGTCAGTCAGTGTCAGTCAGTCAGTGTCAGTCTGTCAGTGTCAGTCTGTCAGTGTCAGTCAGTCATTGTCAGTCAGTCATTGTCAGTCTGTCAGTGTCAGTGTCAGTCAGTGAGTGTCAGTCTGTGAGTGTCAGTCTGTGAGTGCCAGTCTGTGAGTTTCAGTCAGTCAGTGTCAGTCAGTCAGTGTCAGTCAGTCAGTGTCAGTCAGTCAGTGTCAGTCAGTCAGTGTCAGTCAGTCAGTGTCTGTCAGTCAGTGTCTGTCAGTCAGTGTCAGTCAGTGTCAGTCAGTCAGGGTCAGTCAGTCAGGGTCAGTCAGTCAGTGTCAGTCAGTCAGTGTCAGTCAGTGTCTGTCAGTCAGTCAGTTTCAGTCAGTCAGTTTCTGTCAGTCAGTCAGTTTCAGTCAGTCAGTGTCAGTCAGTCAGTGTCAGTCAGTCAGTAATTGTCAGCCAGTGTCAGTCAGTCAGTGTCAGTCAGTCAGTGTCAGTCAGTCAGTGTCAGTCTGTCAGTGTCAGTCAGTCATTGTCAGTCAGTCATTGTCAGTCTGTCAGTGTCAGTCTGTGAGTGTCAGTCTGTGAGTGTCAGTCTGTGAGTGTCAGTCTGTGAGTGTCAGTCAGTCAGTGTCAGTCAGTCAGTGTCAGTCAGTCAGTGTCAGTCAGTCATTGTCAGTCAGTCAGTGTCTGTCAGTCAGTGTCAGTCAGTCAGTGTCAGTCAGTGTCAGTCAGTCAATGTCAGTCAGTCATTGTCAGTCAGTGTCATTCAGTCAGTGTCAGTCAGTGTCAGTCAGTCAATGTTAGTCAGTGTCAGTCAGTCAGTGTCAGTGAGTGTCAGTCAGTCAGTGTCAGTCAGTGTCAGTCAGTCAGTGTCAGTCAGTGTCAGTCAGTGTCAGTCAGTCAGTGTCATCAGTCAGTGTCAGTCAGTGTCAGTCAGTCAATTTTAGTCAGTGTCAGTCAGTCAATGTTAGTCAGTGTCAGTCAGTGTCAGTCAGTCAGTGTCAGTCAGTCAGTTTCAGTCCGTCAGTGTCAGTCAGTCAGTTTCAGTCAGTCATTTTCAGTCAGTCAGTTTCAGTCAGTCAGTGTCAGTCAGTCAGTGTCAGTCAGTGTCAGTCAGCCAGTGTCAATTAGTGTCAGTCAGTGAGTGTCAGTCAGTAATTGTCAGTCAGTCAGTGTCAGTCAGTGTCAGTCAGTGTCAGTCAGTCAATGTCAGTCAGTCAATGTTAGTCAGTGTCAGTCAGTCAGTGTCAGTGAGTGTCAGTCAGTCAGTGTCAGTCAGTGTCAGTCAGTCAGTGTCAGTCAGTGTCAGTCAGTGTCAGTCAGTCAGTGTCATCAGTCAGTGTCAGTCAGTGTCAGTCAGTCAATTTTAGTCAGTGTCAGTCAGTCAATGTTAGTCAGTGTCAGTCAGTGTCAGTCAGTCAGTGTCAGTCAGTCAGTTTCAGTCCGTCAGTGTCAGTCAGTCAGTTTCAGTCAGTCATTTTCAGTCAGTCAGTTTCAGTTAGTCAGTGTCAGTCAGTCAGTGTCAGTCAGTGTCAGTCAGCCAGTGTCAATTAGTGTCAGTCAGTGAGTGTCAGTCAGTAATTGTCAGTCAGTCAGTGTCAGTCAGTGTCAGTCAGTGTCAGTCAGTCAATGTCAGTCAGTCATTGTCAGTCAGTGTCATTCAGTCAGTGTCAGTCAGTGTCAGTCAGTCAATGTTAGTCAGTGTCAGTCAGTCAGTGTCAGTCAGTGTCAGTCAGTCAGTGTCAGTCAGTCAGTGTCAGTCAGTGTCAGTCAGTCAGTCAGTCAGTGTCAGTCAGTTTCAGTCAGCCAGTTTCAGTCAGCCAGTTTCAGTCAGTCCGTGTCAGTCAGTCAGTGTCAGTCAGTGTCAATTAGTGTCAGTCAGTCAGTGTCAGTCAGTGTCAGTCGGGCAGTGTCTGTGTCAGTCAGTGTCAGTCAGTCAGTGTCAGTTAGTGTCAGTCAGTGTCAGTTAGTGTCAGTCAGTGAGTGTTAGTCAGTGTCAGTCAGTCAGTCAGTCAGTGTCAGTCAGTCAGTGTCAGTCACTGTCAGTCAGTGTCAGTCAGTGTCAGTCAGTGTGTCAGTCAGTCAGTGTCAGTCAGTCAGTGTCAGTCAGTCAATGTCAGTCAGTCAGTGTCAGTTAGTGTCAGTCAGTTTCAGTCAGAATCAGTCAGTGTCAGTCAGTCAGTGTCAGTCAGTCAGTGTCAGTCAGTCAGTGTCAGTCAGTGTATGTCAGTGTCAATCAGTCAATCAGTCAGCGTCAGTCAGTCAGTGTCAGTCGGTCAGTGTCCGTGTCAGTCAGTGTCAGTTAGTGTCAGTCAGTATCAGTCAGTGAGTGTCAGTCAGTGAGTGTTAGTCAGTGTCAGTCAGTGTAGGAGAGTAGGGTCTGCTATCCTATGGTCACCCCAAATTTTTGCTTTTTGCTTCACTGGTTTTTGACATATTGAGGCTTTGGGCCTGCCAATCAGACCCCCAGCCTGCTGTTCTCTCTACTAAATTAAAACTATGCACCCTAGGTGCATAACCAATTGGAAGTGGATCACCCTGTCAGCCCCTGTACCAGTGTACACTAGGTACCCAGGGCATTGGTGTACCCAAGGCCTGCCAGGGGCTGCAGCATGTATTATGCCACCCCAGGCTTGGCCTAACAATCTGACACAACTGGCTGATCACTCAGCTGGGGTAAGTTGGTGTAATCACCTCTTACTTAGGTGTAGTATACCTATACCTAACCTTAAATGGGACACCTGGTAACCTATAAGTCACTCCTATGGCAGGCCTTAACAATCCTGAAGGCAGAGTGCTTGGTTCCATGTGAGATGGTGCTCTGGCATGAGCTGAGCCTGTCTGCAGTGGTCGGAACAACTTCCTTCTACTGTTTCCAGATATCGTCATACCATATACTCTTAAGTGCATTATGAACCTCGCGGTTAAATGCTATCTTTGGTTTGGCTTTATCAAAACATGTCGAGTAAGGTGTCATACGAATTGGAATACTAACCCCTCGCCAATTCTGGCGACGGGGTTAGCATTCCACCCTTCTAGAGGGACACGACATGTACAGTACCTGAAACCCGGGTAAAATCAGACATAGCCTCAGCTCCACAAAATGGATGCTGCCACCACAGACACAAGTCTGCCCTCCTGCTGCTGGGAGTCCTTCCAGCTTGGGAGGTGTGGACAAAGGGTTTCCTGCCAGGGGAGGTGCGTGCACCACCCCAGACAGGATTTTGTGTATTGGTCAGGTAGGGCTTGAAAGAAACCAGACATGCCTGTGGCTCACAAGGAGCCTCGGTGCATATGCCAGTTCAAACCGGTCCTGGGGCACACCAGTCCCGGGCCTGGGGCGAGCTGGACAAAGGGTTGGGGGTGTAACCACCCCCCTTCCTGGTCCCACCCATAGGGAGGGACCTAGCAGGTAGTCCGGCCCCTAGAATCCGCTTAAAGGTAGGAGCTGTGTCCTAAGACTTCAGACATCCTGGAATCAACTTGAAACTAAGAAGAAGACGGGAACTTCGACATTCTGCTGCACAGAAGACTGAAGAAAATCTCCCCTGTGGTCAGGGAGTGACCACCTTGCTAACGCAAGCACCATCCAGCGAATCACCGTCTGCTTTGCCGCCGCCTCCCGCCGGAGCCCGAGCCCAGAGACTGACAAGACCTGGACCTCCAGACCTCTCACCGCCCGATCCACAGTCCCTGAAAAGAGGAGACCCGTGGAGGCACCGAGACACGTGGAGCCAGCCATCTTGGAACGACTACGACAAGCTGACAAGTGCAACAACCGAGGCTCCCTCCAAGTTGTGCTTTGGGTCCTGAGAAGCCCAACCCTCGAGCAGCATCTGCACCAAAGGTGAGCCCTCCAGCATCTCCACGATCTGCGTGGGGCCCTTCTGCATTTTGCCACTCGACGCGCCTAACCGGTTGCTGGCCCGCTGGCTAGTGGCCATCTTGGCGACGAAATCTACGACAAACACCGCTGGTCTGGTTGCTCCAGACTGGCCCTTGCTCCCCTCCAAAGGAACAATCCCTCTGACCTTGCTGGTCAGAACCAACAGCTGATTTCCGAATCCTCCTACAATTGCTTTTGCCAAGGCTTGTTTGCTTCGATCAAGTCGCCGACACCGCCGACAGCGAGAGCCTGCGTGGGACAGCTCGTGACTCGACTCCTGGACGTCGTCGACCTTCAGGGACCACGTGGCTGCAGAGTCAAGCTACACCTTCCTTCCTGTTGCACCCGACATCGCCTGGTACCCCCCTGGTGCCACGCTGGTCACTGGCTAGTGACTGTGAACACTGTCCCCTCTGCTTACAGGTCTTCAACATCTCCGATCCACTCTTGGATCCACTGCATCTCTTCCCGACCGACCGCCTGCAGCACTTTTGTCTACAGGCCCCACGGAACCGATAGAAGAAACCCGACGCACTTCGAGGCCTATGCACCCGCTTCCTGTGGGTGAGGTAAAGCTGGCACTCCTGTGCCCAAGTGTAGTATTACATCTCTAGTGCCTGTGTTCCAAATCTTAAGTTCCTAGGTCATCCGGAAGATTCCTTTTGCAGTAACTTTGTACTTTTTACGCACCCATTGAAACCTATGGGAGCACGCGTGTGACTATTTGCTCTGCACACGCCACCCGTGGACCTCCTGGTCACTAACTGACGTTAGCTCCTTGTAGGCCCAGCGATTCTAGAGGCCCTAGGCCTTTTCCCTTTTCTGTTCGTGGTACTTATACCACTATTTTAGTATATGGTTTGAGTGGCCACCAGGGCCTATCCATATAAAGTGCAACTTCTGTGTATTCTGTGATAATCTTGTTTGACGATTTGTGCTCCTGTGCTCATAAAGAGACTAGGGGTTACTTTGAGAAATAAATACATATATATTTTGAATATATATCTGTGTGGTGTCCTTTCATTGGTATAAAAGGGGGTTACTATTGGTAAAACAGCTTGCTTAACACGCATCACGAGTTTAGCCTCAAAGACTGCTTAGCCTACGCTACCACTAGGGCAGCTAGTCCAAAAAGGTTGACTTACAACCACACTGTGAGAAGTTGGCCTGGTATATGCTGTTCACTAGTTCTAGTGACCACCTTGTACCATGCAAAGCAACCCTTATGGTGTGGTTGTAAGTCAACCTTTTTGGACTAGCTGCCCTAGTGGTAGCGTAGGCTAAGCAGTCTTTGAGGCTAAACTCGTGAAGCGTGTTAAGCAAGCTGTTTTACCAATAGTAACCCCCTTTTATACCAATGAAAGGACACCACACAGATATATATTCAAAATATATATGTATTTATTTCTCAAAGTAACCCCTAGTCTCTTTATGAGCACAGGAGCACAAATCGTCAAACAAGATTATCACATAATACACAGAAGTTGCACTTTATATGGATAGGCCCTGGTGGCCACTCGAACCATATACTAAAATAGTGGTATAAGTACCACGAACAGAAAAGGGAAAAGGCCTAGGGCCTCTAGAATCGCTGGGCCTACAAGGAGCTAACGTCAGTTAGTGACCAGGAGGTCCACGGGTGGCGTGTGCAGAGCAAATAGTCACACGCGTGCTCCCATAGGTTTCAATGGGTGCGTAAAAAGTACAAAGTTACTGCAAAAGGAATCTTCCGGATGACCTAGGAACTTAAGATTTGGAACACAGGCACTAGAGATGTAATACTACACTTGGGCACAGGTGTGCCAGCTTTACCTCACCCACAGGAAGCGGGTGCATAGGCCTCGAAGTGCGTCGGGTTTCTTCTATCTGTTCCGTGGGGCCTGTAGACAAAAGTGCTGCAGGCGGTCGGTCGGGAAGAGATGCAGTGGATCCAAGAGTGGATCGGAGATGTTGAAGACCTGTAAGCAGAGGGGACAGTGTTCACAGTCACTAGCCAGTGACCAGCGTGGCACCAGGTGGGTACCAGGCGATGTCGGGCGCAAACAGGTGATGAGGGGTAGCTTGTCTCCGCAGCCACGTGGTCCCTGAAGGTCGACGACGTCCAGGAGTCGGCTCACGAGCTGTCCCACGCAGGCTCTCGCTGTCGGCGGTGTCGGCGACTTGATCGAAGCAAACAAGCCTTGGCAAAAGCAATTGTAGAAGGATTCGGAAATCAGCTGTTGGTTCTGACCAGCAAGGTCAGAGGGATTGCTCCTTTGGAGGGGAGCAAGGGCCAGTCTGGAGCAACCAGACCAGCGGTGTTTGTCGTAGATTTCGTCGCCAAGATGGCCACTAGCCAGCGGGCCAGCAACCGGTTAGGCGCGTCGAGTGGCAAAATGCAGAAGGGCCCCACGCAGATCGTGGAGATGCTGGAGGGCTCACCTTTGGTGCAGATGCTGCTCGAGGGTTGGGCTTCTCAGGACCCAAAGCACAACTTGGAGGGAGCCTCGGTTGTTGCACTTGTCAGCTTGTCGTAGTCGTTCCAAGATGGCTGGCTCCACGTGTCTCGGTGCCTCCACGGGTCTCCTCCTTTCAGGGACTGTGGATCGGGCGGTGAGAGGTCTGGAGGTCCAGGTCTTGTCAGTCTCTGGGCTCGGGCTCCGGCGGGAGGCGGCGGCAAAGCAGACGGTGATTCGCTGGATGGTGCTTGCGTTAGCAAGGTGGTCACTCCCTGACCACAGGGGAGATTTTCTTCAGTCTTCTGTGCAGCAGAATGTCGAAGTTCCCGTCTTCTTCTTAGTTTCAAGTTGATTCCAGGATGTCTGAAGTCTTAGGACACAGCTCCTACCTTTATTCGGATTCTAGGGGCCGGACTACCTGCTAGGTCCCTCCCTATGGGTGGGACCAGGAAGGGGGGTGGTTACACCCCCAATCCATTGTCCAGCTCGCCCCAGGCCCGGGACTGGTGTGCCCCAGGACCGGTTTGAACTGGCATATGCACCGAGGCTCCTTGTGAGCCACAGGCATATCTGGTTTCTTTCAAGCCCTACCTGACCAATACACAAAATCCTGTCTGGGGTGGTGCACGCACCTCCCCTGGCAGGAAACCCTTTGTCCACACCTCCCAAGCTGGAAGGACTCCCAGCAGCAGGAGGGCAGACTTGTGTCTGTGGTGGCAGCATCCATTTTGTGGAGCTGAGGCTATGTCTGATTTTACCCGGGTTTCAGGTACTGTACATGTCGTGTCCCTCTAGAAGGGTGGAATGCTAACCCCGTCGCCAGAATTGGCGAGGGGTTAGTATTCCAATTCGTATGACACCTTACTCGACATGTTTTGATAAAGCCAAACCAAAGATAGCATTTAACCGCGAGGTTCATAATGCACTTAAGAGTATATGGTATGACGATATCTGGAAACAGTAGAAGGAAGTTGTTCCGACCACTGCAGACAGGCTCAGCTCATGCCAGAGCACCATCTCACATGGAACCAAGCACTCTGCCTTCAGGATTGTTAAGGCCTGCCATAGGAGTGACTTATAGGTTACCAGGTGTCCCATTTAGGGTTAGGTATAGGTATACTACACCTAAGTAAGAGGTGATTACACCAACTTACCCCAGCTGAGTGATCAGCCAGTTGTGTCAGATTGTTAGGCCAAGCCTGGGGTGGCATAATACATGCTGCAGCCCCTGGCAGGCCTTGGGTACACCAATGCCCTGGGTACCTAGTGTACACTGGTACAGGGGCTGACAGGGTGATCCACTTCCAATTGGTTATGCACCTAGGGTGCATAGTTTTAATTTAGTAGAGAGAACAGCAGGCTGGGGGTCTGATTGGCAGGCCCACAGCCTCAATATGTCAAAAACCAGTGAAGCAAAAAGCAAAAATTTGGGGTGACCATAGGATAGCAGACCCTACTCTCCTACACAACCCCCCCCAAACGCTGGGACATTAAACTAGCCTTGACCAGTCTCGTCTTCATGTCCTAAGTGGAAGTACCTGGAGAGACCATCTGCATTCCCATGGTCAGTACCTGGCCGGTGCTCCACTGTAAAGTCCATCCCCTGTAGGGAAATGGACCACCTAAGCAGTTTGGGGTTTTCACCCTTCATCTGATTTAGCCACAAGAGGGGCTTATGGTCGGTCTGAATCTTGAAGTGAGTGCCAAACAAGTATGGCCTCAGCTTCTTCAGGGCCCACACCACAGCAAAGGCCTCCCTCTCAATAGCTGACCAATTCTTCTCTCTGGGGGTCAACCTTCTGCTAATAAAAGCAATGGGTTGGTCTTGACCATCTACATTAAGTTGTGACAGCACAGCTCCCACACCCAACTCAGAAGCATCTGTTTGGACAATAAACTCTTTGGAGTAGTCAGGACTTTTCAGGATAGGTGCAGAGCACATGGCCTCCTTCAGGTCATCAAATGCCTTTTGACAGCTTACTGTCCACTGAACCTTTTTGGGCATCTTCTTGGATGTCAGATCATTAAGAGGAGTCACAATGGACCCATAGTTCTTAACAAACTTCCTGTAATACCCAGTCAAGCCCAAGAAAGCTCGAACTTGAGTCTGGGTGGTTGGAGGGGACCAATCCTTGATGGACTGTATCTTACTCTCCAGTGGTTGAACTTGGCCCCCACCTACAAGGTGGCCCAAATACACAACCTTACTCTGCCCTATCTGGCACTTAGTAGCCTTGATAGTGAGGCCTGCCCTTTGCAGAGCCTCAAGAGCCTTCTTCAGGTGGATCAGGTGATCCTCCCAGGTGGAACTAAAGACAGCAATGTCATCAAGATATGCTGCGCAAAAGTCATCCAACCCAGTAAGGACTTGGTTCACCAGCCTTTGGAAGGTGGCAGGTGCATTCTTCAGACCAAAGGGCATCACCACAAACTGATAATGCCCACCTGGGGTTGAGAATGCTGTTTTGGCCTTAGACTCCTCAGCTAACCTGATTTGCCAATAGCCAGCTGTCAAGTCAAATGTGCTCAAAAACTTTGCAGAAGCTAGTTTGTCTATGAGCTCATCTGCCCTTGGAATAGGGTGTGCATCTGTCCTGGTGACAGCATTGAGTCCTCTGTAGTCCACACAGAACCTCATCTCTCTCTTGCCATCTTTGGTGTGAGGTTTGGGGACCAGAACCACTGGGCTAGCCCAGGGGCTCTCTGAGGGTTCAATGACACCTAATTCCAGCATTTTATGTACCTCAGCCTTTATACAGTCCCTGACGTGGTCAGGTTGTCTGTAAAGTTTGTTCTTTACAGGCAGACTGTCACCAGTGTCCACAACATGGGTACACCAGTCAGTTTGACTAGGTATCAAGGAAAACATATGTGAAAATGATTGTAGAACCTGCCTACATTCAGTCTGCTGATGGGCAGTGAGGTTGCCTCCAAGGGTCACTCCTTCAACTGAGCCATCTTCAGGGTTCTGAGACAACAGGTCTGGGAGAGGGTCACTCTCTTCCTCCTGTCCCTCATCTGTAGCCATGAGCAAGCCCATGTCTGCCCTGTCAACATATGCTTTAAGCCTGTTAACATGGAGTACCCTGTGGGGACTCCTGGGAGTTCCTAGGTCCACCAAGTAGGTGACCTCTCCCTTCTTTTCCAGGATTGTATGGGGTCCAGACCATTTGTCTTGGAGTGCTGCTGGGGCCACTGGCTCCAACACCCATACCTTCTGTCCTGGCTGATACTCAACCAAGACAGCCTTTTGGTCATGCCAAGCTTTCTGTAAGGCCTGGCTTGCCTCAAGGTTTTTAGATGCCTTCTCCATATACTCAGCCATCCTGGAGCGGAGACCAAGTACATAGTCCACTATGTCTAGCTTAGGCTTTTTGAGAGGTAACTCCCATCCTTCCTTCACCAAACACAGTGGGCCTCTCACAGGGTGCCCAAACAACAATTCAAAGGGGCTGTAGCCAACTCCTTTTTGTGGGACCTCTCTGTAAGCAAACAGAAGGCAGGGTAGAAGGATATCCCATCTTCGCCTGAGCTTTTCAGGTAATCCTTTGATCATACCCTTTAGGGTCTTGTTGAATCTCTCAACAAGCCCATTGCATTGTGGGTGATAAGGGGTGGTGAACTTGTAGTTGACACCACATTCCTTCCACATAGCTGTCAAGTATCCTGACATAAAGTTGGTACCTCTGTCAGATACTACCTCCTTAGGAAACCCCACTCTGGAGAATACTCCCAGCAGGGCCCTGGCCACAACAGGTGCTGTAGTGGTCCTAAGGGGAATTGCCTCTGGATACCTGGTGGCATGATCCACTACCACCAGTATAAATCTGTGCCCAGATGCAGTGGGAGGATCCATGGGACCCACTATGTCTATTCCCACTCTTTCAAAGGGAACCCCCACCACAGGTAGTGGTATCAGGGGGGCCTTTGTTGTGCCACCTGATTTGCCACTGGCTTGGCAGGTAACACAGGAGCGACAAAACTCCTTTGTATCTTCATTCATATGGGGCCAGTGAAAGTGAGGGACAAGTCTGTCCCAGGTCTTGTTCTGGCCTAGGTGTCCTGCTAAAGGAATATCATGGGCCAAGGTAAGGAGGAAGCCCCTAAATTGCAGAGGTATAACCAACCTCCTGGTTGCACCAGGCTTGGGGTCTCTAGCCTCTGAATAAAGGAGCCCTTCATCCCAATACACTTTATGGGTACCTTGAGCATTCCCAGCAGCCTCAGCAGCAGCCAGCTGTCTGAGGGGTTCAAGAGAGGGACAGGATAACTGAGCCTGCCTCAAGTCAGCCCTTGAAGGTCCCCCTGTCCCCAGAAACTCAACCTGATCAGGTTCAAGCTCTTCAGGGACAGTTCCTTCAGGGTCCTCTAGATCAGCTTCCTGGGAAGGCTGATCATCACTCTGAGGCAGGGGGGAAGGCACAGCCTTGACCCTCCTGTTCTTCTTCTTGGTAGGTGCTTGGTCCATTGTTCCAGGATCCAAGACCTGTGGTTCAGTGAGGCACTTTTTGGCCTGTGACCTGGTCACAGCAAGGACATGTGATGATATACCTAACATCTCTGCATGAGTCCTGTACTCCACTTCTGACCATAGAGAACTCTCTAGGTCATTGCCCAACAAACATTCTACTGGGAGGTCTGCACTAACCACAACCCTTTTGAGGCCAGTTACCCCTCCCCATGAGAAGTTAACAACTGCCACACTATGTGAAGTAGTGGCATTGCTGGCATTGGTCACCAGGTAGTTCTCACCTGGTATGTACTGTCCAGGGTCCACAAAGCCTGGTGTCACCATAGTGACACTGGCACATGTGTCCCTGTAGGCTTGAGCCACTTTGTCATTAATTAAAGGAGTCTGTCTGTACTTGCCCAGGTTACTGGGGCTCACAGTCAGGGACAAATCAATGTCGCCATCACAGATCAAGACTGCCTGTGTAAGGGTTCTGTCTAAGTCAGAATCTCCTTCAGTTCCCATAGTGATTCCCACTACACCCTTTGTCTGGGGACCAACACTGCTAACAGTAGTACTGGGAGCAGGTGCCTTAGGGGCAACAGTGTTGGGGGCTCCACCCTTTTTGCAATCACTAGTCCAGTGAGTTGTATTTTTACAATGATTGCACCAGGGTTTCTTTTGACCTTCTTTCTTCTTTTTGGACTGTTGGGACCCACCCTCCTTAGTAGTAGTTTGGGGCCCTGTTGAAGACTTCTGGTCTTTAGGTTTCTGATCTCCACCCTTTTGGTCTGTTTTCTTCTGATCACCCCCTTGGCCCTGGTTCTGGTTCTTTTGCTTAACCCTGGTTCTGACCCATTTGTCTGCCTTCTTTCCCAATTCTTGGGGAGAGGTCAGATCAGAGTCAACCAAGTGTTGATGCAGTTGCTGGTTTTGACAGTTATTTAAAATCTGTTCTCTCATCATCAAATTATACAATCCTGTAAAATCAGATACCTTACTTCCCAGCAACCAACCCTCCAAAGCCTTAGTGGCACATTGTGAGAAGTTGGCCTGGTATATGCTGTTCACTAGTTCTAGTGACCACCTTGTACCATGCCAAGCAACCCTTATGGTGTGGTTGTAAGTCAACCTTTTTGGACTAGCTGCCCTAGTGGTAGCGTAGGCTAAGCAGTCTTTGAGGCTAAACTCGTGAAGCGTGTTAAGCAAGCTGTTTTACCAATAGTAACCCCCTTTTATACCAATGAAAGGACACCACACAGATATATATTCAAAATATATATGTATTTATTTCTCAAAGTAACCCCTAGTCTCTTTATGAGCACAGGAGCACAAATCGTCAAACAAGATTATCACAGAATACACAGAAGTTGCACGTTATATGGATAGGCCCTGGTGGCCACTCAAACCATATACTAAAATAGTGGTATAAGTACCACGAACAGAAAAGGGAAAAGGCCTAGGGCCTCTAGAATCGCTGGGCCTACAAGGAGCTAACGTCAGTTAGTGACCAGGAGGTCCACGGGTGGCGTGTGCAGAGCAAATAGTCACACGCGTGCTCCCATAGGTTTCAATGGGTGCGTAAAAAGTACAAAGTTACTGCAAAAGGAATCTTCCGGATGACCTAGGAACTTAAGATTTGGAACACAGGCACTAGAGATGTATTACTACACATGGGCACCGGAGTACCAGCTTTACCTCACCCACAGGAAGCGGGTGCATAGGCCTCAAAGTGCGTCGGGTTTCTTCTATCTGTTCCGTTGAGCCTGGGACAAAGATGCTGCAGGCGGTCGGTCGGGAAGAGATGCAGTGGATCCAAGAGTGGATCGGAGATGTTGAAGACCTGTAAGCAGAGGGGACAGTGTTCACAGTCACTAGCCAGTGACCAGCGTGGCACCAGATGGGTACCAGGCGATGTCGGGTGCAAACAGGTGATGAGGGGTAGCTTGTCTCCGCAGCCACGTGGTCCCTGAAGGTCGACGACGTCCAGGAGTCGGCTCACGAGCTGTCCCACGCAGGCTCTCGCTGTCGGCGGTGTCGGCGACTTGATCGAAGCAAACAAGCCTTGGCAAAAGCAATTGTAGGAGGATTCGGAAATCAGCTGTTGGTTCTGACCAGCAAGGTCAGAGGGATTGCTCCTTTGGAGGGGAGCAAGGGCCAGTCTGGAGCAACCAGACCAGCGGTGTTTGTCGTAGATTTCGTCGCCAAGATGGCCACTAGCCAGCGGGCCAGCAACCGGTTAGGCGCGTCAAGTGGCAAAATGCAGAAGGGCCCCACGCAGATCGTGGAGATGCTGGAGGGCTCACCTTTGGTGCAGATGCTGCTCGAGGGTTGGGCTTCTCAGGACCCAAAGCACAACTTGGAGGGAGCCTCGGTTGTTGCACTTGTCAGCTTGTCGTAGTCGTTCCAAGATGGCTGGCTCCACGTGTCTCGGTGCCTCCACGGGTCTCCTCTTTGCAGGGACTGTGGATCGGGCGGTGAGAGGTCTGGAGGTCCAGGTCTTGTCAGTCTCTGGGCTCGGGCTCCGGCGGGAGGCGGCGGCAAAGCAGACGGTGATTCGCTGGATGGTGCTTGCGTTAGCAAGGTGGTCACTCCCTGACCACAGGGGAGATTTTCTTCAGTCTTCTGTGCAGCAGAATGTCGAAGTTCCCGTCTTCTTCTTAGTTTCAAGTTGATTCCAGGATGTCTGAAGTCTTAGGACACAGCTCCTACCTTTATTCGGATTCTAGGGGCCGGACTACCTGCTAGGTCCCTCCCTATGGGTGGGACCAGGAAGGGGGGTGGTTACACCCCCAATCCTTTGTCCAGCTCGCCCCAGGCCCGGGACTGGTGTGCCCCAGGACCGGTTTGAACTGGCATATGCACCGAGGCTCCTTGTGAGCCACAGGCATGTCTGGTTTCTTTCAAGCCCTACCTGACCAATACACAAAATCCTGTCTGGGGTGGTGCATGCACCTCCCCTGGCAGGAAACCCTTTGTCCACACCTCCCAAGCTGGAAGGACTCCCAGCAGCAGGAGGGCAGACTTGTGTCTGTGGTGGCAGCATCCATTTTGTGGAGCTGAGGCTATGTCTGATTTTACCCGGGTTTCAGGTACTGTACATGTCGTGTCCCTCTAGAAGGGTGGAATGCTAACCCCGTCGCCAGAATTGGCGAGGGGTTAGTATTCCAATTCGTATGACACCTTACTCGACATGTTTTGATAAAGCCAAACCAAAGATAGCATTTAACCGCGAGGTTCATAATGCACTTAAGAGTATATGGTATGACGATATCTGGAAACAGTAGAAGGAAGTTGTTCCGACCACTGCAGACAGGCTCAGCTCATGCCAGAGCACCATCTCACATGGAACCAAGCACTCTGCCTTCAGGATTGTTAAGGCCTGCCATAGGAGTGACTTATAGGTTACCAGGTGTCCCATTTAAGTTTAGGTATAGGTATACTACACCTAAGTAAGAGGTGATTACACCAACTTACCCCAGCTGAGTGATCAGCCAGTTGTGTCAGATTGTTAGGCCAAGCCTGGGGTGGCATAATACATGCTTCAGCCCCTGGCAGGCCTTGGATACACCAATGCCCTGGGTACCTAGTGTACACTGGTACAGGGGCTGACAGGGTGATCCAACCAATTGGGTATGTACCTAGGGTACATGGAGTCCATTTTACAGAGAGAGCAGATAGCCTGAGAGCCTGAATGGCAGGATCTCAGACCAACTAAGTCGAAAAACCAGCTAGACACTAGGCAAAAATTTGGGGGTAACCATAGTCAGATATCCACCTTCCTACACAACCCCCCCCAAACGAAGGGAGATAAGGCTGACCTTGACCAGGTAAGCCTATATTGCCCAAGTGGCCATATAAGGAGGAACCAGCACTGGCATGGTTACCCCCTGTCTCATGGTCCACTAAGCAATCCCTCACCCTAAGGGTATCAGAGGGTCTCCACCATAGGGAATCTCTACCTGTGGTGTGTCTTGGCAAAGTAAAAGGCTGGTGTTGAGATGGAGTACTGAAGTGAGTGTCCTCAAAGTGAGGCCTCAGCTTCCTCCAATCATCCTCCACCATGGATGCCTTTCTTTCTTTAACTGAGTTGCACTGTGCTCTCAGGGTCAGCCTCTGGCTACCTAAAGCTGGAGGCTGGGTCCCTTTTGTGGGCTTACTGGAGGGACAGGTCAGGTTTGGGGCCCTAAGGTCCCATGTTTGCCTGTGCCCAACAGAATCCCCCTGGGGGAGGTCCCTAACTACCTGTAAAGGAGATCCCTCAGGAATGTTTTTACCCATCACCTGACTAGGGCTACTAGCCAGGCAATCCTCATTCTTTTGATGGGGGGGTTCTTGTGGACAGGGGCCCTCTGGGGGTCCACTGGCCTCCCTGACCTCTGCAGCCCTGGGCTGACTGAGGCAGGGTAGAGAGAGGCAGGCTACCTGCACCAGACTGGATCCCACCTTGGAAGGGGCCACTGACATCAGAGGCTCTGCCAGGCCAGGCCTGGCTACCTCTGGGGCAGTTCCTTCACAAGGGGTGAGGTCAGATCCCTGAGGAGGCTGACCTTTTCCTAATGTCTGGGGAGAGGGAGACTTTTCTTCCTCCCCACTACTCTCAGTTTGTGTGGAGTGATCCATTGTTTCAGGCTTCACTACACCTATGTCAGTCTGAGTATAGGCTGAGACCATTACAGCCTTGCCAACCTTTTCAGGGGGGCACTCAGTTTGTGTTTGAGCTGTGACTGTCACAGCTCTGCCAGTCCCTACAGGGAAGTCTGTCTGTGCCTGGGCTGTGGCTACCACTGCCCTTCCAACCTTTTCAGGGAGGAAATCTATTTGGACAGGGGTTGTGAATGGCACAACCCCCCTACCCTTTTGTGAAAGGCCTACCATTTTAGAATGGGTGTCTTGTTCAACTCCAGCCCAAGCTGAGAGTTCTAAGTCATTCCCCAGTAAGCAGTCTACAGGCAAGGTTGGGGACACTGCTACCCTTTTAGGGCCAGTGACCCCTCCCCAGCTGAGACATACCTCTGCCATGGGATGACTGTTTTGTTTGCCATCAATGTTAGTCACCTGGTAGGAGAAACCAGGCAAAAGCTGCTCAGAGGGAACTAGCCAATGGGCCACCATTGTGATGCTAGCTCCAGTGTCTCTGTAGGCCTCAGCTTTTGTACCATTGATGTAGGGCTCCTGTCTGTACCTACCCAAAGTGTTGGGACAGGCAGTGAAGTTGGCAAACCCCATGCCACCATCACAGACAAGAGTGGTTGCTGTAGGGGAATTGGCTAAGCCAGGGTCCCCCTGTGTTCCCCAAGTAAACCCACCCAGATTTCTGGGGGCACTCCCACCACCTGGGGGATTACTGCTGACAGTAATAGGTGGTGTGACAGGAGTAATTGGAGGAACAGTTTTGTTTTTAGCCCTTGGGCAACCGCTGTCAGTTTTCCAATGCCCAGGAGTTTTACACTCATGGCAGTAGGGCTTTTTAGCTGTGGTAGAGGAGGGAGCTTGGGACCCACCACCCTGTGTGGAGTTTTGGGGCCCTGAGGAAGGTTTCTCTTTTTCTTTATCCCCACCCTTCTCTTGAGGCTTGGTGGTATCTTTCTTTTGGTCACCACCCTGGTTTTTAGGCCTGATCCTGGTCCTGACCCATTTATCTGCCCTCTTTCCCAATTCTTGGGGAGAGGTCAAATCTGAGTCTACCAGGTGTTGATGGAGAAGCTGGTTTTGACAATTACTTAAAATCTGCTCTCTCATCATCAAATTGTACAATCCTGTATAATCAGACACCTTACTTCCCAGCAACCAACCCTCCAAAGCCTTAGTGGCACATTCCACATATTCAGACCAGTCCTGAGTCTGTGTCTTCTGGGTGTCTCTGAACATTAACCTGTACTGTTCAGTGGTTAAGCCTAACCCATCAACTAGGACACTCTTCAGGACTCTGTAATTTCTGACATCCTCTTCTCTAACAGTGAGGAGTCTATCTCTGCCTCTCCCCTCAAAGGAGAGCCATAAGATTGCTGCCCACTGGTCTTCAGGAACCTGCTGCACTTTGCAGGCTCTCTCAAGAGCAGTCATCCATTTGTGGATGTCATCCCCACTTTTGTAGGGGGGCACAATCTTGGACAGGTTCCTATTGTCAAAGACCCTATCTTTGTCCCTAGGGACATTGCTGCCACCAGTGGGTATAGACCCACTCTCTCTAGGCTGCCTAGCCTTGTTCAGTTTTTCTTCCATCAGGGCTACTTCTAGCTCCTGCTTCCTGATCCTCAGCTGGGCTTCCTGCATTCTGGCCTCATGTTCCCTCCTCTGAGGGGTGGTCAGTCTCCTTCTGGAGTGACCTTGAGAGCCTCTAGAGCCATGGGAAGCATTGGAGTCACCTGAGCGATTCCTTTGCCTTCCAAGCCCTGTGTTAAGTCCACTGGGGAGATCCAATGGGGTGAACCCACTGTCAGTCCCCAACAGCCTTAGTTTAGCTGGGCCAAGTATAACACTTGGCACTGGGCTAGTTCTCCCTTCATCCCCACTCACATCTGTATCCCCATCACTTTCTTCCTCTGTGGTAGGCATCCCATCTAAGGGGTGACTATTGGAAGGGGGTACCTCTGTGGCATCTTCAGAAGGGGGGCCTCCTGTTCCTGACCCTAAGGGGGCTAACTGGGAAGCTTTCCTGAGTTCTCTCTGATTCTCATCATTCTGTAAGAGTTCTCTGAGCTCAGCAGAGTTTGGGTTCTTGGGCTGTTTAAGGCCTCTAAGAGTTGCCAAATGCCTGAGCTCATTCTGATTAAGGGTAGCAAAGCTGGATGGTGCCCTCTGGGGGTCACTCTCAACAGAGATGGGTACAGTGGACCCCTCTGCCCCGGCCATTGCTCTTAAGTGTGGGTGGATGTGTTGCAATCTACCTACACTTGTGTTTACCTACTAAACCTATCTAGTAGTTGTAGTCAGGGTGTGCTACTCCCTTTGCTCTACAACAACTAAGTTCAGTAGAACTTATGTATATCTAATCTTGTTTTATATGTACCTACAGGTACCTATGTGATCTTTCAATTGGTAACCAAGAGATTACAATGGTAAAACACAGCAAGCTCAAATCCAACCGCTGCTCACCAATGTGAGAAGTTGGCCTGGTATATGCTGTTCACTAGTTCTAGTGACCACCTTGTACCATGCCAAGCAACCCTTATGGTGTGGTTGTAAGTCAACCTTTTTGGACTAGCTGCCCTAGTGGTAGCGTAGGCTAAGCAGTCTTTGAGGCTAAACTCGTGAAGCGTGTTAAGCAAGCTGTTTTACCAATAGTAACCCCCTTTTATACCAATGAAAGGACACCACACAGATATATATTCAAAATATATATGTATTTATTTCTCAAAGTAACCCCTAGTCTCTTTTTGAGCACAGGAGCACAAATCGTCAAACAAGATTATCACAGAATACACAGAAGTTGCACGTTATATGGATAGGCCCTGGTGGCCACTCAAACCATATACTAAAATAGTGGTATAAGTACCACGAACAGAAAAGGGAAAAGGCCTAGGGCCTCTAGAATCGCTGGGCCTACAAGGAGCTAACGTCAGTTAGTGACCAGGAGGTCCACGGGTGGCGTGTGCAGAGCAAATAGTCACACGCGTGCTCCCATAGGTTTCAATGGGTGCGTAAAAAGTACAAAGTTACTGCAAAAGGAATCTTCCGGATGACCTAGGAACTTAAGATTTGGAACACAGGCACTAGAGATGTATTACTACACATGGGCACCGGAGTACCAGCTTTACCTCACCCACAGGAAGCGGGTGCATAGGCCTCAAAGTGCGTCGGGTTTCTTCTATCTGTTCCGTTGAGCCTGGGACAAAGATGCTGCAGGCGGTCGGTCGGGAAGAGATGCAGTGGATCCAAGAGTGGATCGAAGATGTTGAAGACCTGTAAGCAGAGGGGACAGTGTTCACAGTCACTAGCCAGTGACCAGCGTGGCACCAGATGGGTACCAGGCGATGTCGGGTGCAAACAGGTGATGAGGGGTAGCTTGTCTCCGCAGCCACGTGGTCCCTGAAGGTCGACGACGTCCAGGAGTCGGCTCACGAGCTGTCCCACGCAGGCTCTCGCTGTCGGCGGTGTCGGCGACTTGATCGAAGCAAACAAGCCTTGGCAAAAGCAATTGTAGGAGGATTCGGAAATCAGCTGTTGGTTCTGACCAGCAAGGTCAGAGGGATTGCTCCTTTGGAGGGGAGCAAGGGCCAGTCTGGAGCAACCAGACCAGCGGTGTTTGTCGTAGATTTCGTCGCCAAGATGGCCACTAGCCAGCGGGCCAGCAACCGGTTAGGCGCGTCGAGTGGCAAAATGCAGAAGGGCCCCACGCAGATCGTGGAGATGCTGGAGGGCTCATCTTTGGTGCAGATGCTGCTCGAGGGTTGGGCTTCTCAGGACCCAAAGCACAACTTGGAGGGAGCCTCGGTTGTTGCACTTGTCAGCTTGTCGTAGTCGTTCCAAGATGGCTGGCTCCACGTGTCTCGGTGCCTCCACGGGTCTCCTCTTTGCAGGGACTGTGGATCGGGCGGTGAGAGGTCTGGAGGTCCAGGTCTTGTCAGTCTCTGGGCTCGGGCTCCGGCGGGAGGCGGCGGCAAAGCAGACGGTGATTCGCTGGATGGTGCTTGCGTTAGCAAGGTGGTCACTCCCTGACCACAGGGGAGATTTTCTTCAGTCTTCTGTGCAGCAGAATGTCGAAGTTCCCGTCTTCTTCTTAGTTTCAAGTTGATTCCAGGATGTCTGAAGTCTTAGGACACAGCTCCTACCTTTATTCGGATTCTAGGGGCCGGACTACCTGCTAGGTCCCTCCCTATGGGTGGGACCAGGAAGGGGGGTGGTTACACCCCCAATCCTTTGTCCAGCTCGCCCCAGGCCCGGGACTGGTGTGCCCCAGGACCGGTTTGAACTGGCATATGCACCGAGGCTCCTTGTGAGCCACAGGCATGTCTGGTTTCTTTCAAGCCCTACCTGACCAATACACAAAATCCTGTCTGGGGTGGTGCATGCACCTCCCCTGGCAGGAAACCCTTTGTCCACACCTCCCAAGCTGGAAGGACTCCCAGCAGCAGGAGGGCAGACTTGTGTCTGTGGTGGCAGCATCCATTTTGTGGAGCTGAGGCTATGTCTGATTTTACCCGGGTTTCAGGTACTGTACATGTCGTGTCCCTCTAGAAGGGTGGAATGCTAACCCCGTCGCCAGAATTGGCGAGGGGTTAGTATTCCAATTCGTATGACACCTTACTCGACATGTTTTGATAAAGCCAAACCAAAGATAGCATTTAACCGCGAGGTTCATAATGCACTTAAGAGTATATGGTATGACGATATCTGGAAACAGTAGAAGGAAGTTGTTCCGACCACTGCAGACAGGCTCAGCTCATGCCAGAGCACCATCTCACATGGAACCAAGCACTCTGCCTTCAGGATTGTTAAGGCCTGCCATAGGAGTGACTTATAGGTTACCAGGTGTCCCATTTAAGTTTAGGTATAGGTATACTACACCTAAGTAAGAGGTGATTACACCAACTTACCCCAGCTGAGTGATCAGCCAGTTGTGTCAGATTGTTAGGCCAAGCCTGGGGTGGCATAATACATGCTTCAGCCCCTGGCAGGCCTTGGATACACCAATGCCCTGGGTACCTAGTGTACACTGGTACAGGGGCTGACAGGGTGATCCAACCAATTGGGTATGTACCTAGGGTACATGGAGTCCATTTTACAGAGAGAGCAGATAGCCTGAGAGCCTGAATGGCAGGATCTCAGGCCAACTAAGTCGAAAAACCAGCTAGACACTAGGCAAAAATTTGGGGGTAACCATAGTCAGATATCCACCTTCCTACACACATTCAATGTATTCAGACCAGTCCTGAGTCTGTGTCTTTTGGGTGTCTCTGAACATTAACCTGTACTGCTCAGTGGTTAAGCCTAACCCATCAACTAGAACACTCTTCAGGACTCTGTAGTTTCTGACATCCTCTTCTCTAACAGTGAGGAGTCTGTCTCTGCCTCTTCCTTCAAAGGAGAGCCAGAGGATTGCTGCCCACTGGTCTTCAGGAACCTGCTGTACTTTGCAGGCTCTCTCAAGAGCAGTTATCCATTTGTGGATGTCATCCCCACTTTTGTAGGGGGGCACAACCTTAGACAGGTTCCTATTGTCAAAGACCCTATCTTTGTCCTTAGGGACAATGCTGCCACCAGTGGGTATAGACCCACTCTCTTTATGCTGTCTAGCCTTGCTAAGTTTCTCTTCCATCAGGGCTACTTCTAGCTCCTGCTTCCTGATCCTCAGCTGGGCCTCTTGCATCTTGGCCTCATGTTCCCTCCTCTGAGGGGTGGTCATCCTTCTCCTGGAGTGACCTTGAGAGCCTCTAGAGCCATGGGAAGCATTGGAGTCACCTGCGCGATTCCTTTGCCTTCCCAGCCCTGTGTTAAGTCCACTGGGGAGATCCAGTGGGTTGAACCCACTGTCAGTCCCCAATAGCCTTGGTTTAGCTGGGCCAAGTATAACACTTGGCACTGGGCTAGTTCTCCCTTCATCCTCACTACTGTCTGTATCCTTTTCACTCTCATCCTCTGTGGTAGGCATCCCATCTAAGGGGTGACTATTGGGAAGGGGTACTTCAGTGGCATCTTTAGAAGGGGGGCCTCCTGTTCCTGTCCCTAAGGGGGCTAACTGGGAAGCTTTCTTGAGTGCTCTCTGATTCTCATCATTCTGTAAGAGCTCTCTGAGCTCAGCAGAGTTTGGGTTCTTGGGCTGTTTAAGGCCTCTAAGAGTTGCCAAATGCCTGAGCTCATTCTGATTAAGGGTAGCAAAGCTGGATGGTGCCCTCTGGGGGTCACTCTCAACAGAGATGGGTACAGTGGACCCCTCTGCCCCGGCCATTGCTCTTAAGTGTGGGTGGATGTGTTGCAATCTACCTACACTTGGGTTTACCTACTAAACCTATCTAGTAGTTGTAGTCAGGGTGTGCTACTCCCTTTGCTCTACAACAACTAAGTTCAGTAGAACTTATGTATATCTAATCTTGTTTTATATGTACCTACAGGTACCTATGTGATCTTTCAATTGGTAACCAAGAGATTACAATGGTAAAACACAGCAAGCTCAAATCCAACCGCTGCTCACCAATGTGAGAAGTTGGCCTGGTATATGCTGTTCACTAGTTCTAGTGACCACCTTGTACCATGCCAAGCAACCCTTATGGTGTGGTTGTAAGTCAACCTTTTTGGACTAGCTGCCCTAGTGGTAGCGTAGGCTAAGCAGTCTTTGAGGCTAAACTCGTGAAGCGTGTTAAGCAAGCTGTTTTACCAATAGTAACCCCCTTTTATACCAATGAAAGGACACCACACAGATATATATTCAAAATATATATGTATTTATTTCTCAAAGTAACCCCTAGTCTCTTTATGAGCACAGGAGCACAAATCGTCAAACAAGATTATCACATAATACACAGAAGTTGCACTTTATATGGATAGGCCCTGGTGGCCACTCGAACCATATACTAAAATAGTGGTATAAGTACCACGAACAGAAAAGGGAAAAGGCCTAGGGCCTCTAGAATCGCTGGGCCTACAAGGAGCTAACGTCAGTTAGTGACCAGGAGGTCCACGGGTGGCGTGTGCAGAGCAAATAGTCACACGCGTGCTCCCATAGGTTTCAATGGGTGCGTAAAAAGTACAAAGTTACTGCAAAAGGAATCTTCCGGATGACCTAGGAACTTAAGATTTGGAACACAGGCACTAGAGATGTAATACTACACTTGGGCACAGGTGTGCCAGCTTTACCTCACCCACAGGAAGCGGGTGCATAGGCCTCGAAGTGCGTCGGGTTTCTTCTATCTGTTCCGTGGGGCCTGTAGACAAAAGTGCTGCAGGCGGTCGGTCGGGAAGAGATGCAGTGGATCCAAGAGTGGATCGGAGATGTTGAAGACCTGTAAGCAGAGGGGACAGTGTTCACAGTCACTAGCCAGTGACCAGCGTGGCACCAGGTGGGTACCAGGCGATGTCGGGCGCAAACAGGTGATGAGGGGTAGCTTGTCTCCGCAGCCACGTGGTCCCTGAAGGTCGACGACGTCCAGGAGTCGGCTCACGAGCTGTCCCACGCAGGCTCTCGCTGTCGGCGGTGTCGGCGACTTGATCGAAGCAAACAAGCCTTGGCAAAAGCAATTGTAGAAGGATTCGGAAATCAGCTGTTGGTTCTGACCAGCAAGGTCAGAGGGATTGCTCCTTTGGAGGGGAGCAAGGGCCAGTCTGGAGCAACCAGACCAGCGGTGTTTGTCGTAGATTTCGTCGCCAAGATGGCCACTAGCCAGCGGGCCAGCAACCGGTTAGGCGCGTCGAGTGGCAAAATGCAGAAGGGCCCCACGCAGATCGTGGAGATGCTGGAGGGCTCACCTTTGGTGCAGATGCTGCTCGAGGGTTGGGCTTCTCAGGACCCAAAGCACAACTTGGAGGGAGCCTCGGTTGTTGCACTTGTCAGCTTGTCGTAGTCGTTCCAAGATGGCTGGCTCCACGTGTCTCGGTGCCTCCACGGGTCTCCTCCTTTCAGGGACTGTGGATCGGGCGGTGAGAGGTCTGGAGGTCCAGGTCTTGTCAGTCTCTGGGCTCGGGCTCCGGCGGGAGGCGGCGGCAAAGCAGACGGTGATTCGCTGGATGGTGCTTGCGTTAGCAAGGTGGTCACTCCCTGACCACAGGGGAGATTTTCTTCAGTCTTCTGTGCAGCAGAATGTCGAAGTTCCCGTCTTCTTCTTAGTTTCAAGTTGATTCCAGGATGTCTGAAGTCTTAGGACACAGCTCCTACCTTTATTCGGATTCTAGGGGCCGGACTACCTGCTAGGTCCCTCCCTATGGGTGGGACCAGGAAGGGGGGTGGTTACACCCCCAATCCTTTGTCCAGCTCGCCCCAGGCCCGGGACTGGTGTGCCCCAGGACCGGTTTGAACTGGCATATGCACCGAGGCTCCTTGTGAGCCACAGGCATGTCTGGTTTCTTTCAAGCCCTACCTGACCAATACACAAAATCCTGTCTGGGGTGGTGCACGCACCTCCCCTGGCAGGAAACCCTTTGTCCACACCTCCCAAGCTGGAAGGACTCCCAGCAGCAGGAGGGCAGACTTGTGTCTGTGGTGGCAGCATCCATTTTGTGGAGCTGAGGCTATGTCTGATTTTACCCGGGTTTCAGGTACTGTACATGTCGTGTCCCTCTAGAAGGGTGGAATGCTAACCCCGTCGCCAGAATTGGCGAGGGGTTAGTATTCCAATTCGTATGACACCTTACTCGACATGTTTTGATAAAGCCAAACCAAAGATAGCATTTAACCGCGAGGTTCATAATGCACTTAAGAGTATATGGTATGACGATATCTGGAAACAGTAGAAGGAAGTTGTTCCGACCACAGCAGACAGGCTCAGCTCATGCCAGAGCACCATCTCACATGGAACCAAGCACTCTGCCTTCAGGATTGTTAAGGCCTGCCATAGGAGTGACTTATAGGTTACCAGGTGTCCCATTTAGGGTTAGGTATAGGTATACTACACCTAAGTAAGAGGTGATTACACCAACTTACCCCAGCTGAGTGATCAGCCAGTTGTGTCAGATTGTTAGGCCAAGCCTGGGGTGGCATAATACATGCTGCAGCCCCTGGCAGGCCTTGGGTACACCAATGCCCTGGGTACCTAGTGTACACTGGTACAGGGGCTGACAGGGTGATCCACTTCCAATTGGTTATGCACCTAGGGTGCATAGTTTTAATTTAGTAGAGAGAACAGCAGGCTGGGGGTCTGATTGGCAGGCCCACAGCCTCAATATGTCAAAAACCAGTGAAGCAAAAAGCAAAAATTTGGGGTGACCATAGGATAGCAGACCCTACTCTCCTACACACACCATAAGGGTTGCTTGGCATGGTACAAGGTGGTCACTAGAACTAGTGAACAGCATATACCAGGCCAACTTCTCACATTGGTGAGCAGCGGTTGGATTTGAGCTTGCTGTGTTTTACCATTGTAATCTCTTGGTTACCAATTGAAAGATCACATAGGTACCTGTAGGTACATATAAAACAAGATTAGATATACATAAGTTCTACTGAACTTAGTTGTTGTAGAGCAAAGGGAGTAGCACACCCTGACTACAACTACTAGATAGGTTTCGTAGGTAAACCCAAGTGTAGGTAGATTGCAACACATCCACCCACACTTAAGAGCAATGGCCGGGGCAGAGGGGTCCACTGTACCCATCTCTGTTGAGAGTGACCCCCAGAGGGCACCATCCAGCTTTGCTACCCTTAATCAGAATGAGCTCAGGCATTTGGCAACTCTTAGAGGCCTTAAACAGCCCAAGAACCCAAACTCTGCTGAGCTCAGAGAGCTCTTACAGAATGATGAGAATCAGAGAGCACTCAAGAAAGCTTCCCAGTTAGCCCCCTTAGGGTCAGGAACAGGAGGCCCCCCTTCTGAAGATACTACAGAGGTACCCAGTTCCAATAGCCATCCCTTAGATGAGAACCATACTACAGGGGAGGAAAGTGGTGAGGATACAGAAAGTAGTGATGATGAAGGGAGAACTAGCCCAGTGCCAAGTATTATACTTGGCCCAGCTAAACTAAGGCTATTGGGGACTGACAATGGGTTCCCCCCATTGGATCTCCCCAGTGGACTTAACACAGGGCTTGGGAGGCAAAGGAATCGCTCAGGTGACTCCAATGCTTCTCATGGCTCTAGGGGCTCTCAAGGTCACTCCAGGAAAAGGATGACCACCCCTCAGAGGAGGGAACATGAGGCCAGAATGCAGGAAGCCCAGCTGAGGATCAGGAAGCAGGAGCTAGAAGTAGCCCTGATGGAAGAAAAACTGAACAAGGCTAGGCAACCTAGAGAGAGTGGGTCTATACCCACTGGTGGCAGCATTGTCCCTAAGGACAAAGATAGGGTCTTTGACAATAGGAACCTGTCTAAGGTTGTGCCCCCCTACAAAAGTGGGGATGACATCCACAAATGGATAACTGCTCTTGAGAGAGCCTGCAAAGTACAGCAGGTTCCTGAAGACCAGTGGGCAGCAATCCTCTGGCTCTCCTTTGAAGGAAGAGGCAGAGACAGACTCCTCACTGTTAGAGAAGAGGATGTCCGAAACTACAGAGTCCTGAAGAGTGTTCTGGTAGATGGGTTAGGCTTAACCACTGAACAGTACAGGTTAATGTTCAGAGACACCCAAAAGACACAGACTCAGGACTGGTCTGAATACATTGAATGTGCCACTAAGGCTTTGGAGGGTTGGTTGCTGGGAAGTAAGGTATCTGATTTTACAGGATTGTATAATTTGATGATGAGAGAACAGATTTTAAATAACTGTCAAAACCAGCAACTGCATCAACACTTGGTTGACTCTGATCTGACCTCTCCCCAAGAATTGGGAAAGAAGGCAGACAAATGGGTCAGAACCAGGGTTAAGCAAAAGAACCAGAACCAGGGCCAAGGGGGTGATCAGAAGAAAACAGACCAAAAGGGTGGAGATCAGAAACCTAAAGACCAGAAGTCTTCAACAGGGCCCCAAACTACTGCTAAAGAGGGTGGGTCCCAACAGTCCAAGAAGAAGAAAGAAGGTCAGAAGAAACCCTGGTGCAATCATTGTAAAAATACAACTCACTGGACTAGTGATTGCAAAAAGGGTGGAGCCCCCAACACTGTTGCCCCTAAGGAACCTGCTCCCAGTACTACTGTTAGCAGTGTTGGTCCCCAGACAAAGGGTGTAGTGGGAATCACTATGGGAACTGAAGGAGATTCTGACTTAGACAGAACCCTTACACAGGCAGTCTTGATCTGTGATGGGGACATTGATTTGTCCCTGACTGTGAGCCCCAGTAACCTGGGCAAGTACAGACAGACTCCTTTAATTAATGACAAAGTGGCTCAAGCCTACAGGGACACATGTGCCAGTGTCACTATGGTGACACCAGGCTTTGTGGACCCTGGACAGTACATACCAGGTGAGAACTACCTGGTGACCAATGCCAGCAATGCCACTACTTCACATAGGGTGGCAGTTGTTAACTTCTCATGGGGAGGGGTAACTGGCCTCAAAAGGGTTGTGGTTAGTGCAGACCTCCCAGTAGAATGTTTGTTGGGCAATGACCTAGAGAGTTCTCTATGGTCAGAAGTGGAGTACAGGACTCATGCAGAGATGTTAGGTATATCATCACATGTCCTTGCTGTGACCAGGTCACAGGCCAAAAAGTGCCTCACTGAACCTCAGGTCTTGGATCCTGGAACAATGGACCAAGCACCTACCAAGAAGAAGAACAGGAGGGTCAAGGCTGTGCCTTCCCCCCTGCCTCAGAGTGATGATCAGCCTTCCCAGGAAGCTGATCTAGAGGACCCTGAAGGAACTGTCCCTGAAGAGCTTGAACCTGATCAGGTTGAGTTTCTGGGGACAGGGGGACCTTCAAGGGCTGACTTGAGGCAGGCTCAGTTATCCTGTCCCTCTCTTGAACCCCTCAGACAGCTGGCTGCTGCTGAGGCTGCTGGGAATGCTCAAGGTACCCATAAAGTGTATTGGGATGAAGGGCTCCTTTATTCAGAGGCTAGAGACCCCAAGCCTGGTGCAACCAGGAGGTTGGTCATACCTCTGCAATTTAGGGGCTTCCTTCTTACCTTGGCCCATGACATTCCTTTAGCAGGACACTTAGGCCAGAACAAGACTTGGGACAGGCTTGTCCCTCACTTTCACTGGCCTCATATGAATGAAGATACAAAGGAGTTTTGTCGCTCCTGTGTTACCTGCCAAGCCAGTGGCAAATCAGGTGGCACAACAAAGGCCCCCCTAATACCACTACCTGTGGTGGGGGTCCCCTTTGAAAGAGTGGGAATAGACATAGTGGGTCCCATGGATCCTCCCACTGCATCTGGGCACAGATTTATACTGGTGGTAGTGGATCATGCCACCAGGTATCCAGAGGCAATTCCCCTTAGGACCACTACAGCTCCTGTTGTGGCCAGGGCCCTGCTGGGAGTATTCTCCAGAGTGGGGTTTCCTAAGGAGGTAGTATCTGACAGAGGTACCAACTTTATGTCAGGATACTTGACAGCTATGTGGAAGGAATGTGGTGTCAACTACAAGTTCACCACCCCTTATCACCCACAATGCAATGGGCTTGTTGAGAGATTCAACAAGACCCTAAAGGGTATGATCAAAGGATTACCTGAAAAGCTCAGGCGAAGATGGGATATCCTCCTACCCTGCCTTCTGTTTGCTTACAGAGAGGTCCCACAAAAAGGAGTTGGCTACAGCCCCTTTGAATTGTTGTTTGGGCACCCTGTGAGAGGCCCACTGTGTTTGGTGAAGGAAGGATGGGAGTTACCTCTCAAAAAGCCTAAGCTAGACATAGTGGACTATGTACTTGGTCTCCGCTCCAGGATGGCTGAGTATATGGAGAAGGCATCTAAAAACCTTGAGGCAAGCCAGGCCTTACAGAAAGCTTGGCATGACCAAAAGGCTGTCTTGGTTGAGTATCAGCCAGGACAGAAGGTATGGGTGTTGGAGCCAGTGGCCCCAGCAGCACTCCAAGACAAATGGTCTGGACCCCATACAATCCTGGAAAAGAAGGGAGAGGTCACCTACTTGGTGGACCTAGGAACTCCCAGGAGTCCCCACAGGGTACTCCATGTTAACAGGCTTAAAGCATATGTTGACAGGGCAGACATGGGCTTGCTCATGGCTACAGATGAGGGACAGGAGGAAGAGAGTGACCCTCTCCCAGACCTGTTGTCTCAGAACCCTGAAGATGGCTCAGTTGAAGGAGTGACCCTTGGAGGCAACCTCACTGCCCATCAGCAGACTGAATGTAGACAGGTTCTACAATCATTTTCACATATGTTTTCCTTGATACCTAGTCAAACTGACTGGTGTACCCATGTTGTGGACACTGGTGACAGTCTGCCTGTAAAGAACAAACTTTACAGACAACCTGACCACGTCAGGGACTGTATAAAGGCTGAGGTACATAAAATGCTGGAATTAGGTGTCATTGAACCCTCAGAGAGCCCCTGGGCTAGCCCAGTGGTTCTGGTCCCCAAACCTCACACCAAAGATGGCAAGAGAGAGATGAGGTTCTGTGTGGACTACAGAGGACTCAATGCTGTCACCAGGACAGATGCACACCCTATTCCAAGGGCAGATGAGCTCATAGACAAACTAGCTTCTGCAAAGTTTTTGAGCACATTTGACTTGACAGCTGGCTATTGGCAAATCAGATTAGCTGAGGAGTCTAAGGCCAAAACAGCATTCTCAACCCCAGGTGGGCATTATCAGTTTGTGGTGATGCCCTTTGGTCTGAAGAATGCACCTGCCACCTTCCAAAGGCTGGTGAACCAAGTCCTTACTGGGTTGGATGACTTTTGCGCAGCATATCTTGATGACATTGCTGTCTTTAGTTCCACCTGGGAGGATCACCTGATCCACCTGAAGAAGGCTCTTGAGGCTCTGCAAAGGGCAGGCCTCACTATCAAGGCTACTAAGTGCCAGATAGGGCAGAGTAAGGTTGTGTATTTGGGCCACCTTGTAGGTGGGGGCCAAGTTCAACCACTGGAGAGTAAGATACAGTCCATCAAGGATTGGTCCCCTCCAACCACCCAGACTCAAGTTCGAGCTTTCTTGGGCTTGACTGGGTATTACAGGAAGTTTGTTAAGAACTATGGGTCCATTGTGACTCCTCTTAATGATCTGACATCCAAGAAGATGCCCAAAAAGGTTCAGTGGACAGTAAGCTGTCAAAAGGCATTTGATGACCTGAAGGAGGCCATGTGCTCTGCACCTATCCTGAAAAGTCCTGACTACTCCAAAGAGTTTATTGTCCAAACAGATGCTTCTGAGTTGGGTGTGGGAGCTGTGCTGTCACAACTTAATGTAGATGGTCAAGACCAACCCATTGCTTTTATTAGCAGAAGGTTGACCCCCAGAGAGAAGAATTGGTCAGCTATTGAGAGGGAGGCCTTTGCTGTGGTGTGGGCCCTGAAGAAGCTGAGGCCATACTTGTTTGGCACTCACTTCAAGATTCAGACCGACCATAAGCCCCTCTTGTGGCTAAATCAGATGAAGGGTGAAAACCCCAAACTGCTTAGGTGGTCCATTTCCCTACAGGGGATGGACTTTACAGTGGAGCACCGGCCAGGTACTGACCATGGGAATGCAGATGGTCTCTCCAGGTACTTCCACTTAGGACATGAAGACGAGACTGGTCAAGGCTAGTTTAATGTCCCAGCGTTTGGGGGGGGGTTGTGTAGGAGAGTAGGGTCTGCTATCCTATGGTCACCCCAAATTTTTGCTTTTTGCTTCACTGGTTTTTGACATATTGAGGCTGTGGGCCTGCCAATCAGACCCCCAGCCTGCTGTTCTCTCTACTAAATTAAAACTATGCACCCTAGGTGCATAACCAATTGGAAGTGGATCACCCTGTCAGCCCCTGTACCAGTGTACACTAGGTACCCAGGGCATTGGTGTACCCAAGGCCTGCCAGGGGCTGCAGCATGTATTATGCCACCCCAGGCTTGGCCTAACAATCTGACACAACTGGCTGATCACTCAGCTGGGGTAAGTTGGTGTAATCACCTCTTACTTAGGTGTAGTATACCTATACCTAACCTTAAATGGGACACCTGGTAACCTATAAGTCACTCCTATGGCAGGCCTTAACAATCCTGAAGGCAGAGTGCTTGGTTCCATGTGAGATGGTGCTCTGGCATGAGCTGAGCCTGTCTGCAGTGGTCGGAACAACTTCCTTCTACTGTTTCCAGATATCGTCATACCATATACTCTTAAGTGCATTATGAACCTCGCGGTTAAATGCTATCTTTGGTTTGGCTTTATCAAAACATGTCGAGTAAGGTGTCATACGAATTGGAATACTAACCCCTCGCCAATTCTGGCGACGGGGTTAGCATTCCACCCTTCTAGAGGGACACGACATGTACAGTACCTGAAACCCGGGTAAAATCAGACATAGCCTCAGCTCCACAAAATGGATGCTGCCACCACAGACACAAGTCTGCCCTCCTGCTGCTGGGAGTCCTTCCAGCTTGGGAGGTGTGGACAAAGGGTTTCCTGCCAGGGGAGGTGCGTGCACCACCCCAGACAGGATTTTGTGTATTGGTCAGGTAGGGCTTGAAAGAAACCAGACATGCCTGTGGCTCACAAGGAGCCTCGGTGCATATGCCAGTTCAAACCGGTCCTGGGGCACACCAGTCCCGGGCCTGGGGCGAGCTGGACAAAGGGTTGGGGGTGTAACCACCCCCCTTCCTGGTCCCACCCATAGGGAGGGACCTAGCAGGTAGTCCGGCCCCTAGAATCCGCTTAAAGGTAGGAGCTGTGTCCTAAGACTTCAGACATCCTGGAATCAACTTGAAACTAAGAAGAAGACGGGAACTTCGACATTCTGCTGCACAGAAGACTGAAGAAAATCTCCCCTGTGGTCAGGGAGTGACCACCTTGCTAACGCAAGCACCATCCAGCGAATCACCGTCTGCTTTGCCGCCGCCTCCCGCCGGAGCCCGAGCCCAGAGACTGACAAGACCTGGACCTCCAGACCTCTCACCGCCCGATCCACAGTCCCTGAAAAGAGGAGACCCGTGGAGGCACCGAGACACGTGGAGCCAGCCATCTTGGAACGACTACGACAAGCTGACAAGTGCAACAACCGAGGCTCCCTCCAAGTTGTGCTTTGGGTCCTGAGAAGCCCAACCCTCGAGCAGCATCTGCACCAAAGGTGAGCCCTCCAGCATCTCCACGATCTGCGTGGGGCCCTTCTGCATTTTGCCACTCGACGCGCCTAACCGGTTGCTGGCCCGCTGGCTAGTGGCCATCTTGGCGACGAAATCTACGACAAACACCGCTGGTCTGGTTGCTCCAGACTGGCCCTTGCTCCCCTCCAAAGGAACAATCCCTCTGACCTTGCTGGTCAGAACCAACAGCTGATTTCCGAATCCTCCTACAATTGCTTTTGCCAAGGCTTGTTTGCTTCGATCAAGTCGCCGACACCGCCGACAGCGAGAGCCTGCGTGGGACAGCTCGTGACTCGACTCCTGGACGTCGTCGACCTTCAGGGACCACGTGGCTGCAGAGTCAAGCTACACCTTCCTTCCTGTTGCACCCGACATCGCCTGGTACCCCCCTGGTGCCACGCTGGTCACTGGCTAGTGACTGTGAACACTGTCCCCTCTGCTTACAGGTCTTCAACATCTCCGATCCACTCTTGGATCCACTGCATCTCTTCCCGACCGACCGCCTGCAGCACTTTTGTCTACAGGCCCCACGGAACCGATAGAAGAAACCCGACGCACTTCGAGGCCTATGCACCCGCTTCCTGTGGGTGAGGTAAAGCTGGCACTCCTGTGCCCAAGTGTAGTATTACATCTCTAGTGCCTGTGTTCCAAATCTTAAGTTCCTAGGTCATCCGGAAGATTCCTTTTGCAGTAACTTTGTACTTTTTACGCACCCATTGAAACCTATGGGAGCACGCGTGTGACTATTTGCTCTGCACACGCCACCCGTGGACCTCCTGGTCACTAACTGACGTTAGCTCCTTGTAGGCCCAGCGATTCTAGAGGCCCTAGGCCTTTTCCCTTTTCTGTTCGTGGTACTTATACCACTATTTTAGTATATGGTTTGAGTGGCCACCAGGGCCTATCCATATAAAGTGCAACTTCTGTGTATTCTGTGATAATCTTGTTTGACGATTTGTGCTCCTGTGCTCATAAAGAGACTAGGGGTTACTTTGAGAAATAAATACATATATATTTTGAATATATATCTGTGTGGTGTCCTTTCATTGGTATAAAAGGGGGTTACTATTGGTAAAACAGCTTGCTTAACACGCATCACGAGTTTAGCCTCAAAGACTGCTTAGCCTACGCTACCACTAGGGCAGCTAGTCCAAAAAGGTTGACTTACAACCACACCATAAGGGTTGCTTGGCATGGTACAAGGTGGTCACTAGAACTAGTGAACAGCATATACCAGGCCAACTTCTCACAGTCAGTCAGTCAGTGTCAGTCAGTGTCAGCCAGTCAGTTTCAGTCAGTGTCAGTCAGTCAGTTTCAGTCAGTCAGTGTCAGTCAGTCAGTGTCAATTAGTGTCAGTCAGTGTCAGTCAGTCAGTGTCAGTCAGTGTCAGATGTCAGTGTCAGTCAGTGTCAGTCAGTCAGTGTCAGTCAGTGTCAGTCAGTGTCAGTCAGTGTCAGTGTCAGTCAGTGTCCGTCAGTGTCAGTCAGTCAGTTTCAGTCAGTCAGTGTCAGTCAGTCAGTGTCAATTAGTGTCAGTCAGTGTCAGTAAGTCAGTGTCAGTCAGTGTCAGATGTCAGTGTCAGTCAGTGTCAGTCAGTGTCAGATGTCAGTGTCAGTCAGTGTCAGTCAGTCAGTGTCCGTCAGTGTCAGTCAGTGTCAGTCAGTCAGTGTCAGTCAGTCAGTGTCAGTCACTGTCAGTCAGTGTCAGTCAGTGTGTCAGTCAGTCAGTTAGTCAGTGTCAGTCAGTCAGTGTCAGTCAGCGTCAGTCAGTCAATGTCAGTCAGTCAGTGTCAGTCATTGTCAGTCAGAGTCAGTCAGTGTCAGACAGTGTCAGACAGTGTCAGTCAGTGTCAGTCAGTTTCAGTCAGTCAGTCAGTGTCAGTCAGTCAGTTTCAGTCAGTCAGTTTCAGTCAGTCAGTTTCAGTCAGGGTCAGTGTCAGTCAGTGTCAGCCAGTCAGTCAGTGTCAGACAGTCAGTGTCAGACAGTCAGTGTCAGTCCGTCAGTGTCAGTCAGTCAGTTTCAGTCAGTCATTTTCAGTCAGTCAGTTTCAGTCAGTCAGTGTCAGTCAGTCAGTGTCAGTCAGTGTCAGTCAGCCAGTGTCAATTAGTGTCAGTCAGTGAGTGTCAGTCAGTAATTGTCAGTCAGTCAGTGTCAGTCAGTGTCAGTCAGTGTCAGTCAGTCAATGTCAGTCAGTCATTGTCAGTCAGTGTCATTCAGTCAGTGTCAGTCAGTGTCAGTCAGTCAATGTTAGTCAGTGTCAGTCAGTCAATGTTAGTCAGTGTCAGTCAGTGTCAGTCAGTCAGTGTCAGTCAGTCAGTTTCAGTCCGTCAGTGTCAGTCAGTCAGTTTCAGTCAGTCATTTTCAGTCAGTCAGTTTCAGTCAGTCAGTGTCAGTCAGTCAGTGTCAGTCAGTGTCAGTCAGCCAGTGTCAATTAGTGTCAGTCAGTGAGTGTCAGTCAGTAATTGTCAGTCAGTCAGTGTCAGTCAGTGTCAGTCAGTGTCAGTCAGTCAATGTCAGTCAGTCATTGTCAATCAGTGTCATTCAGTCAGTGTCAGTCAGTGTCAGTCAGTCAATGTTAGTCAGTGTCAGTCAGTCAGTGTCAGTCAGTGTCAGTCAGTCAGTGTCAGTCAGTCAGTGTCAGTCAGTGTCAGTCAGTCAGTCAGTCAGTGTCAGTCAGTTTCAGTCAGCCAGTTTCAGTCAGCCAGTTTCAGTCAGTCCGTGTCAGTCAGTCAGTGTCAGTCAGTGTCAATTAGTGTCAGTCAGTCAGTGTCAGTCAGTGTCAGTCGGGCAGTGTCTGTGTCAGTCAGTGTCAGTCAGTCAGTGTCAGTTAGTGTCAGTCAGTGTCAGTTAGTGTCAGTCAGTGAGTGTTAGTCAGTGTCAGTCAGTCAGTCAGTCAGTGTCAGTCAGTCAGTGTCAGTCACTGTCAGTCAGTGTCAGTCAGTGTCAGTCAGTGTGTCAGTCAGTCAGTGTCAGTCAGTCAGTGTCAGTCAGTCAATGTCAGTCAGTCAGTGTCAGTTAGTGTCAGTCAGTTTCAGTCAGAATCAGTCAGTGTCAGTCAGTCAGTGTCAGTCAGTCAGTGTCAGTCAGTCAGTGTCAGTCAGTGTATGTCAGTGTCAATCAGTCAATCAGTCAGCGTCAGTCAGTCAGTGTCAGTCGGTCAGTGTCCGTGTCAGTCAGTGTCAGTTAGTGTCAGTCAGTGAGTGTCAGTCAGTGAGTGTTAGTCAGTGTCAGTCAGTCAGTCAGTGTCAGTCAGTGTCAGCCAGTCAGTTTCAGTCAGTGTCAGTCAGTCAGTGTCAATTAGTGTCAGTCAGTGTCAGTCAGTCAGTGTCAGTCAGTGTCAGATGTCAGTGTCAGTCAGTGTCAGATGTCAGTGTCAGTCAGTGTCAGTCAGTCAATGTCAGTCAGTGTCAGTCAGTGTCAGTCAGTGTCAGTGTCAGTCAGTGTCCGTCAGTGTCAGTCAGTCAGTTTCAGTCAGTCAGTGTCAGTCAGTCAGTGTCAATTAGTGTCAGTCAGTGTCAGTAAGTCAGTGTCAGTCAGTGTCAGATGTCAGTGTCAGTCAGTGTCAGTCAGTGTCAGATGTCAGTGTCAGTCAGTGTCAGTCAGTCAGTGTCCGTCAGTGTCAGTCAGTGTCAGTCAGTCAGTGTCAGTCAGTCAGTGTCAGTCACTGTCAGTCAGTGTCAGTCAGTGTGTCAGTCAGTCAGTTAGTCAGTGTCAGTCAGTCAGTGTCAGTCAGCGTCAGTCAGTCAATGTCAGTCAGTCAGTGTCAGTCATTGTCAGTCAGAGTCAGTCAGTGTCAGACAGTGTCAGACAGTGTCAGTCAGTGTCAGTCAGTTTCAGTCAGTCAGTCAGTGTCAGTCAGTCAGTTTCAGTCAGTCAGTTTCAGTCAGTCAGTTTCAGTCAGTGTCAGTGTCAGTCAGTGTCAGCCAGTCAGTCAGTGTCAGACAGTCAGTGTCAGACAGTCAGTGTCAGTCAGTCAGTGTCAGTCAGTGTCAGTCAGTCAGTGTCAGTAATCAGTGTCAGTCAGTCAGTGAGTGTCAGTCAGTCAGTCAGTCAGTCAGTCAGTGTCAATCAGTCAGTGTCAGTAATCAGTGTCAGTCAGTCAGTGTCAGTCATTGTCAGTCAGTGTCAGTCAGTCAATGTCAGTAAGCCAATGTCAGTCAGTCAGTTTCAGTCAGAGTCAGTCAGTCAGTTTCAGTCAGTCAGTGTCAGTCAGTGAGTGTCAGTCACCGAGTGTCAGTCAGTGAGTGTCAGTGAGTGTCAGTGAGTGTCAGTCAGTGTCAGTCAGTGTCAGTCAGTGTCAGTCAGTCAGTGTCAGTCAGTCAATGTCAGTCAGTCAGTCAATGTCAGTCAGTCAGTTTCAGTCAGTCAGTTTCAGTCAGTCAGTTTCAGTCAGTGTCAGTGTCAGTCAGTGTCAGCCAGTCAGTCAGTGTCAGACAGTCAGTGTCAGACAGTCAGTGTCAGACAGTCAGTGTCAGTCAGTCAGTGTCAGTCAGTGTCAGTCAGTCAGTGTCAGTAATCAGTGTCAGTCAGTCAGTGAGTGTCAGTCAGTCAGTCAGTCAGTCAGTCAGTGTCAATCAGTCAGTGTCAGTAATCAGTGTCAGTCAGTCAGTGTCAGTCATTGTCAGTCAGTGTCAGTCAGTCAATGTCAGTAAGCCAATGTCAGTCAGTCAGTTTCAGTCAGAGTCAGTCAGTCAGTTTCAGTCAGTCAGTCAGTGTCAGTCAGTGAGTGTCAGTCACCGAGTGTCAGTCAGTGAGTGTCAGTGAGTGTCAGTGAGTGTCAGTCAGTGTCAGTCAGTGTCAGTCAGTCAATGTCAGTCAGTCAGTGTCAGTCAGTCAGTGTCAGTCAGTCAGTGTCAGTCAGTCAGTGTCAGTCAGTCAGTGGCAGTCAGTCAGTGGCAGTCAGTCAGTGTCAGTCAGTCAGTGTCAGTCAGTGTCAGTCAGTCAGGGTCAGTCAGTCAGTGTCAGTCAGTCAGTGTCAGTCAGTTTCAGTCAGTGTCAGTCAGTCAGGGTCAGTCAGTCAGTGTCAGTAATCAGTGTCAGTCAGTCAGTGTTAGTCAGTCAGTGTTAGTCAGTCAGTGTCAGTCAGTAAGTGTCAGTAAGTCAGTGTCAGTCAGTCAGTGTTAGTCAGTCAGTGTTAGTCAGTCAGTGTCAGTCAGTCAGTGTTAGTCAGTCAGTGTTAGTCAGTCAGTGTCAGTCAGTCAGTGTCAGTCTGTCAGTGTCAGTCAGTCAGTGTTAGTCAGTCAGTGTTAGTCAGTCAGTGTCAGTCAGTCAGTGTCAGTGAGTGTCAGTCAGTGTCAGTCAGTGTCAGTCTTTCAATGTCAGTCAGTCAGTCAGTGTCAGTCAGTCAGTGTCAGTCAGTGTCAGTCAGTCATTGTCAGTCAGTCAATGTCAGTCAGTCAATGTCAGTCAGTCAGTGTCAGTCAGTTTCAGTCAGTCAGTCAGTGTCAGTTTCAGTCAGTGTCAGACAGGGTCAGACAGTCAGTGTCAGACAGTCAGTGTCAGTCAGTCAGTGTCAGTCAGTCAGTGTCAGTAAGTCAGTGTCAGTAATCAGTGTCTATCAGTCAGTGTCAGTCAGTCAATGTCAGTCAGTCATTGTCAGTCAGTGTCAGTCAGTCAATGTTAGTCAGTGTCAGTCAGTCAATGTTAGTCAGTGTCAGTCAGTCAGAGTCAGTCAGTGTCAGTCAGTCAGTTTCAGTCAGTCAGCACCAGTCAGTCAGTGCCAGTCAGTCAGTGTCTGTCAGTCAGTCAGTCAGTCAGTGTCAGTCAGTCAGTGTCAGTCAGTGTCAGTCAGTCAATGTCAGGCAGTCAGTGTCAGTCAGTCAGTGTTAGTCAGTCAATGTCAGTCAGTCACTCAATGTCAGTCAGTCAGTGTCAGTCAGTCAGTGTCAGTCAGTCAATGTCAGTCAGTCAATGTCAGTCAGTCAGTGTCAGTCAGTCAGTGTCAGTCAGACAGTGTCAGTTTCAGTTAGAGTCAGTCAGTGTCAGTCAGTCAGTTTCAGTCAGTGTCAGTGTCAGACAGTGTCAGACAGTCAGTGTCAGACAGTCAGTGTCAGTCAGTCAGAGTCAGTGTCAGTCAGTGTCAGTCAGTCAGTGTCAGTAATCAGTGTCAGTCAGTCAGTGTCAGTCAGTCAGTGTCAGTAATCAGTGTCAGTCAGTCAGTGTCAGTGAGTGTCAGTGAGTGTCAGTCAGTGTCAGTCAGTCGGTTTCAGTCAGTTTCAGTCAGTGTCAGTCTGTCATTGTCAGTCAGTCAGTGTCAGTCAGTCATTGTCAGTCAGTCAATGTCAGTCAATGTCAGTCAGTCAGTGTCAGTCAGTTTCAGTCAGTGTCAGTCAGTCAGTTTCAGTCAGTTTCAGTCAGTGTCAGTCAGTGTCAGTCAGTGTCAGTCAGTTGCAGTCAGTGTCAGTCAGACAGTGTCAGTCAGTGTCAGTCAGTCAATGTCAGTCAGTCAGTGGCAGTCAGTCAGTGGCAGTCAGTCAGTGTTAGTCAGTCAGTGTTAGTCAGTCAGTGTTAGTCAGTCAGTGTCAGTCAGTCAGTGTCAGTAACCAGTGTCAGTCAGTGTCAGTCAGTGTCAGTCAGTGTCAGTCAGTGAGTGTCAGTCAGTCGGTTTCAGTCAGTTTCAATCAGTGTCAGTCAGTCATTGTCAGTCAGTGTCAGTCAGTCAGTGTCAGTCAGTCAGTGTCAGTCAGTCAATGTCAGTCAGTCAATGTCAGTCAGTCAGTTTCAGTCAGTGTCAGTCAGTCCGTTTCAGTCAGTGTCAGTCAGTGAGTGTCAGTCAGTGAGTGAGTGTCAGTCAGTGAGTGTCAGTGAGTGTCAGTCAGTGAGTTTCAGTGAGTGTCAGTCAGTGTCAGTCAGTGTCAGTCAGTGTCAGTCAGTGTCAGTCAGTGTCAGTCAGTGTCAGTCAGTTTCAGTCAGTGTCAGTCAGTGTCAGTCAGTCAATGTCAGTCAGTCAGTGGCAGTCAGTCAGTGGAAGTCAGTCAGTGGCAGTCAGTCGGTGGCAGTCAGTCACTGTCAGTCAGTGTCAGTCAGTGTCAGTCAGTCAGGGTCAGTCAGTCAGTGTCAGTCAGTGTCAGTCAGAGTCAGTCAGTGTCTGTCAGTCAGTCAGTCAGTCAGTCAGTTTCAGTCAGTCAGTGTCTGTCAGTCAGTCAGTGTCTGTCAGTCAGTCAGTGTCAGTCAGTCAGTGTCAGTCAGTCAGTGTCAGTCAGTCAGTGTCAGACAGTCAGTAATTGTCAGCCAGTGTCAGTCAGTCAGTGTCAGTCAGTCAGTGTCAGTCTGTCAGAGTCAGTGTCAGTCAGTGTCAGTCAGTCAGTGTCAGTAATCAGTGTCAGTCAGTCAGTGTCAGTCAGTCAGTGTCAGTAATCAGTGTCAGTCAGTCAGTGTCAGTGAGTGTCAGTGAGTGTCAGTCAGTGTCAGTCAGTGTCAGTCAGTCGGTTTCAGTCAGTTTCAGTCAGTGTCAGTCTGTCATTGTCAGTCAGTCAGTGTCAGTCAGTCATTGTCAGTCAGTCAATGTCAGTCAATGTCAGTCAGTCAGTGTCAGTCAGTTTCAGTCAGTGTCAGTCAGTCAGTTTCAGTCAGTTTCAGTCAGTGTCAGTCAGTGTCAGTCAGTGTCAGTCAGTTGCAGTCAGTGTCAGTCAGACAGTGTCAGTCAGTGTCAGTCAGTCAATGTCAGTCAGTCAGTGGCAGTCAGTCAGTGGCAGTCAGTCAGTGTTAGTCAGTCAGTGTTAGTCAGTCAGTGTTAGTCAGTCAGTGTCAGTCAGTCAGTGTCAGTAACCAGTGTCAGTCAGTGTCAGTCAGTGTCAGTCAGTGTCAGTCAGTGAGTGTCTGTGAGAAGTTGGCCTGGTATATGCTGTTCACTAGTTCTAGTGACCACCTTGTACCATGCCAAGCAACCCTTATGGTGTGGTTGTAAGTCAACCTTTTTGGACTAGCTGCCCTAGTGGTAGCGTAGGCTAAGCAGTCTTTGAGGCTAAACTCGTGATGCGTGTTAAGCAAGCTGTTTTACCAATAGTAACCCCCTTTTATACCAATGAAAGGACACCACACAGATATATATTCAAAATATATATGTATTTATTTCTCAAAGTAACCCCTAGTCTCTTTATGAGCACAGGAGCACAAATCGTCAAACAAGATTATCACAGAATACACAGAAGTTGCACTTTATATGGATAGGCCCTGGTGGCCACTCGAACCATATACTAAAATAGTGGTATAAGTACCACGAACAGAAAAGGGAAAAGGCCTAGGGCCTCTAGAATCGCTGGGCCTACAAGGAGCTAACGTCAGTTAGTGACCAGGAGGTCCACGGGTGGCGTGTGCAGAGCAAATAGTCACACGCGTGCTCCCATAGGTTTCAATGGGTGCGTAAAAAGTACAAAGTTACTGCAAAAGGAATCTTCCGGATGACCTAGGAACTTAAGATTTGGAACACAGGCACTAGAGATGTAATACTACACTTGGGCACAGGTGTGCCAGCTTTACCTCACCCACAGGAAGCGGGTGCATAGGCCTCGAAGTGCGTCGGGTTTCTTCTATCTGTTCCGTGGGGCCTGTAGACAAAAGTGCTGCAGGCGGTCGGTCGGGAAGAGATGCAGTGGATCCAAGAGTGGATCGGAGATGTTGAAGACCTGTAAGCAGAGGGGACAGTGTTCACAGTCACTAGCCAGTGACCAGCGTGGCACCAGGTGGGTACCAGGCGATGTCGGGTGCAAACAGGTGATGAGGGGTAGCTTGTCTCCGCAGCCACGTGGTCCCTGAAGGTCGACGACGTCCAGGAGTCGGCTCACGAGCTGTCCCACGCAGGCTCTCGCTGTCGGCGGTGTCGGCGACTTGATCGAAGCAAACAAGCCTTGGCAAAAGCAATTGTTGTAGGCAAGGAGTTTAAGCTGTTGGTTCTGACCAGCAAGGTCAGAGGGATTGCTCCTTTGGAGGGGAGCAAGAGCCAGTCTGGAGCAACCAGACCAGCGGTGTTTGTCGTAGATTTCGTCGCCAAGATGGCCACTAGCCAGCGGGCCAGCAACCGGTTAGGCACGTCGAGTGGCAAAATGCAGAAGGGCCCCACGCAGATCGTGGAGATGCTGGAGGGCTCACCTTTGGTGCAGATGCTGCTCGAGGGTTGGGCTTCTCAGGACCCAAAGCACAACTTGGAGGGAGCCTCGGTTGTTGCACTGGTCAGCTTGTCGTAGTCGTTTCAAGATGGCTGGCTCCACGTGTCTCGGTGCCTCCACGGGTCTCCTCTTTTCAGGGACTGTGGATCGGGCGGTGAGAGGTCTGGAGGTCCAGGTCTTGTCAGTCTCTGGGCTCGGGCTCCGGCGGGAGGCGGCGGCAAAGCAGACGGTGATTCGCTGGATGGTGCTTGCGTTAGCAAGGTGGTCACTCCCTGACCACAGGGGAGATTTTCTTCAGTCTTCTGTGCAGCAGAATGTCGAAGTTCCCGTCTTCTTCTTAGTTTCAAGTTGATTCCAGGATGTCTGAAGTCTTAGGACACAGCTCCTACCTTTAAGCGGATTCTAGGGGCCGGACTACCTGCTAGGTCCCTCCCTATGGGTGGGACCAGGAAGGGGGGTGGTTACACCCCCAATCCTTTGTCCAGCTCGCCCCAGGCCCGGGACTGGTGTGCCCCAGGACCGGTTTGAACTGGCATATGCACCGAGGCTCCTTGTGAGCCACAGGCATGTCTGGTTCCTTTCAAGCCCTACCTGACCAATACACAAAATCCTGTCTGGGGTGGTGCACGCACCTCCCCTGGCAGGAAACCCTTTGTCCACACCTCCCAAGCTGGAAGGACTCCCAGCAGCAGGAGGGCAGACTTGTGTCTGTGGTGGCAGCATCCATTTTGTGGAGCTGAGGCTATGTCTGATTTTACCCGGGTTTCAGGTACTGTACATGTCGTGTCCCTCTAGAAGGGTGGAATGCTAACCCCGTCGCCAGAATTGGCGAGGGGTTAGTATTCCAATTCGTATGACACCTTACTCGACATGCTTTGATAAAGCCAAACCAAAGATAGCATTTAACCGCGAGGTTCATAATGCACTTAAGAGTATATGGTATGACGATATCTGGAAACAGTAGAAGGAAGTTGTTCCGACCACTGCAGACAGGCTCAGCTCATGCCAGAGCACCATCTCACATGGAACCAAGCACTCTGCCTTCAGGATTGTTAAGGCCTGCTATAGGAGTGACTTATAGGTTACCAGGTGTTCCATTTAAGGTTAGGTATAGGTATACTACACCTAAGTAAGAGGTGATTACACCAACTTACCCCAGCTGAGTGATCAGCCAGTTGTGTCAAATCGTTAGGCCAAGCCTGGGGTGGCATAATACATGCTGCAGCCCTTGGCAGGCCTTGGGTACACCAATGCCCTGGGTACCTAGTGTACACTGGTACAGGGGCTGACAGGGTGATCCACTTCCAATTGGTTATGCACCTAGGGTGCATAGTTTTAATTTAGTAGAGAGAACAGCAGGCTGGGGGTCTGATTGGCAGGCCCACAGCCTCAATATGTCAAAAACCAGTGAAGCAAAAAGCAAAAATTTGGGGTGACCATAGGATAGCAGACCCTACTCTCCTACACAACCCCCCCCCAAACGCTGGGACATTAAACTAGCCTTGACCAGTCTCGTCTTCATGTCCTAAGTGGAAGTACCTGGAGAGACCATCTGCATTCCCATGGTCAGTACCTGGCCGGTGCTCCACTGTAAAGTCCATCCCCTGTAGGGAAATGGACCACCTAAGCAGTTTGGGGTTTTCACCCTTCATCTGATTTAGCCACAAGAGGGGCTTATGGTCGGTCTGAATCTTGAAGTGAGTGCCAAACAAGTATGGCCTCAGCTTCTTCAGGGCCCACACCACAGCAAAGGCCTCCCTCTCAATAGCTGACCAATTCTTCTCTCTGGGGGTCAACCTTCTGCTAATAAAAGCAATGGGTTGGTCTTGACCATCTACATTAAGTTGTGACAGCACAGCTCCCACACCCAACTCAGAAGCATCTGTTTGGACAATAAACTCTTTGGAGTAGTCAGGACTTTTCAGGATAGGTGCAGAGCACATGGCCTCCTTCAGGTCATCAAATGCCTTTTGACAGCTTACTGTCCACTGAACCTTTTTGGGCATCTTCTTGGATGTCAGATCATTAAGAGGAGTCACAATGGACCCATAGTTCTTAACAAACTTCCTGTAATACCCAGTCAAGCCCAAGAAAGCTCGAACTTGAGTCTGGGTGGTTGGAGGGGACCAATCCTTGATGGACTGTATCTTACTCTCCAGTGGTTGAACTTGGCCCCCACCTACAAGGTGGCCCAAATACACAACCTTACTCTGCCCTATCTGGCACTTAGTAGCCTTGATAGTGAGGCCTGCCCTTTGCAGAGCCTCAAGAGCCTTCTTCAGGTGGATCAGGTGATCCTCCCAGGTGGAACTAAAGACAGCAATGTCATCAAGATATGCTGCGCAAAAGTCATCCAACCCAGTAAGGACTTGGTTCACCAGCCTTTGGAAGGTGGCAGGTGCATTCTTCAGACCAAAGGGCATCACCACAAACTGATAATGCCCACCTGGGGTTGAGAATGCTGTTTTGGCCTTAGACTCCTCAGCTAATCTGATTTGCCAATAGCCAGCTGTCAAGTCAAATGTGCTCAAAAACTTTGCAGAAGCTAGTTTGTCTATGAGCTCATCTGCCCTTGGAATAGGGTGTGCATCTGTCCTGGTGACAGCATTGAGTCCTCTGTAGTCCACACAGAACCTCATCTCTCTCTTGCCATCTTTGGTGTGAGGTTTGGGGACCAGAACCACTGGGCTAGCCCAGGGGCTCTCTGAGGGTTCAATGACACCTAATTCCAGCATTTTATGTACCTCAGCCTTTATACAGTCCCTGACGTGGTCAGGTTGTCTGTAAAGTTTGTTCTTTACAGGCAGACTGTCACCAGTGTCCACAACATGGGTACACCAGTCAGTTTGACTAGGTATCAAGGAAAACATATGTGAAAATGATTGTAGAACCTGTCTACATTCAGTCTGCTGATGGGCAGTGAGGTTGCCTCCAAGGGTCACTCCTTCAACTGAGCCATCTTCAGGGTTCTGAGACAACAGGTCTGGGAGAGGGTCACTCTCTTCCTCCTGTCCCTCATCTGTAGCCATGAGCAAGCCCATGTCTGCCCTGTCAACATATGCTTTAAGCCTGTTAACATGGAGTACCCTGTGGGGACTCCTGGGAGTTCCTAGGTCCACCAAGTAGGTGACCTCTCCCTTCTTTTCCAGGATTGTATGGGGTCCAGACCATTTGTCTTGGAGTGCGGCTGGGGCCACTGGCTCCAACACCCATACCTTCTGTCCTGGCTGATACTCAACCAAGACAGCCTTTTGGTCATGCCAAGCTTTCTGTAAGGCCTGGCTTGCCTCAAGGTTTTTAGATGCCTTCTCCATATACTCAGCCATCCTGGAGCGGAGACCAAGTACATAGTCCACTATGTCTAGCTTAGGCTTTTTGAGAGGTAACTCCCATCCTTCCTTCACCAAACACAGTGGGCCTCTCACAGGGTGCCCAAACAACAATTCAAAGGGGCTGTAGCCAACTCCTTTTTGTGGGACCTCTCTGTAAGCAAACAGAAGGCAGGGTAGAAGGATATCCCATCTTCGCCTGAGCTTTTCAGGTAATCCTTTGATCATACCCTTTAGGGTCTTGTTGAATCTCTCAACAAGCCCATTGCATTGTGGGTGATAAGGGGTGGTGAACTTGTAGTTGACACCACATTCCTTCCACATAGCTGTCAAGTATCCTGACATAAAGTTGGTACCTCTGTCAGATACTACCTCCTTAGGAAACCCCACTCTGGAGAATACTCCCAGCAGGGCCCTGGCCACAACAGGAGCTGTAGTGGTCCTAAGGGGAATTGCCTCTGGATACCTGGTGGCATGATCCACTACCACCAGTATAAATCTGTGCCCAGATGCAGTGGGAGGATCCATGGGACCCACTATGTCTATTCCCACTCTTTCAAAGGGGACCCCCACCACAGGTAGTGGTATTAGGGGGGCCTTTGTTGTGCCACCTGATTTGCCAGTGGCTTGGCAGGTAACACAGGAGCGACAAAACTCCTTTGTATCTTCATTCATATGAGGCCAGTGAAAGTGAGGGACAAGTCTGTCCCAGGTCTTATTCTGGCCTAGGTGTCCTGCTAAAGGAATGTCATGGGCCAAGGTAAGAAGGAAGCCCCTAAATTGCAGAGGTATGACCAACCTCCTGGTAGCACCAGGCTTGGGGTCTCTAGCCTCTGAATAAAGGAGCCCTTCATCCCAATACACTTTATGGGTACCTTGAGCATTCCCAGCAGCCTCAGCAGCAGCCAGCTGTCTGAGGGGTTCAAGAGAGGGACAGGATAACTGAGCCTGCCTCAAGTCAGCCCTTGAAGGTCCCCCTGTCCCCAGAAACTCAACCTGATCAGGTTCAAGCTCTTCAGGGACAGTTCCTTCAGGGTCCTCTAGATCAGCTTCCTGGGAAGGCTGATCATCACTCTGAGGCAGGGGGGAAGGCACAGCCTTGACCCTCCTGTTCTTCTTCTTGGTAGGTGCTTGGTCCATTGTTCCAGGATCCAAGACCTGTGGTTCAGTGAGGCACTTTTTGGCCTGTGACCTGGTCACAGCAAGGACATGTGATGATATACCTAACATCTCTGCATGAGTCCTGTACTCCACTTCTGACCATAGAGAACTCTCTAGGTCATTGCCCAACAAACATTCTACTGGGAGGTCTGCACTAACCACAACCCTTTTGAGGCCAGTTACCCCTCCCCATGAGAAGTTAACAACTGCCACACTGTGTGAAGTAGTGGCATTGCTGGCATTGGTCACCAGGTAGTTCTCACCTGGTATGTACTGTCCAGGGTCCACAAAGCCTGGTGTCACCATAGTGACACTGGCACATGTGTCCCTGTAGGCTTGAGCCACTTTGTCATTAATTAAAGGAGTCTGTCTGTACTTGCCCAGGTTACTGGGGCTCACAGTCAGGGACAAATCAATGTCCCCATCACAGATCAAGACTGCCTGTGTAAGGGTTCTGTCTAAGTCAGAATCTCCTTCAGTTCCCATAGTGATTCCCACTACACCCTTTGTCTGGGGACCAACACTGCTAACAGTAGTACTGGGAGCAGGTGCCTTAGGGGCAACAGTGTTGGGGGCTCCACCCTTTTTGCAATCACTAGTCCAGTGAGTTGTATTTTTACAATGATTGCACCAGGGTTTCTTCTGACCTTCTTTCTTCTTCTTGGACTGTTGGGACCCACCCTCCTTAGCAGTAGTTTGGGGCCCTGTTGAAGACTTCTGGTCTTTAGATTTCTGATCTCCACCCTTTTGGTCTGTTTTCTTCTGATCACCCCCTTGGCCCTGGTTCTGGTTCTTTTGCTTAACCCTGGTTCTGACCCATTTGTCTGCCTTCTTTCCCAATTCTTGGGGAGAGGTCAGATCAGAGTCAACCAAGTGTTGATGCAGTTGCTGGTTTTGACAGTTATTTAAAATCTGTTCTCTCATCATCAAATTATACAATCCTGTAAAATCAGATACCTTACTTCCCAGCAACCAACCCTCCAAAGCCTTAGTGGCACATTCAATGTATTCAGACCAGTCCTGAGTCTGTGTCTTTTGGGTGTCTCTGAACATTAACCTGTACTGTTCAGTGGTTAAGCCTAACCCATCTACTAGAACACTCTTCAGGACTCTGTAGTTTCTGACATCCTCTTCTCTAACAGTGAGGAGTCTGTCTCTGCCTCTTCCCTCAAAGGAGAGCCAGAGGATTGCTGCCCACTGATCTTCAGGAACCTGCTGTACTTTGCAGGCTCTCTCAAGAGCAGTTATCCACTTGTGGATGTCATCCCCACTTTTGTAGGGGGGCACAACCTTAGACAGGTTTCTATTGTCGAAAACCCTATCTTTGCCCTTAGGGACAATGCTGCCACCAGTGGGTATAGACCCACTCTCTTTATGCTGTCTAGCCTTGCTAAGTTTCTCTTCCATCAGGGCTACTTCTAGCTCCTGCTTCCTGATCCTCAGCTGGGCCTCTTGCATCTTGGCCTCATGTTCCCTCCTCTGAGGGGTGGTCATCCTTCTCCTGGAGTGACCTTGAGAGCCTCTAGAGCCATGGGAAGCATTGGAGTCACCTGAGCGATTCCTTTGCCTTCCCAGCCCTGTGTTAAGTCCACTGGGGAGATCCAGTGGGTTGAACCCACTGTCAGTCCCCAATAGCCTTGGTTTAGCTGGGCCAAGTATAACACTTGGCACTGGGCTAGTTCTCCCTTCATCCTCACTACTGTCAGTATCCTTTTCACTCTCATCCTCTGTGGTAGGCATCCCATCTAAGGGGTGACTATTGGGAAGGGGTACTTCAGTGGCATCTTTAGAAGGGGGGCCTCCTGTTCCTGTCCCTAAGGGGGCTAACTGGGAAGCTTTCTTGAGTGCTCTCTGATTCTCATCATTCTGTAAGAGCTCTCTGAGCTCAGCAGAGTTTGGGTTCTTGGGCTGTTTAAGGCCTCTAAGAGTTGCCAAATGCCTGAGCTCATTCTGATTAAGGGTAGCAAAGCTGGATGGTGCCCTCTGGGGGTCACTCTCAACAGAGATGGGTACAGTGGACCCCTCTGCCCCGGCCATTGCTCTTAAGTGTGGGTGGATGTGTTGCAATCTACCTACACTTGGGTTTACCTACTAAACCTATCTAGTAGTTGTAGTCAGGGTGTGCTACTCCCTTTGCTCTACAACAACTAAGTTCAGTAGAACTTAAGTATATCTAATCTTGTTTTATATGTACCTACAGGTACCTATGTGATCTTTCAATTGGTAACCAAGAGATTACAATGGTAAAACACAGCAAGCTCAAATCCAACCGCTGCTCACCAATGTGAGAAGTTGGCCTGGTATATGCTGTTCACTAGTTCTAGTGACCACCTTGTACCATGCCAAGCAACCCTTATGGTGTGGTTGTAAGTCAACCTTTTTGGACTAGCTGCCCTAGTGGTAGCGTAGGCTAAGCAGTCTTTGAGGCTAAACTCGTGATGCGTGTTAAGCAAGCTGTTTTACCAATAGTAACCCCCTTTTATACCAATGAAAGGACACCACACAGATATATATTCAAAATATATATGTATTTATTTCTCAAAGTAACCCCTAGTCTCTTTATGAGCACAGGAGCACAAATCGTCAAACAAGATTATCACAGAATACACAGAAGTTGCACTTTATATGGATAGGCCCTGGTGGCCACTCGAACCATATACTAAAATAGTGGTATAAGTACCACGAACAGAAAAGGGAAAAGGCCTAGGGCCTCTAGAATCGCTGGGCCTACAAGGAGCTAACGTCAGTTAGTGACCAGGAGGTCCACGGGTGGCGTGTGCAGAGCAAATAGTCACACGCGTGCTCCCATAGGTTTCAATGGGTGCGTAAAAAGTACAAAGTTACTGCAAAAGGAATCTTCCGGATGACCTAGGAACTTAAGATTTGGAACACAGGCACTAGAGATGTAATACTACACTTGGGCACAGGTGTGCCAGCTTTACCTCACCCACAGGAAGCGGGTGCATAGGCCTCGAAGTGCGTCGGGTTTCTTCTATCTGTTCCGTGGGGCCTGTAGACAAAAGTGCTGCAGGCGGTCGGTCGGGAAGAGATGCAGTGGATCCAAGAGTGGATCGGAGATGTTGAAGACCTGTAAGCAGAGGGGACAGTGTTCACAGTCACTAGCCAGTGACCAGCGTGGCACCAGGTGGGTACCAGGCGATGTCGGGTGCAAACAGGTGATGAGGGGTAGCTTGTCTCCGCAGCCACGTGGTCCCTGAAGGTCGACGACGTCCAGGAGTCGGCTCACGAGCTGTCCCACGCAGGCTCTCGCTGTTGGCGGTGTCGGCGACTTGATCGAAGCAAACAAGCCTTGGCAAAAGCAATTGTTGTAGGCAAGGAGTTTAAGCTGTTGGTTCTGACCAGCAAGGTCAGAGGGATTGCTCCTTTGGAGGGGAGCAAGAGCCAGTCTGGAGCAACCAGACCAGCGGTGTTTGTCGTAGATTTCGTCGCCAAGATGGCCACTAGCCAGCGGGCCAGCAACCGGTTAGGCACGTCGAGTGGCAAAATGCAGAAGGGCCCCACGCAGATCGTGGAGATGCTGGAGGGCTCACCTTTGGTGCAGATGCTGCTCGAGGGTTGGGCTTCTCAGGACCCAAAGCACAACTTGGAGGGAGCCTCGGTTGTTGCACTGGTCAGCTTGTCGTAGTCGTTTCAAGATGGCTGGCTCCACGTGTCTCGGTGCCTCCACGGGTCTCCTCTTTTCAGGGACTGTGGATCGGGCGGTGAGAGGTCTGGAGGTCCAGGTCTTGTCAGTCTCTGGGCTCGGGCTCCGGCGGGAGGCGGCGGCAAAGCAGACAGTGATTCGCTGGATGGTGCTTGCGTTAGCAAGGTGGTCACTCCCTGACCACAGGGGAGATTTTCTTCAGTCTTCTGTGCAGCAGAATGTCGAAGTTCCCGTCTTCTTCTTAGTTTCAAGTTGATTCCAGGATGTCTGAAGTCTTAGGACACAGCTCCTACCTTTAAGCGGATTCTAGGGGCCGGACTACCTGCTAGGTCCCTCCCTATGGGTGGGACCAGGAAGGGGGGTGGTTACACCCCCAATCCTTTGTCCAGCTCGCCCCAGGCCCGGGACTGGTGTGCCCCAGGACCGGTTTGAACTGGCATATGCACCGAGGCTCCTTGTGAGCCACAGGCATGTCTGGTTCCTTTCAAGCCCTACCTGACCAATACACAAAATCCTGTCTGGGGTGGTGCACGCACCTCCCCTGGCAGGAAACCCTTTGTCCACACCTCCCAAGCTGGAAGGACTCCCAGCAGCAGGAGGGCAGACTTGTGTCTGTGGTGGCAGCATCCATTTTGTGGAGCTGAGGCTATGTCTGATTTTACCCGGGTTTCAGGTACTGTACATGTCGTGTCCCTCTAGAAGGGTGGAATGCTAACCCCGTCGCCAGAATTGGCGAGGGGTTAGTATTCCAATTCGTATGACACCTTACTCGACATGCTTTGATAAAGCCAAACCAAAGATAGCATTTAACCGCGAGGTTCATAATGCACTTAAGAGTATATGGTATGACGATATCTGGAAACAGTAGAAGGAAGTTGTTCCGACCACTGCAGACAGGCTCAGCTCATGCCAGAGCACCATCTCACATGGAACCAAGCACTCTGCCTTCAGGATTGTTAAGGCCTGCTATAGGAGTGACTTATAGGTTACCAGGTGTTCCATTTAAGGTTAGGTATAGGTATACTACACCTAAGTAAGAGGTGATTACACCAACTTACCCCAGCTGAGTGATCAGCCAGTTGTGTCAAATCGTTAGGCCAAGCCTGGGGTGGCATAATACATGCTGCAGCCCTTGGCAGGCCTTGGGTACACCAATGCCCTGGGTACCTAGTGTACACTGGTACAGGGGCTGACAGGGTGATCCACTTCCAATTGGTTATGCACCTAGGGTGCATAGTTTTAATTTAGTAGAGAGAACAGCAGGCTGGGGGTCTGATTGGCAGGCCCACAGCCTCAATATGTCAAAAACCAGTGAAGCAAAAAGCAAAAATTTGGGGTGACCATAGGATAGCAGACCCTACTCTCCTACAGTGTCAGTCAGTCGGTTTCAGTCAGTTTCAATCAGTGTCAGTCAGTCATTGTCAGTCAGTGTCAGTCAGTCAGTGTCAGTCAGTCAGTGTCAGTCAGTCAATGTCAGTCAGTCAATGTCAGTCAGTCAGTTTCAGTCAGTGTCAGTCAGTCCGTTTCAGTCAGTGTCAGTCAGTGAGTGTCAGTCAGTGAGTGAGTGTCAGTCAGTGAGTGTCAGTGAGTGTCAGTCAGTGAGTTTCAGTGAGTGTCAGTCAGTGTCAGTCAGTGTCAGTCAGTGTCAGTCAGTGTCAGTCAGTGTCAGTCAGTGTCAGTCAGTGTCAGTCAGTGTCAGTCAGTGTCAGTCAGTCAATGTCAGTCAGTCAGTGGCAGTCAGTCAGTGGAAGTCAGTCAGTGGCAGTCAGTCAGTGGCAGTCAGTCACTGTCAGTCAGTGTCAGTCAGTGTCAGTCAGTCAGGGTCAGTCAGTCAGTGTCAGTCAGTGTCAGTCAGAGTCAGTCAGTGTCTGTCAGTCAGTCAGTCAGTCAGTCAGTTTCAGTCAGTCAGTGTCTGTCAGTCAGTCAGTGTCTGTCAGTCAGTCAGTGTCAGTCAGTCAGTGTCAGTCAGTCAGTGTCAGTCAGTCAGTGTCAGACAGTCAGTAATTGTCAGCCAGTGTCAGTCAGTCAGTGTCAGTCAGTCAGTGTCAGTCTGTCAGTGTCAGTCTGTCAGTGTCAGTCAGTCATTGTCAGTCAGTCATTGTCAGTCTGTCAGTGTCAGTGTCAGTCAGTGAGTGTCAGTCTGTGAGTGTCAGTCTGTGAGTGTCAGTCTGTGAGTTTCAGTCAGTCAGTGTCAGTCAGTCAGTGTCAGTCAGTCAGTGTCAGTCAGTCAGTGTCTGTCAGTCAGTGTCTGTCAGTCAGTGTCAGTCAGTGTCAGTCAGTCAGGGTCAGTCAGTCAGGGTCAGTCAGTCAGTGTCAGTCAGTCAGTGTCAGTCAGTGTCTGTCAGTCAGTGTGAGAAGTTGGCCTGGTATATGATGCTCACTAGTTAAAGTGATCACCTTGTACCATGCCAAGCAACCCTTATGGTGTGGTTGTAAGTCAACCTTTTCGGACTAGCTGCCCTAGTGGTAGCGTAGGCTAAGCAGTCTTTGAGGCTAAACTCGTGAAGCGTGTTAAGCCAGCTGTTTTACCAAATGCAACCCCCTTTTATACCAATGAAAGGACACCACACAGATATATATTCAAAATATATATGTATTTATTTCTCAAAGTAACCCCTAGTCTCTTTATGAGCACAGGAGCACAAATCGTCAAACAAGATTATCACAGAATACACAGAAGTTGCACTTTATATGGATAGGCCCTGGTGGCCACTCGAACCATATACTAAAATAATGGTATAAGTACCACGAACAGAAAAGGGAAAAGGCCTAGGGCCTCTAGAATCGCTGGGCCTACAAGGAGCTAACGTCAGTTAGTGACCAGGAGGTCCACGGGTGGCGTGTGCAGAGCAAATAGTCACACGCGTGCTCCCATAGGTTTCAATGGGTGCGTAAAAAGTACAAAGTTACTGCAAAAGGAATCTTCCGGATGACCTAGGAACTTAAGATTTGGAACACAGGCACTAGAGATGTAATACTACACTTGGGCACAGGTGTGCCAGCTTTACCTCACCCACAGGAAGCGGGTGCATAGGCCTCGAAGTGCGTCGGGTTTCTTCTATCTGTTCCGTGGGGCCTGTAGACAAAAGTGCTGCAGGCGGTCGGTCGGGAAGAGATGCAGTGGATCCAAGAGTGGATCGGAGATGTTGAAGACCTGTAAGCAGAGGGGACAGTGTTCACAGTCACTAGCCAGTGACCAGCGTGGCACCAGGTGGGTACCAGGCGATGTCGGGTGCAAACAGGTGATGAGGGGTAGCTTGTCTCCGCAGCCACGTGGTCCCTGAAGGTCGACGACGTCCAGGAGTCGGCTCACGAGCTGTCCCACGCAGGCTCTCGCTGTCGGCGGTGTCGGCGACTTGATCGAAGCAAACAAGCCTTGGCAAAAGCAATTGCAGGAGGATTCGGAAATCAGCTGTTGGTTCTGACCAGCAAGGTCAGAGGGATTGCTCCTTTGGAGGGGAGCAAGGGCCAGTCTGGAGCAACCAGACCAGCGGTGTTTGTCGTAGATTTCGTCGCCAAGATGGCCACTAGCCAGCGGGCCAGCAACCGGTTAGGCGCGTCGAGTGGCAAAATGCAGAAGGGCCCCACGCAGATCGTGGAGATGCTGGAGGGCTCACCTTTGGTGCAGATGCTGCTCGAGGGTTGGGCTTCTCAGGACCCAAAGCACAACTTGGAGGGAGCCTCGGTTGTTGCACTGGTCAGCTTGTCGTAGTCGTTCCAAGATGGCTGGCTCCACGTGTCTCGGTGCCTCCACGGGTCTCCTCTTTTCAGGGACTGTGGATCGGGCGGTGAGAGGTCTGGAGGTCCAGGTCTTGTCAGTCTCTGGGCTCGGGCTCCGGCGGGAGGCGGCGGCAAAGCAGACGTTGATTCGCTGGATGGTGCTTGCGTTAGCAAGGTGGTCACTCCCTGACCACAGGGGAGATTTTCTTCAGTCTTCTGTGCAGCAGAATGTCGAAGTTCCCGTCTTCTTCTTAGTTTCAAGTTGATTCCAGGATGTCTGAAGTCTTAGGACACAGCTCCTACCTTTATTCGGATTCTAGGGGCCGGACTACCTGCTAGGTCCCTCCCTATGGGTGGGACCAGGAAGGGGGGTGGTTACACCCCCAATCCTTTGTCCAGCTCGCCCCAGGCCCGGGACTGGTGTGCCCCAGGACCGGTTTGAACTGGCATATGCCCCGAGGCTCCTTGTGAGCCACAGGCATGTCTGGTTTCTTTCAAGCCCTACCTGACCAATACACAAAATCCTGTCTGGGGTGGTGCACGCACCTCCCCTGGCAGGAAACCCTTTGTCCACACCTCCCAAGCTGGAAGGACTCCCAGCAGCAGGAGGGCAGACTTGTGTCTGTGGTGGCAGCATCCATTTTGTGGAGCTGAGGCTATGTCTGATTTTACCCGGGTTTCAGGTACTGTACATGTCGTGTCCCTCTAGAAGGGTGGAATGCTAACCCCGTCGCCAGACTTGGCGAGGGGTTAGTATTCCAATTCGTATGACACCTTACTCGACATGTTTTGATAAAGCCAAACCAAAGATAGCATTTAACCGCGAGGTTCATAATGCACTTAAGAGTATATGGTATGACGATATCTGGAAACAGTAGAAGGAAGTTGTTCCGACCACTGCAGACAGGCTCAGCTCATGCCAGAGCACCATCTCACATGGAACCAAGCACTCTGCCTTCAGGATTGTTAAGGCCTGCCATAGGAGTGACTTATAGGTTACCAGGTGTCCCATTTAAGGTTAGGTATAGGTATACTACACCTAAGTAAGAGGTGATTACACCAACTTACCCCAGCTGAGTGATCAGCCAGTTGTGTCAGATTGTTAGGCCAAGCCTGGGGTGGCATAATACATGCTGCAGCCCCTGGCAGGCCTTGGGTACACCAATGCCCTGGGTACCTAGTGTACACTGGTACAGGGGCTGACAGGGTGATCCACTTCCAATTGGTTATGCACCTAGGGTGCATAGTTTTAATTTAGTAGAGAGAACAGCAGGCTGGGGGTCTGATTGGCAGGCCCACAGCCTCAATATGTCAAAAACCAGTGAAGCAAAAAGCAAAAATTTGGGGTGACCATAGGATAGCAGACCCTACTCTCCTACACAACCCCCCCCCAAACGCTGGGACATTAAACTAGCCTTGACCAGTCTCGTCTTCATGTCCTAAGTGGAAGTACCTGGAGAGACCATCTGCATTCCCATGGTCAGTACCTGGCCGGTGCTCCACTGTAAAGTCCATCCCCTGTAGGGAAATGGACCACCTAAGCAGTTTGGGGTTTTCACCCTTCATCTGATTTAGCCACAAGAGGGGCTTATGGTCGGTCTGAATCTTGAAGTGAGTGCCAAACAAGTATGGCCTCAGCTTCTTCAGGGCCCACACCACAGCAAAGGCCTCCCTCTCAATAGCTGACCAATTCTTCTCTCTGGGGGTCAACCTTCTGCTAATAAAAGCAATGGGTTGGTCTTGACCATCTACATTAAGTTGTGACAGCACAGCTCCCACACCCAACTCAGAAGCATCTGTTTGGACAATAAACTCTTTGGAGTAGTCAGGACTTTTCAGGATAGGTGCAGAGCACATGGCCTCCTTCAGGTCATCAAATGCCTTTTGACAGCTTACTGTCCACTGAACCTTTTTGGGCATCTTCTTGGATGTCAGATCATTAAGAGGAGTCACAATGGACCCATAGTTCTTAACAAACTTCCTGTAATACCCAGTCAAGCCCAAGAAAGCTCGAACTTGAGTCTGGGTGGTTGGAGGGGACCAGTCCTTGATGGATTGTATCTTACTCTCCAGTGGTTGAACTTGGCCTCCACCTACAAGGTGGCCCAAATATACAACCTTACTCAGCCCTATCTGGCACTTAGTAGCCTTGATAGTGAGGCCTGCCCTCTGCAGGGCCTCAAGAGCCTTCTTCAGGTGGATCAGGTGATCCTCCCAGGTGGAGCTAAAGACAGCAATGTCATCAAGATATGCTGCACAAAAGTCATCCAACCCAGTAAGGACTTGGTTCACCAGCCTTTGGAAGGTGGCAGGTGCATTCTTCAGACCAAAGGGCATCACCACAAACTGATAATGCCCACCTGGGGTTGAGAATGCTGTTTTGGCCTTAGACTCCTCAGCTAATCTGATTTGCCAATAGCCAGCTGTTAAGTCAAATGTGCTCAAAAACTTTGCAGAAGCTAGTTTGTCTATGAGCTCATCTGCCCTTGGAATAGGGTGTGCATCTGTCCTGGTGACAGCATTGAGTCCTCTGTAATCCACACAGAACCTCATCTCTCTCTTGCCATCTTTGGTGTGAGGTTTGGGGACCAGAACCACTGGGCTAGCCCAGGGGCTCTCTGAGGGTTCAATGACACCTAATTCCAGCATTTTATGTACCTCAGCCTTTATACAGTCCCTGACGTGGTCAGGTTGTCTGTAAAGTTTGTTCTTTACAGGCAGACTGTCACCAGTGTCCACAACATGGGTACACCAGTCAGTTTGACTAGGTATCAAGGAAAACATATGTGAAAATGATTGTAGAACCTGTCTACATTCAGTCTGCTGATGGGCAGTGAGGTTGCCTCCAAGGGTCACTCCTTCAACTGAGCCATCTTCAGGGTTCTGAGACAACAGGTCTGGGAGAGGGTCACTCTCTTCCTCCTGTCCCTCATCTGTAGCCATGAGCAAGCCCATGTCTGCCCTGTCAACATATGCTTTAAGCCTGTTAACATGGAGTACCCTGTGGGGACTCCTGGGAGTTCCTAGGTCGACCAAGTAGGTGACCTCTCCCTTCTTTTCCAGGATTGTATGGGGTCCAGACCATTTGTCTTGGAGTGCTGCTGGGGCCACTGGCTCCAACACCCATACCTTCTGTCCTGGCTGATACTCAACCAAGACAGCCTTTTGGTCATGCCAAGCTTTCTGTAAGGCCTGGCTTGCCTCAAGGTTTTTAGATGCCTTCTCCATATACTCAGCCATCCTGGAGCGGAGACCAAGTACATAGTCCACTATGTCTAGCTTAGGCTTTTTGAGAGGTAACTCCCATCCTTCCTTCACCAAACACAGTGGGCCTCTCACAGGGTGCCCAAACAACAATTCAAAGGGGCTGTAGCCAACTCCTTTTTGTGGGACCTCTCTGTAAGCAAACAGAAGGCAGGGTAGAAGGATATCCCATCTTCGCCTGAGCTTTTCAGGTAATCCTTTGATCATACCCTTTAGGGTCTTGTTGAATCTCTCAACAAGCCCATTGCATTGTGGGTGATAAGGGGTGGTGAACTTGTAGTTGACACCACATTCCTTCCACATAGCTGTCAAGTATCCTGACATAAAGTTGGTACCTCTGTCAGATACTACCTCCTTAGGAAACCCCACTCTGGAGAATACTCCCAGCAGGGCCCTGGCCACAACAGGTGCTGTAGTGGTCCTAAGGGGAATTGCCTCTGGATACCTGGTGGCATGATCCACTACCACCAGTATAAATCTGTGCCCAGATGCAGTGGGAGGATCCATGGGACCCACTATGTCTATTCCCACTCTTTCAAAGGGGACCCCCACCACAGGTAGTGGTATTAGGGGGGCCTTTGTTGTGCCACCTGATTTGCCACTGGCTTGGCAGGTAACACAGGAGCGACAAAACTCCTTTGTATCTTCATTCATATGAGGCCAGTGAAAGTGAGGGACAAGCCTGTCCCAAGTCTTGTTCTGGCCTAAGTGTCCTGCTAAAGGAATGTCATGGGCCAAGGTAAGAAGGAAGCCCCTAAATTGCAGAGGTATGACCAACCTCCTGGTTGCACCAGGCTTGGGGTCTCTAGCCTCTGAATAAAGGAGCCCTTCATCCCAATACACTTTATGGGTACCTTGAGCATTCCCAGCAGCCTCAGCAGCAGCCAGCTGTCTGAGGGGTTCAAGAGAGGGACAGGATAACTGAGCCTGCCTCAAGTCAGCCCTTGAAGGTCCCCCTGTCCCCAGAAACTCAACCTGATCAGGTTCAAGCTCTTCAGGGACAGTTCCTTCAGGGTCCTCTAGATCAGCTTCCTGGGAAGGCTGATCATCACTCTGAGGCAGGGGGGAAGGCACAGCCTTGACCCTCCTGTTCTTCTTCTTGGTAGGTGCTTGGTCCATTGTTCCAGGATCCAAGACCTGAGGTTCAGTGAGGCACTTTTTGGCCTGTGACCTGGTCACAGCAAGGACATGTGATGATATACCTAACATCTCTGCATGAGTCCTGTACTCCACTTCTGACCATAGAGAACTCTCTAGGTCATTGCCCAACAAACATTCTACTGGGAGGTCTGCACTAACCACAACCCTTTTGAGGCCAGTTACCCCTCCCCATGAGAAGTTAACAACTGCCACACTGTGTGAAGTAGTGGCATTGCTGGCATTGGTCACCAGGTAGTTCTCACCTGGTATGTACTGTCCAGGGTCCACAAAGCCTGGTGTCACCATAGTGACACTGGCACATGTGTCCCTGTAGGCTTGAGCCACTTTGTCATTAATTAAAGGAGTCTGTCTGTACTTGCCCAGGTTACTGGGGCTCACAGTCAGGGACAAATCAATGTCCCCATCACAGATCAAGACTGCCTGTGTAAGGGTTCTGTCTAAGTCAGAATCTCCTTCAGTTCCCATAGTGATTCCCACTACACCCTTTGTCTGGGGACCAACACTGCTAACAGTAGTACTGGGAGCAGGTGCCTTAGGGGCAACAGTGTTGGGGGCTCCACCCTTTTTGCAATCACTAGTCCAGTGAGTTGTATTTTTACAATGATTGCACCAGGGTTTCTTCTGACCTTCTTTCTTCTTCTTGGACTGTTGGGACCCACCCTCCTTAGCAGTAGTTTGGGGCCCTGTTGAAGACTTCTGGTCTTTAGGTTTCTGATCTCCACCCTTTTGGTCTGTTTTCTTCTGATCACCCCCTTGGCCCTGGTTCTGGTTCTTTTGCTTAACCCTGGTTCTGACCCATGTGTCTGCCTTCTTTCCCAATTCTTGGGGAGAGGTCAGATCAGAGTCAACCAAGTGTTGATGCAGTTGCTGGTTTTGACAGTTATTTAAAATCTGTTCTCTCATCATCAAATTATACAATCCTGTAAAATCAGATACCTTACTTCCCAGCAACCAACCCTCCAAAGCCTTAGTGGCACATTCAATGTATTCAGACCAGTCCTGAGTCTGTGTCTTTTGGGTGTCTCTGAACATTAACCTGTACTGCTCAGTGGTTAAGCCTAACCCATCAACTAGAACACTCTTCAGGACTCTGTAGTTTCTGACATCCTCTTCTCTAACAGTGAGGAGTCTGTCTCTGCCTCTTCCTTCAAAGGAGAGCCAGAGGATTGCTGCCCACTGATCTTCAGGAACCTGCTGCACTTTGCAGGCTCTCTCAAGAGCAGTTATCCACTTGTGGATGTCATCCCCACTTTTGTAGGGGGGCACAACCTTAGACAGGTTTCTATTGTCGAAAACCCTATCTTTGTCCTTAGGGACAATGCTGCCACCAGTGGGTATGGACCCACTCTCTTTATGCTGTCTAGCCTTGCTAAGTTTCTCTTCCATCAGGGCTACTTCTAGCTCCTGCTTCCTGATCCTCAGCTGGGCCTCTTGCATCTTGGCCTCATGTTCCCTCCTCTGAGGGGTGGTCATCCTTCTCCTGGAGTGACCTTGAGAGCCTCTAGAGCCATGGGAAGCATTGGAGTCACCTGAGCGATTCCTTTGCCTTCCCAGCCCTGTGTTAAGTCCACTGGGGAGATCCAGTGGGTTGAACCCACTGTCAGTCCCCAATAGCCTTGGTTTAGCTGGGCCAAGTATAACACTTGGCACTGGGCTAGTTCTCCCTTCATCCTCACTACTGTCAGTATCCTTTTCACTCTCATCCTCTGTGGTAGGCATCCCATCTAAGGGGTGACTATTGGGAAGGGGTACTTCAGTGGCATCTTTAGAAGGGGGGCCCCCTGTTCCTGTCCCTAAGGGGGCTAACTGGGAAGCTTTCTTGAGTGCTCTCTGATTCTCATCATTCTGTAAGAGCTCTCTGAGCTCAGCAGAGTTTGGGTTCTTGGGCTGTTTAAGGCCTCTAAGAGTTGCCAAATGCCTGAGCTCATTCTGATTAAGGGTAGCAAAGCTGGATGGTGCCCTCTGGGGGTCACTCTCAACAGAGATGGGTACAGTGGACCCCTCTGCCCCGGCCATTGCTCTTAAGTGTGGGTGGATGTGTTGCAATCTACCTACACTTGGGTTTACCTACTAAACCTATCTAGTAGTTGTAGTCAGGGTGTGCTACTCCCTTTGCTCTACAACAACTAAGTTCAGTAGAACTTAAGTATATCTAATCTTGTTTTATATGTACCTACAGGTACCTATGTGATCTTTCAATTGGTAACCAAGAGATTACAATGGTAAAACACAGCAAGCTCAAATCCCATCGCTGCCACCAATGTGAGAAGTTGGCCTGGTATATGATGCTCACTAGTTAAAGTGATCACCTTGTACCATGCCAAGCAACCCTTATGGTGTGGTTGTAAGTCAACCTTTTCGGACTAGCTGCCCTAGTGGTAGCGTAGGCTAAGCAGTCTTTGAGGCTAAACTCGTGAAGCGTGTTAAGCCAGCTGTTTTACCAAATGCAACCCCCTTTTATACCAATGAAAGGACACCACACAGATATATATTCAAAATATATATGTATTTATTTCTCAAAGTAACCCCTAGTCTCTTTATGAGCACAGGAGCACAAATCGTCAAACAAGATTATCACAGAATACACAGAAGTTGCACTTTATATGGATAGGCCCTGGTGGCCACTCGAACCATATACTAAAATAGTGGTATAAGTACCACGAACAGAAAAGGGAAAAGGCCTAGGGCCTCTAGAATCGCTGGGCCTACAAGGAGCTAACGTCAGTTAGTGACCAGGAGGTCCACGGGTGGCGTGTGCAGAGCAAATAGTCACACGCGTGCTCCCATAGGTTTCAATGGGTGCGTAAAAAGTACAAAGTTACTGCAAAAGGAATCTTCCGGATGACCTAGGAACTTAAGATTTGGAACACAGGCACTAGAGATGTAATACTACACTTGGGCACAGGTGTGCCAGCTTTACCTCACCCACAGGAAGCGGGTGCATAGGCCTCGAAGTGCGTCGGGTTTCTTCTATCTGTTCCGTGGGGCCTGTAGACAAAAGTGCTGCAGGCGGTCGGTCGGGAAGAGATGCAGTGGATCCAAGAGTGGATCGGAGATGTTGAAGACCTGTAAGCAGAGGGGACAGTGTTCACAGTCACTAGCCAGTGACCAGCGTGGCACCAGGTGGGTACCAGGCGATGTCGGGTGCAAACAGGTGATGAGGGGTAGCTTGTCTCCGCAGCCACGTGGTCCCTGAAGGTCGACGACGTCCAGGAGTCGGCTCACGAGCTGTCCCACGCAGGCTCTCGCTGTCGGCGGTGTCGGCGACTTGATCGAAGCAAACAAGCCTTGGCAAAAGCAATTGCAGGAGGATTCGGAAATCAGCTGTTGGTTCTGACCAGCAAGGTCAGAGGGATTGCTCCTTTGGAGGGGAGCAAGGGCCAGTCTGGAGCAACCAGACCAGCGGTGTTTGTCGTAGATTTCGTCGCCAAGATGGCCACTAGCCAGCGGGCCAGCAACCGGTTAGGCGCGTCGAGTGGCAAAATGCAGAAGGGCCCCACGCAGATCGTGGAGATGCTGGAGGGCTCACCTTTGGTGCAGATGCTGCTCGAGGGTTGGGCTTCTCAGGACCCAAAGCACAACTTGGAGGGAGCCTCGGTTGTTGCACTGGTCAGCTTGTCGTAGTCGTTCCAAGATGGCTGGCTCCACGTGTCTCGGTGCCTCCACGGGTCTCTTCTTTTCAGGGACTGTGGATCGGGCGGTGAGAGGTCTGGAGGTCCAGGTCTTGTCAGTCTCTGGGCTCGGGCTCCGGCGGGAGGCGGCGGCAAAGCAGACGTTGATTCGCTGGATGGTGCTTGCGTTAGCAAGGTGGTCACTCCCTGACCACAGGGGAGATTTTCTTCAGTCTTCTGTGCAGCAGAATGTCGAAGTTCCCGTCTTCTTCTTAGTTTCAAGTTGATTCCAGGATGTCTGAAGTCTTAGGACACAGCTCCTACCTTTATTCGGATTCTAGGGGCCGGACTACCTGCTAGGTCCCTCCCTATGGGTGGGACCAGGAAGGGGGGTGGTTACACCCCCAATCCTTTGTCCAGCTCGCCCCAGGCCCGGGACTGGTGTGCCCCAGGACCGGTTTGAACTGGCATATGCCCCGAGGCTCCTTGTGAGCCACAGGCATGTCTGGTTTCTTTCAAGCCCTACCTGACCAATACACAAAATCCTGTCTGGGGTGGTGCACGCACCTCCCCTGGCAGGAAACCCTTTGTCCACACCTCCCAAGCTGGAAGGACTCCCAGCAGCAGGAGGGCAGACTTGTGTCTGTGGTGGCAGCATCCATTTTGTGGAGCTGAGGCTATGTCTGATTTTACCCGGGTTTCAGGTACTGTACATGTCGTGTCCCTCTAGAAGGGTGGAATGCTAACCCCGTCGCCAGAATTGGCGAGGGGTTAGTATTCCAATTCGTATGACACCTTACTCGACATGTTTTGATAAAGCCAAACCAAAGATAGCATTTAACCGCGAGGTTCATAATGCACTTAAGAGTATATGGTATGACGATATCTGGAAACAGTAGAAGGAAGTTGTTCCGACCACTGCAGACAGGCTCAGCTCATGCCAGAGCACCATCTCACATGGAACCAAGCACTCTGCCTTCAGGATTGTTAAGGCCTGCCATAGGAGTGACTTATAGGTTACCAGGTGTCCCATTTAAGGTTAGGTATAGGTATACTACACCTAAGTAAGAGGTGATTACACCAACTTACCCCAGCTGAGTGATCAGCCAGTTGTGTCAGATTGTTAGGCCAAGCCTGGGGTGGCATAATACATGCTGCAGCCCCTGGCAGGCCTTGGGTACACCAATGCCCTGGGTACCTAGTGTACACTGGTACAGGGGCTGACAGGGTGATCCACTTCCAATTGGTTATGCACCTAGGGTGCATAGTTTTAATTTAGTAGAGAGAACAGCAGGCTGGGGGTCTGATTGGCAGGCCCACAGCCTCAATATGTCAAAAACCAGTGAAGCAAAAAGCAAAAATTTGGGGTGACCATAGGATAGCAGACCCTACTCTCCTACAGTCAGTCAGTTTCAGTCAGTCAGTTTCTGTCAGTCAGTCAGTTTCAGTCAGTCAGTGTCAGTCAGTCAGTGTCAGTCAGTCAGTAATTGTCAGCCAGTGTCAGTCAGTCAGTGTCAGTCAGTCAGTGTCAGTCAGTCAGTGTCAGTCTGTCAGTGTCAGTCAGTCATTGTCAGTCAGTCATTGTCAGTCTGTCAGTGTCAGTCTGTGAGTGTCAGTCTGTGAGTGTCAGTCTGTGAGTGTCAGTCTGTGAGTGTCAGTCTGTGAGTGTCAGTCTGTGAGTGTCAGTCAGTCAGTGTCAGTCAGTCAGTGTCAGTCAGTCAGTGTCAGTCAGTCATTGTCAGTCAGTCAGTGTCTGTCAGTCAGTGTCAGTCAGTCAGTGTCAGTCAGTGTCAGTCAGTCAATGTCAGTCAGTCATTGTCAGTCAGTGTCATTCAGTCAGTGTCAGTCAGTGTCAGTCAGTCAATGTTAGTCAGTGTCAGTCAGTCAGTGTCAGTGAGTGTCAGTCAGTCAGTGTCAGTCAGTGTCAGTCAGTCAGTGTCAGTCAGTGTCAGTCAGTCAGTGTCAGTCAGTGTCAGTTTCAGTCAGTGTCAGACAGGGTCAGATAGTCAGTGTCAGACAGTCAGTGTCAGTCAGTCAGTGTCAGTCAGTCAGTGTCAGTCAGTCAGTGTCAGTAATCAGTGTCTATCAGTCAGTGTCAGTCAGTCAATGTCAGTCAGTCATTGTCAGTCAGTGTCAGTCAGTCAATGTTAGTCAGTGTCAGTCAGTCAATGTTAGTCAGTGTCAGTCAGTCAGAGTCAGTCAGTGTCAGTCAGTCAGTTTCAGTCAGTCAGCACCAGTCAGTCAGTGCCAGTCAGTCAGTGTCTGTCAGTCAGTCAGTCAGTGTCAGTCAGTCAGTGTCAGTCAGTGTCAGTCAGTCAATGTCAGGCAGTCAGTGTCAGTCAGTCAGTGTTAGTCAGTCAATGTCAGTCAGTCACTCAATGTCAGTCAGTCAGTGTCAGTCAGTCAGTGTCAGTCAGTCAATGTCAGTCAGTCAATGTCAGTCAGTCAGTGTCAGTCAGTCAGTGTCAGTCAGACAGTGTCAGTTTCAGTTAGAGTCAGTCAGTGTCAGTCAGTCAGTTTCAGTCAGTGTCAGTGTCAGACAGTGTCAGACAGTCAGTGTCAGACAGTCAGTGTCAGTCAGTCAGAGTCAGTGTCAGTCAGTGTCAGTCAGTCAGTGTCAGTAATCAGTGTCAGTCAGTCAGTGTCAGTCAGTCAGTGTCAGTAATCAGTGTCAGTCAGTCAGTGTCAGTGAGTGTCAGTGAGTGTCAGTCAGTGTCAGTCAGTGTCAGTCAGTCGGTTTCAGTCAGTTTCAGTCAGTGTCAGTCTGTCATTGTCAGTCAGTCAGTGTCAGTCAGTCATTGTCAGTCAGTCAATGTCAGTCAATGTCAGTCAGTCAGTGTCAGTCAGTTTCAGTCAGTGTCAGTCAGTCAGTTTCAGTCAGTTTCAGTCAGTGTCAGTCAGTGTCAGTCAGTGAGTGTCAGTCAGTGAGTGAGTGTCAGTCACTGAGTGTCAGTCAGTGAGTGTCAGTCAGTCAGTGTCAGTCAGTGTCAGTCAGTGTCAGTCAGTGTCAGTCAGTTGCAGTCAGTGTCAGTCAGACAGTGTCAGTCAGTGTCAGTCAGTCAATGTCAGTCAGTCAGTGGCAGTCAGTCAGTGGCAGTCAGTCAGTGTCAGTCAGTGTCAGTCAGTCAGGGTCAGTCAGTCAGTGTCAGTCAGTCAGTGTCAGTCAGAGTCAGTCAGTCAGTGTCAGTCAGTCAGTTTCAGTCAGTCAGTGTCTGTCAGTCAGTCAGTGTCAGTCAGTCAGTCAGTGTCAGTCAGTCAGTGAGTCAGTGTCAGTCAGTCAGTGTCAGTCAGTCAGTAATTGTCAGCCAGTGTCAGTCAGTCAGTGTCAGTCAGTCAGTGTCAATCTGTCAGTGTCAGTCAGTCATTGTCAGTCAGTCAGTGTCAGTCAGTCAGTGTCAGTCAGTCAGTGTCAGTCAGTGTCAGTCAGTCAGTGTCAGTCTGTCAGTGTCAGTCTGTGAGTGTCAGTCAGTGAGTGTCAGTCAGTGAGTGTCAGTCAGTCAGTGTCAGTCAGTCATTGTCAGTCAGTCAGTGTCAGTCAGTCAGTGTCAGTCAGTCATTGTCAGTCAGTCAGTTTCAGTCAGTGTCAGTCAGTCAATGTCAGTCAGTCATTGTCAGTCAGTGTCAGTCAGTCAATGTTAGTCAGTGTCAGTCAGTCAATGTTAGTCAGTGTCAGTCAGTCAATGTCAGTCAATTAGAGTCAGTCAGTGTCGGTCAGAGTCAGTCAGAGTCAGTCAGTGTCAGTCAGTCAGTTTCAGTCAGTCAGTTTCAGTCAGTGTCAGTGTCAGTCAGTGTCAGTCAGTCAGTCAGTGTCAGACATTCAGTGTCAGACAGTCAGTGTCAGTCAGTCAGTGTCAGTCAGTCAGTGTCAGTAATCAGTGTCAGTCAGTCAGTGAGTGTCAGTCAGTGTCAGTCAGTCAGTCAGTGTCAATCAGTCAGTGTCAATCAGTCAGTGTCAGTAATCAGTGTCAGTCAGTCATTGTCAGTCAGTGTCAGTCAGTCAGTGTCAGTCAGTGTCACTCAGTGTCAGTCAGTCACTGTCAGGCAGTCAATGTCAGTCAGCCAATGTAAGTCAGTCAGTTTCAGTCAGTGTCAGTCAGTCAGTTTCAGTCAGTTTCAGTCAGTGTCAGTCAGTCAGTGTCAGTCAGTCAGTGTCAGTCACTGAGTGTCAGTCAGTGAGTGTCAGTCAGTGAGTGTCAGTGAGTGTCAGTGAGTGTCAGTCAGTGTCAGTCAGTGTCAGTCAGTCAATTTCAGTTAGTCAGTGTCAGTCAGTCTGTGTCATACAGTCAGTGGCAGTCATTCAGTCGCAGTCAGTCAGTGTCAGTCAGTGTCAGTCAGTCAGGGTCAGTCAGTGTCAGTCAGCCAGTGTCAGTCAGTTTCACTCAGTCAGGGTCAGTCAGTCAGTGTCAGTCAGTTTCAGTCAGTGTCAGCCAGTCAGGGTCAGTCAGTCAGTGTCAGTCAGTGTCAGTAATCAGTGTCAGTCAGTCAGTGTTAGTCAGTCAGTGTTAGTCAGTCAGTGTCAGTCAGTCAGTGTCAGTAAGTCAGTGTCAGTAATCAGTGTCAGTCAGTCAGTGTTAGTCAGTCAGTGTTAGTCAGTCAGTGTCAGTCAGTCAGTGTCAGTAATCAGTGTCAGTCAGTCAGTGTTAGTCAGTCAGTGTTAGTCAGTCAGTGTCAGTCAGTCAGTGTTAGTCAGTCAGTGTTAGTCAGTCAGTGTCAGTCAGTCAGTGTCAGTCAGTGTCAGTCAGTGTCAGTCAGTGTCAGTCAGTCAGTGTCAGTGAGTGTCAGTGAGTGTCAGTCAGTGTCAGTCAGTGTCAGTCAGTCAGTGTCAGTCAGTCAGTGTCAGTCAGTCAGTGTCAGTCAGTGTCAGTCAGTGTCAGTCAGTGTCAGTCAGTCATTGTCAGTCAGTCAATGTCAGTAAGTCAATGTCAGTCAGTCAATGTCAGTCAGTCAGTGTCAGTCAGTTTCAGTCAGTCAGTCAGTGTCAGTTTCAGTCAGTGTCAGACAGTGTCAGACAGTCAGTGTCAGACAGTCAGTGTCAGTCAGTCAGTGTCAGTCAGTCAATGTCAGTCAGTGTCAGTCAGTCAGTGTCAGTCAGTCAGTGTCAGTAATCAGTGTCTGTCAGTCAGTGTCTGTCAGTCAGTGTCAGTCAGTCAATGTCAGTCAGTCATTGTCAGTCAGTGTCAGTCAGTGTCAGTCAGTCAATGTTAGTCAGTGTCAGTCAGTCAATGTTAGTCAGAGTCAGTCAGAGTCAGTCAGTGTCAGTCAGTCAGTTTCAGTCAGTCAGTGCCAGTCAGTCAGTGTCTGTCAGTCAGTCAGTGTCAGTCAGTCAGTGTCAGTCAGTCAATGTCAGTCAGTCAGTCAGTGTTAGTCAGTCAATGTCAGTCAGTCAGTCATGTCAGTCAGTCAGTGTCAGTCAGTCAGTGTCAGTCAGTCAATGTCAGTCAGTCAATGTCAGTCAGTCAGTGTCAGTCAGTCAGTGTCAGTCAGTCAGTGTCAGTCAGTTTCAGTCAGAGTCAGTCAGTGTCAGTCAGTCAGAGTCAGTCAGTGTCAGTCAGTCAGTTTCAGTCAGTGTCAGTGTCAGACAGTGTCAGACAGTCAGCGTCAGACAGTCAGTGTCAGTCAGTCAGTGTCAGTCAGTCAGTGTCAGTCAGTGTCAGTCAGTCAGTGTTAGTAATCAGTGTCAGTCAGTCAGTGTTAGTCAGTCAGTGTCAGTCAGTCAGTGTCAGTAATCAGTGTCAGTCAGTCAGTGTCAGTAATCAGTGTCAGTCAGTCAGTGTAAGTGAGTGTCAGTCAGTGTCAGTGAGTGTCAGTCAGTGTCAGTCAGTCAGTGTCAGTCAGTGTCAGTCAGTGTCAGTCAGTCAGGGTCAGTCAGTCAGTGTCAGTCAGTGTCAGTAATCAGTGTCAGTCAGTCAGTGTTAGTCAGTGTTAGTCAGTCAGTGTTAGTCAGTCAGTGTCAGTCAGTCAGTGTCAGTAAGTCAGTGTCAGTAATCAGTGTCAGTCAGTCAGTGTTAGTCAGTCAGTGTTAGTCAGTCAGTGTCAGTCAGTCAGTGTCAGTCATCAGTGTCAGTCAGTCAGTGTTAGTCAGTCAGTGTTAGTCAGTCAGTGTTAGTCAGTCAGTGTCAGTCAGTCAGTGTTAGTCAGTCAGTGTTAGTCAGTCAGTGTTAGTCAGTCAGTGTCAGTCAGTCAGTGTCAGTCAGTGTCAGTGAGTGTCAGTCAGTGTTAGTCAGTGTCAGTCAGTGTCAGTCAGTCAGTGTCAGTCAGTCAGTGTCAGTCAGTGTCAGTCAGTGTCAATCAGTCATTGTCAGTCAGTCAATGTCAGTCAGTCAATGTCAGTCAGTCAATGTCAGTCAGTCAGTGTCAGTCAGTTTCAGTCAGTCAGTCAGTGTCAGTTTCAGTCAGTGTCAGACAGTGTCAGACAGTCAGTGTCAGACAGTCAGTGTCAGTCAGTCAGTGTCAGTCAGTCAATGTCAGTCAGTGTCAGTCAGTCAAATCAAATCAAATCAAAAAATCACTTTATTCGGTTTTGCGAAGAAGACCATAAAAGTTCATAGAAATACATTTCATACATTAGTTCAATTTAAAAAGACTGTTAAAAAATCATGAGTTTAAAATGCATTTTGTAAAATCATTAAAAGAAGAGGTTAGACTCTTACTACCAACCCTTGTAGTCTCTTCATACATTTGATTTTCAGAGATTAGACCTATGGCGTATGCAAAATTTCAAAAAACGTACAGTTGCTTTTGCTATCAATTCATTTTCCAGATATTGTAACGCCAGGTAGGCTGGGCGACATTGGCGTAGACCCCAATATTTAAATATGGGCAATAGCCATTGTCTGCGGGGTGCCTCAAAAAATGTACAAAATAAGACTGTATGTATTGTCGACTGCTTTGATTGGGAGTCACAAGGGCACAATGACATTTTTGATGACCAATCATTTTGTGTGGGAAAGCAGACCATTAAGTGGAACATGTTGAACCTGAAGCGTGTCAGAAGTAGTTTTTCAAATTGGGTCATGTTATACAGCAAATAAGGTTCAATGGATGATACTGTTTGGACTAATAGACTTTGTTGTACAGAGGATTTATGGATTTCTTTTAGCAGACGTGTTTGGTGCAGGTGTGATAGACATGCTTTCCTCAGATCTTTTTTGGAAATACTGTATAAAGATGATGGATCTGTAAAATAATGACTGTGTCCCATATCTGTAAGAAAGGCTTTTACATAGGCTGTCCATTTCATCCGCCCGTAGTGCTCCAGCGTCTGAATGTCTTGAATGATGAGTCTGGTTAAATTGCATTGTTCAGTGACCCAAATTCTTCTCCAGAGCATTATAGGTTGTGTTCTTATAATGTCCTCTAGGTGGTCTATGCCCAGCTCTTCGTGACAGGCGTATGTTGAAGAATTTTTCGGCAGCCCCAATAAGAATCTTAAAAAGGCATTTTCTATTTTTTGTAATTCAGTCACGTTTGCGTAGCCCCATATCCCTGCCCCATAGATAGCAGTACTGACACATTTTGCCTTGTAGATTTTTAAGGTTTCTAGAGGTGGCTTGTGGCCCAGTTTTTGGACAAATGTTCTCAAGGCCGCTGTTGTTTTTAGAAATGATAGTTTTCTCGCCGAAATTGCCGCTTTCCACTTAAATTTATCGTCAATGACAATTCCCAGGTATTGGTAAGTGGGTGTTCTTTCCAGGGCTTCCCCTTTCACAAATAGTCTTTTAGGTTTCATGTTTTTCCTCCCCGCATGCATAGTAAAAGTTTTTTTAACATTTAAAAACAAGTTCAAACTTAACATGAATTCACAGTATCTATCCAATTCTCGCTGCAGTTCCACAGATGTTCTCGCTAAAATGACCGCGTCGTCGGCATATAGCAACGCGGGTATATGCCGACGACCGACCGATGGGAGGTCTTTACTTCCCTCAAGCAGTGCTGTCTCAAGGCCATTTGTGTAGAGGGTGAATAGAAAGGGGGCCAGTACGCATCCCTGTCTGACCCCCTTTTCTACCCAAAAGCTATCTGACAATTGACCCTTTGTCCCGAATCGCACTCTGCCTGTTGTTCCAGTGTAGAGTTCTCGTAGGAAATCTACAATAGGGGGATCTACTCCCATATTCAACAGGATCGTCCACAGCCTTGAATGTATAACACAATCAAAGGCTGCGGATAGGTCCACATACACCATGTGAAAGGCACTCCCCTTGGCCTCTAAGTATTTTCCTGCCAATAGGGTCAAGTTTAGTGCTTGATCCACAGTGCCTAGGCCTTCGCGGAAACCATATTGTATGTCTGATATGACATTGTTAGTGACTGCCCACTCCTGGAGTCTCTCGAGAATTATCCGACCAGCGACCTTCCCGAGAGAGTCCAGGAGGGAGATAGGCCTATAACAAGTTGGTGAGTTTCGGTCTCCCTTTTTAAAGATCGGGACGAGTACAGAGGTCTTCCATGATTTAATCAGGCCTTCTTCTAGGGAAGCGTTTAAGACATTTGTCAGGAGCGGGGACCAGAGTTCTTCCTCGTATTTATAAATGTCAACGGGAACCCCGTCGGGCCCCGGGGCTTTGCCTAATTTAGTGGATCTTAATGCTTTCTGTACCTCGTCATGCGTAAACTGCAGGTTTAGCGGATAGATAACTTGCTTCAGCAAGTCCGTTGTTTCCATATTATCTGATGGACTTAAACCAAAAACATTTGAGTAATGTTTTACCCATTCAGTGTTGGAGATCGCGACGTCAATAGAGGATATATCCTCCTTCCCTGTGAGGTATGGTGACCTTACTATTTTCCAGAACTCAACACTATCTTTGAGTTCTGTACTTTTTTTTAGACACTCCCAGAGGTCAGTTTTTATCTCATGTTTTCTGTTTTTAATTGCTAAGGCATAGTCTCTCCTTAGAGCGGTAATTTTCACCCTGTCTCTATACTTACTGGCCAATGCTTTTTTTAGTTTTACGTGTGCTTTCGTACAAGCTGAATTGAACCAGCCTTTCTTATCACGGTTAATCTGTTTGCAGGAACTAGTTAAAGCCTTTTTTATCTTATCTGTGATAATATTGAAGCTAGCTATTATCTTGGAGCTTTCTGCCTCATGGTCTAGACAAAGTGATATCTCACTTTTACATGCTGTAACAATTGTTGAAATGGTCGCTTTTTTATCAACATTTCCCCATTTTAGGGTGTAGCCATTAAGAGACCCCATCTCTAAGTTTTGTTGATGCAGTAGAGAAAAAGTATCAAAGTCTTTTTGTTTTCTTTGTTCTCTTAGGCTGATTACAATCGGAAAGTGGTCACTTAAAGGATTTTTGGTTACTTCGAATAATTCTATAATTGGACCTTTATGTGCTGAGATCATAACGTAGTCTATCAGACTCGTCAGTCCCCTGCCATTAAAGGTTGGGGAAAAAGGTACTTGAGGAGTTTTTAGTTCGTTTGCAAAACCCAGTTCTAGTTCAGTTACAGCCTCATTCATTTTTTCACCTTCGTGTGAATGAGTAAAGTGAGTGATCATATTTCCATCATCTTCTACTATCCCACATTTATCAGTATTATTGTTGTCACATAGATGGATGTTAAAGTCTCCGCCCCATAGTATGGTGCATGTTTTATTAATATATTTCTCTTTTAGGTTTTGTAGAGTACCAGAGATTTCTTGAAGAAGGTTAATTAGGTCGTCTAGTTTTTTGTTATTGTAAAAGTTTACAATAATGTATACTGTCTGTTTAGTTGTCTTCAAAATTACTATTTGGTAATTCTCATGTAGTTTAACTGGAACTATCTCTTCATGTTGTAGGGTGTTGGCTATATAGATAATTAGACCGCCACTGTTTCTTCCAGAAGAAGATTTTTTTGCTGAAGAAAGGAAAGTCTTGTATCCCATTATATGCAGTGGGACGATAGCCCAAGTTTCCTGAAGACAGATAATACTGCTCGCAGTTACTTGGTTTAAAAAGTTAGGATTTGTTACTTTAGCCAGCAAGCCTGCTATATTCCAGAAAGTTAAAATTATTAAGGAAGTGCTTTTGTTATTGCAGTTTGAAATTTTCTTGATTAATGAGTTTCCATGATGTTGGTGGCTAATTTTTGATTGAGCTAAGTTAATTTCGTCATTAGGTCCTATTTGATTTTGAGTATTTAAGGTATTCTCTGGTATTATGTTCTGCATGTCTAATCCATAGGTATTAGGGGGGCTATCTGACGTCTGGCCTACTGGGTTTAATGTATGGTTCACTGAGTCTACAGGGTAGATATTTTCTTGTCAATCGTTAAAGTCAAGAGTAGAGAGTGCAGCAAACCTGTTTTGAGTTGGAATACTATAAAGGTTACCAGGTGCTGCGGCAACATGTTGCCAACGAGGGTCCCTGTATTCTTTGTTTGGCATTGTAGACAAGTAAGGGTGAGATGTGAAATGAGGATGAACCTGTGGATGATATCTATGCATGTGAATGTTTGGATATGTAAATTTGGGATACTGCTGTAAAAAGGGGGAGTTGTTTGCAAATATTGAATGATGATCGAAGAAAGGTGTGACTAGGTTAGATTCTGTTGTTGGTACATCAGTGATCAGATGCCTATAGAAGTACCCCAGTGGGAGTAGGGTAGTATTAAATTCCCATACGGAAGGTGGAGGGGCTCTGGCCAGAGTTTTCTCGGCCCACTGTGAATTCTTGAAACTAATAGATACACAATCACCTTCAAATTTCTTTTTTAAAGGACCTATCCATCCTACTCTCTGTACATTGTTTATTTCTGCTGTGCATTCTATCGGATAGTTACAGTTTGCTATCAACCAATGCAGGATCTTGTTTTTCAAGGATGAGTGAGTTTCCTCTTGATCGTTCCTAAGCCTAGGCACATTCACTAAAATCAATACATAAGCACCACATTCGGGAGGAAGATTGATTCTTGAAGGGATCTGCCTTGAATTATATGGTGGATCGTGTGTTAACCGGGGTTTTTGAGAGTTTGTGGTAGTGAATGTTGAATAATTTTGACTCTTTTTTTGATCTTGAGATGATGTGGTCGTCTTTCCTGGAGTAGTGTTTACCGCCTGAGTACTAGTGGTTGTGCTTGAAGTTGGGCCACTTCCTGTGGTAGAGTTGTTTGTAGGCTTATTTTTGCTCACTGGAATGGATAAGTTTGGTTGCGGTTTTATTGTACTAGTTACAGTCGATGTAATTTTTTCTGTCTGTTTTGTAGTGGTAGTTTTACCGGTGTTTGGTTTTCCTGCTGTATTAGTAGGTACAATGTCTCTAATGAGAGTCTTTTTATTAACAGCGATGAGTTCCTCAAGTTTCTTTTCAATTCTAGTCAGTCTAGATTCGATGGGTGAGATGTAGATTGCCAGGAGATTGCCGACGCTTTCTATCAGTTGATCATCTTTTATTAGCTTTACTGATGCGTCAAGGTTATTTACATACTCCTGGACCTTTTCCTGCATGGCTTCAGTTGAAGGGCCAGGTTGTTTAAATGTTCCGTTGGCTATGGGATACTTAATTGTGGTTTTTCTAGATTGAACTTTGGATTTTTTGCGTAATTTACCCACGGAAGGGATGCTTATTGTTGGTTGTTGAGTCTGTTTACGAATGGCGCCCTCTTCGGTGGGTCTTATTAGTATGGGACTATTTGGTTCTATGTTTTCCGGAGTAAGGTTTATGTTTAGATCTGGTGTCTTTTCGAGATCATTGCTCGTGTCAGAGTCGCACTCTATCAGTGGGTCTGTGGCCGATAAATTAATTTCATTAGGAATGGTGTGAATATCAGGCCGTATTTCTTGCGGGCAGCCTAGTTGTTGTTCATGTTGTTTGACAGGAGTTTTTGCCAACAAAATGTCGCCAAGGGAGGAGCGTTTAGTTGTTAATAGTTCATATGAGGCCCTACGCTTGGCAGCTTCTAAGTCTTGTGAGACTCTTCTTTCAAGGAGAGAGATGCTTAAATCGATCGCGTCATGGGTTCTCGTGATAAAGTTGTCAATGGGGCCGATGATGGATGTACTGTTTGCAGGATGTCAGTGTCAGACAGTCATTGTCAGTCAGTCAGTGTCAGTCAGTCAATGTCAGTCAGTGTCAGTCAGTCAGTGTCAGTCAGTCAGTGTCAGTAATCAGTGTCTGTCAGTCAGTGTCTGTCAGTCAGTGTCAGTCAGTCAATGTCAGTCAGTCAATGTCAGTCAGTCAGTGTCAGTCAGTTTCAGTCAGTCAGTCAGTGTCAGTTTCAGTCAGTGTCAGACAGTGTCAGACAGTCAGTGTCAGACAGTCATTGTCAGTCAGTCAGTGTCAGTCAGTCAATGTCAGTCAGTGTCAGTCAGTCAGTGTCAGTCAGTCAGTGTCAGTAATCAGTGTCTGTCAGTCAGTGTCTGTCAGTCAGTGTCAGTCAGTCAATGTCAGTCAGTCATTGTCAGTCAGTGTCAGTCAGTGTCAGTCAGTCAATGTTAGTCAGTGTCAGTCAGTCAATGTTAGTCAGTGTCAGTCAGTCAGAGTCAGTCAGTGTCAGTCAGTCAGTGCCAGTCAGTCAGTGCCAGTCAGTCAGTGTCTGTCAGTCAGTCAGTGTCAGTCAGTCAGTGTCAGTCAGTCAATGTCAGTCAGTCAGTCAGTGTTAGTCAGTCAATGTCAGTCAGTCAGTCAATGTCAGTCAGTCAGTGTCAGTCAGTCAGTGTCAGTCAGTCAATGTCAGTCAGTCAATGTCAGTCAGTCAGTGTCAGTCAGTCAGTATCAGTCAGTCAGTGTCAGTCAGTCAGTGTCAGTCAGTTTCAGTCAGAGTCAGTCAGTGTCAGTCAGTCAGAGTCAGTCAGTGTCAGTCAGTCAGTTTCAGTCAGTGTCAGTGTCAGACAGTGTCAGACAGTCAGTGTCAGACAGTCAGTGAAAGTCAGTGTCAGTCAGTCAGTGTCAGTAATCAGTGTCAGTCAGTCAGTGTTAGTCAGTCAGTGTCAGTCAGTCAGTGTCAGTAATCAGTGTCAGTCAGTCAGTGTCAGTAATCAGTGTCAGTCAGTCAGTGTCAGTGAGTGTCAGTGAGTGTCAGTGAGTGTCAGTCAGTGTCAGTCAGTCAGTGTCAGTCGATTTCAGTCAGTGTCAGTCAGTCAGTTTCAGTCAGTGTCAGTGTCAGACAGTGTCAGACAGTCAGTGTCAGACAGTCAGTGTCAGTCAGTCAGTGTCAGTCAGTCAGTGTCAGTCAGTGTCAGTCAGTCAGTGTCAGTAATCAGTGTCAGTCAGTCAGTGTTAGTCAGTCAGTGTCAGTCAGTCAGTGTCAGTAATCAGTGTCAGTCAGTCAGTGTCAGTAATCAGTGTCAGTCAGTCAGTGTCAGTCAGTGTCAGTGAGTGTCAGTCAGTGTCAGTCAGTCAGTGTCAGTCAGTCGGTTTCAGTCAGTTTCCGTCAGTGTCAGTCTGTCATTGTCAGTCAGTGTCAGTCAGTCAGTGTCAGTCAGTCAGTGTCAGTTAGTCATTGTCAGTCAGTCAGTGTCAGTCAGTTTCAGTCAGTGTCAGTCAGTCAGTTTCAGTCAGTGTCAGTCAGTGAGTGTCAGTCAGTGAGTGAGTGTCAGTCACTGAGTGTCAGTCAGTGAGTGTCAGTCAGTGAGTGTCAGTCAGTGTCAGTCAGTGTCAGTCAGTTTCAGTCAGTGTCAGTCAGACAGTGTCAGTCAGTGTCAGTCAGTCAATGTCAGTCAGTCAGTGGCAGTCAGTCAGTGGCAGTCAGTCAGTGTCCGTCAGTGTCAGTCAGTGTCAGTCAGTCAGGGTCAGTCAGTCAGTGTCAGTCAGTCAGTGTCAGTCAGAGTCAGTCAGTCATTGTCAGTCAGTCAGTTTTAGTCAGTCAGTGTCTGTCAGTCAGTCAGTGTCAGTCAGTCAGTGTCAGTCAGTCAGTGTCAGTCAGTCAGTAATTGTCAGCCAGTGTCAGTCAGTCAGTGTCAGTCAGTCAGTGTCAGTCTGTCAGTGTCAGTCAGTCAGTGTCAGTCAGTCAGTGTCAGTCAGTCAGTGTCAGTCTGTCAGTGGTAGTCTGTCAGTGTCAGTCAGTGAGTGTCAGTCTGTGAGTGTCAGTCTGTGAGTGTCAGTCAGTGAGTGTCAGTCAGTGAGTGTCAGTCAGTCAGTTTCAGTCAGTCATTGTCAGTCAGTCAGTGTCTGTCAGTGTCAGTCAGTCAGTGTCAGTCAGTCATTGTCAGTCAGTCAGTTTCAGTCAGTGTCAGTCAGTCAATGTCAGTCAGTCATTGTCAGTCAGTGTCAGTCAGTCAATGTTAGTCAGTGTCAGTCAGTCAATGTTAGTCAGTGTCAGTCAGTCAGTGTCAGTCAGTCAAAGTTAGTCAGTGTCAGTCAGTCATTGTCAGTCAGTGTCAGTCAGTGTCAGTCAGTCAATGTTAGTCAGTGTCTGTCAGTCAATGTTAGTCAGTGTCAGTCAGTCAGAGTCAGTCAGTGTCAGTCAGTCAGTGCCAGTCAGTCAGTGCCAGTCAGTCAGTGTCTGTCAGTCAGTCAGTGTCAGTCAGTCAGTGTCAGTCAGTCAATGTCATTCAGTCAGTCAGTGTTAGTCAGTCAATGTCAGTCAGTCAGTCAATGTCAGTCAGTCAGTGTCAGTCAGTCAGTGTCAGTCAGTCAATGTCAGTCAGTCAATGTCAGTCAGTCAGTGTCAGTCAGTCAGTATCAGTCAGTCAGTGTCAGTCAGTCAGTATCAGTCAGTTTCAGTCAGAGTCAGTCAGTGTCAGTCAGTCAGAGTCAGTCAGTGTCAGTCAGTCAGTTTCAGTCAGTGTCAGTGTCAGACAGTGTCAGACAGTCAGTGTCAGACAGTCAGTGAAAGTCAGTGTCAGTCAGTGTCAGTAATCAGTGTCAGTCAGTCAGTGTTAGTCAGTCAGTGTCAGTCAGTCAGTGTCAGTAATCAGTGTCAGTCAGTCAGTGTCAGTAATCAGTGTCAGTCAGTCAGTGTCAGTGAGTGTCAGTGAGTGTCAGTGTGAGAAGTTGGCCTGGTATATGCTGTTCACTAGTTCTAGTGACCACCTTGTACCATGCCAAGCAACCCTTATGGTGTGGTTGTAAGTCAACCTTTTTGGACTAGCTGCCCTAGTGGTAGCGTAGGCTAAGCAGTCTTTGAGGCTAAACTCGTGATGCGTGTTAAGCAAGCTGTTTTACCAATAGTAACCCCCTTTTATACCAATGAAAGGACACCACACAGATATATATTCAAAATATACATGTATTTATTTCTCAAAGTAACCCCTAGTCTCTTTATGAGCACAGGAGCACAAATCGTCAAACAAGATTATCACAGAATACACAGAAGTTGCACTTTATATGGATAGGCCCTGGTGGCCACTCGAACCATATACTAAAATAGTGGTATAAGTACCACGAACAGAAAAGGGAAAAGGCCTAGGGCCTCTAGAATCGCTGGGCCTACAAGGAGCTAACGTCAGTTAGTGACCAGGAGGTCCACGGGTGGCGTGTGCAGAGCAAATAGTCACACGCGTGCTCCCATAGGTTTCAATGGGTGCGTAAAAAGTACAAAGTTACTGCAAAAGGAATCTTCCGGATGACCTAGGAACTTAAGATTTGGAACACAGGCACTAGAGATGTAATACTACACTTGGGCACAGGTGTGCCAGCTTTACCTCACCCACAGGAAGCGGGTGCATAGGCCTCGAAGTGCGTCGGGTTTCTTCTATCTGTTCCGTGGGGCCTGTAGACAAAAGTGCTGCAGGCGGTCGGTCGGGAAGAGATGCAGTGGATCCAAGAGTGGATCGGAGATGCTGAAGACCTGTAAGCAGAGGGGACAGTGTTCACAGTCACTAGCCAGTGACCAGCGTGGCACCAGGTGGGTACCAGGCGATGTCGGGTGCAAACAGGTGATGAGGGGTAGCTTGTCTCCGCAGCCACGTGGTCCCTGAAGGTCGACGACGTCCAGGAGTCGGCTCACGAGCTGTCCCACGCAGGCTCTCGCTGTCGGCGGTGTCGGCGACTTGATCGAAGCAAACAAGCCTTGGCAAAAGCAATTGCAGGAGGATTCGGAAATCAGCTGTTGGTTCTGACCAGCAAGGTCAGAGGGATTGCTCCTTTGGAGGGGAGCAAGGGCCAGTCTGGAGCAACCAGACCAGCGGTGTTTGTCGTAGATTTCGTCGCCAAGATGGCCACTAGCCAGCGGGCCAGCAACCGGTTAGGCGCGTCGAGTGGCAAAATGCAGAAGGGCCCCACGCAGATCGTGGAGATGCTGGAGGGCTCACCTTTGGTGCAGATGCTGCTCGAGGGTTGGGCTTCTCAGGACCCAAAGCACAACTTGGAGGGAGCCTCGGTTGTTGCACTGGTCAGCTTGTCGTAGTCGTTCCAAGATGGCTGGCTCCACGTGTCTCGGTGCCTCCACGGGTCTCCTCTTTGCAGGGACTGTGGATCGGGCGGTGAGAGGTCTGGAGGTCCAGGTCTCGTCAGTCTCTGGGCTCGGGCTCCGGCGGGAGGCGGCGGCAAAGCAGACGGTGATTCGCTGGATGGTGCTTGCGTTAGCAAGGTGGTCACTCCCTGACCACAGGGGAGATTTTCTTCAGTCTTCTGTGCAGCAGAATGTCGAAGTTCCCGTCTTCTTCTTAGTTTCAAGTTGATTCCAGGATGTCTGAAGTCTTAGGACACAGCTCCTACCTTTATTCGGATTCTAGGGGCCGGACTACCTGCTAGGTCCCTCCCTATGGGTGGGACCAGGAAGGGGGGTGGTTACACCCCCAATCCTTTGTCCAGCTCGCCCCAGGCCCGGGACTGGTGTGCCCCAGGACCGGTTTGAACTGGCATATGCACCGAGGCTCCTTGTGAGCCACAGGCATGTCTGGTTTCTTTCAAGCCCTACCTGACCAATACACAAAATCCTGTCTGGGGTGGTGCATGCACCTCCCCTGGCAGGAAACCCTTTGTCCACACCTCCCAAGCTGGAAGGACTCCCAGCAGCAGGAGGGCAGACTTGTGTCTGTGGTGGCAGCATCCATTTTGTGGAGCTGAGGCTATGTCTGATTTTACCCGGGTTTCAGGTACTGTACATGTCGTGTCCCTCTAGAAGGGTGGAATGCTAACCCCGTCGCCAGAATTGGCGAGGGGTTAGTATTCCAATTCGTATGACACCTTACTCGACATGTTTTGATAAAGCCAAACCAAAGATAGCATCTAACCGCGAGGTTCATAATGCACTTAAGAGTATATGGTATGACGATATCTGGAAACAGTAGAAGGAAGTTGTTCCGACCACTGCAGACAGGCTCAGCTCATGCCAGAGCACCATCTCACATGGAACCAAGCACTCTGCCCTCAGGATTGTTAAGGCCTGCTATAGGAGTGACTTATAGGTTACCAGGTGTCCCATTTAAGGTTAGGTATAGGTATACTACACCTAAGTAAGAGGTGATTACACCAACTTACCCCAGCTGAGTGATCAGCCAGTTGTGTCAAATCGTTAGGCCAAGCCTGGGGTGGCATAATACATGCTGCAGCCCCTGGCAGGCCTTGGGTACACCAATGCCCTGGGTACCTAGTGTACACTGGTACAGGGGCTGACAGGGTGATCCACTTCCAATTGGTTATGCACCTAGGGTGCATAGTTTTAATTTAGTAGAGAGAACAGCAGGCTGGGGGTCTGATTGGCAGGCCCACAGCCTCAATATGTCAAAAACCAGTGAAGCAAAAAGCAAAAATTTGGGGTGACCATAGGATAGCAGACCCTACTCTCCTACACAACCCCCCCCCAAACGCTGGGACATTAAACTAGCCTTGACCAGTCTCGTCTTCATGTCCTAAGTGGAAGTACCTGGAGAGACCATCTGCATTCCCATGGTCAGTACCTGGCCGGTGCTCCACTGTAAAGTCCATCCCCTGTAGGGAAATGGACCACCTAAGCAGTTTGGGGTTTTCACCCTTCATCTGATTTAGCCACAAGAGGGGCTTATGGTCGGTCTGAATCTTGAAGTGAGTGCCAAACAAGTATGGCCTCAGCTTCTTCAGGGCCCACACCACAGCAAAGGCCTCCCTCTCAATAGCTGACCAATTCTTCTCTCTGGGGGTCAACCTTCTGCTAATAAAAGCAATGGGTTGGTCTTGACCATCTACATTAAGTTGTGACAGCACAGCTCCCACACCCAACTCAGAAGCATCTGTTTGGACAATAAACTCTTTGGAGTAGTCAGGACTTTTCAGGATAGGTGCAGAGCACATGGCCTCCTTCAGGTCATCAAATGCCTTTTGACAGCTTACTGTCCACTGAACCTTTTTGGGCATCTTCTTGGATGTCAGATCATTAAGAGGAGTCACAATGGACCCATAGTTCTTAACAAACTTCCTGTAATACCCAGTCAAGCCCAAGAAAGCTCGAACTTGAGTCTGGGTGGTTGGAGGGGACCAATCCTTGATGGACTGTATCTTACTCTCCAGTGGTTGAACTTGGCCCCCACCTACAAGGTGGCCCAAATACACAACCTTACTCTGCCCTATCTGGCACTTAGTAGCCTTGATAGTGAGGCCTGCCCTTTGCAGAGCCTCAAGAGCCTTCTTCAGGTGGATCAGGTGATCCTCCCAGGTGGAACTAAAGACAGCAATGTCATCAAGATATGCTGCGCAAAAGTCATCCAACCCAGTAAGGACTTGGTTCACCAGCCTTTGGAAGGTGGCAGGTGCATTCTTCAGACCAAAGGGCATCACCACAAACTGATAATGCCCACCTGGGGTTGAGAATGCTGTTTTGGCCTTAGACTCCTCAGCTAACCTGATTTGCCAATAGCCAGCTGTCAAGTCAAATGTGCTCAAAAACTTTGCAGAAGCTAGTTTGTCTATGAGCTCATCTGCCCTTGGAATAGGGTGTGCATCTGTCCTGGTGACAGCATTGAGTCCTCTGTAGTCCACACAGAACCTCATCTCTCTCTTGCCATCTTTGGTGTGAGGTTTGGGGACCAGAACCACTGGGCTAGCCCAGGGGCTCTCTGAGGGTTCAATGACACCTAATTCCAGCATTTTATGTACCTCAGCCTTTATACAGTCCCTGACGTGGTCAGGTTGTCTGTAAAGTTTGTTCTTTACAGGCAGACTGTCACCAGTGTCCACAACATGGGTACACCAGTCAGTTTGACTAGGTATCAAGGAAAACATATGTGAAAATGATTGTAGAACCTGTCTACATTCAGTCTGCTGATGGGCAGTGAGGTTGCCTCCAAGGGTCACTCCTTCAACTGAGCCATCTTCAGGGTTCTGAGACAACAGGTCTGGGAGAGGGTCACTCTCTTCCTCCTGTCCCTCATCTGTAGCCATGAGCAAGCCCATGTCTGCCCTGTCAACATATGCTTTAAGCCTGTTAACATGGAGTACCCTGTGGGGACTCCTGGGAGTTCCTAGGTCCACCAAGTAGGTGACCTCTCCCTTCTTTTCCAGGATTGTATGGGGTCCAGACCATTTGTCTTGGAGTGCTGCTGGGGCCACCGGCTCCAACACCCATACCTTCTGTCCTGGCTGATACTCAACCAAGACAGCCTTTTGGTCATGCCAAGCTTTCTGTAAGGCCTGGCTTGCCTCAAGGTTTTTAGATGCCTTCTCCATATACTCAGCCATCCTGGAGCGGAGACCAAGTACATAGTCCACTATGTCTAGCTTAGGCTTTTTGAGAGGTAACTCCCATCCTTCCTTCACCAAACACAGTGGGCCTCTCACAGGGTGCCCAAACAACAATTCAAAGGGGCTGTAGCCAACTCCTTTTTGTGGGACCTCTCTGTAAGCAAACAGAAGGCAGGGTAGAAGGATATCCCATCTTCGCCTGAGCTTTTCAGGTAATCCTTTGATCATACCCTTTAGGGTCTTGTTGAATCTCTCAACAAGCCCATTGCATTGTGGGTGATAAGGGGTGGTGAACTTGTAGTTGACACCACATTCCTTCCACATAGCTGTCAAGTATCCTGACATAAAGTTGGTACCTCTGTCAGATACTACCTCCTTAGGAAACCCCACTCTGGAGAATACTCCCAGCAGGGCCCTGGCCACAACAGGAGCTGTAGTGGTCCTAAGGGGAATTGCCTCTGGATACCTGGTGGCATGATCCACTACCACCAGTATAAATCTGTGCCCAGATGCAGTGGGAGGATCCATGGGACCCACTATGTCTATTCCCACTCTTTCAAAGGGAACCCCCACCACAGGTAGTGGTATCAGGGGGGCCTTTGTTGTGCCACCTGATTTGCCACTGGCTTGGCAGGTAACACAGGAGCGACAAAACTCCTTTGTATCTTCATTCATATGGGGCCAGTGAAAGTGAGGGACAAGCCTGTCCCAAGTCTTGTTCTGGCCTAAGTGTCCTGCTAAAGGAATGTCATGGGCCAAGGTAAGAAGGAAGCCCCTAAATTGCAGAGGTATGACCAACCTCCTGGTTGCACCAGGCTTGGGGTCTCTAGCCTCTGAATAAAGGAGCCCTTCATCCCAATACACTTTATGGGTACCTTGAGCATTCCCAGCAGCCTCAGCAGCAGCCAGCTGTCTGAGGGGTTCAAGAGAGGGGCAGGATAACTGAGCCTGCCTCAAGTCAGCCCTTGAAGGTCCCCCTGTCCCCAGAAACTCAACCTGATCAGGTTCAAGCTCTTCAGGGACAGTTCCTTCAGGGTCCTCTAGATCAGCTTCCTGGGAAGGCTGATCATCACTCTGAGGCAGGGGGGAAGGCACAGCCTTGACCCTCCTGTTCTTCTTCTTGGTAGGTGCTTGGTCCATTGTTCCAGGATCCAAGACCTGAGGTTCAGTGAGGCACTTTTTGGCCTGTGACCTGGTCACAGCAAGGACATGTGATGATATACCTAACATCTCTGCATGAGTCCTGTACTCCACTTCTGACCATAGAGAACTCTCTAGGTCATTGCCCAACAAACATTCTACTGGGAGGTCTGCACTAACCACAACCCTTTTGAGGCCAGTTACCCCTCCCCATGAGAAGTTAACAACTGCCACACTATGTGAAGTAGTGGCATTGCTGGCATTGGTCACCAGGTAGTTCTCACCTGGTATGTACTGTCCAGGATCCACAAAGCCTGGTGTCACCATAGTGACACTGGCACATGTGTCCCTGTAGGCTTGAGCCACTTTGTCATTAATTAAAGGAGTCTGTCTGTACTTGCCCAGGTTACTGGGGCTCACAGTCAGGGACAAATCAATGTCCCCATCACAGATCAAGACTGCCTGTGTCAGGGTTCTGTCTAAGTCAGAATCTCCTTCAGTTCCCATAGTGATTCCCACTACACCCTTTGTCTGGGGACCAACACTGCTAACAGTAGTACTGGGAGCAGGTGCCTTAGGGGCAACAGTGTTGGGGGCTCCACCCTTTTTGCAATCACTAGTCCAGTGAGTTGTATTTTTACAATGATTGCACCAGGGTTTCTTCTGACCTTCTTTCTTCTTCTTGGACTGTTGGGACCCACCCTCCTTAGCAGTAGTTTGGGGCCCTGTTGAAGACTTCTGGTCTTTAGGTTTCTGATCTCCACCCTTTTGGTCTGTTTTCTTCTGATCACCCCCTTGGCCCTGGTTCTGGTTCTTTTGCTTAACCCTGGTTCTGACCCATTTGTCTGCCTTCTTTCCCAATTCTTGGGGAGAGGTCAGATCAGAGTCAACCAAGTGTTGATGCAGTTGCTGGTTTTGACAGTTATTTAAAATCTGTTCTCTCATCATCAAATTATACAATCCTGTAAAATCAGATACCTTACTTCCCAGCAACCAACCCTCCAAAGCCTTAGTGGCACATTCAATGTATTCAGACCAGTCCTGAGTCTGTGTCTTTTGGGTGTCTCTGAACATTAACCTGTACTGCTCAGTGGTTAAGCCTAACCCATCAACTAGAACACTCTTCAGGACTCTGTAGTTTCTGACATCCTCTTCTCTAACAGTGAGGAGTCTGTCTCTGCCTCTTCCTTCAAAGGAGAGCCAGAGGATTGCTGCCCACTGATCTTCAGGAACCTGCTGTACTTTGCAGGCTCTCTCAAGAGCAGTTATCCACTTGTGGATGTCATCCCCACTTTTGTAGGGGGGCACAACCTTAGACAGGTTTCTATTGTCGAAAACCCTATCTTTGTCCTTAGGGACAATGCTGCCACCAGTGGGTATAGACCCACTCTCTTTATGCTGTCTAGCCTTGCTAAGTTTCTCTTCCATCAGGGCTACTTCTAGCTCCTGCTTCCTGATCCTCAGCTGAGCCTCTTGCATCTTGGCCTCATGTTCCCTCCTCTGAGGGGTGGTCATCCTTCTCCTGGAGTGACCTTGAGAGCCTCTAGAGCCATGGGAAGCATTGGAGTCACCTGAGCGATTCCTTTGCCTTCCAAGCCCTGTGTTAAGTCCACTGGGGAGATCCAGTGGGTTGAACCCACTGTCAGTCCCCAATAGCCTTGGTTTAGCTGGGCCAAGTATAATACTTGGCACTGGGCTAGTTCTCCCTTCATCCTCACTACTGTCAGTATCCTTTTCACTCTCATCCTCTGTGGTAGGCATCCCATCTAAGGGGTGACTATTGGAACTGGGTACCTCTGTAGTATCTTCAGAAGGGGGGCCTCCGGTTCCTGACCCTAAGGGGGCTAACTGGGAAGCTTTCTTGAGTGCTCTCTGATTCTCATCATTCTGTAAGAGCTCTCTGAGCTTAGCAGAGTTTGGGTTCTTGGGCTGTTTAAGGCCTCTAAGAGTTGCCAAATGCCTGAGCTCATTCTGATTAAGGGTAGCAAAGCTGGATGGTGCCCTCTGGGGGTCACTCTCAACAGAGATGGGTACAGTGGACCCCTCTGCCCCGGCCATTGCTCTTAAGTGTGGGTGGATGTGTTGCAATCTACCTACACTTGGGTTTACCTACTAAACCTATCTAGTAGTTGTAGTCAGGGTGTGCTACTCCCTTTGCTCTACAACAACTAAGTTCAGTAGAACTTAAGTATATCTAATCTTGTTTTATATGTACCTACAGGTACCTATGTGATCTTTCAATTGGTAACCAAGAGATTACAATGGTAAAACACAGCAAGCTCAAATCCAACCGCTGCTCACCAATGTGAGAAGTTGGCCTGGTATATGCTGTTCACTAGTTCTAGTGACCACCTTGTACCATGCCAAGCAACCCTTATGGTGTGGTTGTAAGTCAACCTTTTTGGACTAGCTGCCCTAGTGGTAGCGTAGGCTAAGCAGTCTTTGAGGCTAAACTCGTGATGCGTGTTAAGCAAGCTGTTTTACCAATAGTAACCCCCTTTTATACCAATGAAAGGACACCACACAGATATATATTCAAAATATACATGTATTTATTTCTCAAAGTAACCCCTAGTCTCTTTATGAGCACAGGAGCACAAATCGTCAAACAAGATTATCACAGAATACACAGAAGTTGCACTTTATATGGATAGGCCCTGGTGGCCACTCGAACCATATACTAAAATAGTGGTATAAGTACCACGAACAGAAAAGGGAAAAGGCCTAGGGCCTCTAGAATCGCTGGGCCTACAAGGAGCTAACGTCAGTTAGTGACCAGGAGGTCCACGGGTGGCGTGTGCAGAGCAAATAGTCACACGCGTGCTCCCATAGGTTTCAATGGGTGCGTAAAAAGTACAAAGTTACTGCAAAAGGAATCTTCCGGATGACCTAGGAACTTAAGATTTGGAACACAGGCACTAGAGATGTAATACTACACTTGGGCACAGGTGTGCCAGCTTTACCTCACCCACAGGAAGCGGGTGCATAGGCCTCGAAGTGCGTCGGGTTTCTTCTATCTGTTCCGTGGGGCCTGTAGACAAAAGTGCTGCAGGCGGTCGGTCGGGAAGAGATGCAGTGGATCCAAGAGTGGATCGGAGATGCTGAAGACCTGTAAGCAGAGGGGACAGTGTTCACAGTCACTAGCCAGTGACCAGCGTGGCACCAGGTGGGTACCAGGCGATGTCGGGTGCAAACAGGTGATGAGGGGTAGCTTGTCTCCGCAGCCACGTGGTCCCTGAAGGTCGACGACGTCCAGGAGTCGGCTCACGAGCTGTCCCACGCAGGCTCTCGCTGTCGGCGGTGTCGGCGACTTGATCGAAGCAAACAAGCCTTGGCAAAAGCAATTGCAGGAGGATTCGGAAATCAGCTGTTGGTTCTGACCAGCAAGGTCAGAGGGATTGCTCCTTTGGAGGGGAGCAAGGGCCAGTCTGGAGCAACCAGACCAGCGGTGTTTGTCGTAGATTTCGTCGCCAAGATGGCCACTAGCCAGCGGGCCAGCAACCGGTTAGGCGCGTCGAGTGGCAAAATGCAGAAGGGCCCCACGCAGATCGTGGAGATGCTGGAGGGCTCACCTTTGGTGCAGATGCTGCTCGAGGGTTGGGCTTCTCAGGACCCAAAGCACAACTTGGAGGGAGCCTCGGTTGTTGCACTGGTCAGCTTGTCGTAGTCGTTCCAAGATGGCTGGCTCCACGTGTCTCGGTGCCTCCACGGGTCTCCTCTTTGCAGGGACTGTGGATCGGGCGGTGAGAGGTCTGGAGGTCCAGGTCTCGTCAGTCTCTGGGCTCGGGCTCCGGCGGGAGGCGGCGGCAAAGCAGACGGTGATTCGCTGGATGGTGCTTGCGTTAGCAAGGTGGTCACTCCCTGACCACAGGGGAGATTTTCTTCAGTCTTCTGTGCAGCAGAATGTCGAAGTTCCCGTCTTCTTCTTAGTTTCAAGTTGATTCCAGGATGTCTGAAGTCTTAGGACACAGCTCCTACCTTTATTCGGATTCTAGGGGCCGGACTACCTGCTAGGTCCCTCCCTATGGGTGGGACCAGGAAGGGGGGTGGTTACACCCCCAATCCTTTGTCCAGCTCGCCCCAGGCCCGGGACTGGTGTGCCCCAGGACCGGTTTGAACTGGCATATGCACCGAGGCTCCTTGTGAGCCACAGGCATGTCTGGTTTCTTTCAAGCCCTACCTGACCAATACACAAAATCCTGTCTGGGGTGGTGCATGCACCTCCCCTGGCAGGAAACCCTTTGTCCACACCTCCCAAGCTGGAAGGACTCCCAGCAGCAGGAGGGCAGACTTGTGTCTGTGGTGGCAGCATCCATTTTGTGGAGCTGAGGCTATGTCTGATTTTACCCGGGTTTCAGGTACTGTACATGTCGTGTCCCTCTAGAAGGGTGGAATGCTAACCCCGTCGCCAGAATTGGCGAGGGGTTAGTATTCCAATTCGTATGACACCTTACTCGACATGTTTTGATAAAGCCAAACCAAAGATAGCATCTAACCGCGAGGTTCATAATGCACTTAAGAGTATATGGTATGACGATATCTGGAAACAGTAGAAGGAAGTTGTTCCGACCACTGCAGACAGGCTCAGCTCATGCCAGAGCACCATCTCACATGGAACCAAGCACTCTGCCCTCAGGATTGTTAAGGCCTGCTATAGGAGTGACTTATAGGTTACCAGGTGTCCCATTTAAGGTTAGGTATAGGTATACTACACCTAAGTAAGAGGTGATTACACCAACTTACCCCAGCTGAGTGATCAGCCAGTTGTGTCAAATCGTTAGGCCAAGCCTGGGGTGGCATAATACATGCTGCAGCCCCTGGCAGGCCTTGGGTACACCAATGCCCTGGGTACCTAGTGTACACTGGTACAGGGGCTGACAGGGTGATCCACTTCCAATTGGTTATGCACCTAGGGTGCATAGTTTTAATTTAGTAGAGAGAACAGCAGGCTGGGGGTCTGATTGGCAGGCCCACAGCCTCAATATGTCAAAAACCAGTGAAGCAAAAAGCAAAAATTTGGGGTGACCATAGGATAGCAGACCCTACTCTCCTACAGTCAGTGAGTGTCAGTCAGTGTCAGTCAGTCAGTGTCAGTCGGTTTCAGTCAGTGTCAGTCAGTCAGTTTCAGTCAGTGTCAGTGTCAGACAGTGTCAGACAGTCAGTGTCAGACAGTCAGTGTCAGTCAGTCAGTGTCAGTCAGTCAGTGTCAGTCAGTGTCAGTCAGTCAGTGTCAGTAATCAGTGTCAGTCAGTCAGTGTTAGTCAGTCAGTGTCAGTCAGTCAGTGTCAGTAATCAGTGTCAGTCAGTCAGTGTCAGTAATCAGTGTCAGTCAGTCAGTGTCAGTGAGTGTCAGTGAGTGTCAGTCAGTGTCAGTCAGTGTCAGTCAGTCAGTGTCAGTCAGTGTCAGTCAGTCAGGGTCAATCAGTCAGTGTCAGTCAGTGTCAGTAATCAGTGTCAGTCAGTCAGTGTTAGTCAGTCAGTGTTAGTCAGTCAGTGTTAGTCAGTCAGTGTCAGTCAGTCAGTGTCAGTAAGTCAGTGTCAGTAATCAGTGTCAGTCAGTCAGTGTTAGTCAGTCAGTGTTAGTCAGTCAGTGTCAGTCAGTCAGTGTCAGTCATCAGTGTCAGTCAGTCAGTGTTAGTCAGTCAGTGTTAGTCAGTCAGTGTTAGTCAGTCAGTGTCAGTCAGTCAGTGTTAGTCAGTCAGTGTTAGTCAGTCAGTGTTAGTCAGTCAGTGTCAGTCAGTCAGTGTCAGTCAGTGTCAGTGAGTGTCAGTGAGTGTCAGTCAGTGTCAGTCAGTGTCAGTCAGTCAGTGTCAGTCAGTCAGTGTCAGTCAGTGTCAGTCAGTGTCAATCAGTCATTGTCAGTCAGTCAATGTCAGTCAGTCAATGTCAGTCAGTCAATGTCAGTCAGTCAGTGTCAGTCAGTTTCAGTCAGTCAGTCAGTGTCAGTTTCAGTCAGTGTCAGACAGTGTCAGACAGTCAGTGTCAGACAGTCAGTGTCAGTCAGTCAGTGTCAGTCAGTCAATGTCAGTCAGTGTCAGTCAGTCAGTGTCAGTCAGTCAGTGTCAGTAATCAGTGTCTGTCAGTCAGTGTCTGTCAGTCAGTGTCAGTCAGTCAATGTCAGTCAGTCAATGTCAGTCAGTCAGTGTCAGTCAGTTTCAGTCAGTCAGTCAGTGTCAGTTTCAGTCAGTGTCAGACAGTGTCAGACAGTCAGTGTCAGACAGTCAGTGTCAGTCAGTCAGTGTCAGTCAGTCAATGTCAGTCAGTGTCAGTCAGTCAGTGTCAGTCAGTCAGTGTCAGTAATCAGTGTCTGTCAGTCAGTGTCTGTCAGTCAGTGTCAGTCAGTCAATGTCAGTCAGTCATTGTCAGTCAGTGTCAGTCAGTGTCAGTCAGTCAATGTTAGTCAGTGTCAGTCAGTCAGAGTCAGTCAGTGTCAGTCAGTCAGTGCCAGTCAGTCAGTGCCAGTCAGTCAGTGTCTGTCAGTCAGTCAGTGTCAGTCAGTCAGTGTCAGTCAGTCAATGTCAGTCAGTCAGTCAGTGTTAGTCAGTCAATGTCAGTCAGTCAGTCAATGTCAGTCAGTCAGTGTCAGTCAGTCAGTGTCAGTCAGTCAATGTCAGTCAGTCAATGTCAGTCAGTCAGTGTCAGTCAGTCAGTATCAGTCAGTCAGTGTCAGTCAGTCAGTGTCAGTCAGTTTCAGTCAGAGTCAGTCAGTGTCAGTCAGTCAGAGTCAGTCAGTGTCAGTCAGTCAGTTTCAGTCAGTGTCAGTGTCAGACAGTGTCAGACAGTCAGTGTCAGTCAGTCAGTGTCAGTAATCAGTGTCTGTCAGTCAGTGTCTGTCAGTCAGTGTCAGTCAGTCAATGTCAGTCAGTCAATGTCAGTCAGTCAGTGTCAGTCAGTTTCAGTCAGTCAGTCAGTGTCAGTTTCAGTCAGTGTCAGACAGTGTCAGACAGTCAGTGTCAGACAGTCATTGTCAGTCAGTCAGTGTCAGTCAGTCAATGTCAGTCAGTGTCAGTCAGTCAGTGTCAGTCAGTCAGTGTCAGTAATCAGTGTCTGTCAGTCAGTGTCTGTCAGTCAGTGTCAGTCAGTCAATGTCAGTCAGTCATTGTCAGTCAGTGTCAGTCAGTGTCAGTCAGTCAATGTTAGTCAGTGTCAGTCAGTCAATGTTAGTCAGTGTCAGTCAGTCAGAGTCAGTCAGTGTCAGTCAGTCAGTGCCAGTCAATCAGTGCCAGTCAGTCAGTGTCTGTCAGTCAGTCAGTGTCAGTCAGTCAGTGTCAGTCAGTCAATGTCAGTCAGTCAGTCAGTGTTAGTCAGTCAATGTCAGTCAGTCAGTCAATGTCAGTCAGTCAGTGTCAGTCAGTCAGTGTCAGTCAGTCAATGTCAGTCAGTCAATGTCAGTCAGTCAGTGTCAGTCAGTCAGTATCAGTCAGTCAGTGTCAGTTAGTCAGTGTCAGTCAGTTTCAGTCAGAGTCAGTCAGTGTCAGTCAGTCAGAGTCAGTCAGTGTCAGTCAGTCAGTTTCAGTCAGTGTCAGTGTCAGACAGTGTCAGACAGTCAGTGTCAGACAGTCAGTGAAAGTCAGTGTCAGTCAGTCAGTGTCAGTAATCAGTGTCAGTCAGTCAGTGTTAGTCAGTCAGTGTCAGTCAGTCAGTGTCAGTAATCAGTGTCAGTCAGTCAGTGTCAGTAATCAGTGTCAGTCAGTCAGTGTCAGTGAGTGTCAGTGAGTGTCAGTGAGTGTCAGTCAGTGTCAGTCAGTCAGTGTCAGTCGATTTCAGTCAGTGTCAGTCAGTCAGTTTCAGTCAGTGTCAGTGTCAGACAGTGTCAGACAGTCAGTGTCAGACAGTCAGTGTCAGTCAGTCAGTGTCAGTCAGTCAGTGTCAGTCAGTGTCAGTCAGTCAGTGTCAGTAATCAGTGTCAGTCAGTCAGTGTTAGTCAGTCAGTGTCAGTCAGTCAGTGTCAGTAATCAGTGTCAGTCAGTCAGTGTCAGTAATCAGTGTCAGTCAGTCAGTGTCAGTCAGTGTCAGTGAGTGTCAGTCAGTGTCAGTCAGTCAGTGTCAGTCAGTCGGTTTCAGTCAGTTTCAGTCAGTGTCAGTCTGTCATTGTCAGTCAGTGTCAGTCAGTCAGTGTCAGTCAGTCAGTGTCAGTTAGTCATTGTCAGTCAGTCAGTGTCAGTCAGTTTCAGTCAGTGTCAGTCAGTCAGTTTCAGTCAGTGTCAGTCAGTGAGTGTCAGTCAGTGAGTGAGTGTCAGTCACTGAGTGTCAGTCAGTGAGTGTCAGTCAGTGAGTGTCAGTCAGTGTCAGTCAGTGTCAGTCAGTTTCAGTCAGTGTCAGTCAGACAGTGTCAGTCAGTGTCAGTCAGTCAATGTCAGTCAGTCAGTGGCAGTCAGTCAGTGGCAGTCAGTCAGTGTCCGTCAGTGTCAGTCAGTGTCAGTCAGTCAGGGTCAGTCAGTCAGTGTCAGTCAGTCAGTGTCAGTCAGAGTCAGTCAGTCATTGTCAGTCAGTCAGTTTTAGTCAGTCAGTGTCTGTCAGTCAGTCAGTGTCAGTCAGTCAGTGTCAGTCAGTCAGTGTCAGTCAGTCAGTAATTGTCAGCCAGTGTCAGTCAGTCAGTGTCAGTCAGTCAGTGTCAGTCTGTCAGTGTCAGTCAGTCAGTGTCAGTCAGTCAGTGTCAGTCAGTCAGTGTCAGTCTGTCAGTGGTAGTCTGTCAGTGTCAGTCAGTGAGTGTCAGTCTGTGAGTGTCAGTCTGTGAGTGTCAGTCAGTGAGTGTCAGTCAGTGAGTGTCAGTCAGTCAGTTTCAGTCAGTCATTGTCAGTCAGTCAGTGTCTGTCAGTGTCAGTCAGTCAGTGTCAGTCAGTCATTGTCAGTCAGTCAGTTTCAGTCAGTGTCAGTCAGTCAATGTCAGTCAGTCATTGTCAGTCAGTGTCAGTCAGTCAATGTTAGTCAGTGTCAGTCAGTCAATGTTAGTCAGTGTCAGTCAGTCAGTGTCAGTCAGTCAAAGTTAGTCAGTGTCAGTCAGTCAGTCATTGTCAGTCAGTGTCAGTCAGTGTCAGTCAGTCAATGTTAGTCAGTGTCTGTCAGTCAATGTTAGTCAGTGTCAGTCAGTCAGAGTCAGTCAGTGTCAGTCAGTCAGTGCCAGTCAGTCAGTGCCAGTCAGTCAGTGTCTGTCAGTCAGTCAGTGTCAGTCAGTCAGTGTCAGTCAGTCAATGTCAGTCAGTCAGTCAGTGTTAGTCAGTCAATGTCAGTCAGTCAGTCAATGTCAGTCAGTCAGTGTCAGTCAGTCAGTGTCAGTCAGTCAATGTCAGTCAGTCAATGTCAGTCAGTCAGTGTCAGTCAGTCAGTATCAGTCAGTCAGTGTCAGTCAGTCAGTATCAGTCAGTTTCAGTCAGAGTCAGTCAGTGTCAGTCAGTCAGAGTCAGTCAGTGTCAGTCAGTCAGTTTCAGTCAGTGTCAGTGTCAGACAGTGTCAGACAGTCAGTGTCAGACAGTCAGTGAAAGTCAGTGTCAGTCAGTGTGAGTAATCAGTGTCAGTCAGTCAGTGTTAGTCAGTCAGTGTCAGTCAGTCAGTGTCAGTAATCAGTGTCAGTCAGTCAGTGTCAGTAATCAGTGTCAGTCAGTCAGTGTCAGTGAGTGTCAGTGAGTGTCAGTGAGTGTCAGTCAGTGTCAGTCAGTCAGTGTCAGTCGGTTTCAGTCAGTGTCAGTCAGTCAGTTTCAGTCAGTGTCAGTGTCAGACAGTGTCAGACAGTCAGTGTCAGACAGTCAGTGTCAGTCAGTCAGTGTCAGTCAGTCAGTGTCAGTCAGTGTCAGTCAGTCAGTGTCAGTAATCAGTGTCAGTCAGTCAGTGTTAGTCAGTCAGTGTCAGTCAGTCAGTGTCAGTAATCAGTGTCAGTCAGTCAGTGTCAGTAATCAGTGTCAGTCAGTCAGTGTCAGTGAGTGTCAGTGAGTGTCAGTCAGTGTCAGTCAGTGTCAGTCAGTCAGTGTCAGTCAGTGTCAGTCAGTCAGGGTCAGTCAGTCAGTGTCAGTCAGTGTCAGTAATCAGTGTCAGTCAGTCAGTGTTAGTCAGTCAGTGTTAGTCAGTCAGTGTTAGTCAGTCAGTGTCAGTCAGTCAGTGTCAGTAAGTCAGTGTCAGTAATCAGTGTCAGTCAGTCAGTGTTAGTCAGTCAGTGTTAGTCAGTCAGTGTCAGTCAGTCAGTGTCAGTCATCAGTGTCAGTCAGTCAGTGTTAGTCAGTCAGTGTTAGTCAGTCAGTGTTAGTCAGTCAGTGTCAGTCAGTCAGTGTTAGTCAGTCAGTGTTAGTCAGTCAGTGTTAGTCAGTCAGTGTCAGTCAGTCAGTGTCAGTCAGTGTCAGTGAGTGTCAGTGAGTGTCAGTCAGTGTCAGTCAGTGTCAGTCAGTGTCAATCAGTCATTGTCAGTCAGTCAATGTCAGTCAGTCAATGTCAGTCAGTCAATGTCAGTCAGTCAGTGTCAGTCAGTTTCAGTCAGTCAGTCAGTGTCAGTTTCAGTCAGTGTCAGACAGTGTCAGACAGTCAGTGTCAGACAGTCAGTGTCAGTCAGTCAGTGTCAGTCAGTCAATGTCAGTCAGTGTCAGTCAGTCAGTGTCAGTCAGTCAGTGTCAGTAATCAGTGTCTGTCAGTCAGTGTCTGTCAGTCAGTGTCAGTCAGTCAATGTCAGTCAGTCAATGTCAGTCAGTCAGTGTCAGTCAGTTTCAGTTAGTCAGTCAGTGTCAGTTTCAGTCAGTGTCAGACAGTGTCAGACAGTCAGTGTCAGACAGTCAGTGTCAGTCAGTCAGTGTCAGTCAGTCAATGTCAGTCAGTGTCAGTCAGTCAGTGTCAGTCAGTCAGTGTCAGTAATCAGTGTCTGTCAGTCAGTGTCTGTCAGTCAGTGTCAGTCAGTCAATGTCAGTCAGTCATTGTCAGTCAGTGTCAGTCAGTGTCAGTCAGTCAATGTTAGTCAGTGTCAGTCAGTCAGAGTCAGTCAGTGTCAGTCAGTCAGTGCCAGTCAGTCAGTGCCAGTCAGTCAGTGTCTGTCAGTCAGTCAGTGTCAGTCAGTCAGTGTCAGTCAGTCAATGTCAGTCAGTCAGTCAGTGTTAGTCAGTCAATGTCAGTCAGTCAGTCAATGTCAGTCAGTCAGTGTCAGTCAGTCAGTGTCAGTCAGTCAATGTCAGTCAGTCAATGTCAGTCAGTCAGTGTCAGTCAGTCAGTATCAGTCAGTCAGTGTCAGTCAGTCAGTGTCAGTCAGTTTCAGTCAGAGTCAGTCAGTGTCAGTCAGTGTGAGAAGTTGGCCTGGTATATGATGCTCACTAGTTAAAGTGATCACCTTGTACCATGCCAAGCAACCCTTATGGTGTGGTTGTAAGTCAACCTTTTCGGACTAGCTGCCCTAGTGGTAGCGTAGGCTAAGCAGTCTTTGAGGCTAAACTCGTGAAGCGTGTTAAGCCAGCTGTTTTACCAAATGCAACCCCCTTTTATACCAATGAAAGGACACCACACAGATATATATTCAAAATATATATGTATTTATTTATCAAAGTTACCCCTAGTCTCTTTATGAGCACAGGAGCACAAATCGTCAAACAAGATTATCACAGAATACACAGAAGTTGCACTTTATATGGATAGGCCCTGGTGGCCACTCAAACCATATACTAAAATAGTGGTATAAGTACCACGAACAGAAAAGGGAAAAGGCCTAGGGCCTCTAGAATCGCTGGGCCTACAAGGAGCTAACGTCAGTTAGTGACCAGGAGGTCCACGGGTGGCGTGTGCAGAGCAAATAGTCACACGCGTGCTCCCATAGGTTTCAATGGGTGCGTAAAAAGTACAAAGTTACTGCAAAGAGGATCTTCCGGATGGACTAGGAACTCAAGATTTGGAACACAGGCACTAGAGATGTAATACTACACTTGGGCACAGGTGTGCCAGCTTTACCTCACCCACAGGAAGCGGGTGCATAGGCCTCGAAGTGCGTCGGGTTGCTTCTATCTGTTCCGTGGAGCTTGAAGACAAAGATGCTGCAGGCGGTCGGTCCGGGAGAGATGCAGTGGATCCAAGAGTGGATCGGAGATGTTGAAGACCTGTAAGCAGAGGGGACAGTGTTCACAGTCACTAGCCAGTGACCAGCGTGGCACCAGGTGGGTACCAGGCGATGTCGGGTGCAAACAGGTGATGAGGGGTAGCTTGTCTCCGCAGCCACGTGGTCCCTGAAGGTCGACGACGTCCAGGAGTCAGCTCACGAGCTGTCCCACGCAGGCTCTCGCTGTCGGCGGTGTCGGCGACTTGATCGAAGCAAACAAGCCTTGGCAAAAGCAATTTCAGGAGGATTCAGAAATCAGCTGTTGGTTCTGACCAGCAAGGTCAGAGGGATTGCTCCTTTGGAGGGGAGCAAGGGCCAGTCTGGAGCAACCAGACCAGCGGTGTTTGTCGTAGATTTCGTCGCCAAGATGGCCACTAGCCAGCGGGCCAGCAACCGGTTAGGCGCGTCGAGTGGCAAAATGCAGAAGGGCCCCACGCAGATCGTGGAGATGCTGGAGGGCTCACCTTTGGTGCAGATGCTGCTCGAGGGTTGGGCTTCTCAGGACCCAAAGCACAACTTGGAGGGAGCCTCGGTTGTTGCACTGGTCAGCTTGTCGTAGTCGTTCCAAGATGGCTGGCTCCACGTGTCTCGGTGCCTCCACGGGTCTCCTCTTTTCAGGGACTGTGGATCGGGCGGTGAGAGGTCTGGAGGTCCAGGTCTTGTCAGTCTCTGGGCTCGGGCTCCGGCGGGAGGCGGCGGCAAAGCAGACGGTGATTCGCTGGATGGTGCTTGCGTTAGCAAGGTGGTCACTCCCTGACCACAGGGGAGATTTTCTTCAGTCTTCTGTGCAGCAGAATGTCGAAGTTCCCGTCTTCTTCTTAGTTTCAAGTTGATTCCAGGATGTCTGAAGTCTTAGGACACAGCTCCTACCTTTATTCGGATTCTAGGGGCCGGACTACCTGCTAGGTCCCTCCCTATGGGTGGGACCAGGAAGGGGGGTGGTTACACCCCCAATCCTTTGTCCAGCTCGCCCCAGGCCCGGGACTGGTGTGCCCCAGGACCGGTTTGAACTGGCATATGCACCGAGGCTCCTTGTGAGCCACAGGCATGTCTGGTTTCTTTCAAGCCCTACCTGACCAATACACAAAATCCTGTCTGGGGTGGTGCACGCACCTCCCCTGGCAGGAAACCCTTTGTCCACACCTCCCAAGCTGGAAGGACTCCCAGCAGCAGGAGGGCAGACTTGTGTCTGTGGTGGCAGCATCCATTTTGTGGAGCTGAGGCTATGTCTGATTTTACCCGGGTTTCAGGTACTGTACATGTCGTGTCCCTCTAGAAGGGTGGAATGCTAACCCCGTCGCCAGAATTGGCGAGGGGTTAGTATTCCAATTCGTATGACACCTTACTCGACATGTTTTGATAAAGCCAAACCAAAGATAGCATTTAACCGCGAGGTTCATAATGCACTTAAGAGTATATGGTATGACGATATCTGGAAACAGCAGAAGGAAGTTGTTCCGACCACTGCAGACAGGCTCAGCTCATGCCAGAGCACCATCTCACATGGAACCAAGCACTCTGCCTTCAGGATTGTTAAGGCCTGCCATAGGAGTGACTTAGAGGTTACCAGGTGTCCCATTTAAGGTTAGGTATAGGTATACTACACCTAAGTAAGAGGTGATTACACCAACTTACCCCAGCTGAGTGATCAGCCAGTTGTGTCAGATTGTTAGGCCAAGCCTGGGGTGGCATAATACATGCTGCAGCCCCTGGCAGGCCTTGGGTACACCAATGCCCTGGGTACCTAGTGTACACTGGTACAGGGGCTGACAGGGTGATCCACTTCCAATTGGTTATGCACCTAGGGTGCATAGTTTTAATTTAGTAGAGAGAACAGCAGGCTGGGGGTCTGATTGGCAGGCCCACAGCCTCAATATGTCAAAAACCAGTGAAGCAAAAAGCAAAAATTTGGGGTGACCATAGGATAGCAGACCCTACTCTCCTACACAACCCCCCCCAAACGCTGGGACATTAAACTAGCCTTGACCAGTCTCGTCTTCATGTCCTAAGTGGAAGTACCTGGAGAGACCATCTGCATTCCCATGGTCAGTACCTGGCCGGTGCTCCACTGTAAAGTCCATCCCCTGTAGGGAAATGGACCACCTAAGCAGTTTGGGGTTTTCACCCTTCATCTGATTTAGCCACAAGAGGGGCTTATGGTCGGTCTGAATCTTGAAGTGAGTGCCAAACAAGTATGGCCTCAGCTTCTTCAGGGCCCACACCACAGCAAAGGCCTCCCTCTCAATAGCTGACCAATTCTTCTCTCTGGGGGTCAACCTTCTGCTAATAAAAGCAATGGGTTGGTCTTGACCATCTACATTAAGTTGTGACAGCACAGCTCCCACACCCAACTCAGAAGCATCTGTTTGGACAATAAACTCTTTGGAGTAGTCAGGACTTTTCAGGATAGGTGCAGAGCACATGGCCTCCTTCAGGTCATCAAATGCCTTTTGACAGCTTACTGTCCACTGAACCTTTTTGGGCATCTTCTTGGATGTCAGATCATTAAGAGGAGTCACAATGGACCCATAGTTCTTAACAAACTTCCTGTAATACCCAGTCAAGCCCAAGAAAGCTCGAACTTGAGTCTGGGTGGTTGGAGGGGACCAATCCTTGATGGACTGTATCTTACTCTCCAGTGGTTGAACTTGGCCCCCACCTACAAGGTGGCCCAAATACACAACCTTACTCTGCCCTATCTGGCACTTAGTAGCCTTGATAGTGAGGCCTGCCCTTTGCAGAGCCTCAAGAGCCTTCTTCAGGTGGATCAGGTGATCCTCCCAGGTGGAACTAAAGACAGCAATGTCATCAAGATATGCTGCGCAAAAGTCATCCAACCCAGTAAGGACTTGGTTCACCAGCCTTTGGAAGGTGGCAGGTGCATTCTTCAGACCAAAGGGCATCACCACAAACTGATAATGCCCACCTGGGGTTGAGAATGCTGTTTTGGCCTTAGACTCCTCAGCTAACCTGATTTGCCAATAGCCAGCTGTCAAGTCAAATGTGCTCAAAAACTTTGCAGAAGCTAGTTTGTCTATGAGCTCATCTGCCCTTGGAATAGGGTGTGCATCTGTCCTGGTGACAGCATTGAGTCCTCTGTAGTCCACACAGAACCTCATCTCTCTCTTGCCATCTTTGGTGTGAGGTTTGGGGACCAGAACCACTGGGCTAGCCCAGGGGCTCTCTGAGGGTTCAATGACACCTAATTCCAGCATTTTATGTACCTCAGCCTTTATACAGTCCCTGACGTGGTCAGGTTGTCTGTAAAGTTTGTTCTTTACAGGCAGACTGTCACCAGTGTCCACAACATGGGTACACCAGTCAGTTTGACTAGGTATCAAGGAAAACATATGTGAAAATGATTGTAGAACCTGTCTACATTCAGTCTGCTGATGGGCAGTGAGGTTGCCTCCAAGGGTCACTCCTTCAACTGAGCCATCTTCAGGGTTCTGAGACAACAGGTCTGGGAGAGGGTCACTCTCTTCCTCCTGTCCCTCATCTGTAGCCATGAGCAAGCCCATGTCTGCCCTGTCAACATATGCTTTAAGCCTGTTAACATGGAGTACCCTGTGGGGACTCCTGGGAGTTCCTAGGTCCACCAAGTAGGTGACCTCTCCCTTCTTTTCCAGGATTGTATGGGGTCCAGACCATTTGTCTTGGAGTGCTGCTGGGGCCACTGGCTCCAACACCCATACCTTCTGTCCTGGCTGATACTCAACCAAGACAGCCTTTTGGTCATGCCAAGCTTTCTGTAAGGCCTGGCTTGCCTCAAGGTTTTTAGATGCCTTCTCCATATACTCAGCCATCCTGGAGCGGAGACCAAGTACATAGTCCACTATGTCTAGCTTAGGCTTTTTGAGAGGTAACTCCCATCCTTCCTTCACCAAACACAGTGGGCCTCTCACAGGGTGCCCAAACAACAATTCAAAGGGGCTGTAGCCAACTCCTTTTTGTGGGACCTCTCTGTAAGCAAACAGAAGGCAGGATAGAAGGATATCCCATCTTCGCCTGAGCTTTTCAGGTAATCCTTTGATCATACCCTTTAGGGTCTTGTTGAATCTCTCAACAAGCCCATTGCATTGTGGGTGATAAGGGGTGGTGAACTTGTAGTTGACACCACATTCCTTCCACATAGCTGTCAAGTATCCTGACATAAAGTTGGTACCTCTGTCAGATACTACCTCCTTAGGAAACCCCACTCTGGAGAATACTCCCAGCAGGGCCCTGGCCACAACAGGAGCTGTAGTGGTCCTAAGGGGAATTGCCTCTGGATACCTGGTGGCATGATCCACTACCACCAGTATAAATCTGTGCCCAGATGCAGTGGGAGGATCCATGGGACCCACTATGTCTATTCCCACTCTTTCAAAGGGGACCCCCACCACAGGTAGTGGTATTAGGGGGGCCTTTGTTGTGCCACCTGATTTGCCACTGGCTTGGCAGGTAACACAGGAGCGACAAAACTCCTTTGTATCTTCATTCATATGAGGCCAGTGAAAGTGAGGGACAAGCCTGTCCCAAGTCTTGTTCTGGCCTAAGTGTCCTGCTAAAGGAATGTCATGGGCCAAGGTAAGAAGGAAGCCCCTAAATTGCAGAGGTATGACCAACCTCCTGGTTGCACCAGGCTTGGGGTCTCTAGCCTCTGAATAAAGGAGCCCTTCATCCCAATACACTTTATGGGTACCTTGAGCATTCCCAGCAGCCTCAGCAGCAGCCAGCTGTCTGAGGGGTTCAAGAGAGGGACAGGATAACTGAGCCTGCCTCAAGTCAGCCCTTGAAGGTCCCCCTGTCCCCAGAAACTCAACCTGATCAGGTTCAAGCTCTTCAGGGACAGTTCCTTCAGGGTCCTCTAGATCAGCTTCCTGGGAAGGCTGATCATCACTCTGAGGCAGGGGGGAAGGCACAGCCTTGACCCTCCTGTTCTTCTTCTTGGTAGGTGCTTGGTCCATTGTTCCAGGATCCAAGACCTGAGGTTCAGTGAGGCACTTTTTGGCCTGTGACCTGGTCACAGCAAGGACATGTGATGATATACCTAACATCTCTGCATGAGTCCTGTACTCCACTTCTGACCATAGAGAACTCTCTAGGTCATTGCCCAACAAACATTCTACTGGGAGGTCTGCACTAACCACAACCCTTTTGAGGCCAGTTACCCCTCCCCATGAGAAGTTAACAACTGCCACACTGTGTGAAGTAGTGGCATTGCTGGCATTGGTCACCAGGTAGTTCTCACCTGGTATGTACTGTCCAGGGTCCACAAAGCCTGGTGTCACCATAGTGACACTGGCACATGTGTCCCTGTAGGCTTGAGCCACTTTGTCATTAATTAAAGGAGTCTGTCTGTACTTGCCCAGGTTACTGGGGCTCACAGTCAGGGACAAATCAATGTCCCCATCACAGATCAAGACTGCCTGTGTAAGGGTTCTGTCTAAGTCAGAATCTCCTTCAGTTCCCATAGTGATTCCCACTACACCCTTTGTCTGGGGACCAACACTGCTAACAGTAGTACTGGGAGCAGGTGCCTTAGGGGCAACAGTGTTGGGGGCTCCACCCTTTTTGCAATCACTAGTCCAGTGAGTTGTATTTTTGCAATGATTGCACCAGGGTTTCTTTTGACCTTCTTTCTTCTTTTTGGACTGTTGTTGGGACCCACCCTCCTTAGCAGTAGTTTGGGGCCCTGTTGAAGACTTCTGGTCTTTAGATTTCTGATCTCCACCCTTTTGGTCTGTTTTCTTCTGATCACCCCCTTGGCCCTGGTTCTGGTTCTTTTGCTTAACCCTGGTTCTGACCCATTTGTCTGCCTTCTTTCCCAATTCTTGGGGAGAGGTCAGATCAGAGTCAACCAAGTGTTGATGCAGTTGCTGGTTTTGACAGTTATTTAAAATCTGTTCTCTCATCATCAAATTATACAATCCTGTAAAATCAGATACCTTACTTCCCAGCAACCAACCCTCCAAAGCCTTAGTGGCACATTCAATGTATTCAGACCAGTCCTGAGTCTGTGTCTTTTGGGTGTCTCTGAACATTAACCTGTACTGTTCAGTGGTTAAGCCTAACCCATCTACTAGAACACTCTTCAGGACTCTGTAGTTTCTGACATCCTCTTCTCTAACAGTGAGGAGTCTGTCTCTGCCTCTTCCCTCAAAGGAGAGCCAGAGGATTGCTGCCCACTGATCTTCAGGAACCTGCTGTACTTTGCAGGCTCTCTCAAGAGCAGTTATCCACTTGTGGATGTCATCCCCACTTTTGTAGGGGGGCACAACCTTAGACAGGTTTCTATTGTCGAAAACCCTATCTTTGTCCTTAGGGACAATGCTGCCACCAGTGGGTATAGACCCACTCTCTTTATGCTGTCTAGCCTTGCTAAGTTTCTCTTCCATCAGGGCTACTTCTAGCTCCTGCTTCCTGATCCTCAGCTGGGCCTCTTGCATCTTGGCCTCATGTTCCCTCCTCTGAGGGGTGGTCATCCTTCTCCTGGAGTGACCTTGAGAGCCTCTAGAGCCATGGGAAGCATTGGAGTCACCTGAGCGATTCCTTTGCCTTCCCAGCCCTGTGTTAAGTCCACTGGGGAGATCCAGTGGGTTGAACCCACTGTCAGTCCCCAATAGCCTTGGTTTAGCTGGGCCAAGTATAACACTTGGCACTGGGCTAGTTCTCCCTTCATCCTCACTACTGTCAGTATCCTTTTCACTCTCATCCTCTGTGGTAGGCATCCCATCTAAGGGGTGACTATTGGGAAGGGGTACTTCAGTGGCATCTTTAGAAGGGGGGCCTCCTGTTCCTGACCCTAAGGGGGCTAACTGGGAAGCTTTCTTGAGTGCTCTCTGATTCTCATCATTCTGTAAGAGCTCTCTGAGCTCAGCAGAGTTTGGGTTCTTGGGCTGTTTAAGGCCTCTAAGAGTTGCCAAATGCCTGAGCTCATTCTGATTAAGGGTAGCAAAGCTGGATGGTGCCCTCTGGGGGTCACTCTCAACAGAGATGGGTACAGTGGACCCCTCTGCCCCGGCCATTGCTCTTAAGTGTGGGTGGATGTGTTGCAATCTACCTACACTTGGGTTTACCTACTAAACCTATCTAGTAGTTGTAGTCAGGGTGTGCTACTCCCTTTGCTCTACAACAACTAAGTTCAGTAGAACTTATGTATATCTAATCTTGTTTTATATGTACCTACAGGTACCTATGTGATCTTTCAATTGGTAACCAAGAGATTACAATGGTAAAACACAGCAAGCTCAAATCCAACCGCTGCTCACCAATGTGAGAAGTTGGCCTGGTATATGATGCTCACTAGTTAAAGTGATCACCTTGTACCATGCCAAGCAACCCTTATGGTGTGGTTGTAAGTCAACCTTTTCGGACTAGCTGCCCTAGTGGTAGCGTAGGCTAAGCAGTCTTTGAGGCTAAACTCGTGAAGCGTGTTAAGCCAGCTGTTTTACCAAATGCAACCCCCTTTTATACCAATGAAAGGACACCACACAGATATATATTCAAAATATATATGTATTTATTTATCAAAGTTACCCCTAGTCTCTTTATGAGCACAGGAGCACAAATCGTCAAACAAGATTATCACAGAATACACAGAAGTTGCACTTTATATGGATAGGCCCTGGTGGCCACTCAAACCATATACTAAAATAGTGGTATAAGTACCACGAACAGAAAAGGGAAAAGGCCTAGGGCCTCTAGAATCGCTGGGCCTACAAGGAGCTAACGTCAGTTAGTGACCAGGAGGTCCACGGGTGGCGTGTGCAGAGCAAATAGTCACACGCGTGCTCCCATAGGTTTCAATGGGTGCGTAAAAAGTACAAAGTTACTGCAAAGAGGATCTTCCGGATGGACTAGGAACTCAAGATTTGGAACACAGGCACTAGAGATGTAATACTACACTTGGGCACAGGTGTGCCAGCTTTACCTCACCCACAGGAAGCGGGTGCATAGGCCTCGAAGTGCGTCGGGTTGCTTCTATCTGTTCCGTGGAGCTTGAAGACAAAGATGCTGCAGGCGGTCGGTCCGGGAGAGATGCAGTGGATCCAAGAGTGGATCGGAGATGTTGAAGACCTGTAAGCAGAGGGGACAGTGTTCACAGTCACTAGCCAGTGACCAGCGTGGCACCAGGTGGGTACCAGGCGATGTCGGGTGCAAACAGGTGATGAGGGGTAGCTTGTCTCCGCAGCCACGTGGTCCCTGAAGGTCGACGACGTCCAGGAGTCGGCTCACGAGCTGTCCCACGCAGGCTCTCGCTGTCGGCGGTGTCGGCGACTTGATCGAAGCAAACAAGCCTTGGCAAAAGCAATTGCAGGAGGATTCGGAAATCAGCTGTTGGTTCTGACCAGCAAGGTCAGAGGGATTGCTCCTTTGGAGGGGAGCAAGGGCCAGTCTGGAGCAACCAGACCAGCGGTGTTTGTCGTAGATTTCGTCGCCAAGATGGCCACTAGCCAGCGGGCCAGCAACCGGTTAGGCGCGTCGAGTGGCAAAATGCAGAAGGGCCCCACGCAGATCGTGGAGATGCTGGAGGGCTCACCTTTGGTGCAGATGCTGCTCGAGGGTTGGGCTTCTCAGGACCCAAAGCACAACTTGGAGGGAGCCTCGGTTGTTGCACTGGTCAGCTTGTCGTAGTCGTTCCAAGATGGCTGGCTCCACGTGTCTCGGTGCCTCCACGGGTCTCCTCTTTTCAGGGACTGTGGATCGGGCGGTGAGAGGTCTGGAGGTCCAGGTCTTGTCAGTCTCTGGGCTCGGGCTCCGGCGGGAGGCGGCGGCAAAGCAGACGGTGATTCGCTGGATGGTGCTTGCGTTAGCAAGGTGGTCACTCCCTGACCACAGGGGAGATTTTCTTCAGTCTTCTGTGCAGCAGAATGTCGAAGTTCCCGTCTTCTTCTTAGTTTCAAGTTGATTCCAGGATGTCTGAAGTCTTAGGACACAGCTCCTACCTTTATTCGGATTCTAGGGGCCGGACTACCTGCTAGGTCCCTCCCTATGGGTGGGACCAGGAAGGGGGGTGGTTACACCCCCAATCCTTTGTCCAGCTCGCCCCAGGCCCGGGACTGGTGTGCCCCAGGACCGGTTTGAACTGGCATATGCACCGAGGCTCCTTGTGAGCCACAGGCATGTCTGGTTTCTTTCAAGCCCTACCTGACCAATACACAAAATCCTGTCTGGGGTGGTGCACGCACCTCCCCTGGCAGGAAACCCTTTGTCCACACCTCCCAAGCTGGAAGGACTCCCAGCAGCAGGAGGGCAGACTTGTGTCTGTGGTGGCAGCATCCATTTTGTGGAGCTGAGGCTATGTCTGATTTTACCCGGGTTTCAGGTACTGTACATGTCGTGTCCCTCTAGAAGGGTGGAATGCTAACCCCGTCGCCAGAATTGGCGAGGGGTTAGTATTCCAATTCGTATGACACCTTACTCGACATGTTTTGATAAAGCCAAACCAAAGATAGCATTTAACCGCGAGGTTCATAATGCACTTAAGAGTATATGGTATGACGATATCTGGAAACAGCAGAAGGAAGTTGTTCCGACCACTGCAGACAGGCTCAGCTCATGCCAGAGCACCATCTCACATGGAACCAAGCACTCTGCCTTCAGGATTGTTAAGGCCTGCCATAGGAGTGACTTAGAGGTTACCAGGTGTCCCATTTAAGGTTAGGTATAGGTATACTACACCTAAGTAAGAGGTGATTACACCAACTTACCCCAGCTGAGTGATCAGCCAGTTGTGTCAGATTGTTAGGCCAAGCCTGGGGTGGCATAATACATGCTGCAGCCCCTGGCAGGCCTTGGGTACACCAATGCCCTGGGTACCTAGTGTACACTGGTACAGGGGCTGACAGGGTGATCCACTTCCAATTGGTTATGCACCTAGGGTGCATAGTTTTAATTTAGTAGAGAGAACAGCAGGCTGGGGGTCTGATTGGCAGGCCCACAGCCTCAATATGTCAAAAACCAGTGAAGCAAAAAGCAAAAATTTGGGGTGACCATAGGATAGCAGACCCTACTCTCCTACAGTCAGTCAGAGTCAGTCAGTGTCAGTCAGTCAGTTTCAGTCAGTGTCAGTGTCAGACAGTGTCAGACAGTCAGTGTCAGACAGTCAGTGAAAGTCAGTGTCAGTCAGTCAGTGTCAGTAATCAGTGTCAGTCAGTCAGTGTTAGTCAGTCAGTGTCAGTCAGTCAGTGTCAGTAATCAGTGTCAGTCAGTCAGTGTCAGTAATCAGTGTCAGTCAGTCAGTGTCAGTGAGTGTCAGTGAGTGTCAGTGAGTGTCAGTCAGTGTCAGTCAGTCAGTGTCAGTCGGTTTCAGTCAGTGTCAGTCAGTCAGTTTCAGTCAGTGTCAGTGTCAGACAGTGTCAGACAGTCAGTGTCAGACAGTCAGTGTCAGTCAGTCAGTGTCAGTCAGTCAGTGTCAGTCAGTGTCAGTCAGTCAGTGTCAGTAATCAGTGTCAGTCAGTCAGTGTTAGTCAGTCAGTGTCAGTCAGTCAGTGTCAGTAATCAGTGTCAGTCAGTCAGTGTCAGTAATCAGTGTCAGTCAGTCAGTGTCAGTCAGTGTCAGTGAGTGTCAGTCAGTGTCAGTCAGTCAGTGTCAGTCAGTCGGTTTCAGTCAGTTTCAGTCAGTGTCAGTCTGTCATTGTCAGTCAGTGTCAGTCAGTCAGTGTCAGTCAGTCAGTGTCAGTTAGTCATTGTCAGTCAGTCAGTGTCAGTCAGTTTCAGTCAGTGTCAGTCAGTCAGTTTCAGTCAGTGTCAGTCAGTGAGTGTCAGTCAGTGAGTGAGTGTCAGTCACTGAGTGTCAGTCAGTGAGTGTCAGTCAGTGAGTGTCAGTCAGTGTCAGTCAGTGTCAGTCAGTTTCAGTCAGTGTCAGTCAGACAGTGTCAGTCAGTGTCAGTCAGTCAATGTCAGTCAGTCAGTGGCAGTCAGTCAGTGGCAGTCAGTCAGTGTCCGTCAGTGTCAGTCAGTGTCAGTCAGTCAGGGTCAGTCAGTCAGTGTCAGTCAGTCAGTGTCAGTCAGAGTCAGTCAGTCATTGTCAGTCAGTCAGTTTTAGTCAGTCAGTGTCTGTCAGTCAGTCAGTGTCAGTCAGTCAGTGTCAGTCAGTCAGTGTCACTCAGTCAGTAATTGTCAGCCAGTGTCAGTCAGTCAGTGTCAGTCAGTCAGTGTCAGTCTGTCAGTGTCAGTCAGTCAGTGTCAGTCAGTCAGTGTCAGTCAGTCAGTGTCAGTCTGTCAGTGGTAGTCTGTCAGTGTCAGTCAGTGAGTGTCAGTCTGTGAGTGTCAGTCTGTGAGTGTCAGTCAGTGAGTGTCAGTCAGTGAGTGTCAGTCAGTCAGTTTCAGTCAGTCATTGTCAGTCAGTCAGTGTCTGTCAGTGTCAGTCAGTCAGTGTCAGTCAGTCATTGTCAGTCAGTCAGTTTCAGTCAGTGTCAGTCAGTCAATGTCAGTCAGTCATTGTCAGTCAGTGTCAGTCAGTCAATGTTAGTCAGTGTCAGTCAGTCAATGTTAGTCAGTGTCAGTCAGTCAGTGTCAGTCAGTCAATGTCAGTCAGTGTCAGTCAGTCAATGTTAGTCAGTGTCAGTCAGTCAATGTTAGTCAGTGTCAGTCAGTCAGTGTTGTGAGAAGTTGGCCTGATATGTAGTGCTCACTATTCTAGTGATCACTGTGTATCATTCCAAACGACCCTTATTGATGATTGGTTGTAAGTCAACCTTGTAGACCAGCTATACTAGTAGCGTGGACAAGAGCAGTCTTCAGGCTAAACTCTAGAGGGCGTGTTAAGCCAGCTGTTTACCATCACATATACCCCTTGAACACCAAGTGAAAGGACACCACACAAGTTGTTATGAAAATAAAGGATATTTATTTATAACAAGACTACCCTGGCTCTTTATGAGTCAGGGAGCTAAGCACAATACAAAACTCTTGGGAAAATACTCCTAGTTGCACAATTTACACAAATGCCCGAAGGGCACGAAACCATTTACACTGCAAGTGGAATGGGAGAGGTTAGAGAGTCTAAAGTTACTGATTCCGGAGGGATCCGATCAGTTGGACTAAACGGAAAAGGAGCTGGACACTTGTAGAGTGAACCTATGATGGAGCACTGAAATGCTCGAGTTACCTAGCCCAGAGGCTGCGGCTGCGTGGGGTTCAGCAAGATATCGGGAGTCCTCGTTGTAGTCTCGGGAGCCTGAAAGAAGAAGTTGCTGGCAGGCGACCAGTGTCGATGTTCAGCGAGATCCAAGCCTGGATCGGTGAGGAAGGAAACCGGAAGCAGAGGGGACTCAGTTGTCAACCGCTAGCCAGCGATCGTGTGGGCACCAGGAAGGTACCGGATGAAGTCACCTCGACCAGGTGAGTGGGTGACGTCGGACTCGGCTGTTCCTCGGACCAGGAGGCGCGGCGGTGACCAGGATGGAGGGCGAGCTGTCCCACGAAGGTGCCTGCTGTCGATGATGCTGGGCCCAGGAGTGGGGCAGCAGGTCTTAGCAGAGGCAAGCCCACGCGGTGGAGTCAAGATGGCGTCTGGAGTGGACCAGGAGGGTCCGAGGTACTCCTCTGTTGAAGGGGAGCAAGGACCAGTCTGGAGCAACCAGACCAGTGATGAAAAACTGTCGTGGTACGTCGTGAAGAGGGCCACTAGCCGACGGCGAGTGGCCGGACAACGCGGTGAGCAGCAAGGAGCAGAAGGGCCCCCACGCAGATCTCGTGGATGCGGGGGAGGCAGACTTCGGTGCTGGAGCTGCTCAGGGTTAGGGCTTCTCAAACCCTAGGTGCACTCACTCGAGGGTCCCTCGGTGGTTGTGCTAGATAAGCGTCGTGCAGGTTCTGAAGATGGCCGGTCCCGCAGGTCTCGTCACACCTACGAATCTCAGCTGGGCTGACAATGTAGGTAGAGGTCAGAGATGGCGGGGAATCCGGGTCTCGTCGAGCTGGGCAGTCTTGATCCGTAGGAGAGACGTACAGCAAACCGCAAGCGCTTAGGTGGTGCCTGCTGGTGCAGGGTGGCTACTCCTTAGCCACAAGGGAGAGTCTTCAGAAAAAGTCAAGAGTTCCTTTCGTGGAAAGTAGTTCAAGATTCAGAATTATCCAATTTGGGAAGGGGACTCGCTCCTACCTTTATACTAGGAAAAGGGGCTGGCCCGTGACTAGGTCCTACCTATGGGTGGGACCAGGAGGGGGGTGGTTACACCCCTATCCCTTGTCCGGCTTCGCCCCAGCTCAGGGGCTGGGGTGCCCCCGAAACTGGTTTGAGCCGGGCTATGCACAGTGAGCACCGGGGTGCCACTTGCAATCACCTTCCTTTCAGCCCTGCCTACCTGGGATACACAAACCCTGTCTGGGATGGTGCTAACACCGCCCTCGACAGGAAACCCTTTGTCCAAGCTCCCCTCGCTGGAAGGTCTCCCAGCAGCAGGAGGTCAGACTTGTGTCTGGTGGCAGCATCCATTTTGTGATGCTGAGGCTTGAGTCAACTTTAACCGGGGTTCAAGGTTACTTCCATGTCGTGTCCCTCTAGAAGGGTGGAATGCTAACCCCATCGCCAGAGTTGGCGAGGGGTTCGTATTCCAATTCGTATGACACCTTACTCGACATGTGTGGGTGATGCGATGCCATAGTTAACAAATAACCGCGAGGATTATAATGCATTTTAAGGTAGGTGGCACGCGTCACCATGGAACAGCTATTAGGACTTGGTTCCGCAAGCCGTCGACGGGCTCAGCTCGCGCCATAGCACCATCTCACATGATTCCCAGCACTCTGCCTTCAGGATTGATAAGGCCTGCCATAGGAGTGACTGATAGGAATCCATGCATCCATTTTAGGGTTAGGTATAGGAATACTACACCTACAGCAACGGGTGATTACACCACCTTGCCCCAGCTGTCGTGCAGCCAGTTGTGTCAGATTTGGGGTGGCCATCCAGGGGTGGCATAATACATGCTGCAGCCCCTGGTAGGCCCTGGGTACGCCGATGCCCTGGATACCTGTGGTATGCTGATACAGGGACTGATAAGGCGGCCCAGTTCCAATTAGTGGATGCACCTAATGTACATGTGTGTTAATCTGGAGAGAGAACAGCTAGGCTGTGGGTCTGATTGGCAGGCCCACAGCCAGGGAAAGTCGTAAACCAATGAAGCAAAAGCAAAAAATCTGGGTGATCAAAGGATTGCAGACCCTACTCTCCTACAAGTGTCAGTCAGTGTCAGTCAGTCAGTGTCAGTCCGTCAGTGTCAGTCAGTCAGTGTCAGTCAGTCAGTTTCAGTCAGTCATTTTCAGTCAGTCAGTTTCAGTCAGTCAGTGTCAGTCAGTGTCAGTCAGTCAGTGTCAGTCAGTGTCAGTCAGTCAGTGTCAATTAGTGTCAGTCAGTGAGTGTCAGTCAGTAATTGTCAGTCAGTGTCAGTCAGTCAGTGTCAGTCAGTCAGTGCCAGTCAGTGTCAGTGCCAGTCAGTGTCAGTCAGTCAGTGTCAGTCAGTCAGTGTCAGTCAGTGTCAGTCTGTGTGAGTCAGTCTCAGTCAGTGTCAGTCAGTCAGTTTCAGTCAGCCAGTTTCAGTCAGCCAGTGTCAGTCAGTGTCAGTCCGTCTCAGTCTGAGTCAGTGAGTCAGAGTTAGTCAGTGTCAGTCAGAGTCAGTCAGTGTCAGTCAGAGTCAGTCAGTGTCAGTCAGTGTCAGTCAGTCAGTCAGTGTCAATTAGTGTCAGTCAGTCAGTGTCAGTCAGTGTATGTCAGTGTCAGTCAGTCAATCAGTCAGCGTCAGTCGGTCAGTATCAGTCGGTGAGTCAGTGTCAGTCAGTCAGTGTCAGTCAGTGTCAGTCAGTGTCAGTCAGTCAGTGTCAGTCAGTCAGTGTCAGTCAGTGTCAGTCAGTGTCAGTCAGTGTCAGTCAGTGTCAGTCAGTGTCAATTAGTGTCAGTCAGTCAGTGTCAGTCAGTGTCAGTCCGTCAGTGTCCGTGTCAGTCAGTGTTAGTCAGTCAGTGTCAGTTAGTGTCAGTCAGTGTCAGTGAGTTTCAGTCAGTGAGTGTTAGTCAGTGTCAGTCAGTCAGTCAGTGTCAGTCAGTGTCAGTCAGTATCAGTCAGTCATTGTCAGTCAGTCCGTCAATGTTAGTGTCAGTCAGTCAATGTTAGTCAGTGTCAGCCAGTCAGTGTTAGTCAGTGTCAGTGTCAGTCAGTGTCAGCGAGGCAGTTTCAGTCAGTGTCAGTCAGTCAGTTTCAGTCAGTCAGTGTCAGTCAGTCAGTGTCAATTAGTGTCAGTCAGTGTCAGTCAGTCAGTGTCAGTCAGTCAGTGTCAGATGTCAGTGTCAGTCAGTGTCAGTCAGTCAGTGTCAGTCAGTGTCAGTCAGTGTCAGTCAGTGTCAGTCAGTCAGTGTCAGTCAGTGTCAGTCAATGTCAGTCAGTGTCAGTCAGTCAGTGTCCGTCAGTGTCAGTCAGTGTCAGTCAGTGTCAGTCAGTCAGTCAGTGTCAGTCAGTGTCAGTCAGTGTGTCAGTCAGTGTCAGTCAGTCAGTGTCAGTCAGTCAGTGTCAGTCAGTGTCAGTCAGTCAGTGTCAGTCAGTGTCAGTCAGTGTCAGTCAGTGTCAGTCAGTGTCAGTCAGTTTCAGTCAGAGTCAGTCAGAGTCAGTCAGTGTCAGACAGTGTCAGTCAGTGTCAGTTTCAGTCAGAGTCAGTCAGTTTCCGTCAGTCAGTTTCAGTCAGTGTCAGTCAGTGTCAGTCAGTGTCAGTCAGTCAGTGTCAGACAGTCAGTGTCAGACAGTCAGTGTCAGACAGTCAGTGTCAGTCAGTCAGTGTCAGTCAGTGTCAGTCAGTCAGTGTCAGTAATCAGTGTCAGTCAGTCAGTGAGTGTCAGTCAGTGTCAGTCAGTCAGTTTCAGTCAGTGTCAGTCAGTCAGTGTCAATCAGTCAGTGTCAGTAATCAGTGTCAGTCAGTGAGTGTCAGTCGGTGTCAGTCAGTCAGTCAGGGTCAGTCAGTCAGTGTCAGTCAGTCAGTGTCAGTCAGTCAGTGTCAGTCAGTGTCAGTCAGTGTCAGTCAGTGTCAGTATCAGTCAGTCAGTGACAGTCATTGTCAGGCAGTCATTGTCAGTCAGGCAGTCATTGTCAGTCAGTCAGTTTCAGTCAGTGTCAGTCAGTGTCAGTCAGTCAGTGTCAGTCAGTGTCAGCCAGTGTCAGTCAGTCAGTGTCAGTCAGTGATAATCAATCAATCAATGAATTTGTAAAGCACGCTACTCACCCGTAGGGTCTCAAGGCGCTGGGGGGAGGGGGATCCGCTACTGCTCGAAGAGCCAGGTCTTGAGCTGTTTCCTGAAGGAGAGATGGTTCTGGGTCAGTCGTAGGTGGGTGGGGAGGGAGTTCCATGTCTTGGCCGCCAGGTAGGAGAAGGATCTTCCTCCGGCGGTGGTTGCGCGGGACGGTGGCGAGGGCGAGGCTGGCGGAGCGGAAGTGGCGGGTGGGTGTGTAGAATGTGAGACGGTTGTTGAGGTATGTGGGTCCCATGTCGTGGAGAGCCTTGTGTGCGTGGGTGAGGAGTCTGAACGTGATCCTCTTTCTGATGGGGAGCCAGTGCAGGTCTCTCAGCTGGGGAGACATGTGGCTGAAGCGGGGGGTGTCCAGGATAAGTCGTGCAGAGGCGTTCTGTATGCATTCTGTATGTCTGTAGTTTGGCTGTGGTTCCAGCATAGAGGGTGTTTCCGTAGTCCAGTCGGCTGGTGACGAGGGCCTGGGTGACTGTCTTTCTGGTGTCGGTGGGGATCCACCGGAAGATCTTTCGGAGCATGCGCAGGGCTTTGAAGCAGGATGACGAGACGGCGTTGACTTGCTTGGTCATCGTGAGGGAGGAGTCCAGGATGAAGCCCAGGTTGTGAACATGGTCCGTTGGCTTTGGAACAGAGTCCAGGGCAGGAGGCCACCAGGAGTCGTCCCAGGCGGAGGGGGATGTTCCCAGGATGAGGACTTCCGTCTTATCTGAGTTCAGTTTCAGCCGGCTGAGCTTCATCCATTCCGCGACGTCTTTCATTCCTTCCTGGAGGTTGGCTCTGGCTGTGGCGGGGTCGTTGGTGAGGGAGAGGATCAGCTGGGTGTCGTCGGCGTAGGAGATGATCTTGAGGTTGTGTTGGCGTGCGATGGCTGCGAGGGGGCTCATGTAGACGTTGAAGAGGGTGGGGCTGAGCGAGGATCCTTGCGGGATGCCGCAGATCACTTTGGTGGCCACGGACCGGAACGGGGGAAGGCGGACTCTCTGGGTTCTGCCGGCGAGGAACGAGATGATCCATTCCAAGGCCTTTCCTTGGATTCCGATGTTGCTGAGGCGCTGTATCAGGGTGCGGTGGCATACGGTGTCGAAGGCTGCCGAGAGGTCCAGGAGGATGAGGGCAGCTGTTTCCCCGTTGTCGAGCAGGGACCTGATGTCGTCGGTGGCTGCGATGAGGGCGGTCTCGGTGCTGTGGTTTGCTCGGAAGCCGGACTGTGAGGGGTCGAGTGATCCGTTGGTCTCGAGGCTGGCGGAGAGTTGTTTGTTGACGATCTTCTCGATGACTTTGGCCAGAAAGGGGAGGAGCGAGATGGGGTGGAAGTTCTTGAGGTCCGTAGGGTCGGCGGTGGGTTTCTTCAGGAGGGCGCTGAGCTCGGCGTGTTTCCAGCTCTCTGGGAAGGTGGCGGATGCGAAGGAGCTGTTGATGATGTTCCGGAGTTGGGGTGCGATGATGGAGTCGGCTTTGTTGAAGATGTGGTGTGGGCAGGGGTCGGTTGGGGATCGGAGTGGATGGTGTTCATCGTGTGGGTGGTATCTTCGGTGCTGACCGTCGTCCAGATGCGGAGGGTGGTGGTGGGGGGCACCGGATCGGTGGTAGGGTGCGCAGGCTGTGCGCCGAAACTGTTGTGTATGTCGGCAATCTTGTGGTGAAAGAACGAGGCGAGTGAGTCGCAGAGGTCCTGCGAGGGTGTGATGTTGTTGTTGCAGGCGCTGGGGCTGGAGAGCTCTTTGACGATGCTGGAGAGTTCCTTGCTGTTGTGGGAGTTGTTGTCCAGTCGTTCTTTGAATGTGGTCCTTTTGGTGGTGCGGATCAGTTGGTGGTGTTTGCGGGTGGCGTTCTTGAGGGCTGTCATGTTTTCTGTAGTCTGGTCGTGGCACCAGGCTTTCTCGAGGGTACGGCAGGTTTTCTTGGAGTTTTTGAGGTCGTTGGTGAACCAGGAGGCTTTCTTGCTGCCGTGTCTGCTGGGGGGGTTCTTCAGTGGTGCGAGGTCATCGGCGCAGTTGGTGAGCCACTGTGTGAGGTTGCGGGCTGCTTCATTGGGGTCCGTCGTGTTGGTGGGGGGGTTCTGGCTGAGGGAGGTGGTGAGCTGGTCGGCGGTGATCTTGCTCCAGCTTCTGCGGGGAACCTGTTGAGGGTGGTTGTGGGTCGTGGTTCTCCTGAAGTTGAAATGGACGCAGCTGTGGTCTGTCCAGTGCAGTCCAGTGGAGTGGCTGAAGGAGATGTGCTTGCTGGAGGAGAAGATGGGGTCAAGCGTGTGGCCGGCAATGTGGGTGGGGGTGTTCACCAGTTGCTTGAGTCCGAGGTTGGCGAGGTTGTCCAGCAGGGTGGCGGTGTTGCTGTCATTGTTGTTCTCCAGGTGGAAGTTGAGGTCTTCCAGGAGGATGTAGTCTGAGGAGGTAAGGGCGTGCGGGCTGACGAAGTCTGCGATGGCTTCGCTGAATTGTGTGCGTGGTCCCGGGGGTCTGTAGACGAGGGTGCCTCTGAGGGTGGTCTTGGGGTCGGTGTGTGTCTGGAAGTGAAGGTGTTCGGCGGCGGTGAGGGTGTCGTCGGAGTTGGTCGTGATTCTGATGGTGTTTCTGTGGAGGATGGCGATGCCTCCTCCGGCTTGGTTGACGCGGTCCTTTCGGGCGATCTTGTAGCCATCCGGGATGGCTATGGCGATGTCGGGAGCTGAGGAGGCGTTTCTCCATGTTTCTGTGAGGAAGGCGACGTCTGGTGATGTTGTGTCGAGAAGGTTCCAGAGTTCGACGGCGTGCCTGTGGATGGAGCGGGTGTTGAGCAAGATGCACTTGAGGTGGTCATTGCCGGAGCCTGGCTTGGTAGGTGCGGTGCAGGATCGGGTGCAGGTGAAGTTGCAGGCGTGGCAGGTGAATGCTCCGTGGGTGCGTTTCGGGTTGGCTTGGTAGCAGGCTGGCTGTCGGCCGGTGTTGAGTGCGTGGAGCGTGGCGGCGTCGTATCTCTGTCGGGTTGGCTGGCTCCGGCGGGATCCAGGGGTTCTGGTGCAGGGCGCGGTCCAGGCGTAGACGGGCTTGCCAATCGGCATGGCCGCTGCGCGTACGCGCAGTCCCCGCCATATATGGCGAAGTGGGAGGGAGGAGCAGCTGGGAGGCGGGAGCGGGGTGGCGAATGGGGAGCGGGTGCCAAGAGAAGGGGCGGGGCCGCAGGAGAGCAGCAGCGGGGAGCGGAAGGGGGGGTGGAAAGAGCGGGAAGACAGAGCGGGAGAGCGAGGGCAAGCCTGGGCAAGCCTGGAGAGCAGGGGCCTTAAGGAGAGGCGGCAGCAAGAGAGCCCAAGAAGGCAGCAGCAGCAGAATCTGGGCACACGGGGGCCGTGCGGAGTGGAGTGACCGGGTCAAGGGTCACTCACTCAGTCAGTCATTGTCAGTCAGTCAGTGTCAGTCAGTCAGTGTCAGTCAGTCAGTGTCAGTCAGTCAATGTCAGTCAGTCAGTGTCAGTTAGTCAGTGTCAGTCAGTCAGTGTCATTCCGTGTCAGTCAGTCAGAGTCAGTCAGTCAGAGTCAGCCAGTCAGTGTCAGTCAGTCAGTGTCAGTCAGTCAGTGTCAGTCAGTCAGTGTCAGTCAGTCAGTGTCAGTCAGTCAGTGTTAGTCAGTCAGTGTTAGTCAGTCAGTGTCAGTCAGTCAGTGTCAGTAATCAGTGTCAGTCAGTGTCAGTCAGTCAGTGTCAGTCAGTCAGTGTTAGTCAGTCAGTGTTAGTCAGTCAGTGTCAGTCAGTCAGTGTCAGTCAGTCAGTGTCAATCAGTCGGTGTCAGTAATCAGTGTCAGTCAGTGAGTGTCAGTCGGTGTCAGTCAGTCAGTTTCAGTCAGTCAGTGTCAGTAAGTCAGTGTCAGTCAATCAGTGTCAGTATCAGTCAGTCAGTGTCAGTCATTGTCAGGCAGTCATTGTCAGTCAGGCAGTCATTGTCAGTCAGGCAGTCATTGTCAGTCAGTCAGTTTCAGTCAGTGTCAGCCAGTGTCAGTCTGTCAGTGTCAGTCAGTCACTGTCAGTCAGTCATTGTCAGTCAGTCAGTGTCAGTCAGTCAGTGTCAGTCAGTCAGTGACAGTCAGTCAGTGTCTGTCAGTGTCAGTCAGTCAGTGTCAGTCAGTCATTGTCAGTCAGTCATAGTCAGTCAGTGTCAGTCAGAGTCAGTCAGACTCAGTCAGTCAGTGTCAGTCAGTCAGTCAGTGTCAGTCAGTCAATGTCAGTCAGTCAATGTCAGTCAGTCAGTGTCAGTCAGTCAATGTCAGTCAGTCAGTGTCAGTCAGTCAGTGTCAGTCAGTCAGTCAATGTCAGTCAGTCAGTCAATGTCAGTCAGTGTCAGTCAGTCAGTTTCAGTCAGAGTCAGTCAGTGTCAGTCAGTCAGTTTCAGTCAGTGTCAGTGTCAGACAGTGTCAGCCAGTGTCAGTCTGTCAGTGTCAGTCAGTCACTGTCAGTCAGTCATTGTCAGTCAGTCAGTGTCAGTCAGTCAGTGTCAGTCAGTCAGTGTCAGTCAGTCAGTGTCTGTCAGTATCAGTCAGTCAGTCAATGTCAGTCAGTCAGTGTCAGTCAGTCAGTGTCAGTCAGTCAGTGTCAGTCAGTCAGTGTGAGTCAGTGTCAGTCAGTGTCAGTCAGTTTCAGTCAGTCAGTCAGAGTCAGTCAGTCAGTCAGAGTCAGTCAGTCAGTCAGTGTCAGTCAGTCAGAGTCAGTCAGAGTCAGTCAGTCAGTGTCAGTCAGTCAGTGTCAGTAAGTCAATGTCAGTCAGTCACAGTCAGTCAGTGACAGTCAGTCAGTGACAGTCAGTCAGTGTCTGTCAGTGTCAGTCAGTCAGTGTCAGTCAGTCATTGTCAGTCAGTCATAGTCAGTCAGTCAGTGACAGTCAGTCAGTGTCAGTCAGTCAGTGTCAGTCAGTCAGTCATTGTCAGTCAGTCATAGTCAGTCAGTGTCAGTCAGACTCAGTCAGTCAGTGTCAGTCAGTCAGTCAGTGTCAGTCAGTCAATGTCAGTCAGTCAGTGTCAGTCAGTCAGTCAGTGTCAGTCAGTGTCAGTCAGTGTCAGTCAGTTTCAGTCAGTCAGTCAGAGTCAGTCAGTCAGTGTCAGTCAGTCAGTGTCAGTCAGTGTCAGTCAGTCAGAGTCAGTCAGAGTCAGTCAGTCAGTGTCAGTCAGTCAGTGTCAGTCAGTCAATGTCAGTCAGTCAGTCACAGTCAGTCAGTGACAGTCAGTCAGTGTCTGTCAGTGTCAGTCAGTCAGTGTCAGTCAGTCATAGTCAGTCAGTCAGTGACAGTCAGTCAGTGTCAGTTAGTCAGTGTCAGTCAGTCAGTGTCAGTCAGTCATTGTCAGTCAGTCATAGTCAGTCAGTGTCAGTCAGAGTCAGTCAGACTCAGTCAGTCAGTGTCAGTCAGTCAGTGTCAGTCAGTGTCAGTCAGTCAATGTCAGTCAGTCAATGTCAGTCAGTCAGTGTCAGTCAGTCAATGTCAGTCAGTCAGTGTCAGTCAGTCAGTGTCAGTCAGTCAGTCAATGTCAGTCAGTCAGTGTCAGTCAGTCAGTGTCAGTCAGTCAGTTTCAGTCAGAGTCAGTCAGTGTCAGTCAGTCAGTTTCAGTCAGTGTCAGTGTCAGACAGTGTCAGTCAGTGTCAGTCAGTCAGTGTCAGTCAGTGTCAGTCAATGTCAGTCAGTGTCAGTCAGTCAGTGTCCGTCAGTGTCAGACAGTCAGTGTCAGTCAGTCAATGTCAGTCAGTGTCAGTAATCAGTGTCAGTCAGTCAGTGAGTGTCAGTCAGTGTCAGTCAGTCAGTGTCAATCAGTCAGTGTCAGTAATCAGTGTCAGTCAGTAAGTGTCAGTTGGTGTCAGTCAGTCAGTTTCAGTCAGTGTCAGTCAGTCATTGTCAGTCAGTCAGTCAGTGTCAGTCAGTGTCAGTCAGTCAATGTCAGTCAGTCAATGTCAGTCAGTCAGTGTCAGTCAGTCAATGTCAGTCAGTCAGTGTCAGTCAGTCAGTGTCAGTCAGTCAGTCAATGTCAGTCAGTCAGTGTCAGTCAATCAGTGTCAGTCAGTCAGTTTCAGTCAGAGTCAGTCAGTGTCAGTCAGTCAGTTTCAGTCAGTGTCAGTGTCAGACAGTGTCAGTCAGTCAGTGTCAGTCAATGTCAGTCAGTGTCAGTCAGTCAGTGTCCGTCAGTGTCAGACAGTCAGTGTCAGTCAGTCAATGTCAGTCAGTGTCAGTCAGTCAGTCAGTGTCAGTAATCAATGTCAGTCAGTTAGTGAGTGTCAGTCAGTGTCAGTCAGTCAGTGTTAGTCAGTCAGATTCAGTCAGTCAGTGTCAGTCAGTCAGTGTCAATCAGTCAGTGTCAGTAATCAGTGTCAGTCAGTGAGTGTCAGTCGGTGTCAGTCAGTCAGTTTCAGTCAGTGTCAGTCAGTGTCAGTCAGTCAGTTTCAGTCAGTGTCAGTCAGTCATTGTCAGTCAGTGTCAGTCAGTCAGTGTTAGTCAGTCAGTCAGAGTCAGTCTGACAGTGTCAGTCAGACAGTGTCAGTCTGACAGTGTCAGTCAGTCATTGTCAGTCAGTCAATGTCAGTCAGTCAATGTCAGTCAGTCAGTTTCAGTCAGTGTCAGTCAGTCAGTGTCAGTCAGTTTCAGTCAGTGTCAGTCAGTCAGTGTCAGTCAGTGTCAGTCAGTGTCAGTCAGTCAGTGTCAGTCAGTGAGTGTCAGTCAGGGTCAGTCAGTTTCAGTCAAAGTCAGTTAGTGGCAGTCAGTCAGTGGCAGTCAGTCAGTGTCAGTCAGTCAGTTTCAGTCAGTCAGTGTCAGTCAGTTTCAGTCAGTGTCAGTCAGTGTCAGTGTCAGTCATTCAGGGTCAGTCAGTCAGTGTCAGTCAGAGTCAGTCAGTCACAGTCAGTCAGTCAGTGTCAGTCAGTCATTGTCAGTCAGTCAGTGTCAGTCAGTTTCAGTCAATGTCAGTCAGTCAGTGGCAGTCAGTCAGTGGCAGTCAGTCAGTGGCAGTCAGTATCAGTCAGTTTCAGTCAGTCAGTGTCAGTCAGTTTCAGTCAGTGTCAGTGTGAGAAGTTGGCCTGGTATATGCTGTTCACTAGTTCTAGTGACCACCTTGTACCATGCCAAGCAACCCTTATGGTGTGGTTGTAAGTCAACCTTTTTGGACTAGCTGCCCTAGTGGTAGCGTAGGCTAAGCAGTCTTTGAGGCTAAACTCGTGATGCGTGTTAAGCAAGCTGTTTTACCAATAGTAACCCCCTTTTATACCAATGAAAGGACACCACACAGATATATATTCAAAATATATATGTATTTATTTCTCAAAGTAACCCCTAGTCTCTTTATGAGCACAGGAGCACAAATCGTCAAACAAGATTATCACAGAATACACAGAAGTTGCACTTTATATGGATAGGCCCTGGTGGCCACTCGAACCATATACTAAAATAGTGGTATAAGTACCACGAACAGAAAAGGGAAAAGGCCTAGGGCCTCTAGAATCGCTGGGCCTACAAGGAGCTAACGTCAGTTAGTGACCAGGAGGTCCACGGGTGGCGTGTGCAGAGCAAATAGTCACACGCGTGCTCCCATAGGTTTCAATGGGTGCGTAAAAAGTACAAAGTTACTGCAAAAGGAATCTTCCGGATGACCTAGGAACTTAAGATTTGGAACACAGGCACTAGAGATGTATTACTACACATGGGCACCGGAGTACCAGCTTTACCTCACCCACAGGAAGCGGGTGCATAGGCCTCAAAGTGCGTCGGGTTTCTTCTATCTGTTCCGTTGAGCCTGGGACAAAGATGCTGCAGGCGGTCGGTCGGGAAGAGATGCAGTGGATCCAAGAGTGGATCGGAGATGTTGAAGACTTGTAAGCAGAGGGGACAGTGTTCACAGTCACTAGCCAGTGACCAGCGTGGCACCAGGTGGGTACCAGGCGATGTCGGGTGCAAACAGGTGATGAGGGGTAGCTTGTCTCCGCAGCCACGTGGTCCCTGAAGGTCGACGACGTCCAGGAGTCGGCTCACGAGCTGTCTCACGCAGGCTCTCGCTGTCGGCGGTGTCGGCGACTTGATCGAAGCAAACAAGCCTTGGCAAAAGCAATTGTAGGAGGATTCAGAAATCAGCTGTTGGTTCTGACCAGCAAGGTCAGAGGGATTGCTCCTTTGGAGGGGAGCAAGGGCCAGTCTGGAGCAACCAGACCAGCGGTGTTTGTCGTAGATTTCGTCGCCAAGATGGCCACTAGCCAGCGGGCCAGCAACCGGTTAGGCGCGTCGAGTGGCAAAATGCAGAAGGGCCCCACGCAGATCGTGGAGATGCTGGAGGGCTCACCTTTGGTGCAGATGCTGCTCGAGGGTTGGGCTTCTCCGGACCCAAAGCACAACTTGGAGGGAGCCTCGGTTGTTGCACTGGTCAGCTTGTCGTAGTCGTTCCAAGATGGCTGGCTCCACGTGTCTCGGTGCCTCCACGGGTCTCCTCTTTTCAGGGACTGTGGATCGGGCGGTGAGAGGTCTGGAGGTCCAGGTCTTGTCAGTCTCTGGGCTCGGGCTCCGGCGGGAGGCGGCGGCAAAGCAGACGTTGATTCGCTGGATGGTGCTTGCGTTAGCAAGGTGGTCACTCCCTGACCACAGGGGAGATTTTCTTCAGTCTTCTGTGCAGCAGAATGTCGAAGTTCCCGTCTTCTTCTTAGTTTCAAGTTGATTCCAGGATGTCTGAAGTCTTAGGACACAGCTCCTACCTTTAAGCGGATTCTAGGGGCCGGACTACCTGCTAGGTCCCTCCCTATGGGTGGGACCAGGAAGGGGGGTGGTTACACCCCCAATCCTTTGTCCAGCTCGCCCCAGGCCCGGGACTGGTGTGCCCCAGGACCGGTTTGAACTGGCATATGCACCGAGGCTCCTTGTGAGCCACAGGCATGTCTGGTTTCTTTCAAGCCCTACCTGACCAATACACAAAATCCTGTCTGGGGTGGTGCATGCACCTCCCCTGGCAGGAAACCCTTTGTCCACACCTCCCAAGCTGGAAGGACTCCCAGCAGCAGGAGGGCAGACTTGTGTCTGTGGTGGCAGCATCCATTTTGTGGAGCTGAGGCTATGTCTGATTTTACCCGGGTTTCAGGTACTGTACATGTCGTGTCCCTCTAGAAGGGTGGAATGCTAACCCCGTCGCCAGAATTGGCGAGGGGTTAGTATTCCAATTCGTATGACACCTTACTCGACATGTTTTGATAAAGCCAAACCAAAGATAGCATTTAACCGCGAGGTTCATAATGCACTTAAGAGTATATGGTATGACGATATCTGGAAACAGTAGAAGGAAGTTGTTCCGACCACTGCAGACAGGCTCAGCTCATGCCAGAGCACCATCTCACATGGAACCAAGCACTCTGCCTTCAGGATTGTTAAGGCCTGCCATAGGAGTGACTTATAGGTTACCAGGTGTCCCATTTAAGGTTAGGTATAGGTATACTACACCTAAGTAAGAGGTGATTACACCAACTTACCCCAGCTGAGTGATCAGCCAGTTGTGTCAGATTGTTAGGCCAAGCCTGGGGTGGCATAATACATGCTGCAGCCCCTGGCAGGCCTTGGGTACACCAATGCCCTGGGTACCTAGTGTACACTGGTACAGGGGCTGACAGGGTGATCCACTTCCAATTGGTTATGCACCTAGGGTGCATAGTTTTAATTTAGTAGAGAGAACAGCAGGCTGGGGGTCTGATTGGCAGGCCCACAGCCTCAATATGTCAAAAACCAGTGAAGCAAAAAGCAAAAATTTGGGGTGACCATAGGATAGCAGACCCTACTCTCCTACACAACCCCCCCCCAAACGCTGGGACATTAAACTAGCCTTGACCAGTCTCGTCTTCATGTCCTAAGTGGAAGTACCTGGAGAGACCATCTGCATTCCCATGGTCAGTACCTGGCCGGTGCTCCACTGTAAAGTCCATCCCCTGTAGGGAAATGGACCACCTAAGCAGTTTGGGGTTTTCACCCTTCATCTGATTTAGCCACAAGAGGGGCTTATGGTCGGTCTGAATCTTGAAGTGAGTGCCAAACAAGTATGGCCTCAGCTTCTTCAGGGCCCACACCACAGCAAAGGCCTCCCTCTCAATAGCTGACCAATTCTTCTCTCTGGGGGTCAACCTTCTGCTAATAAAAGCAATGGGTTGGTCTTGACCATCTACATTAAGTTGTGACAGCACAGCTCCCACACCCAACTCAGAAGCATCTGTTTGGACAATAAACTCTTTGGAGTAGTCAGGACTTTTCAGGATAGGTGCAGAGCACATGGCCTCCTTCAGGTCATCAAATGCCTTTTGACAGCTTACTGTCCACTGAACCTTTTTGGGCATCTTCTTGGATGTCAGATCATTAAGAGGAGTCACAATGGACCCATAGTTCTTAACAAACTTCCTGTAATACCCAGTCAAGCCCAAGAAAGCTCGAACTTGAGTCTGGGTGGTTGGAGGGGACCAATCCTTGATGGACTGTATCTTACTCTCCAGTGGTTGAACTTGGCCCCCACCTACAAGGTGGCCCAAATACACAACCTTACTCTGCCCTATCTGGCACTTAGTAGCCTTGATAGTGAGGCCTGCCCTTTGCAGAGCCTCAAGAGCCTTCTTCAGGTGGATCAGGTGATCCTCCCAGGTGGAACTAAAGACAGCAATGTCATCAAGATATGCTGCGCAAAAGTCATCCAACCCAGTAAGGACTTGGTTCACCAGCCTTTGGAAGGTGGCAGGTGCATTCTTCAGACCAAAGGGCATCACCACAAACTGATAATGCCCACCTGGGGTTGAGAATGCTGTTTTGGCCTTAGACTCCTCAGCTAACCTGATTTGCCAATAGCCAGCTGTCAAGTCAAATGTGCTCAAAAACTTTGCAGAAGCTAGTTTGTCTATGAGCTCATCTGCCCTTGGAATAGGGTGTGCATCTGTCCTGGTGACAGCATTGAGTCCTCTGTAGTCCACACAGAACCTCATCTCTCTCTTGCCATCTTTGGTGTGAGGTTTGGGGACCAGAACCACTGGGCTAGCCCAGGGGCTCTCTGAGGGTTCAATGACACCTAATTCCAGCATTTTATGTACCTCAGCCTTTATACAGTCCCTGACGTGGTCAGGTTGTCTGTAAAGTTTGTTCTTTACAGGCAGACTGTCACCAGTGTCCACAACATGGGTACACCAGTCAGTTTGACTAGGTATCAAGGAAAACATATGTGAAAATGATTGTAGAACCTGTCTACATTCAGTCTGCTGATGGGCAGTGAGGTTGCCTCCAAGGGTCACTCCTTCAACTGAGCCATCTTCAGGGTTCTGAGACAACAGGTCTGGGAGAGGGTCACTCTCTTCCTCCTGTCCCTCATCTGTAGCCATGAGCAAGCCCATGTCTGCCCTGTCAACATATGCTTTAAGCCTGTTAACATGGAGTACCCTGTGGGGACTCCTGGGAGTTCCTAGGTCGACCAAGTAGGTGACCTCTCCCTTCTTTTCCAGGATTGTATGGGGTCCAGACCATTTGTCTTGGAGTGCTGCTGGGGCCACTGGCTCCAACACCCATACCTTCTGTCCTGGCTGATACTCAACCAAGACAGCCTTTTGGTCATGCCAAGCTTTCTGTAAGGCCTGGCTTGCCTCAAGGTTTTTAGATGCCTTCTCCATATACTCAGCCATCCTGGAGCGGAGACCAAGTACATAGTCCACTATGTCTAGCTTAGGCTTTTTGAGAGGTAACTCCCATCCTTCCTTCACCAAACACAGTGGGCCTCTCACAGGGTGCCCAAACAACAATTCAAAGGGGCTGTAGCCAACTCCTTTTTGTGGGACCTCTCTGTAAGCAAACAGAAGGCAGGGTAGAAGGATATCCCATCTTCGCCTGAGCTTTTCAGGTAATCCTTTGATCATACCCTTTAGGGTCTTGTTGAATCTCTCAACAAGCCCATTGCATTGTGGGTGATAAGGGGTGGTGAACTTGTAGTTGACACCACATTCCTTCCACATAGCTGTCAAGTATCCTGACATAAAGTTGGTACCTCTGTCAGATACTACCTCCTTAGGAAACCCCACTCTGGAGAATACTCCCAGCAGGGCCCTGGCCACAACAGGAGCTGTAGTGGTCCTAAGGGGAATTGCCTCTGGATACCTGGTGGCATGATCCACTACCACCAGTATAAATCTGTGCCCAGATGCAGTGGGAGGATCCATGGGACCCACTATGTCTATTCCCACTCTTTCAAAGGGAACCCCCACCACAGGTAGTGGTATCAGGGGGGCCTTTGTTGTGCCACCTGATTTGCCACTGGCTTGGCAGGTAACACAGGAGCGACAAAACTCCTTTGTATCTTCATTCATATGGGGCCAGTGAAAGTGAGGGACAAGCCTGTCCCAAGTCTTGTTCTGGCCTAAGTGTCCTGCTAAAGGAATATCATGGGCCAAGGTAAGAAGGAAGCCCCTAAATTGCAGAGGTATAACCAACCTCCTGGTTGCACCAGGCTTGGGGTCTCTAGCCTCTGAATAAAGGAGCCCTTCATCCCAATACACTTTATGGGTACCTTGAGCATTCCCAGCAGCCTCAGCAGCAGCCAGCTGTCTGAGGGGTTCAAGAGAGGGACAGTGTAGGAAGGTGGATATCTGACTATGGTTACCCCCAAATTTTTGCCTAGTGTCTAGCTGGTTTTTCGACTTAGTTGGCCTGAGATCCTGCCATTCAGGCTCTCAGGCTATCTGCTCTCTCTTTAAAATGGACTCCATGTACCCTAGGTACATACCCAATTGGTTGGATCACCCTGTCAGCCCCTGTACCAGTGTACACTAGGTACCCAGGGCATTGGTGTACCCCAGGCCTGCCAAGGGCTGCAGCATGTATTATGCCACCCCAGGCTTGGCCTAACAATCTGACACAACTGGCTGATCACTCAGCTGGGGTAAGTTGGTGTAATCACCTCTTACTTAGGTGTAGTATACCTATACCTAAACTTAAATGGGACACCTGGTAACCTATAAGTCACTCCTATGGCAGGCCTTAACAATCCTGAAGGCAGAGTGCTTGGTTCCATGTGAGATGGTGCTCTGGCATGAGCTGAGCCTGTCTGCAGTGGTCGGAACAACTTCCTTCTACTGTTTCCAGATATCGTCATACCATATACTCTTAAGTGCATTATGAACCTCGCGGTTAAATGCTATCTTTGGTTTGGCTTTATCAAAACATGTCGAGTAAGGTGTCATACGAATTGGAATACTAACCCCTCGCCAATTCTGGCGACGGGGTTAGCATTCCACCCTTCTAGAGGGACACGACATGTACAGTACCTGAAACCCGGGTAAAATCAGACATAGCCTCAGCTCCACAAAATGGATGCTGCCACCACAGACACAAGTCTGCCCTCCTGCTGCTGGGAGTCCTTCCAGCTTGGGAGGTGTGGACAAAGGGTTTCCTGCCAGGGGAGGTGCGTGCACCACCCCAGACAGGATTTTGTGTATTGGTCAGGTAGGGCTTGAAAGAAACCAGACATGCCTGTGGCTCACAAGGAGCCTCGGTGCATATGCCAGTTCAAACCGGTCCTGGGGCACACCAGTCCCGGGCCTGGGGCGAGCTGGACAAAGGATTGGGGGTGTAACCACCCCCCTTCCTGGTCCCACCCATAGGGAGGGACCTAGCAGGTAGTCCGGCCCCTAGAATCCGCTTAAAGGTAGGAGCTGTGTCCTAAGACTTCAGACATCCTGGAATCAACTGGAAACTAAGAAGAAGACGGGAACTTCGACATTCTGCTGCACAGAAGACTGAAGAAAATCTCCCCTGTGGTCAGGGAGTGACCACCTTGCTAACGCAAGCACCATCCAGCGAATCAACGTCTGCTTTGCCGCCGCCTCCCGCCGGAGCCCGAGCCCAGAGACTGACAAGACCTGGACCTCCAGACCTCTCACCGCCCGATCCACAGTCCCTGAAAAGAGGAGACCCGTGGAGGCACCGAGACACGTGGAGCCAGCCATCTTGGAACGACTACGATAAGCTGACCAGTGCAACAACCGAGGCTCCCTCCAAGTTGTGCTTTGGGTCCTGAGAAGCCCAACCCTCGAGCAGCATCTGCACCAAAGGTGAGCCCTCCAGCATCTCCACGATCTGCGTGGGGCCCTTCTGCATTTTGCCACTCGACGCGCCTAACCGGTTGCTGGCCCGCTGGCTAGTGGCCATCTTGGCGACGAAATCTACGACAAACACCGCTGGTCTGGTTGCTCCAGACTGGCCCTTGCTCCCCTCCAAAGGAGCAATCCCTCTGACCTTGCTGGTCAGAACCAACAGCTGATTTCCGAATCCTCCTGCAATTGCTTTTGCCAAGGCTTGTTTGCTTCGATCAAGTCGCCGACACCGCCGACAGCGAGAGCCTGCGTGGGACAGCTCGTGAGCCGACTCCTGGACGTCGTCGACCTTCAGGGACCACGTGGCTGCGGAGACAAGCTACCCCTCATCACCTGTTTGCACCCGACATCGCCTGGTACCCACCTGGTGCCACGCTGGTCACTGGCTAGTGACTGTGAACACTGTCCCCTCTGCTTACAGGTCTTCAACATCTCCGATCCACTCTTGGATCCACTGCATCCCTTCCCGACCGACCGCCTGCAGCATCTTTGTCCCAGGCTCAACGGAACAGATAGAAGAAACCCGACGCACTTTGAGGCCTATGCACCCGCTTCCTGTGGGTGAGGTAAAGCTGGCACACCTGTGCCCATGTGTAGTAATACATCTCTAGTGCCTGTGTTCCAAATCTTAAGTTCCTAGGTCATCCGGAAGATTCCTTTTGCAGTAACTTTGTACTTTTTACGCACCCATTGAAACCTATGGGAGCCCGCGTGTGACTATTTGCTCTGCACACGCCACCCGTGGACCTCCTGGTCACTAACTGACGTTAGCTCCTTGTAGGCCCAGCGATTCTAGAGGCCCTAGGCCTTTTCCCTTTTCTGTTCGTGGTACTTATACCACTATTTTAGTATATGGTTCGAGTGGCCACCAGGGCCTATCCATATAAAGTGCAACTTCTGTGTATTCTGTGATAATCTTGTTTGACGATTTGTGCTCCTGTGCTCATAAAGAGACTAGGGGTTACTTTGAGAAATAAACACATATATATTTTGAATATATATCTGTGTGGTGTCCTTTCATTGGTATAAAAGGGGGTTACTATTGGTAAAACAGCTTGCTTAACACGCTTCACGAGTTTAGCCTCAAAGACTGCTTAGCCTACGCTACCACTAGGGCAGCTAGTCCGAAAAGGTTGACTTACAACCACACCATAAGGGTTGCTTGGCATGGTACAAGGTGATCACTTTAACTAGTGAGCATCATATACCAGGCCAACTTCTCACATTGGTGAGCAGCGGTTGGATTTGAGCTTGCTGTGTTTTACCATTGTAATCTCTTGGTTACCAATTGAAAGATCACATAGGTACCTGTAGGTACATATAAAAGAAGATTAGATATACTTAAGTTCTACTGAACTTAGTTGTTGTAGAGCAAAGGGAGTAGCACACCCTGACTACAACTACTAGATAGGTTTAGTAGGTAAACCCAAGTGTAGGTAGATTGCAACACATCCACCCACACTTAAGAGCAATGGCCGGGGCAGAGGGGTCCACTGTACCCATCTCTGTTGAGAGTGACCCCCAGAGGGCACCATCCAGCTTTGCTACCCTTAATCAGAATGAGCTCAGGCATTTGGCAACTCTTAGAGGCCTTAAACAGCCCAAGAACCCAAACTCTGCTGAGCTCAGAGAGCTCTTACAGAATGATGAGAATCAGAGAGCACTCAAGAAAGCTTCCCAGTTAGCCCCCTTAGGGTCAGGAACAGGAGGCCCCCCTTCTGAAGATACTACAGAGGTACCCAGTTCCAATAGCCATCCCTTAGATGAGAACCATACTACAGGGGAGGAAAGTGGTGAGGATACAGAAAGTAGTGATGATGAAGGGAGAACTAGCCCAGTGCCAAGTATTATACTTGGCCCAGCTAAACTAAGGCTATTGGGGACTGACAATGGGTTCCCCCCATTGGATCTCCCCAGTGGACTTAACACAGGGCTTGGGAGGCAAAGGAATCGCTCAGGTGACTCCAATGCTTCTCATGGCTCTAGAGGCTCTCAAGGTCACTCCAGGAAAAGGATGACCACCCCTCAGAGGAGGGAACATGAGGCCAGAATGCAGGAAGCCCAGCTGAGGATCAGGAAGCAGGAGCTAGAAGTAGCCCTGATGGAAGAAAAACTGAGCAAGGCTAGGCAGCATAGAGAGAGTGGGTCTATACCCACTGGTGGCAGCAATGTCCCTAGGGACAAAGATAGGGTCTTTGACAATAGGAACCTGTCCAAGATTGTGCCCCCCTACAAAAGTGGGGATGACATCCACAAATGGATGACTGCTCTTGAGAGAGCCTGCAAAGTGCAGCAGGTTCCTGAAGACCAGTGGGCAGCAATCTTATGGCTCTCCTTTGAGGGGAGAGGCAGAGATAGACTCCTCACTGTTAGAGAAGAGGATGTCAGAAATTACAGAGTCCTGAAGAGTGTCCTAGTTGATGGGTTAGGCTTAACCACTGAACAGTACAGGTTAATGTTCAGAGACACCCAGAAGACACAGACTCAGGACTGGTCTGAATATGTGGAATGTGCCACTAAGGCTTTGGAGGGTTGGTTGCTGGGAAGTAAGGTGTCTGATTATACAGGATTGTACAATTTGATGATGAGAGAGCAGATTTTAAGTAATTGTCAAAACCAGCTTCTCCATCAACACCTGGTAGACTCAGATTTGACCTCTCCCCAAGAATTGGGAAAGAGGGCAGATAAATGGGTCAGGACCAGGATCAGGCCTAAAAACCAGGGTGGTGACCAAAAGAAAGATACCACCAAGCCTCAAGAGAAGGGTGGGGATAAAGAAAAAGAGAAACCTTCCTCAGGGCCCCAAAACTCCACACAGGGTGGTGGGTCCCAAGCTCCCTCCTCTACCACAGCTAAAAAGCCCTACTGCCATGAGTGTAAAACTCCTGGGCATTGGAAAACTGACAGCGGTTGCCCAAGGGCTAAAAACAAAACTGTTCCTCCAATTACTCCTGTCACACCACCTATTACTGTTAGCAGTAATCCCCCAGGTGGTGGGAGTGCCCCCAGAAATCTGGGTGGGTTTACTTGGGGAACACAGGGGGACCCTGGCTTAGCCAATTCCCCTACAGCAACCACTCTTGTCTGTGATGGTGGCATGGGGTTTGCCAACTTCACTGCCTGTCCCAACACTTTGGGTAGGTACAGACAGGAGCCCTACATCAATGGTACAAAAGCTGAGGCCTACAGAGACACTGGGGCTAGCATCACAATGGTGGCCCATTGGCTAGTTCCCTCTGAGCAGCTTTTGCCCGGTTTCTCCTACCAGGTGACTAACATTGATGGCAAACAGAACAGTCATCCCATGGCAGAGGTATGTCTCAGCTGGGGAGGGGTCACTGGCCCTAAAAGGGTAGCAGTGTCCCCAACCTTGCCTGTAGACTGCTTACTGGGGAATGACTTAGAACTCTCAGCTTGGGCTGGAGTTGAACAAGACACCCATTCTAAAATGGTAGGCCTTTCACAAAAGGGTAGGGGGGTTGTGCCATTCACAACCCCTGTCCAAATAGATTTCCTCCCTGAAAAGGTTGGAAGGGCAGTGGTAGCCACAGCCCAGGCACAGACAGACTTCCCTGTAGGGACTGGCAGAGCTGTGACAGTCACAGCTCAAACACAAACTGAGTGCCCCCCTGAAAAGGTTGGCAAGGCTGTAATGGTCTCAGCCTATACTCAGACTGACATAGGTGTAGTGAAGCCTGAAACAATGGATCACTCCACACAAACTGAGAGTAGTGGGGAGGAAGAAAAGTCTCCCTCTCCCCAGACATTAGGAAAAGGTCAGCCTCCTCAGGGATCTGACCTCACCCCTTGTGAAGGAACTGCCCCAGAGGTAGCCAGGCCTGGCCTGGCAGAGCCTCTGATGTCAGTGGCCCCTTCCAAGGTGGGATCCAGTCTGGTGCAGGTAGCCTGCCTCTCTCTACCCTGCCTCAGTCAGCCCAGGGCTGCAGAGGTCAGGGAGGCCAGTGGACCCCCAGAGGGCCCCTGTCCACAAGAACCCCCCCATCAAAAGAATGAGGATTGCCTGGCTAGTAGCCCTAGTCAGGTGATGGGTAAAAACATTCCTGAGGGATCTCCTTTACAGGTAGTTAGGGACCTCCCCCAGGGGGATTCTGTTGGGCACAGGCAAACATGGGACCTTAGGGCCCCAAACCTGACCCGTCCCTCCAGTAAGCCCACAAAAGGGACCCAGCCTCCAGCTTTAGGTAGCCAGAGGCTGACCCTGAGAGCACAGTGCAACTCAGTTAAAGAAAGAAAGGCATCCATGGTGGAGGATGATTGGAGGAAGCTGAGGCCTCACTTTGAGGACACTCACTTCAGTACTCCATCTCAACACCAGCCTTTTACTTTGCCAAGACACACCACAGGTAGAGATTCCCTATGGTGGAGACCCTCTGATACCCTTAGGGTGAGGGATTGCTTAGTGGACCATGAGACAGGGGGTAACCATGCCAGTGCTGGTTCCTCCTTATATGGCCACTTGGGCAATATAGGCTTACCTGGTCAAGGTCAGCCTTATCTCCCTTCGTTTGGGGGGGGGTTGTGTAGGAAGGTGGATATCTGACTATGGTTACCCCCAAATTTTTGCCTAGTGTCTAGCTGGTTTTTCGACTTAGTTGGCCTGAGATCCTGCCATTCAGGCTCTCAGGCTATCTGCTCTCTCTTTAAAATGGACTCCATGTACCCTAGGTACATACCCAATTGGTTGGATCACCCTGTCAGCCCCTGTACCAGTGTACACTAGGTACCCAGGGCATTGGTGTACCCCAGGCCTGCCAAGGGCTGCAGCATGTATTATGCCACCCCAGGCTTGGCCTAACAATCTGACACAACTGGCTGATCACTCAGCTGGGGTAAGTTGGTGTAATCACCTCTTACTTAGGTGTAGTATACCTATACCTAAACTTAAATGGGACACCTGGTAACCTATAAGTCACTCCTATGGCAGGCCTTAACAATCCTGAAGGCAGAGTGCTTGGTTCCATGTGAGATGGTGCTCTGGCATGAGCTGAGCCTGTCTGCAGTGGTCGGAACAACTTCCTTCTACTGTTTCCAGATATCGTCATACCATATACTCTTAAGTGCATTATGAACCTCGCGGTTAAATGCTATCTTTGGTTTGGCTTTATCAAAACATGTCGAGTAAGGTGTCATACGAATTGGAATACTAACCCCTCGCCAATTCTGGCGACGGGGTTAGCATTCCACCCTTCTAGAGGGACACGACATGTACAGTACCTGAAACCCGGGTAAAATCAGACATAGCCTCAGCTCCACAAAATGGATGCTGCCACCACAGACACAAGTCTGCCCTCCTGCTGCTGGGAGTCCTTCCAGCTTGGGAGGTGTGGACAAAGGGTTTCCTGCCAGGGGAGGTGCGTGCACCACCCCAGACAGGATTTTGTGTATTGGTCAGGTAGGGCTTGAAAGAAACCAGACATGCCTGTGGCTCACAAGGAGCCTCGGTGCATATGCCAGTTCAAACCGGTCCTGGGGCACACCAGTCCCGGGCCTGGGGCGAGCTGGACAAAGGATTGGGGGTGTAACCACCCCCCTTCCTGGTCCCACCCATAGGGAGGGACCTAGCAGGTAGTCCGGCCCCTAGAATCCGAATAAAGGTAGGAGCTGTGTCCTAAGACTTCAGACATCCTGGAATCAACTGGAAACTAAGAAGAAGACGGGAACTTCGACATTCTGCTGCACAGAAGACTGAAGAAAATCTCCCCTGTGGTCAGGGAGTGACCACCTTGCTAACGCAAGCACCATCCAGCGAATCAACGTCTGCTTTGCCGCCGCCTCCCGCCGGAGCCCGAGCCCAGAGACTGACAAGACCTGGACCTCCAGACCTCTCACCGCCCGATCCACAGTCCCTGAAAAGAGGAGACCCGTGGAGGCACCGAGACACGTGGAGCCAGCCATCTTGGAACGACTACGATAAGCTGACCAGTGCAACAACCGAGGCTCCCTCCAAGTTGTGCTTTGGGTCCTGAGAAGCCCAACCCTCGAGCAGCATCTGCACCAAAGGTGAGCCCTCCAGCATCTCCACGATCTGCGTGGGGCCCTTCTGCATTTTGCCACTCGACGCGCCTAACCGGTTGCTGGCCCGCTGGCTAGTGGCCATCTTGGCGACGAAATCTACGACAAACACCGCTGGTCTGGTTGCTCCAGACTGGCCCTTGCTCCCCTCCAAAGGAGCAATCCCTCTGACCTTGCTGGTCAGAACCAACAGCTGATTTCCGAATCCTCCTGCAATTGCTTTTGCCAAGGCTTGTTTGCTTCGATCAAGTCGCCGACACCGCCGACAGCGAGAGCCTGCGTGGGACAGCTCGTGAGCCGACTCCTGGACGTCGTCGACCTTCAGGGACCACGTGGCTGCGGAGACAAGCTACCCCTCATCACCTGTTTGCACCCGACATCGCCTGGTACCCACCTGGTGCCACGCTGGTCACTGGCTAGTGACTGTGAACACTGTCCCCTCTGCTTACAGGTCTTCAACATCTCCGATCCACTCTTGGATCCACTGCATCCCTTCCCGACCGACCGCCTGCAGCATCTTTGTCCCAGGCTCAACGGAACAGATAGAAGAAACCCGACGCACTTTGAGGCCTATGCACCCGCTTCCTGTGGGTGAGGTAAAGCTGGCACACCTGTGCCCATGTGTAGTAATACATCTCTAGTGCCTGTGTTCCAAATCTTAAGTTCCTAGGTCATCCGGAAGATTCCTTTTGCAGTAACTTTGTACTTTTTACGCACCCATTGAAACCTATGGGAGCCCGCGTGTGACTATTTGCTCTGCACACGCCACCCGTGGACCTCCTGGTCACTAACTGACGTTAGCTCCTTGTAGGCCCAGCGATTCTAGAGGCCCTAGGCCTTTTCCCTTTTCTGTTCGTGGTACTTATACCACTATTTTAGTATATGGTTCGAGTGGCCACCAGGGCCTATCCATATAAAGTGCAACTTCTGTGTATTCTGTGATAATCTTGTTTGACGATTTGTGCTCCTGTGCTCATAAAGAGACTAGGGGTTACTTTGAGAAATAAACACATATATATTTTGAATATATATCTGTGTGGTGTCCTTTCATTGGTATAAAAGGGGGTTACTATTGGTAAAACAGCTTGCTTAACACGCTTCACGAGTTTAGCCTCAAAGACTGCTTAGCCTACGCTACCACTAGGGCAGCTAGTCCGAAAAGGTTGACTTACAACCACACCATAAGGGTTGCTTGGCATGGTACAAGGTGATCACTTTAACTAGTGAGCATCATATACCAGGCCAACTTCTCACAGACAGGATAACTGAGCCTGCCTCAAGTCAGCCCTTGAAGGTCCCCCTGTCCCCAGAAACTCAACCTGATCAGGTTCAAGCTCTTCAGGGACAGTTCCTTCAGGGTCCTCTAGATCAGCTTCCTGGGAAGGCTGATCATCACTCTGAGGCAGGGGGGAAGGCACAGCCTTGACCCTCCTGTTCTTCTTCTTGGTAGGTGCTTGGTCCATTGTTCCAGGATCCAAGACCTGTGGTTCAGTGAGGCACTTTTTGGCCTGTGACCTGGTCACAGCAAGGACATGTGATGATATACCTAACATCTCTGCATGAGTCCTGTACTCCACTTCTGACCATAGAGAACTCTCTAGGTCATTGCCCAACAAACATTCTACTGGGAGGTCTGCACTAACCACAACCCTTTTGAGGCCAGTTACCCCTCCCCATGAGAAGTTAACAACTGCCACACTGTGTGAAGTAGTGGCATTGCTGGCATTGGTCACCAGGTAGTTCTCACCTGGTATGTACTGTCCAGGGTCCACAAAGCCTGGTGTCACCATAGTGACACTGGCACATGTGTCCCTGTAGGCTTGAGCCACTTTGTCATTAATTAAAGGAGTCTGTCTGTACTTGCCCAGGTTACTGGGGCTCACAGTCAGGGACAAATCAATGTCCCCATCACAGATCAAGACTGCCTGTGTAAGGGTTCTGTCTAAGTCAGAATCTCCTTCAGTTCCCATAGTGATTCCCACTACACCCTTTGTCTGGGGACCAACACTGCTAACAGTAGTACTGGGAGCAGGTGCCTTAGGGGCAACAGTGTTGGGGGCTCCACCCTTTTTGCAATCACTAGTCCAGTGAGTTGTATTTTTACAATGATTGCACCAGGGTTTCTTCTGACCTTCTTTCTTCTTTTTGGACTGTTGGGACCCACCCTCCTTAGTAGTAGTTTGGGGCCCTGTTGAAGACTTCTGGTCTTTAGGTTTCTGATCTCCACCCTTTTGGTCTGTTTTCTTCTGATCACCCCCTTGGCCCTGGTTCTGGTTCTTTTGCTTAACCCTGGTTCTGACCCATTTGTCTGCCTTCTTTCCCAATTCTTGGGGAGAGGTCAGATCAGAGTCAACCAAGTGTTGATGCAGTTGCTGGTTTTGACAGTTATTTAAAATCTGCTCTCTCATCATCAAATTATACAATCCTGTAAAATCAGATACCTTACTTCCCAGCAACCAACCCTCCAAAGCCTTAGTGGCACATTCAATGTATTCAGACCAGTCCTGAGTCTGTGTCTTTTGGGTGTCTCTGAACATTAACCTGTACTGTTCAGTGGTTAAGCCTAACCCATCTACCAGAACACTCTTCAGGACTCTGTAGTTTCTGACATCCTCTTCTCTAACAGTGAGGAGTCTGTCTCTGCCTCTTCCTTCAAAGGAGAGCCAGAGGATTGCTGCCCACTGGTCTTCAGGAACCTGCTGTACTTTGCAGGCTCTCTCAAGAGCAGTTATCCATTTGTGGATGTCATCCCCACTTTTGTAGGGGGGCACAACCTTAGACAGGTTCCTATTGTCAAAGACCCTATCTTTGTCCTTAGGGACAATGCTGCCACCAGTGGGTATAGACCCACTCTCTTTATGCTGTCTAGCCTTGCTAAGTTTCTCTTCCATCAGGGCTACTTCTAGCTCCTGCTTCCTGATCCTCAGCTGAGCCTCTTGCATCTTGGCCTCATGTTCCCTCCTCTGAGGGGTGGTCATCCTTCTCCTGGAGTGACCTTGAGAGCCTCTAGAGCCATGGGAAGCATTGGAGTCACCTGAGCGATTCCTTTGCCTTCCAAGCCCTGTGTTAAGTCCACTGGGGAGATCCAGTGGGTTGAACCCACTGTCAGTCCCCAATAGCCTTGGTTTAGCTGGGCCAAGTATAATACTTGGCACTGGGCTAGTTCTCCCTTCATCCTCACTACTGTCAGTATCCTTTTCACTCTCATCCTCTGTGGTAGGCATCCCATCTAAGGGGTGACTATTGGGAAGGGGTACTTCAGTGGCATCTTTAGAAGGGGGGCCTCCTGTTCCTGTCCCTAAGGGGGCTAACTGGGAAGCTTTCTTGAGTGCTCTCTGATTCTCATCATTCTGTAAGAGCTCTCTGAGCTCAGCAGAGTTTGGGTTCTTGGGCTGTTTAAGGCCTCTAAGAGTTGCCAAATGCCTGAGCTCATTCTGATTAAGGGTAGCAAAGCTGGATGGTGCCCTCTGGGGGTCACTCTCAACAGAGATGGGTACTGTGGACCCCTCTGCCCCGGCCATTGCTCTTAAGTGTGGGTGGATGTGTTGCAATCTACCTACACTTGGGTTTACCTACTAAACCTATCTAGTAGTTGTAGTCAGGGTGTGCTACTCCCTTTGCTCTACAACAACTAAGTTCAGTAGAACTTAAGTATATCTAATCTTGTTTTATATGTACCTACAGGTAACTATGTGATCTTTCAATTGGTAACCAAGAGATTACAATGGTAAAACACAGCAAGCTCAAATCCAACCGCTGCTCACCAATGTGAGAAGTTGGCCTGGTATATGCTGTTCACTAGTTCTAGTGACCACCTTGTACCATGCCAAGCAACCCTTATGGTGTGGTTGTAAGTCAACCTTTTTGGACTAGCTGCCCTAGTGGTAGCGTAGGCTAAGCAGTCTTTGAGGCTAAACTCGTGATGCGTGTTAAGCAAGCTGTTTTACCAATAGTAACCCCCTTTTATACCAATGAAAGGACACCACACAGATATATATTCAAAATATATATGTATTTATTTCTCAAAGTAACCCCTAGTCTCTTTATGAGCACAGGAGCACAAATCGTCAAACAAGATTATCACAGAATACACAGAAGTTGCACTTTATATGGATAGGCCCTGGTGGCCACTCGAACCATATACTAAAATAGTGGTATAAGTACCACGAACAGAAAAGGGAAAAGGCCTAGGGCCTCTAGAATCGCTGGGCCTACAAGGAGCTAACGTCAGTTAGTGACCAGGAGGTCCACGGGTGGCGTGTGCAGAGCAAATAGTCACACGCGTGCTCCCATAGGTTTCAATGGGTGCGTAAAAAGTACAAAGTTACTGCAAAAGGAATCTTCCGGATGACCTAGGAACTTAAGATTTGGAACACAGGCACTAGAGATGTATTACTACACATGGGCACCGGAGTACCAGCTTTACCTCACCCACAGGAAGCGGGTGCATAGGCCTCAAAGTGCGTCGGGTTTCTTCTATCTGTTCCGTTGAGCCTGGGACAAAGATGCTGCAGGCGGTCGGTCGGGAAGAGATGCAGTGGATCCAAGAGTGGATCGGAGATGTTGAAGACTTGTAAGCAGAGGGGACAGTGTTCACAGTCACTAGCCAGTGACCAGCGTGGCACCAGGTGGGTACCAGGCGATGTCGGGTGCAAACAGGTGATGAGGGGTAGCTTGTCTCCGCAGCCACGTGGTCCCTGAAGGTCGACGACGTCCAGGAGTCGGCTCACGAGCTGTCCCACGCAGGCTCTCGCTGTCGGCGGTGTCGGCGACTTGATCGAAGCAAACAAGCCTTGGCAAAAGCAATTGTAGGAGGATTCAGAAATCAGCTGTTGGTTCTGACCAGCAAGGTCAGAGGGATTGCTCCTTTGGAGGGGAGCAAGGGCCAGTCTGGAGCAACCAGACCAGCGGTGTTTGTCGTAGATTTCGTCGCCAAGATGGCCACTAGCCAGCGGGCCAGCAACCGGTTAGGCGCGTCGAGTGGCAAAATGCAGAAGGGCCCCACGCAGATCGTGGAGATGCTGGAGGGCTCACCTTTGGTGCAGATGCTGCTCGAGGGTTGGGCTTCTCCGGACCCAAAGCACAACTTGGAGGGAGCCTCGGTTGTTGCACTGGTCAGCTTGTCGTAGTCGTTCCAAGATGGCTGGCTCCACGTGTCTCGGTGCCTCCACGGGTCTCCTCTTTTCAGGGACTGTGGATCGGGCGGTGAGAGGTCTGGAGGTCCAGGTCTTGTCAGTCTCTGGGCTCGGGCTCCGGCGGGAGGCGGCGGCAAAGCAGACGTTGATTCGCTGGATGGTGCTTGCGTTAGCAAGGTGGTCACTCCCTGACCACAGGGGAGATTTTCTTCAGTCTTCTGTGCAGCAGAATGTCGAAGTTCCCGTCTTCTTCTTAGTTTCAAGTTGATTCCAGGATGTCTGAAGTCTTAGGACACAGCTCCTACCTTTAAGCGGATTCTAGGGGCCGGACTACCTGCTAGGTCCCTCCCTATGGGTGGGACCAGGAAGGGGGGTGGTTACACCCCCAATCCTTTGTCCAGCTCGCCCCAGGCCCGGGACTGGTGTGCCCCAGGACCGGTTTGAACTGGCATATGCACCGAGGCTCCTTGTGAGCCACAGGCATGTCTGGTTTCTTTCAAGCCCTACCTGACCAATACACAAAATCCTGTCTGGGGTGGTGCATGCACCTCCCCTGGCAGGAAACCCTTTGTCCACACCTCCCAAGCTGGAAGGACTCCCAGCAGCAGGAGGGCAGACTTGTGTCTGTGGTGGCAGCATCCATTTTGTGGAGCTGAGGCTATGTCTGATTTTACCCGGGTTTCAGGTACTGTACATGTCGTGTCCCTCTAGAAGGGTGGAATGCTAACCCCGTCGCCAGAATTGGCGAGGGGTTAGTATTCCAATTCGTATGACACCTTACTCGACATGTTTTGATAAAGCCAAACCAAAGATAGCATTTAACCGCGAGGTTCATAATGCACTTAAGAGTATATGGTATGACGATATCTGGAAACAGTAGAAGGAAGTTGTTCCGACCACTGCAGACAGGCTCAGCTCATGCCAGAGCACCATCTCACATGGAACCAAGCACTCTGCCTTCAGGATTGTTAAGGCCTGCCATAGGAGTGACTTATAGGTTACCAGGTGTCCCATTTAAGGTTAGGTATAGGTATACTACACCTAAGTAAGAGGTGATTACACCAACTTACCCCAGCTGAGTGATCAGCCAGTTGTGTCAGATTGTTAGGCCAAGCCTGGGGTGGCATAATACATGCTGCAGCCCCTGGCAGGCCTTGGGTACACCAATGCCCTGGGTACCTAGTGTACACTGGTACAGGGGCTGACAGGGTGATCCACTTCCAATTGGTTATGCACCTAGGGTGCATAGTTTTAATTTAGTAGAGAGAACAGCAGGCTGGGGGTCTGATTGGCAGGCCCACAGCCTCAATATGTCAAAAACCAGTGAAGCAAAAAGCAAAAATTTGGGGTGACCATAGGATAGCAGACCCTACTCTCCTACAGTCAGTCAGTCAGGGTCAGTCAGGGTCACTCAGTCAGTGTCAGTCAGGGTCAGTCAGTCAGTGTCAGTCAGTCAGTGTCAGTCAGTCAGTGTCAGTCAGTGTCAGTCAGTGTCAGTCAGTCAGTGTCTGTCAGTCAGTGTCAGTCAGTCAGTGCCAGTCAGTGTCAGTGTCAGTCAGTGTCAGTCAGTGTCAGTCAGTCAGTGTCAGTCTGTCAGTGTCAGTCAGTGTCAGTCAGTCTCAGTCATTGTCAGTCAGTGTCAGTCAGTGTCAATCAGTGTCAGTCACTCAGCCAGTGTCTGGCAGTCATTGTCAGTCAGTCAGTCAGTGTCAGTCAGTCAGTGTCAGTCAGTGTCAGTCAGTCAGTAAGTGTCAGCCAGTGTCAGTGTGTCAGTCAGTCAGTGTCAGTCTGTCAGTGTCAGTCTGTCAGTGTCAGTCTGTCAGTCAGTCAATGCCAGTCAGTCATTGTCAGTCAGTCAGTGTCAGTCTGTCAGTCAGTCAATGCAAGTCAGTCAATGCCAGTCAGTCATTGTCAGTCAGTGTCAGTCAGTGTCAATCAGTGTCAGTCACTCAGCCAGTGTCAGGCAGTCAGTGTCAGTCAGTCAGTGTCAGTCAGTGTCAGTCAGTCAGTAAGTGTCAGCCAGTGTCAGTGTGTCAGTCAGTCAGTGTCAGTCTGTCAGTCAGTCAGTGTCAGTCTGTCAGTCAGTCAATGCCAGTCAGTCATTGTCAGTCAGTCAGTGTCAGTCAGTAAGTGTCAGCCAGTGTCAGTCAGTCAGTAAGTGTCAGCCAGTGTCAGTCAGTCAGTGTCAGTCAGTCAGTGTCAGTCTGTCAGTGTCAGTCTGTCAATCAGTCAATGCCAGTCAGTCATTGTCAGTCTGTCAGTGTCAGTCAGTGAGTGTCAGTCAGTGAGTGTCAGTCAGTGAGTGTCAGTCAGTCAGTGTCAGTCAGTCAGTGTCAGTCAGTCAGTGTCAGTCTGTCAGTGTCAGTCTGTCAGTGTCAGTCAGTGAGTGTCAGTCAGTGAGTGTCAGTCAGTCAGTGTCAGTCAGTCAGTGTCAGTCAGTCAGTGTCAGTCAGTGTCAGTCAGTCAGTGTCAGTCAGTCATCATTAATCTTTATTCGGATATTAAAACATCCAAGAAAGAACATAACATTTACAAATTTCAACAATACATTAATATGACAAAATGTCCTTAAAAATATTTAAAATATATCAATTCATCAGGGTTTATCCAGGGCCTTAATAGCAAAATACCTCTGAGAAAGCAGCAAGAACAGAGTATTATAAAGTGCAGAATTTTAACAGATTCAGTACAGGGAGTACCAACGACATGAGATTATAAAAATGCATGATCATAACCAAATTAAGATAATAAATTATAATATAACTATATCATTTCAAAACATCATAACGCTTCCCATATACAATAAACCGTTCATTTCATAACTAGGTTAGGACTTTAGCTAAGTCTACGATAGGGACCAAAATATACATAAAAACTTTAGGAAAACAACTTTAATCATAATACCCAACCCTCTCTACCCTAAAAACAAAGTTGTTTACACCTCATATCTGGTCTTCCTTAATTTTGCGGCTAGTCTTAAAAAGTTCACGGTACAGAACAACGTAAGGGGGTCCGAAGAAAGTTTCAGATATAAGAGTGCCACCCTTAAGTGTCAGTCAGTCAGTGTCTGTCATTCAGTGTCAGTCAGTGTCAGTCAGTGTCAGTCAGTCAATGTCAGTCAGTCAGTCACAGTCAGTCAGTGACAGTCAGTCAGTGACAGTCAGTCAGTGTCTGTCAGTGTCAGTCAGTCAGTGTCAGTCAGTCATTGTCAGTCAGTCATAGTCAGTCAGTCAGTGACAGTCAGTGTCAGTCAGTAAGTGTCAGCCAGTGTCAGTCAGTCAGTAAGTGTCAGCCAGTGTCAGTCAGTCAGTGTCAGTCAGTCAGTGTCAGTCTGTCAGTGTCAGTCTGTCAATCAGTCAATGCCAGTCAGTCATTGTCAGTCTGTCAGTGTCAGTCAGTGAGTGTCAGTCAGTGAGTGTCAGTCAGTGAGTGTCAGTCAGTCAGTGTCAGTCAGTCAGTGTCAGTCAGTCAGTGTCAGTCTGTCAGTGTCAGTCTGTCAGTGTCAGTCAGTGAGTGTCAGTCAGTGAGTGTCAGTCAGTCAGTGTCAGTCAGTCAGTGTCAGTCAGTCAGTGTCAGTCAGTGTCAGTCAGTCAGTGTCAGTCAGTCATCATTAATCTTTATTCGGATATTAAAACATCCAAGAAAGAACATAACATTTACAAATTTCAACAATACATTAATATGACAAAATGTCCTTAAAAATATTTAAAATATATCAATTCATCAGGGTTTATCCAGGGCCTTAATAGCAAAATACCTCTGAGAAAGCAGCAAGAACAGAGTATTATAAAGTGCAGAATTTTAACAGATTCAGTACAGGGAGTACCAACGACATGAGATTATAAAAATGCATGATCATAACCAAATTAAGATAATAAATTATAATATAACTATATCATTTCAAAACATCATAACGCTTCCCATATACAATAAACCGTTCATTTCATAACTAGGTTAGGACTTTAGCTAAGTCTACGATAGGGACCAAAATATACATAAAAACTTTAGGAAAACAACTTTAATCATAATACCCAACCCTCTCTACCCTAAAAACAAAGTTGTTTACACCTCATATCTGGTCTTCCTTAATTTTGCGGCTAGTCTTAAAAAGTTCACGGTACAGAACAACGTAAGGGGGTCCGAAGAAAGTTTCAGATATAAGAGTGCCACCCTTAAGTGTCAGTCAGTCAGTGTCTGTCATTCAGTGTCAGTCAGTGTCAGTCAGTGTCAGTCAGTCAATGTCAGTCAGTCAGTCACAGTCAGTCAGTGACAGTCAGTCAGTGACAGTCAGTCAGTGTCTGTCAGTGTCAGTCAGTCAGTGTCAGTCAGTCATTGTCAGTCAGTCATAGTCAGTCAGTCAGTGACAGTCAGTGTCAGTCAGTAAGTGTCAGTCAGTCAGTGTCAGTCAGTCATTGTCAGTCAGTCATAGTCAGTCAGTGTCAGTCAGACTCAGTCAGTCAGTGTCAGTCAGTCAGTCAGTGTCAGTCAGTCAATGTCAGTCAGTCAGTGTCAGTCAGTCAGTGTCAGTCAGTCAGTGTCAGTCAGTGTCAGTCAGTGTCAGTCAGTGTCAGTCAGTTTCAGTCAGTGTCAGTCAGTTTCAGTCAGTCAGTCAGAGTCAGTCAGTCAGTGTCAGTCAGTCAGTGTCAGTCAGTGTCAGTCAGTCAGAGTCAGTCAGTGTCAGTCAGTCAATGTCAGTCAGTCAGTCACAGTCAGTCAGTGACAGTCAGTCAGTGACAGTCAGTCAGTGTCTGTCAGTGTCAGTCAGTCATTGTCAGTCAGTCACTGTCAGTCAGTCAGTCAGTGACAGTCAGTCAGTGTCAGTCAGTCAGTGTCAGTCAGTCAGTGTCAGTCAGTCATTGTCAGTCAGTCATAGTCAGTCAGTGTCAGTCAGAGTCAGTCAGACTCAGTCAGTGTCAGTCAGTCAGTGTCAGTCAGTGTCAGTCAGTCAATGTCAGTCAGTCAATGTCAGTCAGTCAGTGTCAGTCAGTCAATGTCAGTCAGTCAGTGTCAGTCAGTCAGTGTCAGTCAGTCAGTCAATGTCAGTCAGTCAGTGTCAGTCAGTGTCAGTCAGTCAGTTTCAGTCAGAGTCAGTCAGTGTCAGTCAGTCAGTTTCAGTCAGTGTCAGTGTCAGACAGTGTCAGTCAGTGTCAGTCAGTCAGTGTCAGTCAGTGTCACTCAATGTCAGTCAGTGTCAGTCAGTCAGTGTCCGTCAGTGTCAGACAGTCAGTGTCAGTCAGTCAATGTCAGTCAGTGTCAGTAATCAGTGTCAGTCAGTCAGTGAGTGTCAGTCAGTGTCAGTCAGTCAGTGTCAATCAGTCTGTGTCAGTAATCAGTGTCAGTCAGTGAGTGTCAGTCGGTGTCAGTCAGTCAGTTTCCGTCAGTGTCAGTCAGTGTCAGTCAGTCATTGTCAGTCAGTGTCAGTCAGTCAGTGTCAGTCAGTCAGTGTCAGTCAGTGTCAGTCAGTCAATGTCAGTCAGTCAATGTCAGTCAGTCAGTGTCAGTGAGTCAATGTCAGTCAGTCAGTGTCAGTCAGTCAGTGTCAGTCAGTCAATGTCAGTCAGTCAGTGTCAGTCAGTCAGTGTCAGTCAGTCAGTCAATGTCAGTCAGTCAGTGTCAGTCAGTCAGTGTCAGTCAGTCAGTTTCAGTCAGAGTCAGTCAGTGTCAGTCAGTCAGTTTCAGTCAGTGTCAGTGTCAGACAGTGTCAGTCAGTCAGTGTCAGTCAATGTCAGTCAGTGTCAGACAGTCAGTGTCAGACAGTCAGTGTCAGTCAGTCAATGTCAGTCAGTGTCAGTCAGTCAGTCAGTGTCAGTAATCAGTGTCAGTCAGTCAGTGAGTGTCAGTCAGTGTCAGTCAGTCAGTGTTAGTCAGTCAGATTCAGTCAGTCAGTGTCAGTCAGTCAGTGTCAATCAGTCAGTGTCAGTAATCAGTGTCAGTCAGTGAGTGTCAGTCGGTGTCAGTCAGTCAGTTTCAGTCAGTGTCAGTCAGTGTCAGTCATTCAGTTTCAGTCAGTGTCAGTCAGTCATTGTCAGTCAGTGTCAGTCAGTCAGTGTCAGTCAGTCAGTCAGTGTCAGTCTGACAGTCAGACAGTGTCAGTCTGACAGTGTCAGTCATTGTCAGTCAGTCAATGTCAGTCAGTCAATGTCAGTCAGTCAGTTTCAGTCAGTGTCAGTCAGTCAGTGTCAGTCAGTTTCAGTCAGTGTCAATCAGTCAGTGTCAGTCAGTGTCAGTCAGTGTCAGTCAGTCAGTGTCAGTCAGTCAGTGTCAGTCAGTGTCAGTCAGTTTCAGTCAAAGTCAGTTAGTGGCAGTCAGTCAGTGTCAGTCAGTCAGTGTCAGTCAGAGTCAGTCAGTCACAGTCAGTCAGTCAGTGTCAGTCAGTCATTGTCAGTCAGTCAGTGTCAGTCAGTTTCAGTCAATGTCAGTCAGTCAGTGGCAGTCAGTCAGTGGCAGTCAGTCAGTGTCAGTCAGTGTCAGTCAGTTTCAGTCAGTCAGTGTCAGTCAGTTTCAGTCAGTGTCAGTCAGTCAGGGTCAGTCAGGGTCACTCAGTCAGTGTCAGTCAGGGTCAGTCAGTCAGTGTCAGTCAGTCAGTGTCAGTCAGTGTCAGTCAGTGTCAGTCAGTCAGTGTCTGTCAGTGTCTGTCAGTCAGTGTCAGTCAGTCAGTGCCAGTCAGTGTCAGTCAGTGTCAGTCAGTGTCAGTCAGTCAGTGCCAGTCAGTGTCAGTCAGTGTCAGTCAGTGTCAGTCAGTCAGTGTCAGTCTGTCAGTGTCAGTCAGTGTCAGTCAGTCTCAGTCATTGTCAGTCAGTGTCAGTCAGTGTCAATCAGTGTCAGTCACTCAGCCAGTGTCTGGCAGTCATTGTCAGTCAGTCAGTCAGTGTCAGTCAGTCAGTGTCAGTCAGTCAGTGTCAGTCAGTGTCAGTCAGTCAGTAAGTGTCAGCCAGTGTCAGTGTGTCAGTCAGTCAGTGTCAGTCTGTCAGTGTCAGTCAGTCAGTGTCAGTCTGTCAGTCAGTCAATGCCAGTCAGTCATTGTCCGTCAGTCAGTGTCAGTCTGTCAGTCAGTCAATGCAAGTCAGTCAATGCCAGTCAGTCATTGTCAGTCAGTGTCAGTCAGTGTCAATCAGTGTCAGTCACTCAGCCAGTGTCAGGCAGTCAGTGTCAGTCAGTCAGTGTCAGTCAGTGTCAGTCAGTCAGTAAGTGTCAGCCAGTGTCAGTGTGTCAGTCAGTCAGTGTCAGTCAGTCAGTGTCAGTCTGTCAGTGTCAGTCAGTCAGTGTCAGTCTGTCAGTCAGTCAATGCCAGTCAGTCATTGTCAGTCAGTCAGTGTCAGTCAGTAAGTGTCAGTCAGTGTCAGTCAGTCAGTAAGTGTCAGCCAGTGTCAGTGTGTCAGTCAGTCAGTGTCAGTCAGTCAGTGTCAGTCTGTCAGTGTCAGTCAGTCAGTGTCAGTCTGTCAGTCAGTCAATGCCAGTCAGTCATTGTCAGTCTGTCAGTGTCAGTCAGTCAGTGTCAGTCTGTCAGTCAGTCAATGCCAGTCAGTCATTGTCAGTCAGTCAGTGTCAGTCAGTAAGTGTCAGCCAGTGTCAGTCAGTCAGTAAGTGTCAGCCAGTGTCAGTCAGTCAGTGTCAGTCAGTCAGTGTCAGTCTGTCAATCAGTCAATGCCAGTCAGTCATTGTCAGTCTGTCAGTGTCAGTCAGTGAGTGTCAGTCAGTGAGTGTCAGTCAGTGAGTGTCAGTCAGTCAGTGTCAGTCAGTGAGTGTCAGTCAGTCAGTGTCAGTCTGTCAGTGTCAGTCTGTCAGTGTCAGTCAGTGAGTGTCAGTCAGTGAGTGTCAGTCAGTCAGTGTCAGTCAGTCAGTGTCAGTCAGTCAGTGTCAGTCAGTGTCAGTCAGTCAGTGTCAGTCAGTCATCATTAATCTTTATTCGGATATTAAAACATCCAAGAAAGAACATAACATTTACAAATTTCAACAATACATTAATATGACAAAATGTCCTTAAAAATATTTAAAATATATCAATTCATCAGGGTTTATCCAGGGCCTTAATAGCAAAATACCTCTGAGAAAGCAGCAAGAACAGAGTATTATAAAGTGCAGAATTTTAACAGATTCAGTACAGGGAGTACCAACGACATGAGATTATAAAAATGCATGATCATAACCAAATTAAGATAATAAATTATAATATAACTATATCATTTCAAAACATCATAACGCTTCCCAAATACAATAAACCGTTCATTTCATAACTAGGTTAGGACTTTAGCTAAGTCTACGATAGGGACCAAAATATACATAAAAACTTTAGGAAAACAACTTTAATCATAATACCCAACCCTCTCTACCCTAAAAACAAAGTTGTTTACACCTCATATCTGGTCTTCCTTAATTTTGCGGCTAGTCTTAAAAAGTTCACGGTACAGAACAACGTAAGGGGGTCCGAAGAAAGTTTCAGATATAAGAGTGCCACCCTTAAGTGTCAGTCAGTCAGTGTCTGTCATTCAGTGTCAGTCAGTGTCAGTCAGTGTCAGTCAGTCAATGTCAGTCAGTCAGTCACAGTCAGTCAGTGACAGTCAGTCAGTGACAGTCAGTCAGTGTCTGTCAGTGTCAGTCAGTCAGTGTCAGTCAGTCATTGTCAGTCAGTCATAGTCAGTCAGTCAGTGACAGTCAGTGTCAGTCAGTCAGTGTCAGTCAGTCAGTGTCAGTCAGTCATTGTCAGTCAGTCAGTGTCAGTCAGTTTCAGTCAATGTCAGTCAGTCAGTGGCAGTCAGTCAGTGGCAGTCAGTCAGTGTCAGTCAGTGTCAGTCAGTTTCAGTCAGTCAGTGTCAGTCAGTTTCAGTCAGTGTCAGTCAGTCAGGGTCAGTCAGGGTCACTCAGTCAGTGTCAGTCAGGGTCAGTCAGTCAGTGTCAGTCAGTCAGTGTCAGTCAGTGTCAGTCAGTGTCAGTCAGTCAGTGTCTGTCAGTCAGTGTCAGTCAGTCAGTGCCAGTCAGTGTCAGTCAGTGTCAGTCAGTCAGTGCCAGTCAGTGTCAGTCAGTGTCAGTCAGTGTCAGTCAGTCAGTGTCAGTCTGTCAGTGTCAGTCAGTGTCAGTCAGTCTCAGTCATTGTCAGTCAGTGTCAGTCAGTGTCAATCAGTGTCAGTCACTCAGCCAGTGTCTGGCAGTCATTGTCAGTCAGTCAGTCAGTGTCAGTCAGTGTCAGTCAGTCAGTAAGTGTCAGCCAGTGTCAGTGTGTCAGTCAGTCAGTGTCAGTCTGTCAGTATCAGTCAGTCAGTGTCAGTCTGTCAGTCAGTCAATGCCAGTCAGTCATTGTCCGTCAGTCAGTGTCAGTCTGTCAGTCAGTCAATGCAAGTCAGTCAATGCCAGTCAGTCATTGTCAGTCAGTGTCAGTCAGTGTCAATCAGTGTCAGTCACTCAGCCAGTGTCAGGCAGTCAGTGTCAGTCAGTCAGTGTCAGTCAGTGTCAGTCAGTCAGTAAGTGTCAGCCAGTGTCAGTGTGTCAGTCAGTCAGAGTCAGTCAGTCAGTGTCAGTCTGTCAGTGTCAGTCAGTCAGTGTCAGTCTGTCAGTCAGTCAATGCCAGTCAGTCATTGTCAGTCAGTCAGTGTCAGTCAGTAAGTGTCAGTCAGTGTCAGTCAGTCAGTAAGTGTCAGCCAGTGTCAGTGTGTCAGTCAGTCAGTGTCAGTCAGTCAGTGTCAGTCTGTCAGTGTCAGTCAGTCAGTGTCAGTCTGTCAGTCAGTCAATGCCAGTCAGTCATTGTCAGTCTGTCAGTGTCAGTCAGTCAGTGTCAGTCTGTCAGTCAGTCAATGCCAGTCAGTCATTGTCAGTCAGTCAGTCAGTGTCAGTCAGTAAGTGTCAGCCAGTGTCAGTCAGTCAGTAAGTGTCAGCCAGTGTCAGTCAGTCAGTGTCAGTCAGTCAGTGTCAGTCTGTCAATCAGTCAATGCCAGTCAGTCATTGTCAGTCTGTCAGTGTCAGTCAGTGAGTGTCAGTCAGTGAGTGTCACTCAGTGAGTGTCAGTCAGTCAGTGTCAGTCAGTGAGTGTCAGTCAGTCAGTGTCAGTCTGTCAGTGTCAGTCAGTGAGTGTCAGTCAGTGAGTGTCAGTCAGTCAGTGTCAGTCAGTCAGTGTCAGTCAGTCAGTGTCAGTCAGTGTCAGTCAGTCAGTGTCAGTCAGTCATCATTAATCTTTATTCGGATATTAAAACATCCAAGAAAGAACATAACATTTACAAATTTCAACAATACATTAATATGACAAAATGTCCTTAAAAATATTTAAAATATATCAATTCATCAGGGTTTATCCAGGGCCTTAATAGCAAAATACCTCTGAGAAAGCAGCAAGAACAGAGTATTATAAAGTGCAGAATTTTAACAGATTCAGTACAGGGAGTACCAACGACATGAGATTATAAAAATGCATGATCATAACCAAATTAAGATAATAAATTATAATATAACTATATCATTTCAAAACATCATAACGCTTCCGAAATACAATAAACCGTTCATTTAATAACTAGGTTAGGACTTTAGCTAAGTCTACGATAGGGACCAAAATATACATAAAAACTTTAGGAAAACAACTTTAATCATAATATCCAACCCTCTCTACCCTAAAAACAAAGTTTTTTACACCTCATATCTGGTCTTCCTTAATTTTGCGGCTAGTCTTAAAAAGTTCACGGTACAGAACAACGTAAGGGGGTCCGAAGAAAGTTTCAGATATAAGAGTGCCACCCTTAAGTGTCAGTCAGTCAGTGTCTGTCATTCAGTGTCAGTCAGTGTCAGTCAGTGTCAGTCAGTCAATGTCAGTCAGTCAGTCACAGTCAGTCAGTGACAGTCAGTCAGTGACAGTCAGTCAGTGTCTGTCAGTGTCAGTCAGTCAGTGTCAGTCAGTCATTGTCAGTCAGTCATAGTCAGTCAGTCAGTGACAGTCAGTGTCAGTCAGTAAGTGTCAGTCAGTCAGTGTCAGTCAGTCATTGTCAGTCAGTCATAGTCAGTCAGTGTCAGTCAGACTCAGTCAGTCAATGTCAGTCAGTCAGTGTCAGTCAGTCAGTGTCAGTCAGTCAGTGTCAGTCAGTGTCAGTCAGTGTCAGTCAGTTTCAGTCAGTTTCAGTCAGTGTCAGTCAGTTTCAGTCAGTCAGTCAGAGTCAGTCAGTCAGTGTCAGTCAGTCAGTGTCAGTCAGTGTCAGTCAGTCAGAGTCAGTCAGTGTCAGTCAGTCAATGTCAGTCAGTCAGTCACAGTCAGTCAGTGACAGTCAGTCAGTGACAGTCAGTCAGTGTCTGTCAGTGTCAGTCAGTCAGTGTTAGTCAGTCATTGTCAGTCAGTGACAGTCAGTCAGTGTCAGTCAGTCAGTGGCAGTCAGTCAGTGTCAGTCAGTCATTGTCAGTCAGTCATAGTCAGTCAGTGTCAGTCAGAGTCAGTCAGACTCAGTCAGTCAGTGTCAGTCAGTCAGTGTCAGTCAGTGTCAGTCAGTCAATGTCAGTCAGTCAATGTCAGTCAGTCAGTGTCAGTCAGTCAATGTCAGTCAGTCAGTGTCAGTCAGTCAGTGTCAGTCAGTCAGTCAATGTCAGTCAGTCAGTGTCAGTCAGTCAGTGTCAGTCAGTCAGTTTCAGTCAGAGTCAGTCAGTGTCAGTCAGTCAGTTTCAGTCAGTGTCAGTGTCAGACAGTGTCAGTCAGTGTCAGTCAGTCAGTGTCAGTCAGTGTCAGTCAATGTAAGTCAGTGTCAGTCAGTCAGTGTCCATCAGTGTCAGACAGTCAGTGTCAGTCAGTCAATGTCAGTCAGTGTCAGTAATCAGTGTCAGTCAGTCAGTGAGTGTCAGTCAGTGTCAGTCAGTCAGTGTCAATCAGTCAGTGTCAGTAATCAGTGTCAGTCAGTGAGTGTCAGTCGGTGTCAGTCAGTCAGTTTCAGTCAGTGTCAGTCAGTGTCAGTCAGTCATTGTCAGTCAGTATCAGTCAGTCAGTGTCAGTCAGTCAGTCAGTGTCAGTCAGTGTCAGTCAGTCAATGTCAGTAAGTCAATGTCAGTCAGTCAGTGTCAGTCAGTCAATGTCAGTCAGTCAGTGTCAGTCAGTCAGTGTCAGTCAGTCAATGTCAGTCAGTCAGTGTCAGTCAGTCAGTGTCAGTCAGTCAGTCAATGTCAGTCTGTCAGTGTCAGTCAGTCAGTGTCAGTCAGTCAGTTTCAGTCAGAGTCAGTCAGTGTCAGTCAGTCAGTTTCAGTCAGTGTCAGAGTCAGACAGTGTCAGTCAGTCAGTGTCAGTCAATGTCAGTCAGTGTCAGACAGTCAGTGTCAGTCAGTCAATGTCAGTCAGTGTCAGTCAGTCAGTCAGTGTCAGTAATCAGTGTCAGTCAGTCAGTGAGTGTCAGTCAGTGTCAGTCAGTCAGTGTTAGTCAGTCAGATTCAGTCAGTCAGTGTCAGTCAGTCAGTGTCAATCAGTCAATGTCAGTAATCAGTGTCAGTCAGTGAGTGTCAGTCGGTGTCAGTCAGTCAGTTTCAGTCAGTGTCAGTCAGTGTCAGTCATTCAGTTTCAGTCAGTGTCAGTCAGTCATTGTCAGTCAGTGTCAGTCAGTCAGTGTCAGTCAGTCAGTCAGTGTCAGTCTGACAGTCAGACAGTGTCAGTCTGACAGTGTCAGTCAGTCATTGTCAGTCAGTCAATGTCAGTCAGTCAATGTCAGTCAGTCAGTTTCAGTCAGTGTCAGTCAGTCAGTGTCAGTCAGTTTCAGTCAGTGTCAGTCAGTCAGTGTCAGTCAGTGTCAGTCAGTGTCAGTCAGTGTCAGTCAGTCAGTGTCAGTCAGTGAGTGTCAGTCAGTGTCAGTCAGTTTCAGTCAAAGTCAGTTAGTGGCAGTCAGTCAGTGTCAGTCAGTCTGTGTCAGTCAGAGTCAGTCAGTCACAGTCAGTCAGTCAGTGTCAGTCAGTCATTGTCAGTCAGTCAGTGTCAGTCAGTTTCAGTCAATGTCAGTCAGTCAGTGGCAGTCAGTCAGTGGCAGTCAGTCAGTGGCAGTCAGTGTCAGTCAGTTTCAGTCAGTCAGTGTCAGTCAGTTTCAGTCAGTGTCAGTCAGTCAGGGTCAGTCAGGGTCACTCAGTCAGTGTCAGTCAGGGTCAGTCAGTCAGTGTCAGTCAGTCAGTGTCAGTCAGTGTCAGTCAGTGTCAGTCAGTCAGTGTCTGTCAGTCAGTGTCAGTCAGTCAGTGCCAGTCAGTGTCAGTCAGTGTCAGTCAGTGTCAGTCAGTCAGTGTCAGTCTGTCAGTGTCAGTCAGTGGCAGTCAGTCTCAGTCATTGTCAGTCAGTGTCAGTCAGTGTCAATCAGTGTCAGTCACTCAGCCAGTGTCTGGCAGTCATTGTCAGTCAGTCAGTCAGTGTCAGTCAGTCAGTGTCAGTCAGTGTCAGTCAGTCAGTAAGTGTCAGCCAGTGTCAGTGTGTCAGTCAGTCAGTGTCAGTCTGTCAGTGTCAGTCAGTCAGTGTCAGTCTGTCAGTCAGTCAATGCCAGTCAGTCATTGTCCGTCAGTCAGTGTCAGTCTGTCAGTCAGTCAATGCAAGTCAGTCAATGCCAGTCAGTCATTGTCAGTCAGTGTCAGTCAGTGTCAATCAGTGTCAGTCACTCAGCCAGTGTCAGGCAGTCAGTGTCAGTCAGTCAGTGTCAGTCAGTGTCAGTCAGTCAGTAAGTGTCAGCCAGTGTCAGTGTGTCAGTCAGTCAGTGTCAGTCAGTCAGTGTCAGTCTGTCAGTGTCAGTCAGTCAGTGTCAGTCTGTTAGTCAGTCAATGCCAGTCAGTCATTGTCAGTCAGTCAGTGTCAGTCAGTAAGTGTCAGTCAGTGTCAGTCAGTCAGTAAGTGTCAGCCAGTGTCAGTGTGTCAGTCAGTCAGTGTCAGTCTGTCAGTGTCAGTCAGTCAGTGTCAGTCTGTCAGTCAGTCAATGCCAGTCAGTCATTGTCAGTCTGTCAGTGTCAGTCAGTCAGTGTCAGTCTGTCAGTCAGTCAATGCCAGTCAGTCATTGTCAGTCAGTCAGTGTCAGTCAGTAAGTGTCAGCCAGTGTCAGTCAGTCAGTAAGTGTCAGCCAGTGTCAGTCAGTCAGTGTCAGTCAGTCAGTGTCAGTCTGTCAGTGTCAGTCTGTCAATCAGTCAATGCCAGTCAGTCAATGCCAGTCAGTCATTGTCAGTCTGTCAGTGTCAGTCAGTGATTGTCAGTCAGTGAGTGTCAGTCAGTGAGTGTCAGTCAGTCAGTGTCAGTCAGTCATTGTCAGTCAGTCAGTGTCAGTCTGTCAGTGTCAGTCTGTCAGTGTCAGTCAGTGAGTATCAGTCAGTGAGTGTCAGTCAGTCAGTGTCAGTCAGTCAGTGTCAGTCAGTCAGTGTCAGTCAGTGTCAGTCAGTCAGTGTCAGTCAGTCATCATTAATCTTTATTCGGATATTAAAACATCCAAGAAAGAACATAACATTTACAAATTTCAACAATACATTAATATGACAAAATGTCCTTAAAAATATTTAAAATATATCAATTCATCAGGGTTTATCCAGGGCCTTAATAGCAAAATACCTCTGAGAAAGCAGCAAGAACAGAGTATTATAAAGTGCAGAATTTTAACAGATTCAGTACAGGGAGTACCAACGACATGAGATTATAAAAATGCATGATCATAACCAAATTAAGATAATAAATTATAATATAACTATATCATTTCAAAACATCATAACGCTTCCCAAATACAATAAACCGTTCATTTCATAACTAGGTTAGGACTTTAGCTAAGTCTACGATAGGGACCAAAATATACGTAAAAACTTTAGGAAAACAACTTTAATCATAATACCCAACCCTCTCTACCCTAAAAACAAAGTTGTTTACACCTCATATCTGGTCTTCCTTAATTTTGCGGCTAGTCTTAAAAAGTTCACGGTACAGAACAACGTAAGGGGGTCCGAAGAAAGTTTCAGGTATAAGAGTGCCACCCTTAAGTGTCAGTCAGTCAGTGTCTGTCATTCAGTGTCAGTCAATGTCAGTCAGTGTCAGTCAGTGTCAGTCAGTCAATGTCAGTCAGTCAGTCACAGTCAGTCAGTGACAGTCAGTCAGTGACAGTCAGTCAGTGTCTGTCAGTGTCAGTCAGTCAGTGTCAGTCAGTCATTGTCAGTCAGTCATAGTCAGTCAGTCAGTGACAGTCAGTGTCAGTCAGTCAGTGTCAGTCAGTCAGTGTCAGTCAGTCATTGTCAGTCAGTCATAGTCAGTCAGTGTCAGTCAGACTCAGTCAGTCAGTGTCAGTCAGTCAGTCAGTGTCAGTTAGTCAATGTCAGTCAGTCAGTGTCAGTCAGTCAGTGTCAGTCAGTCAGTGTCAGTCAGTGTCAGTCAGTGGCAGTCAGTGGCAGTCAGTGTCAGTCAGTTTCAGTCAGTGTCAGTCAGTTTCAGTCAGTCAGTCAGAGTCAGTCAGTCAGTGTCAGTCAGTCATTGTCAGTCAGTGTCAGTCAGTCAGAGTCAGTCAGTCAATGTCAGTCAATGTCAGTCAGTCAGTCACAGTCAGTCAGTGACAGTCAGTCAGTGACAGTCAGTCAGTGTCTGTCAGTGTCAGTCAGTCAGTGTCAGTCAGTCATTGTCAGTCAGTCAGTCAGTGACAGTCAGTCAGTGTCAGTCAGTCAGTGTCAGTCAGTCAGTGTCAGTCAGTCATTGTCAGTCAGTCATAGTCAGTCAGTGTCAGTCAGAGTCAGTCAGACTCAGTCAGTCAGTGTCAGTCAGTCAGTGTCAGTCAGTCAATGTCAGTCAGTCAATGTCAGTCAGTCAGTGTCAGTCAGTCAATGTCAGTCAGTCAGTGTCAGTCAGTCAGTGTCAGTCAGTCAGTCAATGTCAGTCAGTCAGTGTCAGTCAGTCAGTGTCAGTCAGTCAGTTTCAGTCAGAGTCAGTCAGTGTCAGTCAGTCAGTTTCAGTCAGTGTCAGTGTCAGACAGTGTCAGTCAGTGTCAGTCAATCAGTGTCAGTCAGTGTCAGTCAATGTCAGTCAGTGTCAGTCAGTCAGTGTCCGTCAGTGTCAGACAGTCAGTGTCAGTCAGTCAATGTCAGTCAGTGTCAGTAATCAGTGTCAGTCAGTCAGTGAGTGTCAGTCAGTGTCAGTCAGTCAGTGTCAATCAGTCAGTGTCAGTAATCAGTGTCAGTCAGTGAGTGTCAGTCGGTGTCAGTCAGTCAGTTTCAGTCAGTGTCAGTCAGTGTCAGTCAGTCATTGTCAGTCAGTGTCAGTCAGTGTCAGTCAGTCAGTGTCAGTCAGTCAGTCAGTGTCAGTCAGTGTCAGTCAGTCAATGTCAGTCAGTCAATGTCAGTCAGTCAGTGTCAGTCAGTCAATGTCAGTCAGTCAGTGTCAGTCAGTCAGTGTCAGTCAGTCAATGTCAGTCAGTCAGTGTCAGTCAGTCAGTGTCAGTCAGTCAGTCAATGTCAGTCAGTCAGTGTCAGTCAGTCAGTGTCAGTCAGTCAGTTTCAGTCAGAGTCAGTCAGTGTCAGTCAGTCAGTTTCAGTCAGTGTCAGTGTCAGACAGTGTCAGTCAGTCAGTGTCAGTCAATGTCAGTCAGTGTCAGACAGTCAGTGTCAGTCAGTCAATGTCAGTCAGTGTCAGTCAGTCAGTGTCAGTAATCAGTGTCAGTCAGTCAGTGAGTGTCAGTCAGTGTCAGTCAGTCAATGTTAGTCAGTCAGATTCAGTCAGTCAGTGTCAGTCAGTCAGTGTCAATCAGTCAGTGTCAGTAATCAGTGTCAGTCAGTGAGTGTCAGTCGGTGTCAGTCAGTCAGTTTCAGTCAGTGTCAGTCAGTGTCAGTCATTCAGTTTCAGTCAGTGTCAGTCAGTCATTGTCAGTCAGTGTCAGTCAGTCAGTGTCAGTCAGTCAGTCAGTGTCAGTCTGACAGTCAGACAGTGTCAGTCTGACAGTGTCAGTCAGTCATTGTCAGTCAGTCAATGTCAGTCAGTCAATGTCAGTCAGTCAGTTTCAGTCAGTGTCAGTCAGTCAGTGTCAGTCAGTTTCAGTCAGTGTCAGTCAGTCAGTGTCAGTCAGTGTCAGTCAGTCAGTGTCAGTCAGTGAGTGTCAGTCAGTGTCAGTCAGTTTCAGTCAAAGTCAGTTAGTGGCAGTCAGTCAGTGTCAGTCAGTCAGTGTCAGTCAGAGTCAGTCAGTCACAGTCAGTCAGTCAGTGTCAGTCAGTCATTGTCAGTCAGTCAGTGTCAGTCAGTTTCAGTCAATGTCAGTCAGTCAGTGGCAGTCAGTCAGTGGCAGTCAGTCAGTGTCAGTCAGTGTCAGTCAGTTTCAGTCAGTCAGTGTCAGTCAGTTTCAGTCAGTGTCAGTCAGTCAGGGTCAGTCAGGGTCAGTCAGTCAGTGTCAGTCAGTCAGTGTCAGTCAGTGTCAGTCAGTGTCAGTCAGTCAGTGTCTGTCAGTCAGTGTCAGTCAGTCAGTGCCAGTCAGTGTCAGTCAGTGTCAGTCAGTGTCAGTCAGTCAGTGTCAGTCTGTCAGTGTCAGTCAGTGTCAGTCAGTCTCAGTCATTGTCAGTCAGTGTCAGTCAGTGTCAATCAGTGTCAGTCACTCAGCCAGTGTCTGGCAGTCATTGTCAGTCAGTCAGTCAGTGTCAGTCAGTCAGTGTCAGTCAGTGTCAGTCAGTGTCAGTCAGTCAGTAAGTGTCAGCCAGTGTCAGTGTGTCAGTCAGTCAGTGTCAGTCTGTCAGTGTCAGTCAGTCAGTGTCAGTCTGTCAGTCAGTCAATGCCAGTCAGTCATTGTCCGTCAGTCAGTGTCAGTCTGTCAGTCAGTCAATGCAAGTCAGTCAATGCCAGTCAGTCATTGTCAGTCAGTGTCAGTCAGTGTCAATCAGTGTCAGTCACTCAGCCAGTGTCAGTAATCAGTGTCAGTCAGTGAGTGTCAGTCGGTGTCAGTCAGTCAGTTTCAGTCAGTGTCAGTCAGTGTCAGTCAGTCATTGTCAGTCAGTGTCAGTCAGTCAGTGTCAGTCAGTCAGTCAGTGTCAGTCAGTGTCAGTCAGTCAATGTCAGTCAGTCAATGTCAGTCAGTCAGTGTCAGTCAGTCAATGTCAGTCAGTCAGTGTCAGTCAGTCAGTGTCAGTCAGTCAATGTCAGTCAGTCAGTGTCAGTCAGTCAGTGTCAGTCAGTCAGTCAATGTCAGTCAGTCAGTGTCAGTCAGTCAGTGTCAGTCAGTCAGTTTCAGTCAGAGTCAGTCAGTGTCAGTCAGTCAGTTTCAGTCAGTGTCAGTGTCAGACAGTGTCAGTCAGTCAGTGTCAGTCAATGTCAGTCAGTGTCAGACAGTCAGTGTCAGTCAGTCAATGTCAGTCAGTGTCAGTCAGTCAGTGTCAGTAATCAGTGTCAGTCAGTCAGTGAGTGTCAGTCAGTGTCAGTCAGTCAGTGTTAGTCAGTCAGATTCAGTCAGTCAGTGTCAGTCAGTCAGTGTCAATCAGTCAGTGTCAGTAATCAGTGTTAGTCAGTGAGTGTCAGTCGGTGTCAGTCAGTCAGTTTCAGTCAGTGTCAGTCAGTGTCAGTCATTCAGTTTCAGTCAGTGTCAGTCAGTCATTGTCAGTCAGTGTCAGTCAGTCAGTGTCAGTCAGTCAGTCAGTGTCAGTCTGACAGTCAGACAGTGTCAGTCTGACAGTGTCAGTCAGTCATTGTCAGTCAGTCAATGTCAGTCAGTCAATGTCAGTCAGTCAGTTTCAGTCAGTGTCAGTCAGTCAGTGTCAGTCAGTTTCAGTCAGTGTCAGTCAGTCAGTGTCAGTCAGTGTCAGTCAGTGTCAGTCAGTGTCAGTCAGTCAGTGTCAGTCAGTGAGTGTCAGTCAGTGTCAGTCAGTTTCAGTCAAAGTCAGTTAGTGGCAGTCAGTCAGTGTCAGTCAGTCAGTGTCAGTCAGAGTCAGTCAGTCACAGTCAGTCAGTCAGTGTCAGTCAGTCATTGTCAGTCAGTCAGTGTCAGTCAGTTTCAGTCAATGTCAGTCAGTAAGTGGCAGTCAGTCAGTGGCAGTCAGTCAGTGTCAGTCAGTGTCAGTCAGTTTCAGTCAGTCAGTTTCAGTCAGTTTCAGTCAGTGTCAGTCAGTCAGGGTCAGTCAGGGTCACTCAGTCAGTGTCAGTCAGGGTCAGTCAGTCAGTGTCAGTCAGTCAGTGTCAGTCAGTGTCAGTCAGTGTCAGTCAGTCAGTGTCAGTCAGTCAGTGTCTGTCAGTCAGTGTCAGTCAGTCAGTGCCAGTCAGTGTCAGTCAGTGTCAGTCAGTGTCAGTCAGTCAGTGTCAGTCTGTCAGTGTCAGTCAGTGTCAGTCAGTCTCAGTCATTGTCAGTCAGTGTCAGTCAGTGTCAATCAGTGTCAGTCACTCAGCCAGTGTCTGGCAGTCATTGTCAGTCAGTCAGTCAGTGTCAGTCAGTCAGTGTCAGTCAGTGTCAGTCAGTGTCAGTCAGTGTCAGTCAGTGTCAGTCAGTCAGTAAGTGTCAGCCAGTGTCAGTGTGTCAGTCAGTCAGTGTCAGTCTGTCAGTGTCAGTCAGTCAGTGTCAGTCTGTCAGTCAGTCAATGCCAGTCAGTCATTGTCCGTCAGTCAGTGTCAGTCTGTCAGTCAGTCAATGCAAGTCAGTCAATGCCAGTCAGTCATTGTCAGTCAGTGTCAGTCAGTGTCAATCAGTGTCAGTCACTCAGCCAGTGTCAGTAATCAGTGTCAGTCAGTGAGTGTCAGTCGGTGTCAGTCAGTCAGTTTCAGTCAGTGTCAGTCAGTGTCAGTCAGTCATTGTCAGTCAGTGTCAGTCAGTCAGTGTCAGTCAGTCAGTCAGTGTCAGTCAGTGTCAGTCAGTCAATGTCAGTCAGTCAATGTCAGTCAGTCAGTGTCAGTCAGTCAATGTCAGTCAGTCAGTGTCAGTCAGTCAGTGTCAGTCAGTCAATGTCAGTCAGTCAGTGTCAGTCAGTCAGTGTCAGTCAGTCAGTCAATGTCAGTCAGTCAGTGTCAGTCAGTCAGTGTCAGTCAGTCAGTTTCAGTCAGAGTCAGTCAGTGTCAGTCAGTCAGTTTCAGTCAGTGTCAGTGTCAGACAGTGTCAGTCAGTCAGTGTCAGTCAATGTCAGTCAGTGTCAGACAGTCAGTGTCAGTCAGTCAATGTCAGTCAGTGTCAGTCAGTCAGTGTCAGTAATCAGTGTCAGTCAGTCAGTGAGTGTCAGTCAGTGTCAGTCAGTCAGTGTTAGTCAGTCAGATTCAGTCAGTCAGTGTCAGTCAGTCAGTGTCAATCAGTCAGTGTCAGTAATCAGTGTTAGTCAGTGAGTGTCAGTCGGTGTCAGTCAGTCAGTTTCAGTCAGTGTCAGTCAGTGTCAGTCATTCAGTTTCAGTCAGTGTCAGTCAGTCATTGTCAGTCAGTGTCAGTCAGTCAGTGTCAGTCAGTCAGTCAGTGTCAGTCTGACAGTCAGACAGTGTCAGTCTGACAGTGTCAGTCAGTCATTGTCAGTCAGTCAATGTCAGTCAGTCAATGTCAGTCAGTCAGTTTCAGTCAGTGTCAGTCAGTCAGTGTCAGTCAGTTTCAGTCAGTGTCAGTCAGTCAGTGTCAGTCAGTGTCAGTCAGTGTCAGTCAGTGTCAGTCAGTCAGTGTCAGTCAGTGAGTGTCAGTCAGTGTCAGTCAGTTTCAGTCAAAGTCAGTTAGTGGCAGTCAGTCAGTGTCAGTCAGTCAGTGTCAGTCAGAGTCAGTCAGTCACAGTCAGTCAGTCAGTGTCAGTCAGTCATTGTCAGTCAGTCAGTGTCAGTCAGTTTCAGTCAATGTCAGTCAGTAAGTGGCAGTCAGTCAGTGGCAGTCAGTCAGTGTCAGTCAGTGTCAGTCAGTTTCAGTCAGTCAGTGTCAGTCAGTTTCAGTCAGTGTCAGTCAGTCAGGGTCAGTCAGGGTCACTCAGTCAGTGTCAGTCAGGGTCAGTCAGTCAGTGTCAGTCAGTCAGTGTCAGTCAGTGTCAGTCAGTGTCAGTCAGTCAGTGTCAGTCAGTCAGTGTCTGTCAGTCAGTGTCAGTCAGTCAGTGCCAGTCAGTGTCAGTCAGTGTCAGTCAGTGTCAGTCAGTCAGTGTCAGTCTGTCAGTGTCAGTCAGTGTCAGTCAGTCTCAGTCATTGTCAGTCAGTGTCAGTCAGTGTCAATCAGTGTCAGTCACTCAGCCAGTGTCTGGCAGTCATTGTCAGTCAGTCAGTCAGTGTCAGTCAGTCAGTGTCAGTCAGTGTCAGTCAGTGTCAGTCAGTGTCAGTCAGTGTCAGTCAGTCAGTAAGTGTCAGCCAGTGTCAGTGTGTCAGTCAGTCAGTGTCAGTCTGTCAGTGTCAGTCAGTCAGTGTCAGTCTGTCAGTCAGTCAATGCCAGTCAGTCATTGTCCGTCAGTCAGTGTCAGTCTGTCAGTCAGTCAATGCAAGTCAGTCAATGCCAGTCAGTCATTGTCAGTCAGTGTCAGTCAGTGTCAATCAGTGTCAGTCACTCAGCCAGTGTCAGGCAGTCAATGTCAGTCAGTCAGTGTCAGTCAGTGTCAGTCAGTCAGTAAGTGTCAGCCAGTGTCAGTGTGTCAGTCAGTCAGTGTCAGTCAGTCAGTGTCAGTCTGTCAGTGTCAGTCAGTCAGTGTCAGTCTGTCAGTCAGTCAATGCCAGTCAGTCATTGTCAGTCAGTCAGTGTCAGTCAGTAAGTGTCAGTCAGTGTCAGTCAGTCAGTAAGTGTCAGCCAGTGTCAGTGTGTCAGTCAGTCAGTGTCAGTGTCAGTCTGTCAGTCAATGCCAGTCAGTCATTGTCAGTCTGTCAGTGTCAGTCAGTCAGTGTCAGTCTGTCAGTCAGTCAATGCCAGTCAGTCATTGTCAGTCAGTCAGTGTCAGTCAGTAAGTGTCAGCCAGTGTCAGTCAGTCAGTAAGTGTCAGCCAGTGTCAGTCAGTCAGTGTCAGTCAGTCAGTGTCAGTCTGTCAGTGTCAGTCTGTCAATCAGTCAATGCCAGTCAGTCATTGTCAGTCTGTCAGTGTCAGTCAGTGAGTGTCAGTCAGTGAGTGTCAGTCAGTCAGTGTCAGTCAGTCAGTGTCAGTCAGTCAGTGTCAGTCTGTCAGTGTCAGTCTGTCAGTGTCAGTCAGTGAGTGTCAGTCAGTGAGTGTCAGTCTGTCAGTGTCAGTCAGTCAGTGTCAGTCAGTCAGTGTCAGTCAGTGTCAGTCAGTCAGTGTCAGTCAGTCATCATTAATCTTTATTCGGATATTAAAACATCCAAGAAAGAACATAACATTTACAAATTTCAACAATACATTAATATGACAAAATGTCCTTAAAAATATTTAAAATATATCAATTCATCAGGGTTTATCCAGGGCCTTAATAGCAAAATACCTCTGAGAAAGCAGCAAGAACAGAGTATTATAAAGTGCAGAATTTTAACAGATTCAGTACAGGGAGTACCAACGACATGAGATTATAAAAATGCATGATCATAACCAAATTAAGATAATAAATTATAATATAACTATATCATTTCAAAACATCATAACGCTTCCCAAATACAATAAACCGTTCATTTCATAACTAGGTTAGGACTTTAGCTAAGTCTACGATAGGGACCAAAATATACATAAAAACTTTAGGAAAACAACTTTAATCATAATACCCAACCCTCTCTACCCTAAAAACAAAGTTGTTTACACCTCATATCTGGTCTTCCTTAATTTTGCGGCTAGTCTTAAAAAGTTCACGGTACAGAACAACGTAAGGGGGTCCGAAGAAAGTTTCAGGTATAAGAGTGCCACCCTTAAGTGTCAGTCAGTCAGTGTCTGTCATTCAGTGTCAGTCAGTGTCAGTCAGTGTCAGTCAGTGTCAGTCAGTCAATGTCAGTCAGTCAGTCACAGTCAGTCAGTGACAGTCAGTCAGTGACAGTCAGTCAGTGTCTGTCAGTGTCAGTCAGTCAGTGTCAGTCAGTCATTGTCAGTCAGTCATAGTCAGTCAGTCAGTGACAGTCAGTGTCAGTCAGTCAGTGTCAGTCAGTCAGTGTCAGTCAGTCATTGTCAGTCAGTCATAGTCAGTCAGTGTCAGTCAGACTCAGTCAGTCAGTGTCAGTCAGTCAGTCAGTGTCAGTCAGTCAATGTCAGTCAGTCAGTGTCAGTCAGTCAGTGTCAGTCAGTCAGTGTCAGTCAGTGTCAGTCAGTGTCAGTCAGTGTCAGTCAGTTTCAGTCAGTGTCAGTCAGTTTCAGTCAGTCAGTCCGAGTCAGTCAGTCAGTGTCAGTCAGTCAGTGTCAGTCAGTCAGTGTCTGTCAGTCAGTGTCAGTCAGTCAGTGCCAGTCAGTGTCAGTCAGTGTCAGTCAGTGTCAGTCAGTCAGTGTCAGTCTGTCAGTGTCAGTCAGTGTCAGTCAGTCTCAGTCATTGTCAGTCAGTGTCAGTCAGTGTCAATCAGTGTCAGTCACTCAGCCAGTGTCTGGCAGTCATTGTCAGTCAGTCAGTCAGTGTCAGTCAGTCAGTGTCAGTCAGTGTCAGTCAGTGTCAGTCAGTGTCAGTCAGTGTCAGTCAGTCAGTAAGTGTCAGCCAGTGTCAGTGTGTCAGTCAGTCAGTGTCAGTCTGTCAGTGTCAGTCAGTCAGTGTCAGTCTGTCAGTCAGTCAATGCCAGTCAGTCATTGTCCGTCAGTCAGTGTCAGTCTGTCAGTCAGTCAATGCAAGTCAGTCAATGCCAGTCAGTCATTGTCAGTCAGTGTCAGTCAGTGTCAATCAGTGTCAGTCACTCAGCCAGTGTCAGGCAGTCAATGTCAGTCAGTCAGTGTCAGTCAGTGTCAGTCAGTCAGTAAGTGTCAGCCAGTGTCAGTGTGTCAGTCAGTCAGTGTCAGTCAGTCAGTGTCAGTCTGTCAGTGTCAGTCAGTCAGTGTCAGTCTGTCAGTCAGTCAATGCCAGTCAGTCATTGTCAGTCAGTCAGTGTCAGTCAGTAAGTGTCAGTCAGTGTCAGTCAGTCAGTAAGTGTCAGCCAGTGTCAGTGTGTCAGTCAGTCAGTGTCAGTGTCAGTCTGTCAGTGTCAGTCAGTCAGTGTCAGTCTGTCAGTCAGTCAATGCCAGTCAGTCATTGTCAGTCTGTCAGTGTCAGTCAGTCAGTGTCAGTCTGTCAGTCAGTCAATGCCAGTCAGTCATTGTCAGTCAGTCAGTGTCAGTCAGTAAGTGTCAGCCAGTGTCAGTCAGTCAGTAAGTGTCAGCCAGTGTCAGTCAGTCAGTGTCAGTCAGTCAGTGTCAGTCTGTCAGTGTCAGTCTGTCAATCAGTCAATGCCAGTCAGTCATTGTCAGTCTGTCAGTGTCAGTCAGTGAGTGTCAGTCAGTGAGTGTCAGTCAGTGAGTGTCAGTCAGTCAGTGTCAGTCAGTCAGTGTCAGTCAGTCAGTGTCAGTCTGTCAGTGTCAGTCTGTCAGTGTCAGTCAGTGAGTGTCAGTCAGTGAGTGTCAGTCTGTCAGTGTCAGTCAGTCAGTGTCAGTCAGTCAGTGTCAGTCAGTGTCAGTCAGTCAGTGTCAGTCAGTCATCATTAATCTTTATTCGGATATTAAAACATCCAAGAAAGAACATAACATTTACAAATTTCAACAATACATTAATATGACAAAATGTCCTTAAAAATATTTAAAATATATCAATTCATCAGGGTTTATCCAGGGCCTTAATAGCAAAATACCTCTGAGAAAGCAGCAAGAACAGAGTATTATAAAGTGCAGAATTTTAACAGATTCAGTACAGGGAGTACCAACGACATGAGATTATAAAAATGCATGATCATAACCAAATTAAGATAATAAATTATAATATAACTATATCATTTCAAAACATCATAACGCTTCCCAAATACAATAAACCGTTCATTTCATAACTAGGTTAGGACTTTAGCTAAGTCTACGATAGGGACCAAAATATACATAAAAACTTTAGGAAAACAACTTTAATCATAATACCCAACCCTCTCTACCCTAAAAACAAAGTTGTTTACACCTCATATCTGGTCTTCCTTAATTTTGCGGCTAGTCTTAAAAAGTTCACGGTACAGAACAACGTAAGGGGGTCCGAAGAAAGTTTCAGGTATAAGAGTGCCACCCTTAAGTGTCAGTCAGTCAGTGTCTGTCATTCAGTGTCAGTCAGTGTCAGTCAGTGTCAGTCAGTGTCAGTCAGTCAATGTCAGTCAGTCAGTCACAGTCAGTCAGTGACAGTCAGTCAGTGACAGTCAGTCAGTGTCTGTCAGTGTCAGTCAGTCAGTGTCAGTCAGTCATTGTCAGTCAGTCATAGTCAGTCAGTCAGTGACAGTCAGTGTCAGTCAGTCAGTGTCAGTCAGTCAGTGTCAGTCAGTCATTGTCAGTCAGTCATAGTCAGTCAGTGTCAGTCAGACTCAGTCAGTCAGTGTCAGTCAGTCAGTCAGTGTCAGTCAGTCAATGTCAGTCAGTCAGTGTCAGTCAGTCAGTGTCAGTCAGTCAGTGTCAGTCAGTGTCAGTCAGTGTCAGTCAGTGTCAGTCAGTTTCAGTCAGTGTCAGTCAGTTTCAGTCAGTCAGTCCGAGTCAGTCAGTCAGTGTCAGTCAGTCAGTGTCAGTCAGTGTCAGTCAGTCAGAGTCAGTCAGTGTCAGTCAGTCAATGTCAGTCAGTCAGTCACAGTCAGTCAGTGACAGTCAGTCAGTGACAGTCAGTCAGTGTCTGTCAGTGTCAGTCAGTCAGTGTCAGTCAGTCATTGCCAGTCAGTCAGTCAGTGACAGTCAGTCAGTGTCAGTCAGTCAGTGTCAGTCAGTCAGTGTCAGTCAGTCATTGTCAGTCAGTCATAGTCAGTCAGTGTCAGTCAGAGTCAGTCAGACTCAGTCAGTCAGTGTCAGTCAGTCAGTGTCAGTCAGTGTCAGTCAGTCAATGTCAGTCAGTCAATGTCAGTCAGTCAGTGTCAGTCAGTCAATGTCAGTCAGTCAGTGTCAGTCAGTCAGTGTCAGTCAGTCAGTCAATGTCAGTCAGTCAGTGTCAGTCAGTCAGTGTCAGTCAGTCAGTTTCAGTCAGAGTCAGTCAGTGTCAGTCAGTCAGTTTCAGTCAGTGTCAGTGTCAGACAGTGTCAGTCAGTGTCAGTCAGTCAGTGTCAGTCAGTGTCAGTCAATGTCAGTCAGTGTCAGTCAGTCAGTGTCCATCAGTGTCAGACAGTCAGTGTCAGTCAGTCAATGTCAGTCAGTGTCAGTAATCAGTGTCAGTCAGTCAGTGAGTGTCAGTTAGTGTCAGTCAGTCAGTGTCAATCAGTCAGTGTCAGTAATCAGTGTCAGTCAGTGAGTGTCAGTCGGTGTCAGTCAGTCAGTTTCAGTCAGTGTCAGTCAGTGTCAGTCAGTCATTGTCAGTCAGTGTCAGTCAGTCAGTGTCAGTCAGTCAGTCAGTGTCAGTCAGTGTCAGTCAGTCAATGTCAGTCAGTCAATGTCAGTCAGTCAGTGTCAGTCAGTCAATGTCAGTCAGTCAGTGTCAGTCAGTCAGTGTCAGTCAGTCAATGTCAGTCAGTCAGTGTCAGTCAGTCAGTGTCAGTCAGTCAGTCAATGTCAGTCAGTCAGTGTCAGTCAGTCAGTGTCAGTCAGTCAGTTTCAGTCAGAGTCAGTCAGTGTCAGTCAGTCAGTTTCAGTCAGTGTCAGTGTCAGACAGTGTCAGTCAGTCAGTGTCAGTCAATGTCAGTCAGTGTCAGACAGTCAGTGTCAGTCAGTCAATGTCAGTCAGTGTCAGTCAGTCAGTCAGTGTCAGTAATCAGTGTCAGTCAGTCAGTGAGTGTCAGTCAGTGTCAGTCAGTCAGTGTTAGTCAGTCAGATTCAGTCAGTCAGTGTCAGTCAGTCAGTGTCAATCAGTCAGTGTCAGTAATCAGTGTCAGTCAGTGAGTGTCAGTCGGTGTCAGTCAGTCAGTTTCAGTCAGTCAGTGTCAGTCAGTGTCAGTCAGTCATTGTCAGTCAGTGTCAGTCAGTCAGTGTCAGTCAGACAGTGTCAGTCAGTCAATGTCAGTCAGTCAGTGTCAGTCAGTCAGTGTCAGTCAGTCAGTGTCAGTCAGTGTCAGTCAGTTTCAGTCAGTCAGAGTCAGTCAGTCAGAGTCAGTCAGTGTCAGTCAGTCAGTCAGTGTCAGTCAGTCAATGTCAGTCAGTCAATGACAGTCAGTCAGTGACAGTCAGTCAGTGACAGTCAGTCAGTGTCTGTCAGTGTCAGTCAGTCAGTGTCAGTCAGTCATTGTCAGTCAGTCATAGTCAGTCAATGTCAGTCAGTCAGTGACAGTCAGTCAGTGTCTGTCAGTGTCAGTCAGTCAGTGTCAGTCAGTCATTGTCAGTCAGTCATAGTCAGTCAGTGTCAGTCAGAGTCAGTCAGACTCAGTCAGCCAGTGTCAGTCAGTCAGTCAGTGTCAGTCAGTCAATGTCAGTCAGTCAATGTCAGTCAGTCAGTGTCAGTCAGTCAATATCAGTCAGTCAGTCAGTGTCAGTCAGTCAGTCAATGTCAGTCAGTCAGTCAATGTCAGTCAGTGTCAGTCAGTCAGTTTCAGTCAGAGTCAGTCAGTGTCAGTCAGTCAGTTTCAGTCAGTGTCAGTGTCAGACAGTGTTAGCCAGTGTCAGTCTGTCAGTGTCAGTCAGTCACTGTCAGTCGGTCATTGTCAGTCAGTCAGTGTCAGTCAGTCAGTGTCAGTCAGTCAGTGTCAGTCAGTCAGTGTCTGTCAGTATCAGTCAGTGTCAGTCAGTCAATGTCAGTCAGTCAGTGTCAGTCAGTCAGTGTCAGTCAGTTTCAGTCAGTTAGTCAGAGTCAGTCAGTCAGTCAGAGTCAGTCAGTCAGTCAGTGTCAGTCAGTCAGAGTCAGTCAGAGTCAGTCAGTCAGTGTCAGTCAGTCAGTCAGTGTCAGTCAGTCAATGTCAGTCAGTCAGTCACAGTCAGTCAGTGACAGTCAGTCAGTCACAGTCAGTCAGTGTCTGTCAGTGTCAGTCAGTCAGTGTCAGTCAGTCATTGTCAGTCAGTCATAGTCAGTCAGTGTCAGTCAGAGTCAGTCAGACTCAGTCAGTCAGTGTCAGTCAGTCAGTGTCAGTCAGTGTCAGTCAGTCAATGTCAGTCAGTCAATGTCAGTCAGTCAGTGTCAGTCAGTCAGTCAGTGTCAGTCAGTCAGTGTCAGTCAGTCAGTCAATGTCAGTCAGTCAGTGTCAGTCAGTCAGTGTCAGTCAGTCAGTTTCAGTCAGAGTCAGTCAGTGTCAGTCAGTCAGTTTCAGTCAGTGTCAGTGTCAGACAGTGTCAGTCAGTGTCAGTCAGTCAGTGTCAGTCAGTGTCAGTCAATGTCAGTCAGTGTCAGTCAGTCAGTGTCCGTCAGTGTCAGAGAGTCAGTGTCAGTCAGTCAATGTCAGTCAGTGTCAGTAATCAGTGTCAGTCAGTCAGTGAGTGTCAGTCAGTGTCAGTCAGTCTCAATCAGTCAGTGTCAGTAATCAGTGTAAGTCAGTGAGTGTCAGTCGGTGTCAGTCAGTCAGTTTCAGTCAGTGTCAGTCAGTGTCAGTCAGTCATTGTCAGTCAGTGTCAGTCAGTCAGTGTCAGTCAGTGTCAGTCAGTGTCAGTCAGTCAATGTCAGTCAGTCAATGTCAGTCAGTCAGTGTCAGTCAGTCAATGTCAGTCAGTCAGTGTCAGTCAGTCAGTGTCAGTCAGTCAGTCAATGTCAGTCAGTCAGTGTCAGTCAGTCAGTGTCAGTCAGTCAGTTTCAGTCAGAGTCAGTCAATGTCAGTCAGTCAGTGTCAGTCAGTCAGTGTCAGTCAGTCAGTCAGTGTCAGTCAGTCAGTGACAGTCAGTGTCAGTCAGTGTCAGTCAGTCAGTGTCCGTCAGTGTCAGACAGTCAGTGTCAGTCAGTCAGTCAGTGTCAGTAATCAGTGTCAGTCAGTCAGTGAGTGTCAGTCAGTTTCAGTCAGTCAGTGTCAGTCAGTCAGTGTTAATCAGTCAGTGTCAGTAATCAGTGTCAGTCAGTGAGTGTCAGTCGGTGTCAGTCAGTCAGTTTCAGTCAGTGTAAGTCAGTGTCAGTCAGTGTCAGTCAGTCATTGTCAGTCAGTGTCAGTCAGTCAGTTAGTCAGTGTCAGTCAGTGTCAGTCAGACAGTGTCAGTCTGACAGTGTCAGTCAGTCATTGTCAGTCAGTCAATGTCAAACAGTCAATGTCAGTCAGTCAGTTTCAGTCAGTGTCAGGCAGTCAGTGTCAGTCAGTTTCAGTCAGTGTCAGTCAGTAAGTGTCAGTGAGTGTCAGTCAGTGAGTGTCAGTCAGTGTCAGTCAGTCAGTGTCAGTCAGTGAGTTTCAGTCAGTTTCAGTCAGTGGCAGTCAGTCAGTGGCAGTCAGTCAGTGGCAGTCAGTCAGTGTCAGTCAGTTTCACTCAGTCAGTGTCAGTCAGTTTCAGTCAGTGTCTCAGTCAGTGTCAGTCAGTGTCAGTCAGTCAGGGTCAGTCAGTCAGTGTCAGTCAGAGTCAGTCAGTCAGAGTCAGTCAGTCAGTGTCCGTCAGTCAGTGTCAATCAGTCAGTGTCAGTCAGTGTCAGTCAGTTTCAGTCAATGTCAGTCAGTCAGTGTCAGTCAGTCAGTGTCAGTCAGTCAGTGACAGTCAGTCAGTGACAGTCAGTCAGTGTCAGTCAGTGTCAGTCAGTTTCAGTGAGTCAGTGTCAGTCAGTTTCAGTCAGTCAGTGTCAGTCAGTTTCAGTCAGTTTCAGTCAGTGTCAGTCAGTGTCAGTCAGTGTCAGTCAGTGTCAGTCAGTCAGGGTCAGTCAGTCAGTGTCAGTCAGTCAGTGTCAGTCAGTCAGTGTCAGTCAGTGTCAGTCAGTGTCAGTCAGTCAGTCAGTGTCTGTCAGTCAGTCAGTGTCAGTGTCAGTCAGTGTCAGTCAGTGTCAGTCAGTCAGTGTCAGTCTGTCAGTGTCAGTCAGTGTGAGTCAGTCTCAGTCATTGTCAGTCAGTGTCAGTCAGTGTCAATCAGTGTCAGTCACTCAGCCAGTGTCTGGCAGTCATTGTCAGTCAGTCAGTCAGTCAGTGTCAGTCAGTCAGTGTCAGTCAGTGTCAGTCAGTCAGTAAGTGTCAGCCAGTGTCAGTGTGTCAGTCAGTCAGTGTCAGTCAGTCATTGTCAGTCTGTCAGTGTCAGTCAGTCAGTGTCAGTCTGTCAGTGTCAGTCAGTCAGTGTCAGTCTGTCAGTCAGTCAATGCCAGTCAGTCATTGTCAGTCAGTCAGTGTCAGTCTGTCAGTCAGTCAATGCCAGTCAGTCATTGTCAGTCAGTGTCAGTCAGTGTCAATCAGTGTCAGTCACTCAGCCAGTGTCAGGCAGTCAGTGTCAGTCAGTCAGTTTCAGTCAGTGTCAGTCAGTCAGTAAGTGTCAGCCAGTGTCAGTGTGTCAGTCAGTCAGTGTCAGTCAGTCATTGTCAGTCTGTCAGTGTCAGTCAGTCAGTGTCAGTTTGTCAGTGTCAGGCAGTCAGTGTCAGTCAGTCAGTGTCAGTCTGTCAGTGTCAGTCAGTCAGTGTCAGTCTGTCAGTCAGTCAATGCCAGTCAGTCATTGTCAGTCAGTGTCAGTCAGTGTCAATCAGTGTCAGTCACTCAGCCAGTGTCAGGCAGTCAGTGTCAGTCAGTCAGTTTCAGTCAGTGTCAGTCAGTCAGTAAGTGTCAGCCAGTGTCAGTGTGTCAGTCAGTCAGTGTCAGTCAGTCATTGTCAGTCTGTCAGTGTCAGTCAGTCAGTGTCAGTTTGTCAGTGTCAGGCAGTCAGTGTCAGTGTCAGTCAGTCAGTGTCAGTCTGTCAGTGTCAGTCAGTCAGTGTCAGTCTGTCAGTCAGTCAATGCCAGTCAGTCATTGTCAGTCAGTCAGTGTCAGTCAGTAAGTGTCAGCCAGTGTCAGCCAGTGTCAGTCAGTCAGTAAGTGTCAGCCAGTGTCAGTCAGTCAGTGTCAGTCAGTCAGTGTCAGTCAGTCAGTGTCAGTCTGTCAGTGTCAGTCTGTCAGTCAGTCAATGCCAGTCAGTCACTGTCAGTCTGTCAGTGTCAGTCAGTGAGTGTCAGTCAGTGAGTGTCAGTCAGTCAGTGTCAGTCAGTCAGTGTCAGTCTGTCAGTGTCAGTCTGTCAGTGTCAGTCAGTGAGTGTCAGTCTGTCAGTGTCAGTCAGTCAGTGTCAGTCAGTCAGTGTCAGTCAGTCATTGTCAGTCAGTGTCAGTCAGTCAGTGTCAGTCAGTCATCATTAATCTTTATTCGGATATTAAAACATCCAAGAAAGAACATAACATTTACAAATTTCAACAATACATTAATATGACAAAATGTCCTTAAAAATATTTAAAATATATCAATTCATCAGGGTTTATCCAGGGCCTTAATAGCAAAATACCTCTGAGAAAGCAGCAAGAACAGAGTATTATAAAGTGCAGAATTTTAACAGATTCAGTACAGGGAGTACCAACGACATGAGATTATAAAAATGCATGATCATAACCAAATTAAGATAATAAATTATAATATAACTATATCATTTCAAAACATCATAACGCTTCCCAAATACAATAAACCGTTCATTTCATAACTAGGTTAGGACTTTAGCTAAGTCTACGATAGGGACCAAAATATACATAAAAACTTTAGGAAAACAACTTTAATCATAATACCCAACCCTCTCTACCCTAAAAACAAAGTTGTTTACACCTCATATCTGGTCTTCCTTAATTTTGCGGCTAGTCTTAAAAAGTTCACGGTACAGAACAACGTAAGGGGGTCCGAAGAAAGTTTCAGGTATAAGAGTGCCACCCTTAAGTGTCAGTCAGTCAGTGACTGTCATTCAGTGTCAGTCAGTGTCAGTCAGTGTCAGTCAGTCAATGTCAGTCAGTCAGTCACAGTCAGTCAGTGACAGTCAGTCAGTGACAGTCAGTCAGTGTCTGTCAGTGTCAGTCAGTCAGTGTCAGTCAGTCATTGTCAGTCAGTCATAGTCAGTCAGTCAGTGACAGTCAGTGTCAGTCAGTCAGTGTCAGTCAGTCAGTGTCAGTCAGTCATTGTCAGTCAGTCATAGTCAGTCAGTGTCAGTCAGACTCAGTCAGTCAGTGTCAGTCAGTCAGTCAGTGTCAGTCAGTCAATGTCAGTCAGTCAGTGTCAGTCAGTCAGTGTCAGTCAGTCAGTGTCAGTCAGTGTCAGTCAGTGTCAGTCAGTGTCAGTCAGTTTCAGTCAGTGTCAGTCAGTTTCAGTCAGTCAGTCAGAGTCAGTCAGTCAGTGTCAGTCAGTCAGTGTCAGTCAGTGTCAGTCAGTCAGAGTCAGTCAGTGTCAGTCAGTCAATGTCAGTCAGTCAGTCACAGTCAGTCAGTGACAGTCAGTCAGTGACAGTCAGTCAGTGTCTGTCAGTGTCAGTCAGTCAGTGTCAGTCAGTCATTGCCAGTCAGTCAGTCAGTGACAGTCAGTCAGTGTCAGTCAGTCAGTGTCAGTCAGTCAGTGTCAGTCAGTCATTGTCAGTCAGTCATAGTCAGTCAGTGTCAGTCAGAGTCAGTCAGACTCAGTCAGTCAGTGTCAGTCAGTCAGTGTCAGTCAGTGTCAGTCAGTCAATGTCAGTCAGTCAATGTCAGTCAGTCAGTGTCAGTCAGTCAATGTCAGTCAGTCAGTGTCAGTCAGTCAGTGTCAGTCAGTCAGTCAATGTCAGTCAGTCAGTGTCAGTCAGTCAGTGTCAGTCAGTCAGTTTCAGTCAGAGTCAGTCAGTGTCAGTCAGTCAGTTTCAGTCAGTGTCAGTGTCAGACAGTGTCAGTCAGTGTCAGTCAGTCAGTGTCAGTCAGTGTCAGTCAATGTCAGTCAGTGTCAGTCAATCAGTGTCCGTCAGTGTCAGACAGTCAGTGTCAGTCAGTCAATGTCAGTCAGTGTCAGTAATCAGTGTCAGTCAGTCAGTGAGTGTCAGTCAGTGTCAGTCAGTCAGTGTCAATCAGTCAGTGTCAGTCAGTGAGTGTCAGTCGGTGTCAGTCAGTCAGTTTCAGTCAGTGTCAGTCAGTGTCAGTCAGTCATTGTCAGTCAGTGTCAGTCAGTCAGTGTCAGTCAGTCAGTCAGTGTCAGTCAGTGTCAGTCAGTCAATGTCAGTCAGTCAATGTCAGTCAGTCAGTGTCAGTCAGTCAATGTCAGTCAGTCAGTGTCAGTCAGTCAGTGTCAGTCAGTCAATGTCAGTCAGTCAGTGTCAGTCAGTCAGTGTCAGTCAGTCAGTCAGTCAATGTCAGTCAGTCAGTGTCAGTCAGTCAGTGTCAGTCAGTCAGTTTCAGTCAGAGTCAGTCAGTGTCAGTCAGTCAGTTTCAGTCAGTGTCAGTGTCAGACAGTGTCAGTCAGTCAGTGTCAGTCAATGTCAGTCAGTGTCAGACAGTCAGTGTCAGTCAGTCAATGTCAGTCAGTGTCAGTCAGTCAGTCAGTGTCAGTAATCAGTGTCAGTCAGTCAGTGAGTGTCAGTCAGTGTCAGTCAGTCAGTGTTAGTCAGTCAGATTCAGTCAGTCAGTGTCAGTCAGTCAGTGTCAATCAGTCAGTGTCAGTAATCAGTGTCAGTCAGTGAGTGTCAGTCGGTGTCAGTCAGTCAGTTTCAGTCAGTCAGTGTCAGTCAGTGTCAGTCAGTCATTGTCAGTCAGTGTCAGTCAGTCAGTGTCAGTCAGACAGTGTCAGTCAGTCAATGTCAGTCAGTCAGTGTCAGTCAGTCAGTGTCAGTCAGTCAGTGTCAGTCAGTGTCAGTCAGTCAATGTCAGTCAGTCAGTCAGTCAGTCAGTCAGTCAGTGTCAGTCAGTGTCAGTCAGTTTCAGTCAGTCAGAGTCAGTCAGTCAGAGTCAGTCAGTGTCAGTCAGTCAGTCAGTGTCAGTCAGTCAATGTCAGTCAGTCAATGACAGTCAGTCAGTGACAGACAGTCAGTGACAGTCAGTCAGTGTCTGTCAGTGTCAGTCAGACAGTGTCAGTCAGTCGTTGTCAGTCAGTCATAGTCAGTCAATGTCAGTCAGTCAGTGACAGTCAGTCAGTGTCTGTCAGTGTCAGTGTCAGTCAGTCATTGTCAGTCAGTCATAGTCAGTCAGTGTCAGTCAGAGTCAGTCAGACTCAGTCAGCCAGTGTCAGTCAGTCAGTCAGTGTCAGTCAGTCAATGTCAGTCAGTCAATGTCAGTCAGTCAGTGTCAGTCAGTCAATATCAGTCAGTCAGTCAGTGTCAGTCAGTCAGCCAATGTCAGTCAGTGTCAGTCAGTCAGTTTCAGTCAGAGTCAGTCAGTGTCAGTCAGTCAGTTTCAGTCAGTGTCAGTGTCAGACAGTGTTAGCCAGTGTCAGTCTGTCAGTGTCAGTCAGTCACTGTCAGTCAGTCATTGTCAGTCAGTCAGTGTCAGTCAGTCAGTGTCAGTCAGTCAGTGGCAGTCAGTCAGTGTCTGTCAGTATCAGTCAGTGTCAGTCAGTCAATGTCAGTCAGTCAGTGTCAGTCAGTCAGTGTCAGTCAGTTTCAGTCAGTTAGTCAGAGTCAGTCAGTCAGTCAGAGTCAGTCAGTCAGTCAGTGTCAGTCAGTCAGAGTCAGTCAGAGTCAGTCAGTCAGTGTCAGTCAGTCAGTCAGTGTCAGTCAGTCAATGTCAGTCAGTCAGTCACAGTCAGTCAGTGACAGTCAGTCAGTGACAGTCAGTCAGTGTCTGTCAGTGTCAGTCAGTCAGTGTCAGTCAGTCATTGTCAGTCAGTCATAGTCAGTCAGTCAGTGACAGTCAGTCAGTGTCAGTCAGTCAGTGTCAGTCAGTCAGTGTCAGTCAGTCATTGTCAGTCAGTCATAGTCAGTCAGTGTCAGTCAGAGTCAGTCAGACTCAGTCAGTCAGTGTCAGTCAGTCAGTGTCAGTCAGTGTCAGTCAGTCAATGTCAGTCAGTCAATGTCAGTCAGTCAGTGTCAGTCAGTCAGTCAGTATCAGTCAGTCAGTGTCAGTCAGTCAGTCAATGTCAGTCAGTCAGTGTCAGTCAGTCAGTGTCAGTCAGTCAGTTTCAGTCAGAGTCAGTCAGTGTCAGTCAGTCAGTTTCAGTCAGTGTCAGTGTCAGACAGTGTCAGTCAGTGTCAGTCAGTCAGTGTCAGTCAGTGTCAGTCAATGTCAGTCAGTGTCAGTCAGTCAGTGTCCGTCAGTGTCAGACAGTCAGTGTCAGTCAGTCAATGTCAGTCAGTGTCAGTAATCAGTGTCAGTCAGTCAGTGAGTGTCAGTCAGTGTCAGTCAGTCTCAATCAGTCAGTGTCAGTAATCAGTGTCAGTCAGTGAGTGTCAGTCGGTGTCAGTCAGTCAGTTTCAGTCAGTGTCAGTCAGTGTCAGTCAATCATTGTCAGTCAGTGTCAGTCAGTCAGTGTCAGTCAGTGTCAGTCAGTGTCAGTCAGTCAATGTCAGTCAGTCAATGTCAGTCAGTCAGTGTCAGTCAGTCAATGTCAGTCAGTCAGTGTCAGTCAGTCAGTGTCAGTCAGTCAGTCAATGTCAGTCAGTCAGTGTCAGTCAGTCAGTGTCAGTCAGTCAGTTTCAGTCAGAGTCAGTCAATGTCAGTCAGTCAGTGTCAGTCAGTCAGTGTCAGTCAGTCAGTCAGTGTCAGTCAGTCAGTGACAGTCAGTGTCAGTCAGTGTCAGTCAGTCAGTGTCCGTCAGTGTCAGACAGTCAGTGTCAGTCAGTCAGTCAGTGTCAGTAATCAGTGTCAGTCAGTCAGTGAGTGTCAGTCAGTTTCAGTCAGTCAGTGTCAGTCAGTCAGTGTCAATCAGTCAGTGTCAGTAATCAGTGTCAGTCAGTGAGTGTCAGTCAGTGTCAGTCAGTCAGTTTCAGTCAGTGTAAGTCAGTGTCAGTCAGTGTCAGTCAGTCATTGTCAGTCAGTGTCAGTCAGTCAGTGTCAGTCAGTTAGTCAGTGTCAGTCAGTGTCAGTCAGACAGTGTCAGTCTGACAGTGTCAGTCAGTCATTGTCAGTCAGTCAATGTCAAACAGTCAATGTCAGTCAGTCAGTTTCAGTCAGTGTCAGTCAGTCAGTGTCAGTCAGTTTCAGTCAGTGTCAGTCAGTAAGTGTCAGTGAGTGTCAGTCAGTGAGTGTCAGTCAGTGTCAGTGAGTCAGTGTCAGTCAGTGAGTTTCAGTCAGTTTCAGTCAGTGGCAGTCAGTCAGTGGCAGTCAGTCAGTGGCAGTCAGTCAGTGTCAGTCAGTTTCACTCAGTCAGTGTCAGTCAGTTTCAGTCAGTGTCTCAGTCAGTGTCAGTCAGTGTCAGTCAGTCAGGGTCAGTCAGTCAGTGTCAGTCAGAGTCAGTCAGTCAGAGTCAGTCAGTCAGTGTCAGTCAGTCAGTGTCAATCAGTCAGTGTCAGTCAGTGTCAGTCAGTTTCAGTCAATGTCAGTCAGTCAGTGTCAGTCAGGCAGTGTCAGTCAGTCAGTGACAGTCAGTCAGTGTCAGTCAGTGTCAGTCAGTTTCAGTCAGTCAGTGTCAGTCAGTTTCAGTCAGTCAGTGTCAGTCAGTTTCAGTCAGTTTCAGTCAGTGTCAGTCAGTGTCAGTCAGTGTCAGTCAGTGTCAGTCAGTGTCAGTCAGTCAGGGTCAGTCAGGGTCACTCAGTCAGTGTCAGTCAGGGTCAGTCAGTCAGTGTCAGTCAGTCAGTGTCAGTCAGTCAGTGTCAGTCAGTCAGTGTCAGTCAGTGTCAGTCAGTGTCAGTCAGTCAGTCAGTGTCTGTCAGTCAGTCAGTGTCAGTGTCAGTCAGTGTCAGTCAGTGTCAGTCAGTCAGTGTCAGTCTGTCAGTGTCAGTCAGTGTGAGTCAGTCTCAGTCATTGTCAGTCAGTGTCAGTCAGTGTCAATCAGTGTCAGTCACTCAGCCAGTGTCTGGCAGTCATTGTCAGTCAGTCAGTCAGTGTCAGTCAGTCAGTGTCAGTCAGTGTCAGTCAGTCAGTAAGTGTCAGCCAGTGTCAGTGTGTCAGTCAGTCAGTGTCAGTCAGTCATTGTCAGTCTGTCAGTGTCAGTCAGTCAGTGTCAGTCTGTCAGTGTCAGTCAGTCAGTGTCAGTCTGTCAGTCAGTCAATGCCAGTCAGTCATTGTCAGTCAGTCAGTGTCAGTCTGTCAGTCAGTCAATGCCAGTCAGTCATTGTCAGTCAGTGTCAGTCAGTGTCAATCAGTGTCAGTCACTCAGCCAGTGTCAGGCAGTCAGTGTCAGTCAGTCAGTTTCAGTCAGTGTCAGTCAGTCAGTAAGTGTCAGCCAGTGTCAGTGTGTCAGTCAGTCAGTCAGTCATTGTCAGTCTGTCAGTGTCAGTCAGTCAGTGTCAGTTTGTCAGTGTCAGGCAGTCAGTGTCAGTGTCAGTCAGTCAGTGTCAGTCTGTCAGTGTCAGTCAGTCAGTGTCAGTCTGTCAGTCAGTCAATGCCAGTCAGTCATTGTCAGTCAGTCAGTGTCAGTCAGTAAGTGTCAGCCAGTGTCAGCCAGTGTCAGTCAGTCAGAAAGTGTCAGCCAGTGTCAGTCAGTCAGTGTCAGTCAGTCAGTGTCAGTCAGTCAGTGTCAGTCTGTCAGTGTCAGTCTGTCAGTCAGTCAATGCCAGTCAGTCACTGTCAGTCTGTCAGTGTCAGTCAGTGAGTGTCAGTCAGTGAGTGTCAGTCAGTGAGTGTCAGTCAGTGAGTGTCAGTCAGTCAGTGTCAGTCTGTCAGTGTCAGTCTGTCAGTGTCAGTCTGTCAGTGTCAGTCAGTGAGTGTCAGTCTGTCAGTGTCAGTCAGTCAGTGTCAGTCAGTCAGTGTCAGTCAGTCAGTGTCAGTCAGTGTCAGTCAGTCAGTCAGTGTCAGTCAGTCATCATTAATCTTTATTCGGATATTAAAACATCCAAGAAAGAACATAACATTTACAAATTTCAACAATACATTAATATGACAAAATGTCCTTAAAAATATTTAAAATATATCAATTCATCAGGGTTTATCCAGGGCCTTAATAGCAAAATACCTCTGAGAAAGCAGCAAGAACAGAGTATTATAAAGTGCAGAATTTTAACAGATTCAGTACAGGGAGTACCAACGACATGAGATTATAAAAATGCATGATCATAACCAAATTAAGATAATAAATTATAATATAACTATATCATTTCAAAACATCATAACGCTTCCCAAATACAATAAACCGTTCATTTCATAACTAGGTTAGGACTTTAGCTAAGTCTACGATAGGGACCAAAATATACATAAAAACTTTAGGAAAACAACTTTAATCATAATACCCAACCCTCTCTACCCTAAAAACAAAGTTGTTTACACCTCATATCTGGTCTTCCTTAATTTTGCGGCTAGTCTTAAAAAGTTCACGGTACAGAACAACGTAAGGGGGTCCGAAGAAAGTTTCAGGTATAAGAGTGCCACCCTTAAGTGTCAGTCAGTCAGTGTCTGTCAGTCAGTGTCTGTCAGTCAGTGTCAGTCAGTCATTGTCAGTCAGTCAATGTCAGTCAGTCAGTGTCAGTCAGTCAGTGTCAGTCAGTCAGTGTAAGTCAGTCAATGTTAGTCAGTGTCAGTCAGTCAATGTTAGTCAGTGTCAGTCAGTGTCAGTCAGTCAGTCAATGTCAGTCAGTTTCAGTCAGTCAATGTTAGTCAGTGTCAGTCAGTCAATGTTAGTCAGTGTCAGTCAGTCAGTCAGTCAGTCAGTCAGTCAGTTTCAGTCAGTCAGTGTCAGTCAGTCAGTGTCAGTCAGTCTCAGTCAGTCAGTCAGTGTCAGTCAGTCAGTCAGTTTCAGTCAGTCAGTGTCAGTCAGTCAGTCAGTGTCAGTCAGACAGTGTCAATTAGTGTCAGTCAGTGAGTGTCAGTCAGTAATTGTCAGTCGGTCAGTGTCAGTCAGTCAGTGTCAGTCGGTCAGTGTCTGTCAGTCAGTGTCAGTCAGTCAGTGTCAGTCAGTGTCTGTCAGTCAGTGTCAGTGCCAGTCAGTGTCAGTCAGTCAGTCAGTGTCAGTCAGTCAATGTCAGTCAGTGTCAGTCAGTCAGTGTCAGTCAGTCAGTGTCAGTAATCAGTGTCTGTCAGTCAGTGTCTGTCAGTGCCATTCAGTCAGAGTCAGTCAGTCAATGTCAGTCAGTCATTGTCAGTCAGTCAATGTTAGTCAGTGTCAGTCAGTCAGTCAGTGTCAGTCAGTTTCAGTCAATGTCAGTCAGTCAGTGTCAGTCAGGCAGTGTCAGTCAGTCAGTGACAGTCAGTCAGTGTCAGTCAGTGTCAGTCAGTTTCAGTCAGTCAGTGTCAGTCAGTTTCAGTCAGTCAGTGTCAGTCAGTTTCAGTCAGTTTCAGTCAGTGTCAGTCAGTGTCAGTCAGTGTCAGTCAGTGTCAGTCAGTGTCAGTCAGTCAGGGTCAGTCAGGGTCACTCAGTCAGTGTCAGTCAGGGTCAGTCAGTCAGTGTCAGTCAGTCAGTGTCAGTCAGTCAGTGTCAGTCAGTGTCAGTCAGTCAGTCAGTGTCTGTCAGTCAGTCAGTGTCAGTGTCAGTCAGTGTCAGTCAGTGTCAGTCAGTCAGTGTCAGTCTGTCAGTGTCAGTCAGTGTGAGTCAGTCTCAGTCATTGTCAGTCAGTGTCAGTCAGTCAATGTCAGTCAGTCAGTGTCAGTCAGTCAGTGTCAGTCAGTCAGTGTAAGTCAGTCAATGTTAGTCAGTGTCAGTCAGTCAATGTTAGTCAGTGTCAGTCAGTGTCAGTCAGTCAGTCAATGTCAGTCAGTTTCAGTCAGTCAATGTTAGTCAGTGTCAGTCAGTCAATGTTAGTCAGTGTCAGTCAGTCAGTCAGTCAGTCAGTCAGTCAGTTTCAGTCAGTCAGTGTCAGTCAGTCAGTGTCAGTCAGTCTCAGTCAGTCAGTCAGTGTCAGTCAGTCAGTCAGTTTCAGTCAGTCAGTGTCAGTCAGTCAGTCAGTGTCAGTCAGTCAGTGTCAATTAGTGTCAGTCAGTGAGTGTCAGTCAGTAATTGTCAGTCGGTCAGTGTCAGTCAGTCAGTGTCAGTCGGTCAGTGTCTGTCAGTCAGTGTCAGTCAGTCAGTGTCAGTCAGTGTCTGTCAGTCAGTGTCAGTACCAGTCAGTGTCAGTCAGTCAGTCAGTGTCAGTCAGTCAATGTCAGTCAGTGTCAGTCAGTCAGTGTCAGTCAGTCAGTGTCAGTAATCAGTGTCTGTCAGTCAGTGTCTGTCAGTGCCATTCAGTCAGAGTCAGTCAGTCAATGTCAGTCAGTCATTGTCAGTCAGTCAATGTTAGTCAGTGTCAGTCAGTCAGTCAGTGTCAGTCAGTTTCAGTCAATGTCAGTCAGTCAGTGTCAGTCAGGCAGTGTCAGTCAGTCAGTGACAGTCAGTCAGTGTCAGTCAGTGTCAGTCAGTTTCAGTCAGTCAGTGTCAGTCAGTTTCAGTCAGTCAGTGTCAGTCAGTTTCAGTCAGTTTCAGTCAGTGTCAGTCAGTGTCAGTCAGTGTCAGTCAGTGTCAGTCAGTGTCAGTCAGTCAGGGTCAGTCAGGGTCACTCAGTCAGTGTCAGTCAGGGTCAGTCAGTCAGTGTCAGTCAGTCAGTGTCAGTCAGTCAGTGTCAGTCAGTGTCAGTCAGTCAGTCAGTGTCTGTCAGTCAGTCAGTGTCAGTGTCAGTCAGTGTCAGTCAGTGTCAGTCAGTCAGTGTCAGTCTGTCAGTGTCAGTCAGTGTGAGTCAGTCTCAGTCATTGTCAGTCAGTGTCAGTCAGTGTCAATCAGTGTCAGTCACTCAGCCAGTGTCTGGCAGTCATTGTCAGTCAGTCAGTCAGTGTCAGTCAGTCAGTGTCAGTCAGTGTCAGTCAGTGTCAGTCAGTCAGTAAGTGTCAGCCAGTGTCAGTGTGTCAGTCAGTCATTGTCAGTCTGTCAGTGTCAGTCAGTCAGTGTCAGTCTGTCAGTGTCAGTCAGTCAGTGTCAGTCTGTCAGTCAGTCAATGCCAGTCAGTCATTGTCAGTCAGTCAGTGTCAGTCTGTCAGTCAGTCAATGCCAGTCAGTCATTGTCAGTCAGTGTCAGTCAGTGTCAATCAGTGTCAGTCACTCAGCCAGTGTCAGGCAGTCAGTGTCAGTCAGTCAGTTTCAGTCAGTGTCAGTCAGTCAGTAAGTGTCAGCCAGTGTCAGTGTGTCAGTCAGTCAGTCAGTCATTGTCAGTCTGTCAGTGTCAGTCAGTCAGTGTCAGTTTGTCAGTGTCAGGCAGTCAGTGTCAGTGTCAGTCAGTCAGTGTCAGTCTGTCAGTGTCAGTCAGTCAGTGTCAGTCTGTCAGTCAGTCAATGCCAGTCAGTCATTGTCAGTCAGTCAGTGTCAGTCAGTAAGTGTCAGCCAGTGTCAGCCAGTGTCAGTCAGTCAGTAAGTGTCAGCCAGTGTCAGTCAGTCAGTGTCAGTCAGTCAGTGTCAGTCAGTCAGTGTCAGTCTGTCAGTGTCAGTCTGTCAGTCAGTCAATGCCAGTCAGTCACTGTCAGTCTGTCAGTGTCAGTCAGTGAGTGTCAGTCAGTGAGTGTCAGTCAGTCAGTGTCAGTCAGTCAGTGTCAGTCTGTCAGTGTCAGTCTGTCAGTGTCAGTCTGTCAGTGTCAGTCAGTGAGTGTCAGTCTGTCAGTGTCAGTCAGTCAGTGTCAGTCAGTCAGTGTCAGTCAGTCAGTGTCAGTCAGTGTCAGTCAGTCAGTCAGTGTCAGTCAGTCATCATTAATCTTTATTCGGATATTAAAACATCCAAGAAAGAACATAACATTTACAAATTTCAACAATACATTAATATGACAAAATGTCCTTAAAAATATTTAAAATATATCAATTCATCAGGGTTTATCCTGGGCCTTAATAGCAAAATACCTCTGAGAAAGCAGCAAGAACAGAGTATTATAAAGTGCAGAATTTTAACAGATTCAGTACAGGGAGTACCAACGACATGAGATTATAAAAATGCATGATCATAACCAAATTAAGATAATAAATTATAATATAACTATATCATTTCAAAACATCATAACGCTTCCCAAATACAATAAACCGTTCATTTCATAACTAGGTTAGGACTTTAGCTAAGTCTACGATAGGGACCAAAATATACATAAAAACTTTAGGAAAACAACTTTAATCATAATACCCAACCCTCTCTACCCTAAAAACAAAGTTGTTTACACCTCATATCTGGTCTTCCTTAATTTTGCGGCTAGTCTTAAAAAGTTCACGGTACAGAACAACGTAAGGGGGTCCGAAGAAAGTTTCAGGTATAAGAGTGCCACCCTTAAGTGTCAGTCAGTCAGTGTCAGTCAGTCAGTGTCAGTCAGTCAATGTCAGTCAGTCAGTGTCAGTCAGTCAGTGTCAGTCAGTCAGTGTAAGTCAGTCAATGTTAGTCAGTGTCAGTCAGTCAATGTTAGTCAGTGTCAGTCAGTGTCAGTCAGTCAGTCAATGTCAGTCAGTTTCAGTCAGTCAATGTTAGTCAGTGTCAGTCAGTCAATGTTAGTCAGTGTCAGTCAGTCAGTCAGTCAATCAGTTTCAGTCAGTCAGTGTCAGTCACTCAGTGTCAGTCAGTCTCAGTCAGTCAGTCAGTGTCAGTCAGTCAGTCAGTTTCAGTCAGTCAGTGTCAGTCAGTCAGTCAGTGTCAGTCAGTCAGTGTCAATTAGTGTCAGTCAGTGAGTGTCAGTCAGTAATTGTCAGTCGGTCAGTGTCAGTCAGTCAGTGTCAGTCGGTCAGTGTCAGTCAGTGTCAGTCAGTCAGTGTCAGTCAGTCAGTGTCAGTCAGTGTCAGTCAGTGTCTGTCAGTCAGTGTCAGTCAGTCAGTGTCAGTGCCAGTCAGTGTCAGTGCCAGTCAGTGTCCGTCAGTCAGTGTCAGTCAGTGTCAGTCTGTCAGTGTCAGTCAGTCAGTTTCAGTCAGCCAGTTTCAGTCAGCCAGTTTCAGTGAGTCAGTGTCAGTCAGTCAGTGTCAGTCCATCTCAGTCAGAGTCAGTGAGTCAGTGTTAGTCAGTGTCAGTCAGAGTCAGTCAGTGTCAGTCAGTCAGTCAGTGTCAGTCAGTCAGTCAGTGTCAATTAGTGTCAGTCAGTCAGTGGCAGTCAGTGTATGTCAGTGTCAGTTAGTCAGTCGGTCAGTGTCAGTCGGTCAGTCGGTGTGTCAGTCAGTCAGTGTCAGTCAGTGTCAGTCAGTGTCAGTCAGTCAGGGTCAGTCAGTCAGTCAATGTTAGTGTCAGTCAGTCAATGTTAGTCAGTGTCAGTCAGTCAGTGTTAGTCAGTGTCAGTGTCAGTCAGTGTCAGTCAGTGTCAGCCAGTCAGTTTCAGTCACTCAGTGTCAGTCGGTCAGTGTCAATTAGTGTCTGTCAGTGTCAACTAGTGTCAGTCAGTGTCTGTCAGTCAGTCAGTGTCAGTCAGTGTCAGATGTCAGTGTCAGTCAGTGTCAGTCAGTCAGTGTCAGTCAATGTCAGTCAGTGTCAGTCAGTGTCAGTCAGTGTTCGTCAGTGTCAGTGTCAGTCAGTGTCAGTCAGTCAGTGTCAGTCAGTCATTGTCAGTCAGTCTTTGTCAGTCAGTCATTGTCAGTCAGAGTCAGTCAGACTCAGTCAGTCAGTGTCAGTCAGTCAGTCAGTGTCAGTCAGTCAATGTCAGTCAGTCAATGTCAGTCAGTCAGTGTCAGTCAGTCAATGTCAGTCAGTCAGTGTCAGTCAGTCAGTGTCAGTCAGTCAGTGTCAGTCAGTCAGTCAATGTCAGTCAGTCACAGTCACTCAGTGACAGTCAGTCAGTGACAGTCAGTCAGTGACAGTCAGTCAGTGTCAGTCAGTCATTGTCAGTCAGTCATAGTCAGTCAATGTCAGTCAGTCAGTGTCTGTCAGTGTCAGTCAGTCAGTGTCAGTCAGTCATTGTCAGTCAGTCATAGTCAGTCAGTGTCAGTCAGAGTCAGTCAGACTCAGTCAGTCAGTGTCAGTCAGTCAGTCAGTGTCAGTCAGTGTCAGTCAGTCAGTAAGTGTCAGCCAGTGTCAGTCAGTCAGTAAGTGTCAGCCAGTGTCAGTCAGTCAGTGTCAGTCAGTCAGTGTCAGTCAGTCAGTGTCAGTCTGTCAGTGTCAGTCTGTCAGTCAGTCAATGCCAGTCAGTCACTGTCAGTCTGTCAGTGTCAGTCAGTGAGTGTCAGTCAGTGAGTGTCAGTCAGTGAGTGTCAGTCAGTCAGTGTCAGTCAGTCAGTGTCAGTCTGTCAGTGTCAGTCTGTCAGTGTCAGTCTGTCAGTGTCAGTCAGTGAGTGTCAGTCTGTCAGTGTCAGTCAGTCAGTGTCAGTCAGTCAGTGTCAGTCAGTCAGTGTCAGTCAGTGTCAGTCAGTCAGTCAGTGTCAGTCAGTCATCATTAATCTTTATTCGGATATTAAAACATCCAAGAAAGAACATAACATTTACAAATTTCAACAATACATTAATATGACAAAATGTCCTTAAAAATATTTAAAATATATCAATTCATCAGGGTTTATCCAGGGCCTTAATAGCAAAATACCTCTGAGAAAGCAGCAAGAACAGAGTATTATAAAGTGCAGAATTTTAACAGATTCAGTACAGGGAGTACCAATGACATGAGATTATAAAAATGCATGATCATAACCAAATTAAGATAATAAATTATAATATAACTATATCATTTCAAAACATCATAACGCTTCCCAAATACAATAAACCGTTCATTTCATAACTAGGTTAGGACTTTAGCTAAGTCTACGATAGGGACCAAAATATACATAAAAACTTTAGGAAAACAACTTTAATCATAATACCCAACCCTCTCTACCCTAAAAACAAAGTTGTTTACACCTCATATCTGGTCTTCCTTAATTTTGCGGCTAGTCTTAAAAAGTTCACGGTACAGAACAACGTAAGGGGGTCCGAAGAAAGTTTCAGGTATAAGAGTGCCACCCTTAAGTGTCAGTCAGTCAGTGTCTGTCAGTCAGTGTCTGTCAGTCAGTGTCAGTCAGTCAGTGTCAGTCAGTCAATGTCAGTCAGTCAGTGTCAGTCAGTCAGTGTCAGTCAGTCAGTGTAAGTCAGTCAATGTTAGTCAGTGTCAGTCAGTCAATGTTAGTCAGTGTCAGTCAGTGTCAGTCAGTCAGTCAATGTCAGTCAGTTTCAGTCAGTCAATGTTAGTCAGTGTCAGTCAGTCAATGTTAGTCAGTGTCAGTCAGTCAGTCAGTCAGTCAGTCAGTTTCAGTCAGTCAGTGTCAGTCAGTCAGTGTCAGTCAGTCTCAGTCAGTCAGTCAGTGTCAGTCAGTCAGTCAGTTTCAGTCAGTCAGTGTCAGTCAGTCAGTCAGTGTCAGTCAGTCAGTGTCAATTAGTGTCAGTCAGTGAGTGTCAGTCAGTAATTGTCAGTCGGTCAGTGTCAGTCAGTCAGTGTCAGTCGGTCAGTGTCAGTCAGTGTCTGTCAGTCAGTGTCAGTCAGTCAGTGTCAGTCAGTCAGTCAGTGTCAGTCAGTCAGTGTCAGTCAGTCAGTGTCAGTCAGTCAGTGTCAGTCAGTGTCAGTCAGTGTCTGTCAGTCAGTGTCAGTCAGTCAGTGTCAGTGCCAGTCAGTGTCAGTGCCAGTCAGTGTCCGTCAGTCAGTGTCAGTCAGTGTCAGTCTGTCAGTGTCAGTCAGTCAGTTTCAGTCAGCCAGTTTCAGTCAGCCAGTTTCAGTGAGTCAGTGTCAGTCAGTCAGTGTCAGTCCATCTCAGTCAGAGTCAGTGAGTCAGTGTTAGTCAGTGTCAGTCAGAGTCAGTCAGTGTCAGTCAGTCAGTCAGTGTCAGTCAGTCAGTCAGTGTCAATTAGTGTCAGTCAGTCAGTGGCAGTCAGTGTATGTCAGTGTCAGTTAGTCAGTCGGTCAGTGTCAGTCGGTCAGTCGGTGTGTCAGTCAGTCAGTGTCAGTCAGTGTCAGTCAGTCAGGGTCAGTCAGTCAGTCAATGTTAGTGTCAGTCAGTCAATGTTAGTCAGTGTCAGTCAGTCAGTGTTAGTCAGTGTCAGTGTCAGTCAGTGTCAGTCAGTGTCAGCCAGTCAGTTTCAGTCACTCAGTGTCAGTCGGTCAGTGTCAATTAGTGTCAGTCAGTGTCAACTAGTGTCAGTCAGTGTCTGTCAGTCAGTCAGTGTCAGTCAGTGTCAGATGTCAGTGTCAGTCAGTGTCAGTCAGTCAGTGTCAGTCAATGTCAGTCAGTGTCAGTCAGTGTCAGTCAGTGTTCGTCAGTGTCAGTGTCAGTCAGTGTCAGTCAGTCAGTGTCAGTCAGTCATTGTCAGTCAGTCATTGTCAGTCAGTCATTGTCAGTCAGAGTCAGTCAGACTCAGTCAGTCAGTGTCAGTCAGTCAGTCAGTGTCAGTCAGTCAATGTCAGTCAGTCAATGTCAGTCAGTCAGTGTCAGTCAGTCAATGTCAGTCAGTCAGTGTCAGTCAGTCAGTGTCAGTCAGTCAGTGTCAGTCAGTCAGTCAATGTCAGTCAGTCACAGTCACTCAGTGACAGTCAGTCAGTGACAGTCAGTCAGTGTCAGTCAGTCATTGTCAGTCAGTCATAGTCAGTCAATGTCAGTCAGTCAGTGTCTGTCAGTGTCAGTCAGTCAGTGTCAGTCAGTCATTGTCAGTCAGTCATAGTCAGTCAGTGTCAGTCAGAGTCAGTCAGACTCAGTCAGTCAGTGTCAGTCAGTCAGTCAGTGTCAGTCAGTCAGTAAGTGTCAGCCAGTGTCAGTGTGTCAGTCAGTCAATGTCAGTCAGTCAATGTCAGTCAGTCAGTGTCAGTCAGTCAATGTCAGTCAGTCAGTGTCAGTCAGTCAGTGTCAGTCAGTCAGTCAATGTCAGTCAGTCAGAGTCAGTCAGTGTCAGTCAGTCAGTTTCAGTCAGTGTCAGTGTCAGACAGTGTCAGTCAGTGACAGTCAGTCAGTGTCAGTCAGTGTCAGTGTCAGTCAATGTCAGTCAGTGTCAGTCAGTGTCAGACAGTCAGTGTCAGTCAGTCAGTGTCAGTCAGTCAATGTCAGTCAGTGTCAGTCAGTCAGTGTCAGTAATCAGTGTCAGTCAGTCAGTCAGTGTCAGTCAGTGTCAGTCAGTCAGTGTTAGTCAGTCAGTTTCAGTCAGTCAGTGTCAGTCAGTCAGTGTCAATCAGTCAGTGTCAGTAATCAGTGTCAGTCAGTCAGTGTCAGTCGGTGTCAGTCAGTCAGTTTCAGTCAGTGTCAGTCAGTGTCAGTCAGTCAGTTTCAGTCAGTGTCAGTCAGTGTCAGTCAGTCATTGTCAGTCAGTGTCAGTCAGTCAGTGTCAGTCAGTCAGTCAGTGTCAGTCAGTGTCAGTCAGACAGTGTCAGTCAGACAGTGTCAGTCAGTCATTGTCAGTCAGTCAATGTCAGTCAGTCAATGTCAGTCAGTCAGTGTCAGTCAGTTTCAGTCAGTGTCAGTCAGTCAGTGTCAGTGAGTGTCAGTCAGTGAGTGTCAGTCAGTGTCAGTCAGTCAGTGTCAGTCAGTCAGTGTCAGTCAGTTTCAGTCATTGTCAGTCAGTCAGTGGCAGTCAGTCAGTGGCAGTCAGTCAGTGTCAGTCAGTTTCAGTCAGTCAGTGTCAGTCAGTGGCAGTCAGTTTCAGTCAGTGTCAGTCAGTGTCAGTCAGTGTCAATCAGTCAGGGTCAGTGTAGGAAGGTGGATATCTGACTATGGTTACCCCCAAATTTTTGCCTAGTGTCTAGCTGGTTTTTCGACTTAGTTGGCCTGAGATCCTGCCATTCAGGCTCTCAGGCTATCTGCTCTCTCTGTAAAATGGACTCCATGTACCCTAGGTACATACCCAATTGGTTGGATCACCCTGTCAGCCCCTGTACCAGTGTACACTAGGTACCCAGGGCATTGGTGTATCCAAGGCCTGCCAGGGGCTGAAGCATGTATTATGCCACCCCAGGCTTGGCCTAACAATCTGACACAACTGGCTGATCACTCAGCTGGGGTAAGTTGGTGTAATCACCTCTTACTTAGGTGTAGTATACCTATACCTAAACTTAAATGGGACACCTGGTAACCTATAAGTCACTCCTATGGCAGGCCTTAACAATCCTGAAGGCAGAGTGCTTGGTTCCATGTGAGATGGTGCTCTGGCATGAGCTGAGCCTGTCTGCAGTGGTCGGAACAACTTCCTTCTACTGTTTCCAGATATCGTCATACCATATACTCTTAAGTGCATTATGAACCTCGCGGTTAAATGCTATCTTTGGTTTGGCTTTATCAAAACATGTCGAGTAAGGTGTCATACGAATTGGAATACTAACCCCTCGCCAATTCTGGCGACGGGGTTAGCATTCCACCCTTCTAGAGGGACACGACATGTACAGTGCCTGAAACCCGGGTAAAATCAGACATAGCCTCAGCTCCACAAAATGGATGCTGCCACCACAGACACAAGTCTGCCCTCCTGCTGCTGGGAGTCCTTCCAGCTTGGGAGGTGTGGACAAAGGGTTTCCTGCCAGGGGAGGTGCATGCACCACCCCAGACAGGATTTTGTGTATTGGTCAGGTAGGGCTTGAAAGAAACCAGACATGCCTGTGGCTCACAAGGAGCCTCGGGGCATATGCCAGTTCAAACCGGTCCTGGGGCACACCAGTCCCGGGCCTGGGGCGAGCTGGACAAAGGATTGGGGGTGTAACCACCCCCCTTCCTGGTCCCACCCATAGGGAGGGACCTAGCAGGTAGTCCGGCCCCTAGAATCCGAATAAAGGTAGGAGCTGTGTCCTAAGATTTTAGACATCCTGGAATCAACTTGAAACTAAGAAGAAGACGGGAACTTCGACATTCTGCTGCCAAGAAGACTGAAGAAAATCTCCCCTGTGGTCAGGGAGTGACCACCTTGCTAACGCAAGCACCATCCAGCGAATCACCGTCTGCTTTGCCGCCACCTCCCGCCGGAGCCCGAGCCCAGAGACTGACAAGACCTGGACCTCCAGACCTCTCACCGCCCGATCCACAGTCCCTGAAAAGAGGAGACCCGTGGAGGCACCGAGACACGTGGAGCCAGCCATCTTGGAACGACTACGACAAGCTGACCAGTGCAACAACCGAGGCTCCCTCCAAGTTGTGCTTTGGGTCCTGAGAAGCCCAACCCTCGAGCAGCATCTGCACCAAAGGTGAGCCCTCCAGCATCTCCACGATCTGCGTGGGGCCCTTCTGCATTTTGCCACTCGACGCGCCTAACCGGTTGCTGGCCCGCTGGCTAGTGGCCATCTTGGCGACGAAATCTACGACAAACACCGCTGGTCTGGTTGCTCCAGACTGGCCCTTGCTCCCCTCCAAAGGAGCAATCCCTCTGACCTTGCTGGTCAGAACCAACAGCTGATTTCCGAATCCTCCTGCAATTGCTTTTGCCAAGGCTTGTTTGCTTCGATCAAGTCGCCGACACCGCCGACAGCGAGAGCCTGCGTGGGACAGCTCGTGAGCCGACTCCTGGACGTCGTCGACCTTCAGGGACCACGTGGCTGCGGAGACAAGCTACCCCTCATCACCTGTTTGCACCCGACATCGCCTGGTACCCACCTGGTGCCACGCTGGTCACTGGCTAGTGACTGTGAACACTGTCCCCTCTGCTTACAGGTCTTCAACATCTCCGATCCACTCTTGGATCCACTGCATCTCTCCCGGACCGACCGCCTGCAGCATCTTTGTCTTCAAGCTCCACGGAACAGATAGAAGCAACCCGACGCACTTCGAGGCCTATGCACCCGCTTCCTGTGGGTGAGGTAAAGCTGGCACACCTGTGCCCAAGTGTAGTAATACATCTCTAGTGCCTGTGTTCCAAATCTTAAGTTCCTAGGTCATCCGGAAGATTCCTTTTGCAGTAACTTTGTACTTTTTACGCACCCATTGAAACCTATGGGAGCACGCGTGTGACTATTTGCTCTGCACACGCCACCCGTGGACCTCCTGGTCACTAACTGACGTTAGCTCCTTGTAGGCCCAGCGATTCTAGAGGCCTTAGGCCTTTTCCCTTTTCTGTTCGTGGTACTTATACCACTATTTTAGTATATGGTTTGAGTGGCCACCAGGGCCTATCCATATAAAGTGCAACTTCTGTGTATTCTGTGATAATCTTGTTTGACGATTTGTGCTCCTGTGCTCATAAAGAGACTAGGGGTTACTTTGAGAAATAAATACATATATATTTTGAATATATATCTGTGTGGTGTCCTTTCATTGGTATAAAAGGGGGTTACATTTGGTAAAACAGCTGGCTTAACACGCTTCACGAGTTTAGCCTCAAAGACTGCTTAGCCTACGCTACCACTAGGGCAGCTAGTCCGAAAAGGTTGACTTACAACCACACCATAAGGGTTGCTTGGCATGGTACAAGGTGATCACTTTAACTAGTGAGCATCATATACCAGGCCAACTTCTCACATTGGTGAGCAGCGGTGGGATTTGAGCTTGCTGTGTTTTACCATTGTAATCTCTTGGTTACCAATTGAAAGATCACATAGGTACCTGTAGGTACATATAAAACAAGATTAGATATACTTAAGTTCTACTGAACTTAGTTGTTGTAGAGCAAAGGGAGTAGCACACCCTGACTACAACTACTAGATAGGTTTAGTAGGTAAATGTAGGAAGGTGGATATCTGACTATGGTTACCCCCAAATTTTTGCCTAGTGTCTAGCTGGTTTTTCGACTTAGTTGGCCTGAGATCCTGCCATTCAGGCTCTCAGGCTATCTGCTCTCTCTGTAAAATGGACTCCATGTACCCTAGGTACATACCCAATTGGTTGGATCACCCTGTCAGCCCCTGTACCAGTGTACACTAGGTACCCAGGGCATTGGTGTATCCAAGGCCTGCCAGGGGCTGAAGCATGTATTATGCCACCCCAGGCTTGGCCTAACAATCTGACACAACTGGCTGATCACTCAGCTGGGGTAAGTTGGTGTAATCACCTCTTACTTAGGTGTAGTATACCTATACCTAAACTTAAATGGGACACCTGGTAACCTATAAGTCACTCCTATGGCAGGCCTTAACAATCCTGAAGGCAGAGTGCTTGGTTCCATGTGAGATGGTGCTCTGGCATGAGCTGAGCCTGTCTGCAGTGGTCGGAACAACTTCCTTCTACTGTTTCCAGATATCGTCATACCATATACTCTTAAGTGCATTATGAACCTCGCGGTTAAATGCTATCTTTGGTTTGGCTTTATCAAAACATGTCGAGTAAGGTGTCATACGAATTGGAATACTAACCCCTCGCCAATTCTGGCGACGGGGTTAGCATTCCACCCTTCTAGAGGGACACGACATGTACAGTACCTGAAACCCGGGTAAAATCAGACATAGCCTCAGCTCCACAAAATGGATGCTGCCACCACAGACACAAGTCTGCCCTCCTGCTGCTGGGAGTCCTTCCAGCTTGGGAGGTGTGGACAAAGGGTTTCCTGCCAGGGGAGGTGCGTGCACCACCCCAGACAGGATTTTGTGTATTGGTCAGGTAGGGCTTGAAAGAAACCAGACATGCCTGTGGCTCACAAGGAGCCTCGGTGCATATGCCAGTTCAAACCGGTCCTGGGGCACACCAGTCCCGGGCCTGGGGCGAGCTGGACAAAGGATTGGGGGTGTAACCACCCCCCTTCCTGGTCCCACCCTTAGGGAGGGACCTAGCAGGTAGTCCGGCCCCTAGAATCCGCTTAAAGGTAGGAGCTGTGTCCTAAGACTTCAGACATCCTGGAATCAACTTGAAACTAAGAAGAAGACGGGAACTTCGACATTCTGCTGCACAGAAGACTGAAGAAAATCTCCCCTGTGGTCAGGGAGTGACCACCTTGCTAACGCAAGCACCATCCAGCGAATCAACGTCTGCTTTGCCGCCGCCTCCCGCCGGAGCCCGAGCCCAGAGACTGACGAGACCTGGACCTCCAGACCTCTCACCGCCCGATCCACAGTCCCTGCAAAGAGGAGACCCGTGGAGGCACCGAGACACGTGGAGCCAGCCATCTTGGAACGACTACGACAAGCTGACCAGTGCAACAACCGAGGCCCCCTCCAAGTTGTGCTTTGGGTCCTGAGAAGCCCAACCCTCGAGCAGCATCTGCACCAAAGGTGAGCCCTCCAGCATCTCCACGATCTGCGTGGGGCCCTTCTGCATTTTGCCACTCGACGCGCCTAACCGGTTGCTGGCCCGCTGGCTAGTGGCCATCTTGGCAACGAAATCTACGACAAACACCGCTGGTCTGGTTGCTCCAGACTGGCCCTTGCTCCCCTCCAAAGGAGCAATCCCTCTGACCTTGCTGGTCAGAACCAACAGCTGATTTCCGAATCCTCCTGCAATTGCTTTTGCCAAGGCTTGTTTGCTTCGATCAAGTCGCCGACACCGCCGACAGCGAGAGCCTGCGTGGGACAGCTCGTGAGCCGACTCCTGGACGTCGTCGACCTTCAGGGACCACGTGGCTGCGGAGACAAGCTACCCCTCATCACCTGTTTGCACCCGACATCGCCTGGTACCCACCTGGTGCCACGCTGGTCACTGGCTAGTGACTGTGAACACTGTCCCCTCTGCTTACAGGTCTTCAACATCTCCGATCCACTCTTGGATCCACTGCATCTCTTCCCGACCAACCGCCTGCAGCATCTTTGTCCCAGGCTCAACGGAACAGATAGAAGAAACCCGACGCACTTTGAGGCCTATGCACCCGCTTCCTGTGGGTGAGGTAAAGCTGGTACTCCGGTGCCCATGTGTAGTAATACATCTCTAGTGCCTGTGTTCCAAATCTTAAGTTCCTAGGTCATCCGGAAGATTCCTTTTGCAGTAACTTTGTACTTTTTACGCACCCATTGAAACCTATGGGAGCCCGCGTGTGACTATTTGCTCTGCACACGCCACCCGTGGACCTCCTGGTCACTAACTGACGTTAGCTCCTTGTAGGCCCAGCGATTCTAGAGGCCCTAGGCCTTTTCCCTTTTCTGTTCGTGGTACTTATACCACTATTTTAGTATATGGTTTGAGTGGCCACCAGGGCCTACCCATATAAAGTGCAACTTCTGTGTATTCTGTGATAATCTTGTTTGACGATTTGTGCTCCTGTGCTCATAAAGAGACTAGGGGTAACTTTGATAAATAAATACATATATATTTTGAATATATATCTGTGTGGTGTCCTTTCATTGGTATAAAAGGGGGTTGCATTTGGTAAAACAGCTGGCTTAACACGCTTCACGAGTTTAGCCTCAAAGACTGCTTAGCCTACGCTACCACTAGGGCAGCTAGTCCGAAAAGGTTGACTTACAACCACACCATAAGGGTTGCTTGGCATGGTACAAGGTGATCACTTTAACTAGTGAGCATCATATACCAGGCCAACTTCTCACATTGGTGAGCAGCGGTGGGATTTGAGCTTGCTGTGTTTTACCATTGTAATCTCTTGGTTACCAATTGAAAGATCACATAGGTACCTGTAGGTACATATAAAACAAGATTAGATATACTTAAGTTCTACTGAACTTAGTTGTTGTAGAGCAAAGGGAGTAGCACACCCTGACTACAACTACTAGATAGGTTTAGTAGGTAAACCCAAGTGTAGGTAGATTGCAACACATCCACCCACACTTAAGAGCAATGGCCGGGGCAGAGGGGTCCACTGTACCCATCTCTGTTGAGAGTGACCCCCAGAGGGCACCATCCAGCTTTGCTACCCTTAATCAGAATGAGCTCAGGCATTTGGCAACTCTTAGAGGCCTTAAACAGCCCAAGAACCCAAACTCTGCTGAGCTCAGAGAGCTCTTACAGAATGATGAGAATCAGAGAGCACTCAAGAAAGCTTCCCAGTTAGCCCCCTTAGGGACAGGAACAGGAGGCCCCCCTTCTGAAGATGCCACTGAAGTACCCCTTCCCAATAGTCACCCCTTAGATGGGATGCCTACCACAGAGGAAGAAAGTGATGGGGATACAGATGTGAGTGGGGATGAAGGGAGAACTAGCCCAGTGCCAAGTGTTATACTTGGCCCAGCTAAACTAAGGCTATTGGGGACTGACAGTGGGTTCACCCCATTGGATCTCCCCAGTGGACTTAACACAGGGCTTGGAAGGCAAAGGAATCGCTCAGGTGACTCCAATGCTTCCCATGGCTCTAGAGGCTCTCAAGGTCACTCCAGAAGGAGACTGACCACCCCTCAGAGGAGGGAACATGAGGCCAGAATGCAGGAAGCCCAGCTGAGGATCAGGAAGCAGGAGCTAGAAGTAGCCCTGATGGAAGAAAAACTGAGCAAGGCTAGGCAGCATAGAGAGAGTGGGTCTATACCCACTGGTGGCAGCAATGTCCCTAGGGACAAAGATAGGGTCTTTGACAATAGGAACCTGTCCAAGATTGTGCCCCCCTACAAAAGTGGGGATGACATCCACAAATGGATGACTGCTCTTGAGAGAGCCTGCAAAGTGCAGCAGGTTCCTGAAGACCAGTGGGCAGCAATCTTATGGCTCTCCTTTGAGGGGAGAGGCAGAGATAGACTCCTCACTGTTAGAGAAGAGGATGTCAGAAATTACAGAGTCCTGAAGAGTGTCCTAGTTGATGGGTTAGGCTTAACCACTGAACAGTACAGGTTAATGTTCAGAGACACCCAGAAGACACAGACTCAGGACTGGTCTGAATATGTGGAATGTGCCACTAAGGCTTTGGAGGGTTGGTTGCTGGGAAGTAAGGTGTCTGATTATACAGGATTGTACAATTTGATGATGAGAGAGCAGATTTTAAGTAATTGTCAAAACCAGCTTCTCCATCAACACCTGGTAGACTCAGATTTGACCTCTCCCCAAGAATTGGGAAAGAGGGCAGATAAATGGGTCAGGACCAGGATCAGGCCTAAAAACCAGGGTGGTGACCAAAAGAAAGATACCACCAAGCCTCAAGAGAAGGGTGGGGATAAAGAAAAAGAGAAACCTTCCTCAGGGCCCCAAAACTCCACACAGGGTGGTGGGTCCCAAGCTCCCTCCTCTACCACAGCTAAAAAGCCCTACTGCCATGAGTGTAAAACTCCTGGGCATTGGAAAACTGACAGCGGTTGCCCAAGGGCTAAAAACAAAACTGTTCCTCCAATTACTCCTGTCACACCACCTATTACTGTCAGCAGTAATCCCCCAGGTGGTGGGAGTGCCCCCAAAAATCTGGGTGGGTTTACTTGGGGAACACAGGGGGACCCTGGCTTAGCCAATTCCCCTACAGCAACCACTCTTGTCTGTGATGGTGGCATGGGATTTGCCAACTTCACTGCCTGTCCCAACACTTTGGGTAGGTACAGACAGGAGCCCTACATCAATGGTACAAAAGCTGAGGCCTACAGAGACACTGGGGCTAGCATCACAATGGTGGCCCATTGGCTAGTTCCCTCTGAGCAGCTTTTGCCCGGTTTCTCCTACCAGGTGACTAACATTGATGGCAAACAGAACAGTCATCCCATGGCAGAGGTATGTCTCAGCTGGGGAGGGGTCACTGGCCCTAAAAGGGTAGCAGTGTCCCCAACCTTGCCTGTAGACTGCTTACTGGGGAATGACTTAGAACTCTCAGCTTGGGCTGGAGTTGAACAAGACACCCATTTTAAAATGGTAGGCCTTTCACAAAAGGGTAGGGGGGTTGTGCCATTCACAACCCCTGTCCAAATAGATTTCCTCCCTGAAAAGGTTGGAAGGGCAGTGGTAGCCACAGCCCAGGCACAGACAGACTTCCCTGTAGGGACTGGCAGAGCTGTGACAGTCACAGCTCAAACACAAACTGAGTGCCCCCCTGAAAAGGTTGGCAAGGCTGTAATGGTCTCAGCCTATACTCAGACTGACATAGGTGTAGTGAAGCCTGAAACAATGGATCACTCCACACAAACTGAGAGTAGTGGGGAGGAAGAAAAGTCTCCCTCTCCCCAGACATTAGGAAAAGGTCAGCCTCCTCAGGGATCTGACCTCACCCCTTGTGAAGGAACTGCCCCAGAGGTAGCCAGGCCTGGCCTGGCAGAGCCTCTGATGTCAGTGGCCCCTTCCAAGGTGGGATCCAGTCTGGTGCAGGTAGCCTGCCTCTCTCTACCCTGCCTCAGTCAGCCCAGGGCTGCAGAGGTCAGGGAGGCCAGTGGACCCCCAGAGGGCCCCTGTCCACAAGAACCCCCCCATCAAAAGAATGAGGATTGCCTGGCTAGTAGCCCTAGTCAGGTGATGGGTAAAAACATTCCTGAGGGATCTCCTTTACAGGTAGTTAGGGACCTCCCCCAGGGGGATTCTGTTGGGCACAGGCAAACATGGGACCTTAGGGCCCCAAACCTGACCTGTCCCTCCAGTAAGCCCACAAAAGGGACCCAGCCTCCAGCTTTAGGTAGCCAGAGGCTGACCCTGAGAGCACAGTGCAACTCAGTTAAAGGAAGAAAGGCATCCATGGTGGAGGATGATTGGAGGAAGCTGAGGCCTCACTTTGAGGACACTCACTTCAGTACTCCATCTCAACACCAGCCTTTTACTTTGCCAAGACACACCACAGGTAGAGATTCCCTATGGTGGAGACCCTCTGATACCCTTAGGGTGAGGGATTGCTTAGTGGACCATGAGACAGGGGGTAACCATGCCAGTGCTGGTTCCTCCTTATATGGCCACTTGGGCAATATAGGCTTACCTGGTCAAGGTCAGCCTTATCTCCCTTCGTTTGGGGGGGGGTTGTGTAGGAAGGTGGATATCTGACTATGGTTACCCCCAAATTTTTGCCTAGTGTCTAGCTGGTTTTTCGACTTAGTTGGCCTGAGATCCTGCCATTCAGGCTCTCAGGCTATCTGCTCTCTCTGTAAAATGGACTCCATGTACCCTAGGTACATACCCAATTGGTTGGATCACCCTGTCAGCCCCTGTACCAGTGTACACTAGGTACCCAGGGCATTGGTGTATCCAAGGCCTGCCAGGGGCTGAAGCATGTATTATGCCACCCCAGGCTTGGCCTAACAATCTGACACAACTGGCTGATCACTCAGCTGGGGTAAGTTGGTGTAATCACCTCTTACTTAGGTGTAGTATACCTATACCTAAACTTAAATGGGACACCTGGTAACCTATAAGTCACTCCTATGGCAGGCCTTAACAATCCTGAAGGCAGAGTGCTTGGTTCCATGTGAGATGGTGCTCTGGCATGAGCTGAGCCTGTCTGCAGTGGTCGGAACAACTTCCTTCTACTGTTTCCAGATATCGTCATACCATATACTCTTAAGTGCATTATGAACCTCGCGGTTAAATGCTATCTTTGGTTTGGCTTTATCAAAACATGTCGAGTAAGGTGTCATACGAATTGGAATACTAACCCCTCGCCAATTCTGGCGACGGGGTTAGCATTCCACCCTTCTAGAGGGACACGACATGTACAGTACCTGAAACCCGGGTAAAATCAGACATAGCCTCAGCTCCACAAAATGGATGCTGCCACCACAGACACAAGTCTGCCCTCCTGCTGCTGGGAGTCCTTCCAGCTTGGGAGGTGTGGACAAAGGGTTTCCTGCCAGGGGAGGTGCGTGCACCACCCCAGACAGGATTTTGTGTATTGGTCAGGTAGGGCTTGAAAGAAACCAGACATGCCTGTGGCTCACAAGGAGCCTCGGTGCATATGCCAGTTCAAACCGGTCCTGGGGCACACCAGTCCCGGGCCTGGGGCGAGCTGGACAAAGGATTGGGGGTGTAACCACCCCCCTTCCTGGTCCCACCCTTAGGGAGGGACCTAGCAGGTAGTCCGGCCCCTAGAATCCGCTTAAAGGTAGGAGCTGTGTCCTAAGACTTCAGACATCCTGGAATCAACTTGAAACTAAGAAGAAGACGGGAACTTCGACATTCTGCTGCACAGAAGACTGAAGAAAATCTCCCCTGTGGTCAGGGAGTGACCACCTTGCTAACGCAAGCACCATCCAGCGAATCAACGTCTGCTTTGCCGCCGCCTCCCGCCGGAGCCCGAGCCCAGAGACTGACGAGACCTGGACCTCCAGACCTCTCACCGCCCGATCCACAGTCCCTGCAAAGAGGAGACCCGTGGAGGCACCGAGACACGTGGAGCCAGCCATCTTGGAACGACTACGACAAGCTGACCAGTGCAACAACCGAGGCCCCCTCCAAGTTGTGCTTTGGGTCCTGAGAAGCCCAACCCTCGAGCAGCATCTGCACCAAAGGTGAGCCCTCCAGCATCTCCACGATCTGCGTGGGGCCCTTCTGCATTTTGCCACTCGACGCGCCTAACCGGTTGCTGGCCCGCTGGCTAGTGGCCATCTTGGCAACGAAATCTACGACAAACACCGCTGGTCTGGTTGCTCCAGACTGGCCCTTGCTCCCCTCCAAAGGAGCAATCCCTCTGACCTTGCTGGTCAGAACCAACAGCTGATTTCCGAATCCTCCTGCAATTGCTTTTGCCAAGGCTTGTTTGCTTCGATCAAGTCGCCGACACCGCCGACAGCGAGAGCCTGCGTGGGACAGCTTGTGAGCCGACTCCTGGACGTCGTCGACCTTCAGGGACCACGTGGCTGCGGAGACAAGCTACCCCTCATCACCTGTTTGCACCCGACATCGCCTGGTACCCACCTGGTGCCACGCTGGTCACTGGCTAGTGACTGTGAACACTGTCCCCTCTGCTTACAGGTCTTCAACATCTCCGATCCACTCTTGGATCCACTGCATCTCTTCCCGACCAACCGCCTGCAGCATCTTTGTCCCAGGCTCAACGGAACAGATAGAAGAAACCCGACGCACTTTGAGGCCTATGCACCCGCTTCCTGTGGGTGAGGTAAAGCTGGTACTCCGGTGCCCATGTGTAGTAATACATCTCTAGTGCCTGTGTTCCAAATCTTAAGTTCCTAGGTCATCCGGAAGATTCCTTTTGCAGTAACTTTGTACTTTTTACGCACCCATTGAAACCTATGGGAGCCCGCGTGTGACTATTTGCTCTGCACACGCCACCCGTGGACCTCCTGGTCACTAACTGACGTTAGCTCCTTGTAGGCCCAGCGATTCTAGAGGCCCTAGGCCTTTTCCCTTTTCTGTTCGTGGTACTTATACCACTATTTTAGTATATGGTTTGAGTGGCCACCAGGGCCTACCCATATAAAGTGCAACTTCTGTGTATTCTGTGATAATCTTGTTTGACGATTTGTGCTCCTGTGCTCATAAAGAGACTAGGGGTAACTTTGATAAATAAATACATATATATTTTGAATATATATCTGTGTGGTGTCCTTTCATTGGTATAAAAGGGGGTTGCATTTGGTAAAACAGCTGGCTTAACACGCTTCACGAGTTTAGCCTCAAAGACTGCTTAGCCTACGCTACCACTAGGGCAGCTAGTCCGAAAAGGTTGACTTACAACCACACCATAAGGGTTGCTTGGCATGGTACAAGGTGATCACTTTAACTAGTGAGCATCATATACCAGGCCAACTTCTCACAGTAAACCCAAGTGTAGGTAGATTGCAACACATCCACCCACACTTAAGAGCAATGGCCGGGGCAGAGGGGTCCACTGTACCCATCTCTGTCGAGAGTGACCCCCAGAGGGCACCAACCAGCTTTGCTACCCTTAATCAGAATGAGCTCAGGCATTTGGCAACTCTTAGAGGCCTTAAACAGCCCAAGAACCCAAACTCTGCTGAGCTCAGAGAGCTCTTACAGAATGATGAGAATCAGAGAGCACTCAAGAAAGCTTCCCAGTTAGCCCCCTTAGGGACAGGAACAGGAGGCCCCCCTTCTGAAGATGCCACTGAAGTACCCCTTCCCAATAGTCACCCCTTAGATGGGATGCCTACCACAGAGGAAGAAAGTGATGGGGATACAGATGTGAGTGGGGATGAAGGGAGAACTAGCCCAGTGCCAAGTGTTATACTTGGCCCAGCTAAACTAAGGCTATTGGGGACTGACAGTGGGTTCACCCCATTGGATCTCCCCAGTGGACTTAACACAGGGCTTGGAAGGCAAAGGAATCGCTCAGGTGACTCCAATGCTTCCCATGGCTCTAGAGGCTCTCAAGGTCACTCCAGAAGGAGACTGACCACCCCTCAGAGGAGGGAACATGAGGCCAGAATGCAGGAAGCCCAGCTGAGGATCAGGAAGCAGGAGCTAGAAGTAGCCCTGATGGAAGAAAAACTGAGCAAGGCTAGGCAGCATAGAGAGAGTGGGTCTATACCCACTGGTGGCAGCAATGTCCCTAGGGACAAAGATAGGGTCTTTGACAATAGGAACCTGTCCAAGATTGTGCCCCCCTACAAAAGTGGGGATGACATCCACAAATGGATGACTGCTCTTGAGAGAGCCTGCAAAGTGCAGCAGGTTCCTGAAGACCAGTGGGCAGCAATCTTATGGCTCTCCTTTGAGGGGAGAGGCAGAGATAGACTCCTCACTGTTAGAGAAGAGGATGTCAGAAATTACAGAGTCCTGAAGAGTGTCCTAGTTGATGGGTTAGGCTTAACCACTGAACAGTACAGGTTAATGTTCAGAGACACCCAGAAGACACAGACTCAGGACTGGTCTGAATATGTGGAATGTGCCACTAAGGCTTTGGAGGGTTGGTTGCTGGGAAGTAAGGTGTCTGATTATACAGGATTGTACAATTTGATGATGAGAGAGCAGATTTTAAGTAATTGTCAAAACCAGCTTCTCCATCAACACCTGGTAGACTCAGATTTGACCTCTCCCCAAGAATTGGGAAAGAGGGCAGATAAATGGGTCAGGACCAGGATCAGGCCTAAAAACCAGGGTGGTGACCAAAAGAAAGATACCACCAAGCCTCAAGAGAAGGGTGGGGATAAAGAAAAAGAGAAACCTTCCTCAGGGCCCCAAAACTCCACACAGGGTGGTGGGTCCCAAGCTCCCTCCTCTACCACAGCTAAAAAGCCCTACTGCCATGAGTGTAAAACTCCTGGGCATTGGAAAACTGACAGCGGTTGCCCAAGGGCTAAAAACAAAACTGTTCCTCCAATTACTCCTGTCACACCACCCATTACTGTCAGCAGTAATCCCCCAGGTGGTGGGAGTGCCCCCAGAAATCTGGGTGGGTTTACTTGGGGAACACAGGGGGACCCTGGCTTAGCCAATTCCCCTACAGCAACCACTCTTGTCTGTGATGGTGGCATGGGGTTTGCCAACTTCACTGCCTGTCCCAACACTTTGGGTAGGTACAGACAGGAGCCCTACATCAATGGTACAAAAGCTGAGGCCTACAGAGACACTGGGGCTAGCATCACAATGGTGGCCCATTGGCTAGTTCCCTCTGAGCAGCTTTTGCCCGGTTTCTCCTACCAGGTGACTAACATTGATGGCAAACAGAACAGTCATCCCATGGCAGAGGTATGTCTCAGCTGGGGAGGGGTCACTGGCCCTAAAAGGGTAGCAGTGTCCCCAACCTTGCCTGTAGACTGCTTACTGGGGAATGACTTAGAACTCTCAGCTTGGGCTGGAGTTGAACAAGACACCCATTCTAAAATGGTAGGCCTTTCACAAAAGGGTAGGGGGGTTGTGCCATTCACAACCCCTGTCCAAATAGATTTCCTCCCTGAAAAGGTTGGAAGGGCAGTGGTAGCCACAGCCCAGGCACAGAGAGACTTCCCTGTAGGGACTGGCAGAGCTGTGACAGTCACAGCTCAAACACAAACTGAGTGCCCCCCTGAAAAGGTTGGCAAGGCTGTAATGGTCTCAGCCTATACTCAGACTGACATAGGTGTAGTGAAGCCTGAAACAATGGATCACTCCACACAAACTGAGAGTAGTGGGGAGGAAGAAAAGTCTCCCTCTCCCCAGACATTAGGAAAAGGTCAGCCTCCTCAGGGATCTGACCTCACCCCTTGTGAAGGAACTGCCCCAGAGGTAGCCAGGCCTGGCCTGGCAGAGCCTCTGATGTCAGTGGCCCCTTCCAAGGTGGGATCCAGTCTGGTGCAGGTAGCCTGCCTCTCTCTACCCTGCCTCAGTCAGCCCAGGGCTGCAGAGGTCAGGGAGGCCAGTGGACCCCCAGAGGGCCCCTGTCCACAAGAACCCCCCCATCAAAAGAATGAGGATTGCCTGGCTAGTAGCCCTAGTCAGGTGATGGGTAAAAACATTCCTGAGGGATCTCCTTTACAGGTAGTTAGGGACCTCCCCCAGGGGGATTCTGTTGGGCACAGGCAAACATGGGACCTTAGGGCCCCAAACCTGACCTGTCCCTCCAGTAAGCCCACAAAAGGGACCCAGCCTCCAGCTTTAGGTAGCCAGAGGCTGACCCTGAGAGCACAGTGCAACTCAGTTAAAGAAAGAAAGGCATCCATGGTGGAGGATGATTGGAGGAAGCTGAGGCCTCACTTTGAGGACACTCACTTCAGTACTCCATCTCAACACCAGCCTTTTACTTTGCCAAGACACACCACAGGTAGAGATTCCCTATGGTGGAGACCCTCTGATACCCTTAGGGTGAGGGATTGCTTAGTGGACCATGAGACAGGGGGTAACCATGCCAGTGCTGGTTCCTCCTTATATGGCCACTTGGGCAATATAGGCTTACCTGGTCAAGGTCAGCCTTATCTCCCTTCGTTTGGGGGGGGGTTGTGTAGGAAGGTGGATATCTGACTATGGTTACCCCCAAATTTTTGCCTAGTGTCTAGCTGGTTTTTCGACTTAGTTGGCCTGAGATCCTGCCATTCAGGCTCTCAGGCTATCTGCTCTCTCTGTAAAATGGACTCCATGTACCCTAGGTACATACCCAATTGGTTGGATCACCCTGTCAGCCCCTGTACCAGTGTACACTAGGTACCCAGGGCATTGGTGTATCCAAGGCCTGCCAGGGGCTGAAGCATGTATTATGCCACCCCAGGCTTGGCCTAACAATCTGACACAACTGGCTGATCACTCAGCTGGGGTAAGTTGGTGTAATCACCTCTTACTTAGGTGTAGTATACCTATACCTAAACTTAAATGGGACACCTGGTAACCTATAAGTCACTCCTATGGCAGGCCTTAACAATCCTGAAGGCAGAGTGCTTGGTTCCATGTGAGATGGTGCTCTGGCATGAGCTGAGCCTGTCTGCAGTGGTCGGAACAACTTCCTTCTACTGTTTCCAGATATCGTCATACCATATACTCTTAAGTGCATTATGAACCTCGCGGTTAAATGCTATCTTTGGTTTGGCTTTATCAAAACATGTCGAGTAAGGTGTCATACGAATTGGAATACTAACCCCTCGCCAATTCTGGCGACGGGGTTAGCATTCCACCCTTCTAGAGGGACACGACATGTACAGTGCCTGAAACCCGGGTAAAATCAGACATAGCCTCAGCTCCACAAAATGGATGCTGCCACCACAGACACAAGTCTGCCCTCCTGCTGCTGGGAGTCCTTCCAGCTTGGGAGGTGTGGACAAAGGGTTTCCTGCCAGGGGAGGTGCATGCACCACCCCAGACAGGATTTTGTGTATTGGTCAGGTAGGGCTTGAAAGAAACCAGACATGCCTGTGGCTCACAAGGAGCCTCGGGGCATATGCCAGTTCAAACCGGTCCTGGGGCACACCAGTCCCGGGCCTGGGGCGAGCTGGACAAAGGATTGGGGGTGTAACCACCCCCCTTCCTGGTCCCACCCATAGGGAGGGACCTAGCAGGTAGTCCGGCCCCTAGAATCCGAATAAAGGTAGGAGCTGTGTCCTAAGATTTTAGACATCCTGGAATCAACTTGAAACTAAGAAGAAGACGGGAACTTCGACATTCTGCTGCACAGAAGACTGAAGAAAATCTCCCCTGTGGTCAGGGAGTGACCACCTTGCTAACGCAAGCACCATCCAGCGAATCACCGTCTGCTTTGCCGCCGCCTCCCGCCGGAGCCCGAGCCCAGAGACTGACAAGACCTGGACCTCCAGACCTCTCACCGCCCGATCCACAGTCCCTGAAAAGAGGAGACCCGTGGAGGCACCGAGACACGTGGAGCCAGCCATCTTGGAACGACTACGACAAGCTGACCAGTGCAACAACCGAGGCTCCCTCCAAGTTGTGCTTTGGGTCCTGAGAAGCCCAACCCTCGAGCAGCATCTGCACCAAAGGTGAGCCCTCCAGCATCTCCACGATCTGCGTGGGGCCCTTCTGCATTTTGCCACTCGACGCGCCTAACCGGTTGCTGGCCCGCTGGCTAGTGGCCATCTTGGCGACGAAATCTACGACAAACACCGCTGGTCTGGTTGCTCCAGACTGGCCCTTGCTCCCCTCCAAAGGAGCAATCCCTCTGACCTTGCTGGTCAGAACCAACAGCTGATTTCCGAATCCTCCTGCAATTGCTTTTGCCAAGGCTTGTTTGCTTTGATCAAGTCGCCGACACCGCCGACAGCGAGAGCCTGCGTGGGACAGCTCGTGAGCCGACTCCTGGACGTCGTCGACCTTCAGGGACCACGTGGCTGCGGAGACAAGCTACCCCTCATCACCTGTTTGCACCCGACATCGCCTGGTACCCACCTGGTGCCACGCTGGTCACTGGCTAGTGACTGTGAACACTGTCCCCTCTGCTTACAGGTCTTCAACATCTCCGATCCACTCTTGGATCCACTGCATCTCTCCCGGACCGACCGCCTGCAGCATCTTTGTCTTCAAGCTCCACGGAACAGATAGAAGCAACCCGACGCACTTCGAGGCCTATGCACCCGCTTCCTGTGGGTGAGGTAAAGCTGGCACACCTGTGCCCAAGTGTAGTAATACATCTCTAGTGCCTGTGTTCCAAATCTTAAGTTCCTAGGTCATCCGGAAGATTCCTTTTGCAGTAACTTTGTACTTTTTACGCACCCATTGAAACCTATGGGAGCACGCGTGTGACTATTTGCTCTGCACACGCCACCCGTGGACCTCCTGGTCACTAACTGACGTTAGCTCCTTGTAGGCCCAGCGATTCTAGAGGCCTTAGGCCTTTTCCCTTTTCTGTTCGTGGTACTTATACCACTATTTTAGTATATGGTTTGAGTGGCCACCAGGGCCTATCCATATAAAGTGCAACTTCTGTGTATTCTGTGATAATCTTGTTTGACGATTTGTGCTCCTGTGCTCATAAAGAGACTAGGGGTTACTTTGAGAAATAAATACATATATATTTTGAATATATATCTGTGTGGTGTCCTTTCATTGGTATAAAAGGGGGTTACATTTGGTAAAACAGCTGGCTTAACACGCTTCACGAGTTTAGCCTCAAAGACTGCTTAGCCTACGCTACCACTAGGGCAGCTAGTCCGAAAAGGTTGACTTACAACCACACCATAAGGGTTGCTTGGCATGGTACAAGGTGATCACTTTAACTAGTGAGCATCATATACCAGGCCAACTTCTCACAGTCAGTCAGAGTCAGTCAGTCAGAGTCAGTCAGTCAGTGTCTGTCAGTCAGTGTCAGTCAGTCAGTGTCAGTCAGTGTCAGTCAGTTTCAGTCAATGTCAGTCAGTCAGTGGCAGTCAGTCAGTGGCAGTCAGTCAGTGGCAGTCAGTCAGTGTCAGTCAGTGTCAGTCAGTTTCAGTCAGTCAGTGTCAGTCAGTTTCAGTCAGTGTCTGTCAGTCAGTCAGTGTCAGTCAGGGTCAGTCAGTGTCAGTCAGGCTCAGTCAGTCAGTGTCAGTCAGTCAGTGTCAGTCAGTCAGTGTCAGTCAGTGTCAGTCAGTGTCAGTCAGTCAGTGTCAGTCAGTCAGTGTCAGTCAGTGTCACTCAGCCAGTGTCTGGCAGTCATTGTCAGTCAGTCAGTCAGTGTCAGTCAGTCAGTGTCAGTCAGTGTCAGTCAGTCAGTAAGTGTCAGCCAGTGTCAGTGTGTCAGTCAGTCAGTGTCAGTCAGTCAGTGTCAGTCTGTCAGTGTCAGTCAGTCAGTGTCAGTCTGTCAGTGTCAGTCTGTCAGTCAGTCAATGCCAGTCAGTCATTGTCAGTCAGTGTCAGTCAGTGTCAATCAGTGTCAGTCACTCAGCCAGTGTCAGGCAGTCAGTGTCAGGCAGTCAGTGTCAGTCAGTCAGTGTCAGTCAGTGTCAGTCAGTCAGTCAGTAAGTGTCAGCCAGTGTCAGTGTGTCAGTCAGTCAAGTGTCAGTCAGTCAGTGTCAGTCAGTCAGTGTCAGTGTCAGTCAGTCAGTATCAGTCTGTCAGTCAGTCAATGCCAGTCAGTCATTGTCAGTCAGTCAGTGTCAGTCAGTCAGTAAGTGTCAGCCAGTGTCAGTCAGTCAGTGTCAGTCAGTCAGTGTCAGTCTGTCAGTGTCAGTCTGTCAGTCAG